>NW_028227262.1:31350000-32046666 GCF_978045245.1 Mus caroli | reverse complement strand
CCTTCCCTCCCTCCTTCCTTGCTTCTGTCCATCTGTCTGTCTTTATTTCTTTGTGTTTTTATTTTTTAATCATTTTATTCATTTACATTTCAAATGATATTACCCTTCCCTGTTACCCCTCCACAAAACCCCCATCACATTCCCCCTCTTTCCCTTCCTCCCCTTTGCCTCTATGAGGGTGCTCCTCTACCCACTCACCCACTCCTGGCTCACCACTCTAGCATTCCCCTATGGTCGAGCCTCCACAGGACCAAGGGCCTTCCCTCCCATTGTTGTCAGATAAGGCCATCCTTTGTTACAAATGTAAATGGAGCCATGGGTCCTTCCATGTATACTCTTTGGTTGGTAGTTTCTGGGAGCTCTGGATGCTCTGGCTAGTTGATACTGTTCTTCCTATGGAGTTGCAATCCCCTTCAGCTCCTTCAGTCCTTCCCCTAGTTCTTCCATTGGGGTTCCAAGCACTCAGTCCAATGGTTGGCTGTATCTGCATCTGTATTGGTCGGTGCTGGTAGAGCCTCTCAGGGAACAGTCAGCCATACCAGTCCCCTGTCTACAAGTGCTTCTTGGCAACAGCAATAGTGTCTGAGTTTGGTGTCTGCAGATGGGGTGGATCCATAGGTGGGGTGGTCTCTGGATAGCCTTTCCTTCAGTCTCCATTTCAATTTTTGTCCCTGTTTTTCCTTTGGACAGGAACATTTCTGGGTTAAAAAAATTGGGGTGGGTGGGTGGCCCCATCCCTCAACTGGGGGGCCATGCTTATCTACTGGAGGTGGTCTCTATAGGCTCTATCTCCCCTTTGTTAGGTATTTATGCTAAAGTCATCCCTGTTGGGTCCTGGGGGCCTCTCAATTTCCTGGAGTCTGGGACTTTCTAGTTGCTACCCCCAGTTCCCCATCCCCCACTGCTACATATTTCTATTTGATTTCCTGACCCTCTGTACTTCTTTTCTGTCCCTTCCAATACCTGATCCTGCCCCCCCTTTTTTTAACCTCCCTTACCTCTCTCCCTCCCAGGTCCCTTTGTCCCTCTATATTCTGTGATTATTTTGTTCCCTTCTATGTAGGATTGAAGTATCTACACTTTGGTCTTCCTTCTTCTTAAACTCCATATGGTTTGTGGGTTGTATCATAGGTATTCTGAACTTTGGGGCTAATACCCACCTATCAGTGAGTATATACCATGTGTGTTCTGTTGTGTCTGGGTTACCTCACGCAGGATGATATTTTCTAGTTCTATCCATTTGCCTACAAATTTATGAAGTCATTGTTTTTAATAGCTGAGTAGTACTCCATTGTGTAAATGTACCACATTTTCTGTATTCATTCTTCTTTTGAGAGACATCTGGGTTGTTTCCAGCTTCCAGTTATTACAAATAAGGCTGCTATGAACGTAGTGGAACATGTATCTTTGTTATATGTTGGAGCATCTTTTAGGGTTAAGCCAAGTAGTAGTCTAGCTGGGTCTTCAGGTAAAACTATTTCCAATTTTCTAAGGAACTGCCAGATTGATTTCCAAAGTGGTTTTACCAGCCAGCATCTGCTGTCACCTGTGTTTTTGATCTTATCCATTCTGATTGGTGTGAGGTAGAATCTCAGGGTCGTTTTGATTTGCATTTCCCTGATGACTAAGGATGTTGAACATTTCTTTTTTTTTTTTTTAAAGATTTATTTATTTATATGTAAGTACACTGTAGCTGTCTTCAGACACTCCAGAAGAGAGAGTCAGATCTCTTTACGGATGGTTGTGAGCCACCATGTGGTTGCTGGGATTTGAACTCCGGACCTTCGGAAGAGCAGTCGGGTGCTCTTACCCACTGAGCCATCTCACCAGCCCCTGAACATTTCTTTAGGTGCTTCTCAGCCCTTTGAGTTTCCTCAGTTGAGAATTCTCTGTTTAGCTCTGTTCCCCATTTTTAAATAGGGTTGTTTGGTTCTCTGGAGTCTACTTTTTTGAGTTCTTTGTATATATTGACTATTAGCCTTCTATCGGATGTAGGGTTGGTAAACATCTTTTCCCATTTGTTGGTTGCCTTTTGGTCTTATTGACAGTGTCCTTTGCCTTACAGAAGCTTTGCAATTTTATGAGGTCCCATTTGTTGATTCTTGATCTTAGAGCATAAGTCATTGGTGTTCAGGAACTTTTCCCCTGTGCTCATGTGTTCCAGACTTTTCCCCACTTTCTCTTCTATGACCTTCAGTGTATCTGGTTTTATGTGGAGGTGCTTTATCCACTTGGAATTGAGCTTTGTACAGGGAGATAAGAATGAATCAATTTGCTTTCTTCTAAATGTTGACTGTCAGTTGAACCAGCACCATTTGTTGAAAATGCTGTCTTTTTTCCACTGGATGTGTTTAGTCCTTTGACAGAGACATTGTGGCTGTAGGTGTGTGGGTTCATTTCTGGGTCTTCAATTCTCTTCCACTGATCTGCCTGCCTGTCTTTGTACCAATACCATGTAGTTTTTATCACTATTGCTCTGTAGTATAGTTTGAGGTCAGGGATGGTGATTCCCCCCAGAAGTTCTCTGATTGTCGAGAACAGTTTTTGCTATCCTGAGTTTTTGTTTGTTTGTTTGTTTGTTTTCGAGATGAATTTGAGAATTGCTCTTTCTATCTCTGGGAAGAATTGAGTTGGAATTTTGATGGGGATTGCATTGAATCTATAGATTGTTTTTGGTAAGATGGCCATTTTTTACTATGTTAATCCTGATGATCTATGGGCAGGAACATCTTTCCATCTTCTGAGATTTTCTTTGTTTTCTTTCGTCAGAGACTTGAAGTTCTTGTCATACAGATCTTTCACTTGCTTGGTTAGAGTCACACCAGGATATTTTATATTATTTGTGACTGTTGTGAAGGGTGTTGTTTCCCTAATTTCATTCTCAGTCTGTTTATCCTTTGAGTAGAGGAAGGCTACTGATTTGTTAGAGTTCATTTTATATCCAGCCACTTTGCTGAGTTGTTTATCAAGTTTAGGAGTTCTCTGGTGGAATTTTTGGGTTCATTTATGTATACTATCATATCATCTGCAAATAGTGATATCTTCACTTCCTCCTTCCCAATTTGTATCCCTTTGATTTCCTTTTGATGTCTAATTGCAAAGGGAGGAATTTATTTTCTCCTCCAATCTATTTGGTGTCATGTAGGCTTCTTCTATGTTTATGGGCATCTCTTTCTTTAGGTTAGGGTACTGACTCTTTGAGTTGGTAATCTTTGCTCTCTTCTATACCTACTATTCTTAGGTTTGGTCTTTCAATTGTGACCTGGGTTTCTTGGATGTTTTGAGTTAGGAACTTTTTGCTTTTTGTATTTTCTTTGACTGTTGTGCCAATGTCTTCTATGGTATCTTCTGCACCTGAGATTCTGTCTTCTATCTCTTATATTCTGTTGGTGATGCTTGCATCCATGACTCCTGTTCTTTCCTAGGTTTGGCATCTCTATGGTTGTCTCCCTTTGTGTTTTCTTTAATGTTTCTATTTCCATTTTTAGATCCTGGATGGTTTTGTTCAATTTCTTCATCTGTTTCATTGTGTTTTCCTGTATTTCTTTAAGAGATTTATGGGTTTCCTCTTAAGGGCTTCTAGTTTTGTTTTTTTTGGTTTTTTTAGGGTTTTTTTTAAATCTGTGTTCTCTTGTATTTCTTTATGGGAGTGACTTATGTCCTTCTTAAAGTTCTCTTTCATCTTCATGAGATGGTATTTTAGATGTGAATCTTGCTCTTCAGGTGTTTTGAAGTATCCAGGGCTTGCTGTGGTGGGAGAACTGGTTTCTATTGTTGCCAAGTAGCCCTGGTTTCTGTTCCTTATGTTCTTGTGCTTGCCTCTCACATCTGCTTATCTCTGGTGTTAACTGGTCTTCATGGCTCTGACTAGACCTATCCTTCCTATGAGCCTGTAATCCTGGCTGTGTCAAACTTATGGGGTCAAGCTGTCTCTGGGTGTGGTTCGGGGGCCTGGAGCACAAACTCTGCTCCCATGTGCAGGTTCAAACCAGAAGGAATGTGTGTCTATAACTGGGTGGGAATCCTGTATCTCCTGGGTCTCTGGAGGTCCCAGTTAGGCCAGGTATTGGGGTGGGGTTGGGAACTCACTTATGATCCTGCTTGTTTCAGAACTCTTGTCTCTGGGTGTGGGCCACTTTTACTTTTTTCAAAGCCTACTTTTAGTGATTGGTTGTAAATTCTTTAACCTCCCTTCCACCAGAGGTAGTGGAAAAGAAAGGATATGGGAAAATGGATCTGTTTAGAAATGGTTCTTGAGCAGATCCCTTCTGCATTGTCAGGAAATCTGCAGTTCAATTCACAGGTCAGCAGAGACAGCTCAATCCACTCACAAACACTTCATGAATACACCAGCAGTCCAGTTCAGTAGAGTTGTGATAGCAAACATGAATCAGTAGCAGTGGCACAACCCAGCAAGCAGAGACAACAAGACCTCAGCCTCAGCTTGAGTCAGCAGGAGGGACCATGAGGAATGCCAAGAGAAGTTCTTGACTGTACCTCTCAGCTAAGTGAAGACCAGTAAAGACAAGAGACCAACAAGCTTTGAACAGCTAACTCTACTGGCAAGCCAAGGTCAGCCCAGTCTCCAGCTCCTCTCACAGTCTCTTGAGTCCTATTTATCCCTCTCCCAATATCACATGTCCTCCCGAAGCTTGCCTCACCACATTCGTCTGTCTCAGCTGACATCACTCTGCCAACTGGCCATAGTCCAAGGAAGCAGCAAGAAGCCTCATTACACCACCAGAAGATTTTTGGTGAGTTTCTCTTTATGGAGTCCTGACAAACGGAGCTCAACTATGCAATGTAAGGTGAACCAATACATGGGTGTTGTTAGCAAAAAAAAAAAAAAAAAAAAAAATCCTTTATTGGGCTGGTGAGATGGCTCAGCAGGTAAGGGCACTGATTGCTCTTCTGAAGGTCCTGTGTTCAATTCCTAGCAACCACATGGTGGCTCACAACCACCTGTAATCCAATGCCCTTTTCTGGTGTGTCTGAAGACAGCAACAGTGTACTTATTTATAATAATAAATAAATCTTTGGGTTGGAGGGAACAGGATTGACCAGAGAGAGCAGAGGTCCTAAAATTCAATTCCCAACAAGCACATGAAGGCTCACAACCATCTGTACAGCTACAGTGTACTCATATACATAAAATAATAAACTTTACTCTTCTCAGTTATCTGTGTGCTTTCCAATGTGTTTATTTGATTTGCTGAGATTTTACTTTGAACACATCAATTTGGCTTTTCTTTTCAATATCTCAAGATTTGTGATGAACTTATTCCACACTGCTGATTTTATCCAGTTGTTTTTCCATTTTGTGACCTTTCCCTGTGTGTCCCTGACTTTCTTCCCTGCATTAAATTCTTCTGAGCATTTGTATCTTCTTGCTTCCCTTTGTCATTCTTAGCAGAAGATGTTGCCCTGGGGCATCTTGCCTATCCCAGTACCTCAGAGTTCAGCAGGTGTGAAGTTAGAATTCTGGGATGAGACATGTTGCCTGAGTTCTCATGTCACATAAATTTCCTCACTGAGACATGCCCGTCTTTCATTTTAGATTTCTCATCTGGCTTTTTGGGGGTCAGTCTTCTGGCTGATCAGGCTGCCCTTGGAAGCTCAATCCACAATACTACTCAACAGTAGAAAACAAATGCTTGTATTGATAACAACGTCAACTCATACATGATATTGAAATACACTGAAAATTATTACCAGCCACCAACATGCTACAAGTGACAGTGAAAGAGAATGCAAATACTACTAAAGAAGCTAAGCATCGCTTTGGTTAAGTGTAGAGACAGTGAGTAAAAGAGAGAAAGGAAGGAGGTAGCAGGGAGCGGGGTTGTATAGATGAAAGAAGTGGAGAGGAATATTGTGTGAGAAGTTAGCGAGAAATTAGGAAAAAATTCCAGTACTGAAAAAGTTAAAAAGCAAGAGGGGGGCAGGCAAAAAGTAAAAAAAAAATAAAGCAAAAATATGGGGCAGAAAAAAAAGGAAAACAAGAAATGTGAAAAGAAGAAAATATGGCCCAATAACAGAAATAATTCATAAATAAAATTAGAGGTATATATGAAGAGGAATAATCAATTGAAAACTTTAGAAATGCAAAAATCCTGCTAAATGTGTAGTTTTTAAAAGTGAGACTTACTGGGGAGAGAAAGAAAAATGAAAAGGTGGGTTGTTGGAGAATTGTTGTGTCCTCAAAACTTGAAGTCTGGGAGTTATGCATGTGCAAGTATGTGCACGTGTGTGTGCATGTATGTGCATGTGTTCGCACATGTGTGGTGTTCACTAGAACTGTATCCAAGCTGGTAGACTTACTTCTTGTGTACCAGCGATCTCTACTGGCCATATTTAGTTTTGCAGTCTATGATCTGGAGCAAGTTTTCTCACTTTAACTGAAGGTGTTTAACTGAAGGTGTCTGGGAAGTGTGCGAATCAAACTGTAACCCTGAGGTGATGGTCTTGTCTTTGTACTTACAGAGAGTCACAATGCTGGAGGTTAACAGCTCTAACTACCCAACACATCCATTGAACCAGAGTTGGGGTTCTACAGTTTGATCCACCTACTGGCCTCAGGTCAGAGCTATCAAATTCAGGATTTTTATCCGTTGATGGGATCTGTTTAGGATCACCAAGGCTGGGGTATCTGACATTAAGAACTCCCCAGCCTGAGTTTGCACCCCTTTGTCTCAGCACCTGACCCTCCAGCGGTCGAGACTTGATCCAAGAGCCTTTCCTCACCCAAAGTCAAACTGAGGCCCCATGACCTGGGACAGTTCATGACCTCAAGCCCCTGGGCTATCTCTGCTTTAACTAGATTTTCTCTCAAGATGGCACCTGGCTACTGCTCTCTGAATCACAAAGCAAAATAAAACGGGCTTTCCCTCTACTACTAAGATGTCTGCCAGAGAACTTCCACCTTACCAAACCCCACAAGCAGATTCAACTCTTACAGGTGTGTCCTGGGAGTTGATTGCCATCTTTCATTTAGCTTACGTTTGGGGGAAGTTTCCGTTTCTTCTCCTCATGCAGGAGACTTTGATGAGGTCATGTCCTGTGTATCTATTTGCATTATCTTCTGCTTTCTACCCTATCCTGGTGTCCTTTTAATGCCTTGTGCCTTTCCAATCCTCTTCCTCTATTTCTCTTTGTGATATGATTTTTTTTCTTATTCCAGCTTCCTGCCTCACTGGCTCATGCAGTGACAGCTTTAACTATCTTACCCAGAAGTCCTTTGTTTTTGATATATGTGTATGGATTATGCTTTGATGCATATATGTATTGTGTTGACCAAGGAAGGGGAATTATCACATCTATCACTTCGGGTAGTTCTTATTTCTTACTAAAGGCATAAGGATACAACTGGGAAGAATGGGACAGGTTCCACAGCTCAAACCCTCACACACAGAGGTTCCTCCCTCCCCTCTGTGAAAGACTTTTGGCCAGACTCCAGCATCTTCAAGCACACTGTTTCCCACGAGGCTCAAAGTTGTGTTTTTTCATAGTTTCCCTGAATTCACACATCACCCTCCCCCAGAATTCTTTAAAGAAAAGGCAACATTGGGGAATATTGCTATAGCTTGATACAAAGTACTTTCTAACAATTAAAAATTTTTTATAGAGTACAGACTCCTACTAGACATGTAAACTCTTAAGCATATCAATCTACTTGTGTATTATACCCATCAATCAATCTCTCTCCATCCTCCTGTTACTCCCAGCTTCTGAAAAGTATGATTTTTTTATTTGTGAGAATTTCATACATGTGTACAATGAAATATGATCATACCCACTCCTTAGTCCCCTCCTCCAACTTTCCCCATCCTCCTAGCATGCCCCCATCAGCTTAATTTCCTCCTTTTCTTCCTCTTCCTCACCTTTTATGTTTTCCTCTTCCTTCTTCTCATAATCTACTGAGTCAAATTAATGTTGTCCACATGTGCATGAGTTTTGGGCCATTCTCTAGATCATGGGAAAGCTACCAGTTGGAGCACTCTCCAATAGCCTGGTTCTATCTCCCCTATCCATTTTTAATGGCTAATAGCTCCCTGTAGAGGTTGGGACCTGGAGAGTACCTCTCCCATTCTAGCCAGAATTATGGCTGGTTTGCACAGATAACCACAGCCGCTGTAAATAACCATGGCTACTGTGAGCTCATGATCACAATAGCCATGCCATGTCCAGAAAATAGCATTTCACAGCATCCCTTCCCAGCATCCTGCTCTTACACTCTTCCAGCCTCCTTTTAGTGTCCCCTGAGCCTTGGGTCAGATGTGTCTTCCTGCAAATTATGCTAATGCTTTCTAATACCATATTTTCTATTCCACATTATGAGTTAGATTCTGTTATATTTATCTATATGTTTATGATTATTTTACTTAATGTGCTCCCCAAGTTCAAAAGTATCCAAATTGCATTTTAAAGGCCTGAATATAATTCCACTGTGTATATATACCCCACATTTTCTTTGTCCATTTTTCTGGTGGAAATATGTTGGTTGTGTATTTTGGTGATTGTTCATAGTGGTGGATAAAATATGAGAATGCAAGTATCTCAGCATACTGACTCTATTTTCATTGGAAATATACCATGCAGTGTAATCCCTGGCCAACTTGGTAGTTTTGAGTTTGTGTGAGGAACCTGCTCCCCATGCTGCTTTCCATAATGTGTATAAAATTCCCCACTCCCACTCACTAAGGGAGTATCTCATTGTGATTTCACCTTCTTGTCCTTCTTCTTCTTCTTCTTCTTCTTCTTCTTCTTCTTCTTCTTCTTCTTCTTCTTCTTCTTCTTCTTCTTCTTTCTTGTTCTTGTCCTCCTCCTCCCTCTTTTCCTCTTCCTCCTTCTTCTT
Source organism: Mus caroli (assembly GCF_978045245.1). NCBI lineage: Eukaryota > Metazoa > Chordata > Mammalia > Rodentia > Muridae > Mus > Mus caroli. The sequence continues at coordinate 32,037,812 of NW_028227262.1, read as the reverse complement.
CATGTGTATGAGTACACTATTACTGTCTTCAGACACATCAGAAGAGGCCATCTGATCCCATTATATATGATTGTGGGCCACCATGTTGTTGCTCGGGATCTCTGGAAGAGCAATCAGTGTTCTTAACTGCTGAGCCATCTGTCCAGCCACAAGCAGGCTTTTTTTTTTTTTTTTTTTTAAGATCTTCTTGTTGTGTTGGTCATATCTTCTGTGGATACATTTTAAAGCTGGATTGTATGGAAGGAAGTGTCTTTATGATATTAAATTTATGTCCATTAAAGTAGGTATTGGTATGTGGTAAGAAATGGGGTCTAGCTTCATTCTTTTGCATATAGATACTGATTTGTCCTATCATTATTTATTAAACATGTCAGCCTCTCTCCAATGTATATTTTTTCAGCTTTGTAAAAAAAATGAGTTGTCTTCTACTGGGTGAGATTCATTTCTAGACTCTCTGTCCTATTCCATGTGTCTATAGGAATGTTTCTGTGCCACCCATTAATTTGGTTACTATAGCTTTATAGTATATTTGAAATCAGGTAATAGGGCACCTTCATCACTTTTCTTACAAAGAGTTGTTCAGAATTGCTTTGGCTGCCCAGACTTTTAGGATTTATCTTATTTCTGTAGACAATGCCAGTCATTTTTTATATGTAGTACATAAAACCTATAGAATGATTTGGGTAATAGGAATATTTTAGCAGCATTAACTTTTTAAAATCCATAAATATTTGATATCTCTTTATTTGTTTGCATTCTCTTTGGAGGCCTGCATAAGGACAATGGAAGAAGGAAGATTCACTTTTTTTCACTTAATTGGATGTACTCGCCAGCACATCTGTTGGAACCTTCCTCTTCAGGATTCCAGCTTATACAGAAGACCAGCTGAAACACTTAGCCTTGTGGACTGAGCAACTTTAATTTTGTGTCCTTTGTGTGTGTGTGTCCTTGATGTCTTTGGTAAAGTTTATGATTGTTCTTTTAAACTCTGTTTCCTGGGGTTCGTCGAGGTAGTTCTCATCAGAGAACCTTCTTATAGAGCTAGTGGGTTTCAGGTGGGTCATGCTATCTTGTCCTTTCATGGTTTTGTGTGTGTGTGTGTGTGTATGTGTGTGTGTGTGTGTGTGTGTGTGTGCTTTTGTGATGTGAACTTCTTTCATTGGACATGTGTCTAAGGTGAGGCTCTAGCCTGCCTCAGGTTGGACAGTAACCCATGTTCCACTCCTGTGGAGCTGTTAGACTGGGTCTAAGCCTGCCAGCATGGAGATGGGACATGGGTAGTTTAGGGTCTGGGGAGGTCACCTGGCAGCACTGTGGGTGTGTGGGCTGAATTTCCAGAGCTGGATCTGGGACTATTGGGATGGCAGGAGAAGGCTTGGTTCTGAGACTCACCAGGCAAAGCCCAACAGGGGTTGTGTGTTCAAAGCAAGTCTGGGAGCATGAACATGGTATGGACAGGCTTAATTCTGAGAGGATCCATAAGGCAAAGGCAGTGCAGGGGCTGTGCCTGTGAGATTGGAGTGGAATATGAACTTTGAATTATGACATTCAGGGCCAATCCTGAACCTAAATTAATTTTATAAAATTTTATTCATGGTTGTATAATGACTTAGTTCACATAAGCTAAAAGAAAGAGGTAGACATGACACCTCAATTTTGTTATCACTGGACTCAGGTGTATAAAGTAAGGATTTAAGGGGTGAGAGTTCAAGCTTGTCACAGGGAGAGACCTTATTTCAAAACAAATACACAGTTATGAACCATAATCATTTCAGAGGCATTTCTTCTAAAGACAAGACAGACCCATGATATCCTGGAAGTTGGGACTGAAAGCCTGCAAGGTTAAAAATGGAGCACTGAACAGAAAAACAGAAACATTGGCTTGAAAGTAGGTCATCGATTAGCAAGACCCCTCTCAGCCTACTGTGTATATGGTACTTAGTAACTGGTTCAGAAGAGAAACCAATCCTATGCAAGCTTGAATCTTGAGAGACTGGCATGCAATTGCAGAATCTGGAACAGCGAGACTTTGCACATCTTTAGGACAGTAGCCATTTTGGTGTTTTAGAGAATGAATTAAGACCCTAAATATTACATTTCAGTTTAGCATTTAAATGAGGCATTCATGTACAGCTGAGCCAAGTTACAGGAAGAGAAACGGAGAAGACACCACTACGACATATATTTTACAAGGCAAAAGCATTCTGTGACCATCTTTCCTTCAACGACTCATGGAAGGAATATAGGCAAAGCATTGCTGATTTCCACTAATATTGTCAAAGCCTCAATTCAAATAAAATCACTAATTGTTTTAGTTACTTTACCACCATTAGTAAATAATTATTTTGTCTGCTAAAGCATGTCTATGCATGGAAGAGAGCACAATTGAAACAGTATAGTTCAATTTATTTTAGAAATTTCAAGCATATAGTTATTACCACTTGGATAAAAAATTCAATAGATTTTGCAATTAAAATCTGATTCCAGGCTGGACAGTGATAGTGCATGCCTTTAATACCAGTATTTTGGAGGCAGAGGCAGGCAGAGGCAGGCAGAGGCAGGCAGGTCTCTTTGAGTTCTAGGCTAGCCTATTCTACAGAGTGAGTTCGGTACTGCGAGGGCTACACGGACAAACCATGTCTTGAAAAGCCAGAACAAGCAAACAAAAATAAGATTGCCAGAAATAAGTGGAACAGGCACACACACAGCATTAAGACGTATTTTTGAGGTGACTAACAGTTGCATTTTATGGAGCTATTTACATGGAAGGTTTGTGAATTCTGTGGCTCTCAAGTGCCAAGGCCCATGCACCGATTAAAATGGAAAAAACACAATTTCTGACGTTTTCCACTCTAAGAACATGGGAACCTTTCCTATCCTGATATTTTTATTCTGCTCAGAGTCTCCCTCAGAGCCTGATGGACCTGCTTGTTACGCAGGGTGTAGATGACGGGGTTCAGAAGGGGTGTCACTACCGTGTTCACAAGAGCAGCCTCTCTGTTGGATTCAAGCCTACTCATTTGCTTCGGTTTCACATATATAAACACACAGCTGCCATACATCAGAGAGAGGACGATGAGGTGGGATGAGCAGGTGGAGAAAGCTCTCTGTCTCTCTTTAGCCGATGGGAGATGCACAATTGTGATGATTATGTTGCTGTATGCAATAGTGGTTATGATGAGAGACGAGAAAAGAATAATCAAAGCAAGGGCAAACGTTAGAGCTTCAGCAGAACTGGTGTCAGAGCAGGAGAGGTGGATCAGAGGGCTGATGTCACAGAAGAAGTGGGGGATGACGTGGGGGCCACAGAAGGATAACCGTGATACCTTCACTACTAGCCACGTGATCAGGGTGAAGGTCAGAGCAAGGCAGGCCATAATTAGAAGGATGCAGGTCCTTAGGCCCATGATGGTGGGATAATGCAGAGGCTTGCAAATAGCTACACACCTGTCCACTGACATCACAGCTATGAGAAAAAAACCGAATGCCCCAATAAATAGAGTGACGAAGGTTTGTATGAAACAGGCAACAAAGGAAATTGTTTGTTTCCCTAAAAGAAATATAGCCAACAACTTGGGAATAACAGCACTTGTAAAACAAGACTCCACAATCGAGAAAACACAGAGGAAAAAGTACATGGGGCTTTTCAGACGGGCACTGGTGCAGATGATGGAGACAATGACGACATTTCCAGTGATGGAGGCCAGGTATGCCAGCAGGTTCAGTGAGAAGAGAAGTCTGCCCAGGTGCTGGACAGCAGGAAATCCCTCCAGGGTAAATTCCTGGACAGTTGTCCCGTTTCCCATTCCCACTGTCTAAGACCGGTAAAGAGATCACAGAAAGCAGAGGTATTCTCACAGTGCACACAACAAGGTCATTCAGCAGCCTGTTCAAGGTGTGATGAAGGCAAAATATGATGAAGCTGATTGTGTCATTACTTTTGACACGAGCCCGTGTGTTCCTATGTTTAACTATAGTGTCATAATTATTAGCATATTATTCTTTGGTCCAGACATTGCTATTATCACCATCACCATTTACACTACCATACTGGCCACCTGAAGTCGGTGTTCCTCTCTATCCCCACAATATCATGAATATTAGGTTCCTGCCACCACTGTTTCACCAGGAGGAGAGATCAAAACTTTCAGAGTCTCAGAGATATTAAAGCCTGCTGCTGCTTTTCAATATTACAACAATGTATTTTAGTGCATTGCATTTATATTTATGTACTGTTACTATAACTATGTGGGGGGGATGTATGTGGGGATAAGAGGACAATTTGCAGGAGTGAGTTTCTTCTTGCACCCTATAGGTCCTGGAGATCAAATTCATGTCCTCCAGCTTTGTAGTGATTACCTCAACTCACTGAAGCAATATTCTCTGTAGGAGAAAATGTCCAACTGACAGTCTCTCAAACCTATGTGGGAGCTACACTCCATTGACACAACTTTCTCATTCTTCAGGTAATAGGAATGACTTATGGTGGACCTAAAGGACAGAGTGGCTCTTAGACAGATTCTTTTCAGCATGACCACTAACATCAAGGCACTGAGATGACCATGCACAAAGGACCTCACCGGTACAGGGTAAACCAAAACCGTAAGTTTGCTCCTCTGGACTCCATCTTAGCACACAAGAGGATGCTGGTGGCAGGTTTTCACAGCATAAACCAAGTAGGAAGAATGATTCAGACACATTACAGTATCCCCCTCCCTCACGGCAACTTCATCGTTCTCTCTTCCATCTCATCTGAGGGTCAAGTTGCTGGCAGCATGTGGAATATATGTCTGTCCCACACTATCATGGCCAAGATCTGGGTGCACCCTGTACCTCAGTTTCCTTCATGCTTCAGGAACCTGCAGAGGAACATTCCAGCATGCTGCTTGCCTCTCTGCCATGCATCTGGCTTTCTTCCACATGGCTTTCTCCTTTGTAATCCCACATAACTTAGTGTGAAATTGGATTATACTGAGAATGGAAATCTCCCAAAACACAAGTCTAATAATATGTCTTTGATGATTTCTCCACAAGAATTTGGTCACTAGCATAATGTCCCTAGGCAGGGAACAGGGTGCCCTCAGAGCTTGTTATGAGTGGGGGGAATAGAAAGGAACTGTTATGCACAGCTGGGCTCCCTAGAGACGTCTAATTGGTCACTTTTGAGAACAAGAGTTGTTGATAGAACACTATGATTTTTGTCTGGGGTAAGAGGTAGTGCCTATTGCCCTCTGCTGAGACATTGCACTCAAATTTCCTAAGGTCCTCTCAGATCTCAACTTGGATATTTCCTATTTATTTGAGGTCAAAGTCCAGCTTTACATTGTCTACATGTAGTGTGTGTACTGAGGCCAGTGCAACATAGCTAAATGCAAGCATGCAATCATAAATGATTGGTCCTGGCCTTTTGTTTCTGTCAGACTTATGGTGAAGGTTCAGAAGAGGTATGGGAGAGATTGAATTTCACCTTCGTCTGTCCACCTATGTATGGGATAATTGTTTTTATTATATTTTCATTTAGTTTAATTTTTATCAGCAAACAATTATAATGGAAATTAACAAATTTAAGGTTAATATTTCAACACATGCATGTGTGGGCACCAGACACTGGTGTTTTTATAAGCAGAGCATTTTCTTTGCTGGTCCAGTTTCTTTAATGAGGGAAATGCAATTCCTACTTTTCCATAGAGATAAAGGGAAGGCCAGGGTTCTCCTGACATATCAAACTTACCTAATTGTTGCCATAGATATAGATTCTAAAATATAACATTATACTCTGTAAATGCCTACAACTATTATGAGTCAAATCAATGTGTGTGTGTATACAATTTGGTATATATTGTTGTCTTAGTTAGAGTTTTGTTGCTATAAAGAGATACCATGACAACAATAACTCTTACAAAGGGAAACATTTAATTGAGGCTGGCTTACAGTTTTAGAGATTTAGTCCACTCTGATCATGGTAGGAAGCATGGCAGTGCACACATAGAAAGAAATGTAACAAAGTGCTTCCACATACTAGAGAAACATAGTTCATTATCTCCTGGTGCTTGTCTTATTTCACTTAAAATAGTATCTAGGTTTATTCAGGCCACTGAACATATCATAGTTTCATCTTAGTGGCTGACTAATGGACCAGTGTGTACATCTATAATAAATGAATCCCCTTAGATGTAGGTAGACATTGCTGGAAGGCGCATGAGCCTAAGGAGGGAGAAGCTGTTGCTTAGAAAGGCTTCTTCTGCCGGGCAGTGGTGGCGCACGCCTTTAATCCCAGCACTTGGGGGGCAGAGGCAGGGGGATTTCTGAGCGGGGCCAGCCTGGTCTACAGAGTGAGTTCCTGGACAGCCAGGGCTACACAGAGAAACCCTGTCTCGAAAAAAAAAAAAAGCAAAAAGAAAAGAAAAGAAGAGAAGAGAAAAGAGAAGAAGAGAGAGAGAGATGGAAAGAAGGAAAGAAAGAAATTAAGGAAGAGAGAGAGAGAGAGAGAGAGAGAGAGAGAGAGAGAGAGAGAGAGAGAGAGAGAGAGAAAGAGAGAAAGACTTCTTCTCTTGGCTACCTCAGATTGGCTTCTGGAAACTGATCTCTGATTGGTTGTGGCTTTACAGTCAAAACCAGTGATCATACATTTTCAATACAAGATGTAGAGAATTTAAGGCAGAACTGAGCTTGTAACAACCTCCCTGCTAGGTGGCCTCTTTAATTCCAGAAGGTTCTATACCTGCAAATTGAGAAGAAGAGGTATCTACAGTCTTAATGAGCTATGAGTAGTGCTACCCTACTACACAATATATGTCCACTGGTGGAATGACGGTTTTGGCATAGCCCTCAGCTACTGATTAGATTTGAGGCCCACATTACAGGAAGGAATTTATGCCTGGTACTGTACACCCAGTTTTTAAAAATCCTTGATTAAGGGAGGGGGAGTGTTCTGACCTAGGGAGGAATTTACTATTGTCATATAGCTAAATTAAAAAAACCCCAAATGCTTTCTAAATACTTACATTTATACTCACAGACAAATGATACACTCAGACTTAAAGAGCTTTTGTTGTTGTTGTTGGTTTGTTTTTTTCATGGCTAGATAGTGAGGTGACTTCTTGGAGATGTTATATTTGAACCTGCTATCATCAACCCTATTTTACAAAGTCAAGGCAAATATCAGAGAAACTATTTTCAGTGTTCCTATGGATTCTACAAATGAATAAAAAGACTAACTAACTAATCCTAAAACATTGGCTCATTCTGCTTGATCCCAGGCAACCCTGGATCTCTGTTTTGTAGACTATTGACTTCTGTTTTAATATTATTGTTATAATACATATATGCATAGTTATATAAATATAACCTGCTGAGTCAGGTTAGTATTGCCTGTGTGTATACAATTTCAGGGCTGAACATTTTGTATTAAAAACCCAATTAGAGACTGCTGTATCCAGGGATCCGTCCCATAATCAGCTTCTAAAAGCTGACACCATTGCATACACTAGCAAGATCTTGCTGAAAGGACCCAAATATAGCTGTCTCTTGTGAGATGATGCCGGGGCCTAGCAAACACAGGAGTGGATGTTCACAGTCAGCTATTGGATGTATCACAGGGCTCCCAATGGAGAAGCTAGAGAAAGTACCCAAGGAGCTAAAGGGATCTGCAACCCTATTGTTGGAACAACATGATGTACTAACCAGAACCCTGGAGCTCTTGTCTCTAGCTGCATATGTATCGAAAGATGGCCTAGTCGGCCATCAATGGAAAGAGAGGCCCATTGGACTTGCAAACTTTATATGCCCCAATATAGGGGAATTCCAGGGCCAAAAGATTGGGAATGGGTGGGTAGGGAAGTGGGGGGCGCTATGGGGGACTTTTGGGATAGTATTGGAAATGTAATTGAGGAAAATATGTAATAAAAATATTAAAAAAATAAATAAATAAATAAAATAAAAACCCAATTAGGGGGCTCATCCCTGGGAGAAGCTGATGCTCCCCAATTCTGCGGTCATTCGTTACCTGTAGCTCTTGTCTAGTTGTGGGGCCTGTGAAATTTCCCCCTTCTGCATTAGCACATTTACTGATATTATATTGTTCAAATCTTGATTAGGCAGCTATATTGTTGGGGTGTCATAAGTATAGTTTCCCTGTCTTTTTTTTTTTTAAGACACAATCTTGCAGCAGACTTCCTGGTTCTCTGCATCTTATAACCATTCTTATAACCGTTTTTCTTTTCTTTTTCTTTTTCTTTTTCTTTTTTCTTTCTTTCTTTCTTTTTTTTTTGGAGCACAACTTATTTTGTTTATTTATTTTGATTAGATATTTTCTTTATTTACATTTCAAATGTCATCCCCTTTCCTGGTTTCCTCTCCAAAAAAAACCCTATCTCCTCCCACTCCCCGGGCTCACCAACCCATCCAATCCCACTTCCTGGTCCTAGCATTCCCCTATACTGGGACATAAAACCTTCACAGGACCAAAGGCCTCTTCTCCCATTGATGATTGACTAGGCCATCCTCTGTTACATATGCAGCTAGAGTCATGAGTCCCACCATGGGTTTTCTTTGGTTAGTGGTTTAGTCCTAGGGAGCTCTGGGGTTGGTTACTGGTTAGTTCATATTGTTCCTCCTATGGGGCTGCAAACCCCTTCATCTCCTTGGGTACTTTCTCTGGCTCCTTCATTGGGGATCCTATGTTCCATCCAATGGATGGCTGTGAGCATCCACTTGTGCATTTGTCAGACACTGGCAAAGCCTCTCAGGAGACAGCTATATCAGGATCCCGTCAGCAAGCTCTTGTTGGCATCCACAATAGTATCTGGGTTTGGTGGTTGTATATAGGATGGATCACCAGGTGGGGCAGTCTCTGGATGGTTATTCCTTCAGTCTCTGCTTCTCACTGTATCTCTGTAACGCCTTCCTTTTTTCTTTCTTTGGAGATGTTTTCTGAGTCCTAGAGTTAAAAGTTGTGGTATTCATTAAGGCTGAGCTCCACATAATCCATGATTTTTGTATTGTGACCAGTTGTGGTGTTCTGTAGTAGTCTCCATTTGCTGTAAAGAGTAGCTTCTTTGATGAGAGGTGAAAGCTACACTGTGGGCAAAAGGGTAAGTTTTAGAATTCAGCTAGGGGTCAGTTTTCTAGTAAAGTGGTTATGACATTTCATGATAAAAGCAAATTTAAGCTGCATCTATTTACAAATCCAGCTTTACAGAAGGCACTAGAGTGAAAAATTTAACAGGAAGAAGATAACAATACCTATAGAACAATACAGAATAAATAATCCCAGACAAGCAAATCAAAAGAGGAGAAACACACACACCACCACCACTACCATCACCACAACAACAAAATAACAGGGATCAACAAATATTGCTCATTGATAACTCACAACATCAACAATCTCAATTCACCAAAAAAAAAAAAAAAAAAAAGACAAAGGCTAACAGGTAGATGTGAAAACAGGATTTATCACTCTGTTGTGTCTAATAAACACACCTTAACATCAAAGATAGACATCAGCTTAGAGTCAAACTATGGAAAAATATATTCTAAACAAATGGACCTATGGAGAAAGCCAATGTAGCCATTTTATTATCTGACAAAATAGGCTTCAAACCAAAACTAATCAAAAGAGATAAGGAAGAGAAGGATACCTACTCATCAAAGGAAAAACCTACCAAGAGGAGATTTAATTTTATACACCAAATATAAGGGAGCCCAAGTTGATAAAAGAAACACTACTACATCTTAAATACATATTGACTTTCACAAACTACACTGAAAGTGGCAACATCAATATCCTGCTATTGCCAATAAACAGGTCATCCAGAGAAAAACCAAAGAAAGAAATGATGGAATTAACTGATATCATAAACCAAATGGACCTAACAGATATTTACAGAACATTTCACTCAGACACAAAAGAATATACATTCTTCTCAGCACCTCGTGGAACTTTCTCTAAAATTGACCACATATTCAGATACAGACCAAGTCTCAACAGATACAAGACAATTGAAATAACACCCTGCATACTATCTGACCACCGCAGATTAAAGCTGAGTATCAACAGAAGAAAAAGACAGATTACAAACTCATTGAACAACTCACTAATGAATGACAAATGGGTCAAGACAGAAATTAAGAAAGAAATGTAAGACTTTCTAGAATTATATGAAAGTGAATATACCACATAACAACTGACACTGAGAAAATTCAGAGAATCTTTAGTACATAATTCCAAAACCTATATTCCACCAAATTGGAAAATCTAAAAGGAATAGATAATTTTCTTTATACATATCACTTACCAAGTTAAATCAATATCAGATAGGCAACAGGTCTATATTAAACACACCTATATCCCCTAGTAAAATAGAAGTAGTAATTAAAAGATTACCAATGTAAAAGGGCTCAGGGCCAGATGTTTTAGCACAGAATTCTGTAGCCTTAGATTTTTCAAAGCCTATTTTACTTCGGGTTCTTTAATACTTTAACCTTCCTTCTAGCCCACCAACCAAAGTTGGGAAGAAAGATGATTAATAGGACAAAGGGGTTGTGAACCTGTTTAGAAGTAGTTCCTTGGTGGCAATTCCTATCTTCATTATCAGGATATCAGCAGTCCAGTCCAATAGCAAACTGCAGCTAGATCTAGGAGAAACTTTGAAGCTCCACCAAAAGTAGCTGGAATACTGTGAGAAGCTCTTTGGTGTATTTCTCTTTATGAAGTCACAACAAGCAATGATCAGTGAAGATGAGCCAAGAGCTGCATGGTGAGGAAGTCAGTGAAGACCAGTGAAGCCTTACAAGGTGTAGCAATGTAAGAGTATCCTTTCACTGTCTGTCAGGTTCTACATATACTCTTACCAAACATTATGTGCCCTCTCAAGTGTATGCTCCAACAAAACATCACATGCCCTCTCATATATCTGCTTCAGCAAAACATTCTCTCACAAAACCACTTCAAGAAAAACATCATGTGACACAATCGAGTTTCCAAAGAAACCAGAAATTTCCACTTCAGAATTATACCAGACATTCAAAAGGTTAACACCAATACTCCTCAAATTATTCCAAAAAATAGAAACACCAGGAATATTGCCTAATTTGTTTTATGAGGCAACAGTTACTCCAATATTTAAACTACATAAAGACCTAACAAAGAAAGAGAATCACAGGCCAATTTCCTTTATGAACATAGATGCAAAAGTTCTCAACAAAATACTTGCAAACCAAATCCAAGAACACATCAAATAGATTATCCACCATGATCAAGTAGGCTTCATCCCAGAGATGCAGGCATGGTTGAACATATATAAATCAATACATATAATCTACCATATAAACAAAATGAAAGATAAAATCACATGGTCATCGTATTAAATAAAAAAAACAAAAACAAAATTAAAAGACACCTTTGAAAAATCCAACACCCCTTCATGATAAAAGTCCTGGAGAGATTAGGTTAACTGCCTATCCTTCATGTTGCTAGAATCTACCTCCCTCTGATAATTCCATGTTACTACTTACTAATTTCTGGCTGGTTCCATCTTGGCTACTCTTAACTTCAATTTAGTCATCTGCAAATACAGCTACCTTAGCTAGCTTCTTCCTTTCCAATTTGTATCCTCTTGATCTTCTTCACACCAGGGTCATATCTCAACATAATAAAGGCAGTTTAGAGCAAATCCATAGTCAACATCAACTTAAATAGAGATTCAAAGCAAGTCCACTAAAATTACAAATAAGACAAACTGTACACTCCATGCCTATTTAATATAGTTCTTGAAGTCTTGGCTAGAAAAGACAATTGAAGAAGATCAAGAGGATACAAATTGGAAAGGAAGAAGCTAGCTAAAGTAGCTATATTTGCAGATGACTAAATTGAAGCTAAGAGCAGCCAAGATGGAACACAGAAATTAGTAAGTAGTAACATGGAATTATCAGAGGGAGGTAGATTCTAGCAGCATGAAGGATAGGCAGTTAATCAGCTATTGCACTACAGAAGGCATATTAAAATATAAAGTCTATGTGTGTGTCTTTTATTCAGGAATATAAACCATTGAGCTGGGTTGCAACCTCATGCTGGGATTTATTAAATATTAATGTTACAATGATAGTATACATAAGTCATCCTAAAAATTCTACCAGGGAACTGCTACAGCTGATAAACACTTTCATTAAAGTAGCTGGATACAAAATTAATTCACAGAAATGTGTAGACTTCCTATATACAAATGACAAACACACTGAGAAAGAAATCAAGGAAACAGCACTTTTCATAATAGCCTCAAAAATATGAAATATCTTGGAATAACTCAAATAAATCAAGTGAAGACTTTTATGATAAAATGTTTAAGACATCAAGGAAAGAAATTAATGAAGATATCAGAAGATGGAAAGATCTCCCATCCTAATGGATCAGTCCTATAAATATAGTAAAGATGGTCATCCTACCAGAATCACAGATTCAATACAATCCCAATCAAAATTCCAACACAATTTCTGACAGATCTCAAAAGGACAATTTTCAGTTTCATATGGAAGCACACACACACAAGGATATCTAAAACAATCCTTAATAATTACAGAAATGATGGAGGTTTCACCATCCTCCACTTCAAATCATACTACAGAGCTATAGCAATAAAAGAAGCATGGTACTTGCATGAAAACAGACACTTTGATCAATGGAATTGAATTGAAAATGCAGACATAAATTACACAGCTATGCACACCTGATTTCTTTTTATAAATAAGGTAGAAATACACACTGGAAAAAAGAAGACAGCATCTTCAACACATAGTCCTGGTCAAATTACATTTAGAAGAATGCAAATAGACCTATACTTATTACACTGCACAAAACTCAACTCCAAGTGAATCAAAGACCTTAATCCTAACTAGATACACTGAATGTGGTAGAAGAGAAAATGGGGAATAGCCTTTAACTCATTGGCACAGGAGAAGACTTTCTGAACAGAACACTAATAGCACAGGCAGAAAGATAATTAACAAATGGAGCCTCACAAAACTGAAAGGCTTCTGCATGGCAATGGACACAGTCATTTGAAGAAATCTGCAGCCTACAGATTGTGAAAAGATCTTCACCAACTAGATATCCGATAGAGGGCTAATATCCAAATATATAAAGAATTGAAAAACTGGACATCAGAAACCAAACAGCCCAATTTAAAAAATGGAGTACAGACCTTTTTTCATCCTTTTACTCTGAGATAGTGTCTGAGGAAAAGAAGGTCCAGTAACAGGCCCAAAGTGGGATCCAGCTCAAGGGGAGGTCCCAAGGCCTGACACTATTACTGAGGCTATGGAGTGCTCACAAAAAGGGATCTATCATGACTGCCCTCCAAAAGACCCAACAAGCAGCTGAAAGAGTCAGATGCAGATATTTGAACCCAACCAATGAACAGTAGCAGCTAAGCTGTTGTTGAATAAGAGAAGTATGAAAGAAGCTCAGGAAAGGGGCGACCTTGTAGGAGGACCAGCAGTCTTAATTAATATGGACCCCTGAGATCTTTCACACACTGTACCACCAAAAAGACAGCATACACCAGCTGATACGATACCCCCAACACATGTACAGTAGAGGAATTCTGGGTCTGTGTTCATTCAGAAATGATACACCTAACCCTCAAGAGACTGGAGGCCCCAGGGAGTTTAGAGGTCAGGTGGGATCGGGGGTGGGGACATCCACGTGGAGATGGGGTGGAGTGGGAAAGAAGTGTGGGATGTGAAGCAGTCAGAGGGTGGGGGCAGGGAATGGAATATGGAGTGAAAAAAAGAATTAAAAATAAAATAAAATTTAAAAAATTGGAGTACAGAGCTAAATAGAGAGTTCTCAATAGAGGAAACTCAAATGGCTGAGAAACACTTAAATGTTCAATGTCCTTAGTCTATGGGGGGGGGGGATGCAAATCAAAACTACTTTGAGACTTCATCAAACACATTTCAGAATGGCTAAGAACAATGAACCAAGTGGCGCCTCATATTGGTGAGGATGTGGAGTAAGGGGAACATGCATTCATTACTGGTGAGGGTGTAAAATTGTTCAGCCACACTTGGAAGTCAGTGTGTTGGTTCCTCAGGCAGATGGGAATTGATCTACCTCAAGGCCCAGATAAACCACTCTTGGACATCTACCCAAAGGATGCTTCATCCTATCCCAGAGACACTTGCTCAACCATGTTCATTGCTGCCTTATTCATAAGAGCTAGAAGATGGAAGCAATCTAAATAGTCCTCAATGGATGAATAGTTTTTTTTAATGTGGTCCATTTACACAATATAATATTACAGACCCATTTAAAAATGACATAAAGCTTGCAGGTAAATAGACGGAAGTAGAAAAAAAATCATCCTGATGAGGCAGTCCAGACCCGGAAAGACAAATGTGGCATATATTCACTTATATCTGGATATTATCTGTGAGGGCAATGATAGGCAAGCTCTAATCCATAGAGTCACAGAGGGCAGGTATAGACTAAAGGGCTAGGAGTGGGACAGATAGATCTCTCTTGGAAAAGGAAATAAAATAGTTATTGATGAACTGGGGGAGCTGAAAAGGAAAAATCAATTGGGGAGGGTAAGTGAAGAGGCAGACAAGTGGAAGGAATACAGGGAAAGTGTACTGGCTGTTTTTGTGTGTCAACTTGACACAGGCTGGAGTTATCACAGAGAAAGGAGCTTCAGTTGGGGAAGTGCCCCCATGAGGTCCAGCTGCAAGGCATTTTCTCAATTAGTGATCAAGGTGGGAGGTCTCCTTGTGGGTGGTACCATCTCTGGGCTGGTAGTCTTGGGTTCTATAAGAAAGCAAGCTGAGCAAGCCAGGAGAATCAAGCCAGTAAAGAACATCCCTACATGGCCTCTGTATCAGCTCCTGCTTTCTGACCTGCTTGAGTTCCAGTCCTGAATCCCTTTGGTGATGAACAGCAACATGGAAGTGTAAGCTGAATAAACCCTTTCCTACACAACTTGCTTCTTGGTCATGATGTTTGTGCAGGAGTAAAAACCCTGGCTAATACAGAGGAACAGCTTAAAATTAAGGATCCTTTAAGGGGCAGTATGGAATCGTGAAACAGTGGAAGCGTCTCTGTGTGTGTGTGTGTGTGTGTAAGATTTTTTTCAGCTATATGAATATATGCAATCAAAATGAAATTGCCAAACAATAGGGGAGACAGAGTCCCAACTGGATATCACTTGTTAACAAATGAAGCTTTCAATACTGGGAGTGGGCTACATCTAATTAAGTTGTTAGCCAAAGGAGTCCCATGGGAGCACCCAAAACACCCAGGCTGTTGCCAAACCTATAAACTCCTCTCCACAAACTGACAGCAAAACCCTATTGCTGAAGAGAATACTTATACATTCATGGAACACAGAGAAGTGAATCTGATGCCTACATAGAGCCTTTACCCTGACTGACTAGTATCTTTGGTACAGGAAGGTATTCTACACCACTGGAAACCCTTTGGTCTACAGTGCTGTCCTGCCTGCAAGATACGCTGGTGCAATGGTGGTGTCAAACTTGTGAGAGCAACAAACCAATATCTGATCTGACTTAAGTTCTGCCCCATGAGACGTAACTCATATCCAACACTCCTTGGGTGACTGAGAACCTGATACTAGATCGCCGATAGAACTAAGATAAAACCAAATTCTATCCATCTGCAAATAGTGATATTTTGACTTCTTCCTTTCCAAATTGTATTCTTTAATCTCCTTTTGTTGTCTAATTGCTCTGGCTAGGACTTCAAGTACTATATTGAATAGGTATGGAGAGAGTGGGCAGCCTTGTCTAGTCCCTGGTTTTAGTGTGGTTGCTTCAAGTTTCTCTCCATTTAGTTTGATGTTGGCTACTGGTTTGCTGTATAGTTCTTTTATTATATTTAGGTATAGGCCTTGAATTCCTGATCTTTCCAAGACTTTTATCATGAACAGGCGTTAGATTTTGTCAAATGCTTTCTCAACAGCTAATAAAATGATTATGTGGTTTTTGTCTTTGAGTTTGTTTATATAGTGGATTACATTGATGGGTTTCTGTATATTGAACCATCCCTACATCCCTGGGATGAAGCCTACTTGATCATGATGGATGATTGTTTTGATGTGTTCTTGGATTCAGTTTGTGAGAATTTTATTGAGTATTTTTGCATCGATATTCATAAGGGAAATTGGTCTAAAGTTCTCTTTGTTGAGTCTTTGTGTGGTTTAGGTATCAGAGTAATTGTGGCTTCATAGAATGAACTGGGTAAAGTACCTTCTGGTTCTATTTTGTGAAATAGTTTGAGGAGTATTGGAATTAGGTCCTTTTTGAAGGTCTGACAGAACTCTGCACTAAATTCATCAGGTCCTGGGCTTTATTTTGGTTGGGAGACTACTAATGACTACTTCTATTTCTTTAGGGGATATGGGACTGTTTAGATCATTAATCTGATCCTGGTTTAACTTTGATACCTGGTATCTGTCTAGAAAAATGTCCATTTCATCCATAATTTCCAGTTGTGTTGAGTATAGACTTTTGTAGTAGGATCTGATGAATTTTTTGGATTTCCTCAGATTCTGTTGTTATGTCTCCCTTCTCATTTATTTCTGATTTTGTTAATTAGGATACTGTCCCTGTGCCCTCTAGTTAGTCTGGCTAAGGGTTT
Source organism: Mus caroli (assembly GCF_978045245.1). NCBI lineage: Eukaryota > Metazoa > Chordata > Mammalia > Rodentia > Muridae > Mus > Mus caroli. Next base: position 32,021,158 of record NW_028227262.1, on the reverse strand, counting down.
ATCTATCTTGTTGATTTTCTCAAAGAACCAGCTCCTGGTTTGGTTGATTCTTTGTATAGTTCTTTTTTGTTTCCACTTGGTTGATTTCATCCCTGAGTTTGATTATTTCCTGCCATCTACTCCTCTTGGGTGAATTTGCTTCCTTTTGTTCTAGAGCTTTTAGGTATGCTGTCAATCTGCTAGTGTATGCTCTTTCCAGTTTCTTTTTGGAGGTACTCAGAGCTATGAGTTTTCCTTTTAGGACTACTTTCATTGCGTCTCATAAGTTTGGATATGTTGATTATTATGTGATGGGAGAAATTTCTTTTCTGGTCCAAACTATTTGGAGTTCTGTAGGCTTCTTGTATGTTCATGAGCATCTCTTTCTTTAGGTTGGGGAAGTTTTCTTCTATAATTTTGTTTAAGAAATTTACTGGCCCTTTAAGTTGGAAATCTTCCTTCTTGTCTATACTTATTATCCTTAGGTTTGGTCTTCTCAGTGTGTCCTGGATTTCCTGGATTTTTTTTTTTGATTAGGATCTTTTTGCATTCCACCTTTTCTTTGATTGTTGTGTGAATGCTTTCTATGGTATCTTCTGCACCTGAGATTCTCTCTTTTATCTCTTGTATTCTGTTTGTTATGCTTGCATCTATGGCTCCTGACTTCTTTCCTAGGTTTTCTATTTCCAGAGTTGTCTCTCTTTGTGATTTCTTTATTGTTTCGACTTCCATTTTTAGATCCTGGATGTGTGGGAAGCCACATGTGCCGTTGCAGGGTGGCTTTGGCTTCTGCTGGCCACCACGCATACATAGGCAGTAAAGTTCTTTTGCCAAGATGAGGTTTTGAGAATTAACCAAAATTAACCAATCAGAGGAGAGACAAGTTAACCAATCAGATGAGAGACAAGTTAACCAATCAGATGAGAGACAAGTTAACCAATCAAATGTAGGCATGCAAATGAGGTGATAAGCATAACCCAAGCACAACCAATCCGGGTGTGAGACATGCCTCTCCTAGGCCTATATAAGCAGCACCAGTTCTGGGCTTGGGGTCTTTTCGCCTCTGCAATCAAGCTCTCCCAATAAACGTGTGCAGAAGGATCCTGTTGCAGGTCGTTCTTGCTGGTGAGCCAGGGCGCGTGCAAGAAATGGTGCGGAAACCTGGAAAAAGAAACATCTTCAGGCACAAGCGAAGACCCCCTGCTACAGGGAGGATTCAGAACTGCATCACAGGGAAGGAGCGGTTAATAAAGTGTTCCCACAAAACAGACTGCTGAGAAGGATCCGGTGTGGATTCAGAACTCTTCAGCTGAGGAACGGTGGTACCGGTAAGTCTCCCAAATTGATCCCCGGGTTAAAGGGAGATGTGTTTTTTAAGAAAAAGGAAAAGAAAAGGGGGGAAAAATAAAAGGAATCAGTGATAAAGAAAAGGAAATAGTGAAGGAAAGGAAAAGGGAAAGGAAAGGAAGGGAAGGGAAAGAAAGGAAAGGAAAGAAAGAAAGGAAAAGAAAAAAAAAAGGAAAGAGAAAAGGGAAGGACCTCGGATAAAATAGAGGCAAATATAAAGTTGCCAGGAAGCAGGCACAAAGTAAAAGTGAAACCATGGGGACAAGTTAAGGTTCCCGGCTTTGGGACAAGTTAAGGTTCACGGTTTTGGGACAAGTTAAGGAACTATGATAACCTCAGTGTAGTGATCAATAGATCCTCGCTGTGTAGTTATGCTTTTTTTCTCCCATTGACCTTTTGTGGGTAGGTCTGATAGTTTTGGTCTTGTTTGTTCTGATATATGGACTCTGTTACTGTTTGAAACTGTGTGTAGAGGCAGTTAAGACAGGTCAGAAAATCCTTATAGAGCAACAAGAGAGTATGTCGGAAGAGGAGAAGGGCTTAAAAAGAAAAAAGAAAAAGAAAGGAGACAGTGTTATCAGGTGGACAGAAAGGACAAAATAAAAGAGCCGAGGTGGAAGAGGAAGGTGAATTAGCTTCTGCTCCCCCCCACCCCATGCCTCCTTGGCAGCCACCTATGGGCAGACCTTCTGTCTGGAGGTTTGGAGAGAGGTTAGATTCTCCTTGCTGGGATGTCCTATTTTCACTGACCAAGCAGAGCAGAGATATCATGAGCCTCTAGATTTCAAAGTATCAGGAATTTGGCTGAGTCCGTGTGGATGCACGGCTTAACTGCCTCCTATATGGTGGCTCAAGTAGAGGCCTTGAATAGACACTGCATGACGCCTTCTGATTGGGCAGTCTTGGTGAAGGCATGCCTTTCACCTAGGCAGTATTTAGATAGGAAAGCCTTCCTTATTGAATTTGCAAATGAACAGGCAGCGGCTAACTCTGCTGCAGGAAATCCAGCATGGGATAGGGATATGCTGCTTGGTCAAGGTCGCTTTGCACAAGAACAGACAGGATATCCAGTGCAGGTGTTTGAGCAGGTGAATCAGATTGCCATAAGGGTGTGGAAATCATTGCCCACCTGTGTTGACGGTGTTGCAGAACTCCAGAGAGACAATGAGGCACTGAATCAGGTAAGAGAGGAGCACTCTTATTAAGAGTTTGGGGGAGAGGGTCTGTTTGTGTGTTTCCTCAGGATCACCGACAACAGCTGTGGGTCCCAGAACGGCTGACCAGAGCAATTCAAAACAAGCAGAGCTATGAGGACGTGGATGTTCCTGTGGCTGGAGGTGCTCCTGCTAGTGAGAACTGAAGAGCTCTGTGTTCCTGAAACCATGCCGTTGACGCATTCGGGTGTTTCCTCAATTCTTTACATCTAATGCCAGATTTTAAGCCTTAATGGAACTCGAATAGAACCCATCATTGTTGGCAATTTTACCTCTTGGCTTACCTCTGCTTTTTCTTACTTTAAGGAATGGGTGGGAGTGATTTTGTTTGGTGCTGCCATATGCTGTGGACTGGTGTTCATGCTCTGGTTGATATGCAAATTCAGAACCCAACAAAAACGTGACAAGGTGATTATAACTCAGGCACTTTTAGCTATTGAAAATGGCGCCTCCCGTGAAGTTTGGTTATCTATGCTCAAGAATTAGTCGGCATCTGAGTTCTCTGCTCTTGCACCCCATGGATTTATGGATCCATTGCACTGGGATGAGAGAGATTCAACGATCATTGATCAGCCCTTGCACATCGCTGAGGTTTCCTCATTGCACGCGATAGGGTGATCATGATTTCCCCACTAATTCATTTTTTGGCTGACCTCTTTTGTAGAGTTCACCCTAGGTCATTTAGCAGTTACTGTCACACAGCACTGCAGTATCCAGAGACGGGCAACTTTCCTCATGCACAGACCAACCTAAGACATGGGGCCTGGTGGCGATAAGGTTACCCTATGATGGGTAAGGCTGTGACATTAGAGGAACGACCTAAAACAGGAGCCACGGAAGATGGACATAATTGCACAGGCCTAGTCCAGCCTCATTTTATTAAAACAAAAAGGGGGAGATATGGGAAGCCACATGTGCTGTTGCAGGGTGGCTCTGGCTTCTGCTGGCCACCACGCATACATAGGCAGTAAAGTTCTTTTGCCAAGATGAGGTTTTGAGAATTAACCAAAATTAACCAATCAGATGAGAGACAAGTTAACCAATCAGATGAGAGACAAGTTAACCAATCAGATGTAGGCATGCAAATGAGGTGATAAGCATAACCCAAGCACAACCAGTCCGGGTGTGAGACATGCCTCTCCTAGGCCTATATAAGCAGCACCAGTTCAGGGCTTAGGGTCTCTTCCAATAAACGTGTGCGGAAGGATCCTGTTGCAGCGTTGTTCTTGCTGGCGAGCCAGAGCACGCACAAGATGGATGGTTTTGTTCAATTCTTTCACCTGTTTGGATGTGTTCTCCTGTATTTCTTTAAGGGAGTTATTTATGTCCTTCTTATAGTCCCCCATCATCATCATGAGAAGTGACTTTAGATCCATATCTTGCTTTTCTGGTGTGATGGTATATCCAGGACTTGCTATGGTGGGAGAGTTGGGTTCTGATAATGCCAAGTAACCTTGGTTTCTGTTGCTTCTGTTCTTATGCTTGCCTCCTGCCATCTGATTATCTCAAGTGTTCCCTACCCTCAATATATCTGATTGGAGTCTGCCCTTCCTGTAATCCCAGTTGAGTTAGAACTCCTTAGAGGCCAGCTTTCTTTGTGATCCTGTGATTCTGGGATCCTGTGATGTTGAGATTCTGGGTGTGTCAGAGTTCTTGGCAGTCAAGCTTTCTCTGAGACCCCGAGATGCTGGTGTGACCAAGCTTCTGAGATCCTGGGATCCTGAATCCTGGAATCCTAAGATCCTGGGCGTGTTAGAGTGCCTGGAAGTGGTTCCTCCTCTGGGGACTATGGGGCTGTCCACTGAGTTTGAAACCAAGGTAGACCAGTGCCGTGTATCACTGGGCATGTGGAGTTTTGTGTCCATGCTCCAGCTGGCCCCAGGCACTCTGGTTCTGTTGGAACAGATGTTTGTTCCACTCACCAGTGATCCTAAGATCCTGGGTGTGCTAGGGTGCCTAGGGGGGTGGAGAGTCCTCTGGGGACCATGGGACTGTTCGCTGAGTTTGGACCCAAGGTGGCCTGGTGCTGGTGCTGACTGGAAGCAGAAAACTAAATTTGTATTTGCAAGTGATTATCAATTAGAGCTAGCTTTTGGATTAGATAGGAGCATGTGTCCATTTTAGTCAGTTGTGCCCACCCAACTTTATTCAATCTAAGCCATATCCAATTTTATGTTCTACCTGGCCTACACGTTCTATGGTCTACCTCAAACTTCTCTGTCTGTATGAGGCAATGAACTAACAAAATATGTCCACTTGCCCAGATCTCATCACAATAAATATAAACAATATGAAAAAAAAGCAAAGCCATATCTCCCTACCAAAATCCACCAGTACTATAGAAAGTGGGAATTACCTAGATAAAGCCTAGGACACAGGATTTAGAAGAAGAGTCATATAGTGATAAAAAATTCAATGAGTTAAAGAAGAAGACACAAAGAAATAGCTCAATGAACCTAAGAAGAGTGAACTGAAGGAGAATAAATGCCTGAGTTATGCCCAAGAAAACACAAATGTCAGGCTGTTGGACATGACAATCCAAGATCTGAAAGCAGAACTTAATAAAAAGATACAAGCATTGAAGATAATTAAAGCCAAATGAAGATGGAATTGAAAAACCTGGTAATCAATGGAATAGAATTGAACCCAGAAATGAACCCACACACCTACGGTCACTTGATCTTCGACAAGGGAGCTAAAAACATCCAGTGGAAGAAAGACAGCATTTTCAACAAATGGTGCTGGCACAACTGGTTGTTATCATGTAGAAGAATGTGAATCGATCCATTCCTATCTCCTTGTACTAAGGTCAAGTCTAAGTGGATCAAGGAACTTCACATAAAACCAGAGACACTGAAACTTATAGAGGAGAAAGTGGGGAAAAGCCTTGAAGATATGGGCACAGGGGGAAAATTCCTGAATAGAACAGTAATGGCTTGTGCTGTAAGATCGAGAATTGACAAGTGGGACCTCATGAAACTGCAAAGCTTCTGCAAGGCTAAAGACACCATCAATAAGACAAAAAAACCACCAACAGATTGGGAAAGGATCTTCACCTATCCTAAATCAGATAAGGGACTAATATCCAATATATATAAAGAACTCAAGAAGGTGGACTCCAGAAAGTCAAATAACCCCATTAAAAAAATGGGGCTCAGAACTGAACAAAGAATTCTCACCTGAGGAATACCGAATGGCAGAGAAGCACCTGAAAAAATGTTCAACATCATTAATCATCAGGGAAATGCAAATCAAAACAACCCTGAGATTCCACCTCACACCAGTCAGAATGGCTAAGATCAAAAATTCAGGTGACAGCAGATGCTGGCGAGGATGTGGAGAAAGAGGAACACTCCTCCATTGTTGGTGGGATTGCAAGCTTGTACAACCACTCTGGAAATCAGTCTGGCGGTTCCTTAGAAAATTGGACATAGTACTACCGGAGGATCCAGCAATACCTCTTCTAGGCATATATCCAGAAGATGTCCCAACCGGTAAGAAGGACACATGCTCCACTATGTTCATAGCAGCCCTATTTATAATAGCCAGAATCTGGAAAGAACCCAGATGTCCCTCAACAGAGGAATGGATACAGAAATTATGGTACATTTACACAATGGAGTACTACTCAGCTATTAAAAAGAATGAATTTATGAAATTCCTAGCCAAATGGATGGACCTCGAGGGCATCATCTTGAGTGAAGTAACACAATCACAAAAGAACTCACACAATATGTATTCACTGATAAGTGGATATTAGCCCAAAATTAGGATACCCAAGATATAAGATACAATTTGCTAAACGCATGAAACTCAAGAAGAATGAAGACCGAAGTGTGGACACTGTGCCCCTTCTTAGAATTGGGAACAAAACACCCATGGAAGGAGTTACAGAGACAAAGTTCATAGCTGTGATGAAAGGATGGACCATTTAGAGACTGCCGTATCTAGGGATCCATCCCATAAGCAGCTTCTAAACGCTGACACCATTGCATACACTAGCAAGATTTTGCTGAAAGGACCCAAATATAGCTGTCTCTTGTGAGACGATGCCGGGGCCTAGCAAACACAGGAGTGGATGTTCACAGTCAGCTATTGGATGTATCACAGGGCTCCCAATGGAGAAGCTAGAGAAAGTACCCAAGGAGCTAAAGGGATCTGCAACCCTATTGTTGGAACAACATGATGTACTAACCAGAACCCTTGAGCTCTTGTCTCTAGCTGCATATGTATCGAAAGATGGCCTAGTTGGCCATCACTGGAAAGAGAGGCCCATTGGACTTGCAAACTTTATATGCCCCAATATAGGGGAATGCCAGGGCCAAAAGAATGGGAATGGGTGGGTAGGGAAGTGGGGGGCGCTATGGGGGACTTTTGGGATAGCATTGGAAATGTAACTGAGGAAAATATGTAATAAAAATATTAAAAATTAAAAAAAAAGAAAAAAAAAAGAAAAACCTGGTAATCTAACTAAGACTCTCTCAAGGGAAAGCCTTATTAGCATAATGAATTAAACAGAAAATAGAATATCAGGGCATGTAGATAAAGTAGAGGATTTAGAGCAAATAAGAAAAGAATATGAAAAGAATTGACAACACAGGAAAGGAACATCGACGAAATGTGGAAAACCATCAAAAAACTAAATCTTCAAACTATAGTCATAGATGAAGGAGAACAACTCCAGGTCAATGGGATAGGCCAGATCCTCAACAAGGACATAGAAGAAAACTTCCAAAAACTAGTAATAGCCACACATACACAAATACAAGAAACATAGAGAACACCAACTAGACAAGAGCAGAAAAAACAAAAAAACAAACTCCCCATGTCATAGCATAGTTAAAACACTAAGTATACACAACCAAGAAAGAGTATACAAAGCTGCAAGAAAAAAAACCACAAATGACACATAAAGGAAAAACTCATGGGAATAATGGAAAGCCAGAGAATGCCAAGCAATGTGTTTCAAGTCCTAAAAGACCAAGACAGTCAACCTAGACTAGCACTAGCATACTCAGCAAAATTTTCTGCTATAGTTAAAGGAGAAGGGAAAATTTTTCATGTTATAAACAACCTAAAACTATATAACCATATCCAACAGACTAAACCTAAAAAATGTATAGAAAATAATATGTTGGACTGACACAAGAATGAGCATAGACAACACCCTGTAGCAAGAAAACAAAACTATGTTACTAAAAATCAAACAAACCACTGAGAGCACAAACATCACTGAAAACAACAGCATAATGAACGTAATCAATGCATGCCTTTCAGTAATACCTTTATGTTTTAATGATCTCAATTTTCCAATCAAATGACATGGGATGGCTGAATGGACCATGAAACAAACTCCATATATCTGCTGTTTACAAGAAATGTGTGGGAAAAGGACCAAGGATGGGGGGTGAGAGATGATAAGAGTCATGTGAAGAATCCTGGGAAATCTGACTCTGGAGACCAGCATCAGGGTGCAGATCTGAGTTTATTGCCCAGCCCATAAGAATATATACAGTGTTTGAGCCAATCCCAAGCCCCTAAATCTTTGGCCAATTGCATCTTGCAGTACTGTCACCATTCTCCAATGATAGCCCTGCCAAATGAGGTAACTCAGAAGGAGTAGGAGGAGTATTGTCTCCAGTGAGGACTTCTGTGAAGAAGTGGGAAGTGGCCACTGTCCTGGCCTCTGTTGCTTTTTGCTTTGTCACAGGTATGCTGGAGGCCATCTTAGAGCTAATGCTGTGTACAGCAGATCAGGACTCTTCAAGGAGTCACAGGAGCCCGTGGCACCTCAATCTCCATCCCGCTTGTTCCTTTACATGGTTGGCTTCCACATCCTCCACAGAAGCACATCTTAGCTTTAAAGATAAGCACTGCCTTAGAGTGAAGGGACAGACCAAAGGATTCCAATCAAATGGGACCAGGTACCAAGCAGGCATGGCCATTCTAATATCTGAAAAAAACAGATTTAAAACTAAAACTAATCAGAAGAGACAAAGAAGGGCACTTCATTCTAATTAAGGAATCAATTAATCAAGAATATGTTAGAATAGTAAACATACATGCATCAAACACAAGTGCACCTAATTTCATATAAAATGTACTAATGGACTTAAAGATACAGATAATCACAAACCCAATAATAGTAAGCAATTTCAGTTATCTTCTTCTTTATTAAAGAAGAATAAAAATCAAGCAGAAAAATATCAGAATTAAATGCCATTATGCATTAAGTGGATTTAATATATTCACAGATTTTTCTACTCAAACAGCAAAGAATATACATTCCACCTGACAGAACACTGAAGCTTCTCTGTAGTAGATCATACCTTGGAATGAAATAAACCTTACCACTTCAGAGAGATTGATTCTATCTGACCATAATGCACTAAAACTTAAAACCGACAGCAAGCAAATCTCTAAAAGTACACAAACTAATGTAAACAGCTCATTACTAAATGATGAATAGGTCAAAGAAGAAATTCAAGACACCAAGGAAGTGGTGGTGTATGCCTTTAATTCCAGTACTTGGGAGGCAGAGGCAGGTGAGTTTCAGTGGGTTAAGGCCAGCCAGGGCTACACAGAGAAACCCTGTCTAAAAAAAAAAAAAAAAAAAAAAAAAAAAAAAAAAAAAAGAAAGAAACAAAGAAACAAAGAAAGAAACAAAGAAAGAAAGAGAAAAGAAAAGAAAAATCCAGAAAGAAATAAGAATTCTCCTAGAAATAAGTGAAAATACGTTACAACAAAGCTTGTGGGAAACATTAAAAGCAATTATAGGGGATGGAGAGATGGTTCAGCTGTTAAGAGCACTGATTGCTCTTCTAAAGGTCCTGAGTTCAATTCCCAGCAACCACATGGTGGCTCACAACCATCTGTAATGGGATCTGACGTCCTCTTCTGGTGTGTCTGAAGATGGCTATGTTATAGTCATATAAAATAAATTAATAAATGTTTAATTTTAAAAAGCAATTATATGAGGGAAATTTATAACTCTAGGTACCTACATTTTAAAATAGGTTAAAAAAAAAAAGCACAAATAAATGACTGGTGCAATCCCAAACAAGCTGAACCCAATCCACTGGACATCAAGAAATTGTGAAAAAAAAATATGTATATATATAAATCAGAACCAAAATTAATGAAATATGAACAAAGAAAAGAGACTAAGACTCAGTGAATCTAATGATGGTTCCTTGAGAAGATCAACAAGATCAACAGACCTGTGGCCCAACTAACCAAAGAAACAAAGAAAAGAGACTAAGACTCAGTGAATCTAATGATGGTTCCTTGAGAAGATCAACAAGATCAACAGACCTGTGGCCCAACTAACCAAAGAAACAAAGAAAAGAGACTAAGACTCAGTGAATCTAATGATGGTTCCTTGAGAAGATCAACAAGATCAACAGACCTGTGGCCCAACTAACCAAAGAAACAAAGAGGACCCAAGGTGCCAGAATCAGAAATGAACACGGAAACAATACAGCAGACACCAAAGAAATTCAAAACAGTATAAAGGAATGCTTTTAAAAACTCTCCGCAATTAGGTTGGAAAATCTAAGAGAATGGGTGAATTTTTTTCTAGATTAGGCCAAACCACAAAATCACACCAAAAACAAAACAAACAAACAAAACCAACCAAACAAAAAAGAAACAAAACAAAACAAAACAAAAAACCAACCAACCTAAACATATCCATAATAAATGAAGGGATTAAAAGAGGAATAATTTTTTCCAACTAAAAAATTTCCAGGTTGAGATAAATTAACAGCAGAATTCAACAAGATGTTCAGAGAAGACCTTCAGGGAATCCTTAAAGTAAAAAAGAAAAATAAAAAACAGAAGGATGATACAAAAGTCTCTCTATGATGACAGTATTATTACTATAAGGCCAAAACTATGTAAATACACAACTAATAAAGGCCAGCATCCGCAATGAACATAGATTCAAAAATTCTCAATAAAATACTTTCAAACTGAATAAAGATAACCAAAAAGATTATCCACTATGAACAAGTTGGTTTCATATTGAAGATGCAGGGAAGATTCGCATATGCATGCCAATAAATGTCTTATGTTACGTAAATGAACTAAAAGACAAAATTCACATATTCATTCCAATAGATGCAAAAACAAACAACAAAGACAACAACAAAGAACCTTTGACAAAAATCCATCACGCCTTCATAATAAAAGTCCTAGAAAGAGTAGGCTTGGAGAGAACATACCTCAACAGTAAAGATATGAAAAACACAGAGACAATATCATCCCAAATGGAGAAAAACATGAGGAATACCATTAAAATCAGGAACAAGACAGGATATCCACTAGCTCCACTTCTTTTCTTTTCTTTTTTAAAAATTTTTATTAGATTTTTTAAATTTACATTTCAAGTGCTATCCCCTTTCCTTGTTTCCCCTCCAGAAACCCCCTATCCCATCCCCCTCCTCCTGCTCCTATGAGGATGCTCACCCACCCACCCACCCACCCACTCCTACCTCCCTACCCTGGCCATCCCTTACACTGGGACATCTAGCCTTCAAAGGACCAAGGGCCTCTCCTCTCATTGATGTCCACAATAGTGTCTGGGTTTGGTGACTGTATATGGGATGAGTCCTCAGGTGGGGCAGTCTCTGGATGGCTTTTCCTTCAGTCTCTGCTCCACACTTTGTCTCTGTATCTCCTCCTGTGGGTATTTTGTTCCCTTTTCTAAGAAGAAACAAAGCATTCACACTTTGGTCTTCTTTCTTCTTGAGCTTCATGTTGTCTATGAATTGTATCTTGGGTATTCTGAGCTTTTGGGCTAATATCCACTTATCAGTGATTGCATACCATGTGTGTTCTTTTGTGACTGGGTTACCTCACTCAGGATGATATTTTCTAGTTCCATTTATTTACCTAAGAATTTCATGAAGTCACTGTTTTTAGTACTCCGTTGTGTAAATGAGCCACATTTTCTGTATCCATTCCTCTGTTGAAGGACATCTGGGTTCTTTTCAGGTTCTGGCTATTATAAATAAGGCTGCTATGAACATAGTGGAGCATGTGTACTTATTACATGTTGGAGCATCTTCTGGGTACATGCCCAGGAGTGCTATTGCTGGGTTCTCAGGTAGTACTATGTCCAATTTTCTGAGGAACTGCCAGACTGATTTTTAGAGTGGTTGTACCAGCTTGCAACCCCACCACGAAACCTCAATCATGCTTATATCTAAACCACACAATGACACAACCAAGAAAGAGAACTTCAGACCAATTTCCCTTACATATATGGATGCAAAAATACTCAATTAAATTTTTGCAAACTGAGTCCAAGAACACATCAAAACGATCATCCATCATGATAAGTAGGCTTCATCCCTGGGATGTAGGGATGGCTCAATATATGAAAATTCATCAACATAATCTACTATATAAACAAACTCAAAGAAAAAACCATAACATCATTTTACTAGCTGTAGAGAAAGCATTTGACAAAATTTAACATCCCTTCATGATAAAAGTCTTGGAAAGATCAGGAATTCAAGGCCCATATCTAAGCATAGTTAAAGAAATATACAGCAAACCAGTAACCAGCATCAAACTAAATGGAAAGAAACTTGAAGCAATCCCACTAAAATCAGGGACTAGACAAGGCTGCCCACTCTCTCCCTACCTATTCAATATAGTACTTGAAGCCCTTGACAGAGCAATTAGACAACAAAAGGAGGTCAAAGGGATACAAATTGGAAAGCTCCACTCTTTTTCAACATATTGCTTAAAGCACTAGCTGGAACAACAGGGCAAGAGAAGAACACTAAAGGGATAGACATCAGAAAAGAAACCAGACTGTCCCTATTTGCTGATGACATAGTAAACATACAAGATTTCAAAAGTTCCACCTGAAAACTTCCAGAAATGATCAATAATTTCATCAAATTGTCAGTGTACATAATCAACTCACAAAAATCAGTAGATTTTCTATACATCACCAGCAAGCACATTTGGAAAGATATCAGGGGCACCTTCCATTCACCAAAACCTAAAGGAGAATAAAAGTATTTAGGAGCATAGCTAAATCAAAGGTGTAAAAGACTTCTACAATGATATAGTAAGTCTCTGAAGAGCTTGACAAAGAGCAGGAAATGAAGAGACATCCCATTAGCGAATTGTAAGAACTAGTTTTGTGAAAATGACTATTCTACCACAAACTACTTATGAATATAATTAAATCCCAATCAAACCCCATCTCATCAAATTCCTTGATCCTCTGGCTCTTATAATCCTCTGCCACCTCTTCCAGAAGGTTCCCTGAGTCTTAGCTGTGGGAATTGTTTTGTAGATAAATCCACTGGGACTGGGCTGCATAACTGCATTTTGATTGGCTGTTGTTTTACAAAATGGGATTTAAAAAAAGAAAAAAGAAAAGAAAGAGAACAAATTCTCCCAAAGTTTATCTGGAATCAAAAAAAGGTCCTGGGCTATTAAAAACCCTCAGACTGGGAGAATTACCCTTCTGCATAGATAATTTCCTCTAGGTAGTTATCAAATCCCAGGTGGCCAGTTCTAAAAATATATACACAATCAACACAAAATAGAATCAGTAGATTGCAATACACACACACATTTATATATATATATATATATATATATATATATATCCTCCAAAAAATCCTAGTTGGTATCAGAAACCTTTCAAATTGTCAGTCATGGGAATATTTTTTACAATCATGTTCCTTAACTCCATAAAGTAACAACAAAATGGCATGAATCAGCTCTGCAACAAGGAGCCAGGAATTCTTTTTGCACTACAGCGTAATCAAGAGTGGGGAAATTTCCCATCCATAGGTTTAAATATAGTGCTATAGCCATGGGAATTTAGAAGACTTCCAAACACTATTGGCTGTTGCTCTTGCCCTTGGTTGCCTCTCAAAAGTTGAAGGTGAGTTCATATTGCTGGAAACACCAAAGGCTTTGAATATAGGACTCAGAGAATTCAATCTAGATTTGACCTGAAAGCCTTCTCTCTGAGGACTGGCTTTCACAATACTGGAAAGTGCTAAGCAAGCTGTTAAAGGAGGAACACAATCAGTAGCCATACTCAGCTGTGACTTTTACAAACCATAAATGTGACCAGCCTAACAAGCTATCCCTAATGGTTCAATAAGGGGATATATTTTGTTGATTACCTATAGCTGTTTATTTGAACTTAAGTCCTGCTCAGCAGGAAGGAAATCCTCCCAAAGACTGGAAATCCAGCCAACCAGCCATGGCTAGTGGGGTCATGGTTCTTAGAGGAGAATGTAATACTGACATTTTCCCTAAACCAGCATAATTCCTAACTGCATCTTGAAAACTCATCCCTATTCCTACAGATAAGTGTTGCTTTCCCCAGTCATTAAAGAATCTATTTACAGAAAACAGAGACCATTCTACAAGACCACAACAGGTCATAATGCAGATAACAATGGGTCACATAGAGCCCAGGCACAATAGATACATCTATAACACAAGTCTTGCATGTATGGCTCAGGGAACATTGTACAAGAGAGGGGATGAAAAGATTTTTAAGAGCTAGAAGATTAGGAAGTCTACTGTAAGCTTGTGTTTTCTATATATGACAAGCATGTTACATCCATGAAATCTCAACAATTGGCTGCTAAAACAAGAGCTGAACACTGACAATAGCATTTAACGGGGCAACAAGGATGGGGAGCCCACATGGGGCCCCATTATTGGATAAAGACCTATGGACTATTAAAAAAAAACCCTGAGACTGGGAGAGTTAATCTTCTCCATAGATAATTTCCTCTGGATAGTTATCAAATCCTAGGTGGCCAGTCCTAAAAATATATACACAATCAACACAAAACAGAATCAGTAGATCAGTAGATTGCATTTTTATATTTATTCTCTTTCTCTCTCTCTCTCTCTCTCTCTCTCTCTCTCTCTCTCTCTCTCTCTCTCTCACACACACACACACACACACACACACACACACACACACGCATACACACCAATAATAAAGGAGAAAATTCCAGGATTTGAAAGTGAAAATGAGGGGATGTGTGTGGTTGGAAGAAGGAGAAGAAGGCAGGGAAATGATATAATTATATTTTAATTAAATTAAAAGGAAAACCTGGCCAGGTGCATCATAGGAATTTCCCATCAACTTAGTACCAGTTTCCACCTTATTCTGTTTCTATTGTTGTGGTAAAAATAGTGGCTAAAATGAACTTGGGGAGGAAGAGGCATGCTATTTACTGGCTTGCTCTTCATGGCTCACTCAAGTTACTCAGTTTACTTTCTTGTACAACTCAGGACCACCTTCCCAAAGTAGCACCAGCTTCAGTGGGCTGGGACCTCCCACATCAATAAAAATCAATGAAACACCTTACAGACTTGTTCACAGGTCGGTCTTATGGAGGCGTTTTCTCAACTGAGGTTCCCTTTTTCCATATGATCCTAGATTATCTCAAGTTGACAAAACAAAGAAACGAGCAAAAAAAACTACTAACCTAACCAGCATGTGTGTTTAAAATAGAGTGCTTACATGCATCTAAAAACAACCTACTCAGGAGCATGCGGGGGAGGCAGAGGTATAAACAAGAAAGAGGAATAATGGAATAGGAAAGATGAGGAGGGGTGGGGAATGGGAGGAAAGTATAGAAGAGGGATTATGAGGATGGATAACTAATATTAACGATCTTTGAAAAAGCCATGTTAGAACCCACTACTGTAGAATCTTCCTAATATAAATAGATATAAATATATAAGTTGAGTTTAAATAGAGTTACTCTATCACAGAGGGACATCTATGGTGTCTTCTAGACACTGTAGGTTTTCAAATAAAAATCTCAGTGCCTTATATGAGTTGCCTTTTTTGTTGTTGGTGGTGGTAGTCAGTGGTGTCTATGGGCCATCCAAATATTACAGAATATTGTCTTTGCCCTTGGCTACCCACTGAATTGTGATGGGAAAACTTTATTAATGAAGACACTTTGTCTTAGTTACTGTTCTAATGGTTGTGAAGAGACATCAGGACCAAAGCAACTCTAATAAAAGAAAATATTTAATTGAGGGGCTGCTTATAATTTCAGAGGTTTAGTCCATTATTGTTGTAACAAAAATAATTTTAACCTTTCTCAATATACAAAGATATATACCAATGAAAACCTTAAACCTGTGTCAGTATACAAAATTCTGTACCAATGTAACAAAATATAACCTCAATTTTGCATCAAAATATAAAGATCTTTACCAATGTAAGATTGTGATTATAAAATGCTTTTATTTAAGAGTAGATTCAATAATCTAATCCTATATATCTAATTTCTTATAATATTTCTATATCTCCCTTTTTCCTTCTCAACTCCCTACCCTATCTAAGAAAGAGAAAAGGAAAGAGAAAAGGAAAGGAAAAATAGAAATCACTGAGTCTAAGCTCTTTATTTCATTTTTCCCTGTCCAAGACCATAATTATTTGTAAATCATCTCCTAAAATGACAACATGTCTATCATTTATACAATAACCAAATCATCCATAACCACCCCAACTTAAGGGACTGGAACAATGGTCTCCCTATAATTGCTTCCTGCTGAACTGAGGTGAAGAATTCCTATTAGGGCCTCAAAAGGAAATTGGGGAAATCGTTGAGTTAAAAGAAAGCTAGCTGGCATTATTTGTTGTCCAGTCTCTATGCACTGAGAAAGTTCAGGGCTTAATTGAAGTCCTGACCTGAACAGTCTGTAAGGCTGGACCAAGTGAGCTAGCTGTTCTACAAATGTCCCAAAAGCACATCTTTAGAAGACACAGCTTCTATGCAGCTGAAGTCTGATCAAGCAGGAAGCTGGAAGGCAAGTCATCTGAGCATCCCCATGGGTGAATCTCATCAGGGCAGCCCTCCTGAACTTCCATTCTGCAATATACACAATACATAGTTCTTTAAAGACATTTGTATGGAATGTGTATCACACACAGATCAATTAAGGATATTCTCCTGCTCTTTTTTAATTAATTATTTTTATTCTTTAATCCCTTTTTATAGTTCAGGCTTCATCCCCCTCCCAGTCTCCTCCCCAACTGCTCCCCATCCTGTCTCCAAGAGGATCCCCCCCCCGCCACCTGTCTCCAAGAGGATCCCCCCCCCCCCCCGCTGCCACCTCACCAGGCCTCCCTGTTCCCTGGGTCCTCAAGTCTCTGGAGGGTTAGGTGCATCTTCTCTCACTGAGGACAGACAGGTTGATAAATGGAATAGAATTGAAGACCCAGAAATAAAACTACACACTTACAGACACTTGATCTATGACAAAGAAGCCAAAAATATACAATGGAAAAAAGAAAGCATCTTCAATAAATGGTGCTAGTCTAACTGGCAGTCTGTATGTAGAAAAATGAAAATAGAGCCATATTTGTCTCCTTGCACAAAGCATAAGTCCAAGTGGGTCAAGGACCTCAACATAAAACCAGATACGCTGAAATCTAACAGAAGATAAAGTGGGAAAGAGCCACAAACTCATTGGCATAGGGGGAAATTTCCTAAACAGAACTCCAATGGCTCAGGCTCTAAGATCAAGAATTGATAACCGGGACCTCATAAAACTGGAAAGCTTCTGTAAGGCAAAGGGCATATAGTCAATAGGACAAACCAGCAACCTACAGTTGAGAAAAAAATCTTCACTAACCCCACATCCAATAGAGGACTAATATGCAAAGTATATAAAGAACTCAAGTTTTATTGCTCTTTGTTTGAGCAGGTGAAAGACAACTGTATCTATAAAAGTTAGTTTGAATTATATCATTGTAATATCATTTTTATCTAAACTATTTAAAAGAATGGCATAAAAAGTCTTGAGGAGGGTCTATAGAGATGGCTCAGTGGTAAAGAGCACTGACTGCTCTTCTAGAGGTCCTGAGTTCAGTTCCCAGCAACCACATGGTGGCACATAACCGTCTATAACGGGATCTGATGCCCTCTTCTGGTGTGTCTGAAGACAGTGCCAGTGTACCCACATACATAAAATAAACAAATCTTTTAAAAGTCTTGAGGATTTTGTAGTCAACAAGATCCATTGGCTACACAGACTTTATTGTTGTTATTATTATTATCATTATCCCGCTCTGCTCCTCTAGTCCTTAAGCCAGCTCCCCGACCAGGGTACCTGATTTCAGTCTGATGGTTGGCTCCAAGCATCCACATCTGCATTGGTTACTTGCTGACTGGGCCTCCCAAGGAACAACCACACCAGGTTCCTGTCTGCAAGTGCCCCTTAATCACAGCAACAGTGTTGGGTTTGGTGTCTGTAGACAGGGTGGAACCCCAGGTGGGGCAGTCCCCGGATGGACCTTCCTTCAGTCTCTGTTCTTCCTTTGGACAGGAACATTTCTGGATTAAAAATTTTGAGATGGATGGGTGCCCCCATCCCTCAACCGGGGGACTTGCCTATATGCTGGAGGTGGTCTCTACAGGTTTTACAGCTCCCTTTTCTGTGCATTTCAGCTACTGTCATCCCCGTTTGCATCCTGGGAGCCTTCTGTTTCCCTGGTGTCTGGTACCCTCTAGTGGCTCATCCCCCACTGCTACATATTTTTATCCTATTTCCTGATTCTCTGTACCTCTCTCCCATCCCTTCCAGTATCTGACATTGCCCCCTTATTTCCTCTCCCTCCTCTTTCCCTCCCAGATCTCCCTCTCCCTCCTCTTCCCGTCGAGATGATCCTGTTCCCCCCTCAATGTGGGACTGAAGCATCCACACCCTGGTCTTCCTTCCTACTAAGCTCCATATGATCTGTAGGTTGAATCATGGGCATTGTGAGCTTTAGGACTAATATCCATTTATCAGTGAGTACATACCATGTGTGTTCTTTTGTGCCTGGATTACTTCTCTTAGAATGATATTTTCTAGTTCCATCCATTTGCCTGTGAATTTCATGAAGGCATTGTTTTTAATCACTGAGTAGTACCCATTGTGCACAAGTACTACATTTTCTGTATCCATCCCTCTGTTGAGGGACATCTGAGTTGTTTCCAGCTTCTGGCTATTATAAATATGGCTGCTGTAAACATAGTGGAGATGTGTCCTTCTTATATGTTGGAACATTTTTTTGCTTACATGCCCAGTATTGGTTCAGCTGGGTCTTCAGGTAGAACTATTTCCAGTTTTCTCAGGAACCACCAGATTGATTTCCAAAGTGGTTTTACCAGCCTGCAGTCCCACCAGCAATGGAGGAGTGTTCCTCTTTCTCCACATCCTCACCAACATGTGCTGTCACTGCCATTTTTTATCTTAGCCATTCTGATTGGTGTAAAGACACACCTATGGTCATTTGATCTTTGACAAAGGAGCTAAAACCATCCAGTGGGGAAATGACAGCATTTTCAAAAAAAAAAAATGGTGCTGGCTCAACTGGTGGTCGTCATATAGAAAAATGCAAATTGATCCATTCTTATCTCCTTGTATAAAACTCAAGTCCAAGTGGATCAAGGACCTCCACATAAAACCTGATATACTGAATCTAATAGAAGAGAAAGTGGGGAAGAGTCTCAAATACTTGGGCACAGGGGAAATTTTACTGATCAGAAAGCCAAAGGCTTATGCTTTAAGATCAACAATTGACAAATGGGACCTCATAAAATTGAAAAGCTTCTGTAAAGCAAAGGACACTGTCAATAGGACAAAACGGCAACTAACTGATTGGGAAAAGATCTTTACCAATCCTATATCCAAAATATACAAAGAACTTAAGAAGTTAGACTCCAAAGAACCAAATAACCCAAATAAAAAGTGAAGAACAGAGCTAAACAGAGAGTTCTCAACCGAGGAATCTCAAATGGCCGAGAAGCACTAAAAGAAATGTTCAACATTCTTAGTCATCAGGGAAATGCAAATCAAAACAACCCTGAGATTCCACCTCACACCAATCAGTGTGCAGACTATTTTATGTCTCAGCCAGTCTCAGAGCTGTTCTCTAGTAGCAAGATCAGCATGTATATTACGTGTCTTATTAATCTTTACAACCTCCCTCTTTTTGTCTGTAGCCAAGACCTTCAAGGGGACTTCCCTGATCAAATCTTATTTTCAATAATTTGGATTGAAGATATCTTCTTTCTTCCCCTTTGAAATTAGGACTTCTATCTGTTGATCTAATTCAGCAGTCCTTTCTAAAATCCTGCGTGTCTTAGCAGTTGTGCTATTTGCCTCATTGAATTTTAAAATTTTAAAGTCAGCAAGCACATTTTACGAGGGATATGGTCTTTGGGATAATTCAGAAAGCAGGCAGAAATGTTATCAGAAGCAGACATTGTAAACATCTGTAGTGAAACAATATGTACTAGACATAACAAAGCTATGTATCACACACAGAAACAAACAGCAGGTGTGATTTCATGCTCAAGACTTACACAAGGTTAAACCAGCATAGATGTGAGGGACCCTACCCGAGACACTATTAGCAATTAATGGCTTTGAGGGAAGGAAAGTCTGTTTGCTTCAGTGATGTGGACTGAGTGGTTACTTATGTTCTAGTAGATGATTCTATATCAATGCACACACTGGCAGAACTGAGTGGACTCATGGTTTTTAAAACCTAAGAGGAAAACTGATGGAGAGATAGGAAATGAACTGGCAGAGATAGACTCGGGACATACATTTAATTAGGAGGCATTATATGCATGTAAGAAATTCTCAATCAAAAAAGAAACAAAAACATCTCCAAGATAAAGCTGAGTAAAATAAGTCAGACATATAACATTGTGGACACCCGACTCACCAGCAAGGAAGACACCACAACAGGATTCTTCTGCACACGTTTATTGGGAGAGCTTGATAGCGAAGGCGAAAGACCCCGAGCCCCAGAAATGGCACTGCTTATATAGGCCTAGGAGTGGCGTGTCTATACCTGATTGGTTGTGCTTTCAGTACCTCATTTACATTCCCTGGTATGGGCTGTGACTTGGCACGAAACCCTTATGCACATGCGCACATTGGTTGTTTACCCGAACTTACGAGTGGTGGCCAGCAGTAGCCAGCACCATCTTGTAATGGCATATGTGGCTTCCCACATAACATCATCCATATCTTTGAAATTATACAAATTTCAAAAGTGCTAAAAGCATTCTATGATGCTAGAAATTAGGATAGTATTCAGCGTTGAATGTGTAGTTACTACGTTTGATGGAAAGTAGAATATTGATGTGATCCCTAGAAACAGCGACCACACACACTGACATAGACATGCATGGTCAGCATACACTATTGCAAACTACAAGGAGTGGAGTCTGAAAAAGAGGAAGACTATATGGTTTGATCTGCTTCATAGCTGCTAGCTGGCATAATTATTGCTATCATCTGCCTTCTCTCAAAAGTCTCAGTTAAATAATAAATTACCTAGTTATTCTACTACATACCAAATGATTCAGCAAAGACATGATAGTGGTTGTCAATATGATTGATAAAATAACCTGGATATTGCCAACAAATGAGGAAGTGAATTGAGGTTAGTTCAGATCTCCGTTTGGGCTCATGATCCATGAGGAATACTCTTGATCAATCGGTCCATCTAAAATTATTTTTAAGTGAAAAGTTTTTTGTTTGTTTGTTTTGATAAAGGCATTTATTGGGTGAAAGCTAATTTTAGTTGAACTAATGATTGAGGTCACAAAATAACCTTCATTATATGACCTCTGATATTATATGACCGCTTATATTATAGTGATTATGAAGTTAAATTTACACTTAAATGTTAAATTTTCTTTGGATGAATTGCTTTGTAAGTAGTATGGCAAATGAAACACAGACGCGCACACACAGATACATATGCATATACATAAACACACACATATTTCTGGAAGGATAAATAAATGGAATAAGAATAAAAAAATAAAGGAAGGGACTAGAAAGTTGGCTCAGCAGTTAAGAGCACTGTTTGTTCTTCTAGAGGACCCAGGTTCAGTTCCCAACACCCACATGGTAGCTCAAGACTCTCTGCAGTCAAATCACTAATGTACATAAAACAAAAATCAATTAAGAAAGAATAAAAAAAGAAGGGGATTCATTATGACAATTATGATAATGCTGCACCTGAAGCAAGAATTTAAATTTAAGATCCAAATAAATGAAAGACATTCCATATTCCTGGATTGACATATTGGTTTAGCATTGCTCCTCCATGGTTATTTATGAATGAATGCCATTTATTGTGATTTTACTGTGAAATGTTTCCACTGGACTCAAATGGACAGGATGAAAGCAATTCGCATAGAAAGCTCATATCACTAAGTGCCTACATCAAAAACTCAGAGAGGTTTCAAATTATCAGTTTAATGACACAGTTGAAGGCTTTAGAAAAAAAACTAGAAGAAGAAGGAAATACCCAAAAAGAGTCAATGAGAAAAAATAATCAAACGGAAGCTGTAATTAATAAACTAGGAAAAATCACAAATAAAAAACAATACAATACCGAAATGAATAGTTAGTTCTTAAAAAAAATAAGATTTACAAACTGATACCCAATTTACCCAAAAATTCTCAATAAAATACTTGTAAACTGAATATAAGAACACATCAAAATATTGGCCACTATCATCAAGTTAGCTTCATCCCAGAAATACATGGGTGGTTCAACACATGTGAATTAATAAACATAATCTGCAGCATAAACAGACCAAAACACCAAAACCATTACATACACATTAGATTATCACATTAGATACTGCAAAGGCCTTTGACAAACATCCGACATTCCCTCATCCAATATCCCTAGAGACACTGTCCTACCCAGCTAAGCTTTTTGTTTGTGCTTACAAAGGCAGGCAGATCTCTGAAATTATTTGTTATGTTAAAAAATGTACTTGCGGGCTGGTGAGATGGCTCAGTGGGTAAGAGCACCCGACTGCTCTTCCGAAGGTCCGGAGTTCAAATCCCAGCAACCACATGGTGGCTCACAACCATCCGTAACGAGATCTGACTCCCTCTTCTGGAGTGTCTGAAGACAGCTACAGTGTACTTACATATAATCAATAAATAAATCTTTAAAAAAATAAAATAAAATAAAATAAAATGTACTTGCTGTCTTTTTCTAATAATCAAGGGACTGAGGTCATAAAATACTCTTTTGTGGGATACTCAAAAAGGAACCTGGGTAAATGATTGAATTGATATGTTAATAAAAGACTGAGCTTTGGTTTGCAAGAGCTACCTAGATAGAACTGCATGGAGAGCTAACATAGCTCTTTTAGAATTGTTCTGAGGGGTTTTCAGACTTTGATCAGAAAACCCATGAGCTATCCAGAGAGCTTTTAGAACTTTTTTTAGCAAAGAGCTATCTACAGATCTATCTCAAGCAGAGAGCTATCTTGAGCAGAGAGCAGACTTGACAGCTACAAAGCTGTCAGCTTGCACCCCATTATTGACTTTAAATAATTTCTTTTGCTGTTCTCGAACATCCCTTCCTCAGGACCCCCTCTCCAAGCTCAGGCTGGTCCTTAGCAACCTTCAAAATCATGTTTCGATTACTCTAACCAAGCAAGTGAAAGACTTGTATAATAAAAGACTTATACAATAAAAATTTCAAGTCATCAAAGGAAGAAATTAAAGAGGACATCAAAAGCCGGAAAGACTTCCCATGTTCATGGATCAGGAAGATTACTATTGTGAAAATGGCCACCTTAGACACAAGCTTGTAAGGAGCCGCCCTCACATTGGCCATTACAAGATGGCGCTGATGGCACTGGCACCTGTGTAAACAAACCATCTGCACATGCGCTGGGGTAGTTTCCCACCCCATGTGCTCTGCCTTCCCCGTGACGACAACTCCGGCCGATGGGCTGCAGCCAATCAGGGAGCGACACGTCCGAGGCGGAGGACAGTCCTCCATAAAAGGGACGGGTTTTCGCCATTCAGAGGATCTCTCTATCAATCTCTCTCTCTCTCTCTGGCCATCTCTCTCTCTCTGGCTCCCTCTCTGGCTCTCTTCGCCACTGGCTCCTGATGGGGTAAGCAATAAAGCTTGTGCTGCAGAAGATTCCGGTTGCCCTGAGTGTGATCTTACCAGGGGGAACAAAAGCGCGGGCAATACAAGCTGTCTACAGATTCAGTGCAATCTCAATGAAAATCCCAACACGATTCACCGAAATTGGAATTTTTTTAACTTCATATGGAAACACAAAAATCCAAATTAGCTAAAAGCATCCCTGAATAGTAGAAGAAGGGCTGTAGAAATCACCACACCAGATGTCATACGGAGTGATAGCAATAAAAATAGCATGTTATTACAATGAAAGAATATTGATCAATGGATTAGAATGGAAGACCAGAATATAACTCAACATACCTATGGACACTTGATTCCTGACCAAAAAAAAAAAAAAAAAGACTATAATATATCCTGGAGAAAAGAAAGCATCTTTAAGAAATGGTACTGGTTAGACTGGGTAGCTATAAGTAGAAGAATGAAAATAGACCCATATCTAACATTCTACATAGAAGTCACCCTGAAATGGATCAAGAAGCTCAATGTGAGGCATGAAACCCTGAATCTGCTAGTTGAGAAAGTAGTGACTATGCTTGGCACAGGAACTCATTGGCACAGGACAGAACTTTCTGGACAATGCCTGCTACATCAGTTACTCTTCTCATTCTGTGATAAAACATCATAACTGGGGCAACTTATAAAAGGAAGGGTTTCTTTGGGACTCATGGTTCCATAGGAATAGGAGCCTGTGACCCTCACAGCAGGAAGTCATGGAGTTGGAAGAGCAGCTGAGAGCTCACATCCAGAGCCACAAACAGGAAGCAGAGAGTGCACTGGGAATGGCAGGAGTCAACTAAAGCCTCAAGCCAGTTCCCTACATCTCCTCCAACAAGGCCACACCCCCAGATCCTTCCCAATGTATAACAACTCCAACTGGGGCCAAGTACTAAAATCTATGAGTCTACTGGAGCTCTTCACACTCAAACCATCACACTGGGCAGTATTAACATTATGACCAAGAGTTAATAAGTGGTAGGTTCACCCAGCTCTAGTGGAAGGCCATGAATCTATACCATAGGGATAGCACAAATTGTACTTGGTGTGGTTTTAAAGACAAAATTGGAGTGTAGAGAAGAGAGAAGGATGAGAGAGGAAGTGGTATAGGGGATAAATATGATCAACATACATGCCTAAAATTTTCTGAGGACTAATGAGAAGGGGGGGCTGTACATAACAGGATGAAATAATATATGTTTTTACAAAAAGATGCATTTGCAAAGTGCTTTAACACTACTTAAAGAGAAAAGTGAAGTTTTAATAGGAAGATATTATTTGTGCAACAGTCAAAATGCTGTCTGCAGATAGCATATTCACGCTGCTAGAGCCAGTAGGTCGAGAGAGAAATGGAGGATTTCATCACCTTCCACCCAGCACACCCAGCACATCTGTTTTGCTTATCTACTCTATCTGCAACTTGGTGCAGTGACGAGTTGTTTTCCAAACAGAAAGGAAAATAGTAATTTAATAGGTACTAACAACACATACTTCTTGTTCATTATACCACTCCTAGACAATTAGTAACTTCCTAATTTTAGGGCCTCTAAATTTTGGGCATCAATATTACCTATAGGGTTTGTGAAGTTGCAGGTTGCTTGGCTAAAGCCCAAGAATTTATTTGTCTCTACATGGGCCCCAAGAAAGCCCATTTAAAACCATTTCCTAAGTGAGAAATAGCTACTGGCCATAGAGTGCCCAACTTTGTATTCCCTTGGCACTCATTTCAATTCTCAAGTATAAGTCAACTTTTCAAGAAAATTAGCCCCGAGGGAAATGAGGTTGAAGGGTTGATAAAACTCTTATGTTGGGGGACAAGGCATAAACAAATCAGCAGCACAAGTCATATGCATAAGTGAATGCTTATTTAAGTTGGGGTGCTTACAGGAAGTGTGGATTTGAAAGCATGGAGACAGAGGAGAGGAAGAAGCCAAGTTATTTTTGTTGTCTTGTGCCAACTGTTTCTGAAAACCATGAACAGTTAACAGTGATTGCTATAGAACCTTTTAGGGAGGCAATGTCCTTCCCTGGGGCTTCCCAAAAAATCCCATTACACAATGTTTCATCTCCGAGTCAGTATGGTATGATAACTTAGGAGATAATTAACCCCACAGGAGCAAATTACTTACTTTGCTTGACTTGAAAATGTTTTTGGTGGAACTCACACACTTTTGGGAAATCATACAATTTTGCCTTCATCACCTTGCCTATACCCTGAGTAATTAGAGAAGAGAGATAGTTATTAAGGTATTCCCTAAACTATCTTAATGAATCTGCCTTTTGACCTCAGGATAAGGCTACCCAATACAGGTGTAACACATAAGTATTTGACAGTACACTGTCAGTAACACCAAGCATAATATATACATGCTATTGTAGTTCTACATATGATGAATAGTTCATGATATAGTGCACATTGAATATTGCACCTTCACTGAGGAGGAAGAGAAAAGGAACATGAGAAGGTGTACAAAATGTAAGTTCCGATATTGGGTGCAGGCAAGGGGTTTAAATAAAGAATAAATGAGTATTTGCAGGAGCTGGTATCAGGAAATGTGAAAAAATTCATTCTCCCCTATTTCTGGATACAACTATAAAATGGTAAATATGGAGTGGCTACTAAAGCTTCGAAACAACAGTAATAGGGGTGGGGACAGAATACCAGAATCAGAGACTATCACCTCACTGGTAGATAGACTACAGCTTCATCCTGCCCAAGGACTAGATGCAAGCACAAACAGGAGCAGGAAGAAAGAAGAACTGAGCCCTGCTTCCTCTGCTGCAGGACAGTGAAGGCAGAACACCCAAAAGTTTATTTGCTGAGAACCAGTGGTTGGGTGGGACAAAGCCTCTCATCAAAGATCCTATTAAAAATTATAAATAGTGCAATCACAAATGATTGAATATAGTGGCCAAAGCCAATGAGAATACTGGAAATAAAACACAACCAGTACTGTTTCCCTCAGCTGGGTTTTCTTCTAACTGGAGAGCCACCTCTGTATCTCAGCTGTTTGAAATTGGGCCTAAAGAGTTTACTACAATTAACTTAGAGTTGCCTGACATGTACTCAGTTGACTGACCCTCTCCTCAGCTCCTCCAATGTGAGATCAAATTAGACCAAACGGGATGGATCCTATCCTGGCAGTGTGGGACAATGGACAACGAACCATGTAACATGGTTAATCATCAATGTCTTCAAAGGATATTTTTCAGAGACAAGGGAAGAAGTCATCAGAATTTAAATGAGGTCATGCTGGGCATAGATACTCTTTCCTGTACTTGGGAGGCTGAAGCATGAGGTTATAAGTTTAAGGATTGGGGAGGGACTAGGCTTCATAAGGAGAGCCTGTCTCAAACCAACAAAATGGAGTTGCTTTTGCCAGCTCTTCCAAGAGTAAGCAAAACCCAAGAGGTTATGGAAAATGTTTTTTTAAAAAACTTTTTATTGATCTTCGTGAATTTTACATCATGCATCCAGTCCTGCTCATCCCCTTGTTCCCTCATAATCGTACTTCACCTTTGTGACACCCCCTCCTCAAATAAAAAACACACAAACAGAAAATAACAGAAAAAAACAAAACATCTCATTGTGGGAGCTGTAGTATGTCACAGTGTGTCCCAGAGTATACCCCTCTGTGCACACATCTTCACTTGCAAATATTCATCGCAATGAGTCATTGGTATGGTTAGAAATCTCTGGCCAATATTGGATTCTAACAGAGACTCCTCTGGGTCATCCCACTGCTGCCCTTTGCCATGGAGGTTCTGCAGCTTTGGATCAGCAGGACTGGACTTTTCACGTGTCTCAACCATTAGCAGATGATACAGATTTTGGGGTAGGTCAGCTCAGAGCCCTGAATCTGGGCTTGGGTGACAGCCAAGGTAGTCAGCATGCCAGTTTTCCCTTATCTGCACCACCAGGGTGAGCTCTCCAGCACTACTTCAGCTAGGCCATCTAGTGCCACCCTTGGCAGGAGACAGGGGCAACATTTCTGTTCCCATGCTCTTGAGCCAGCTCACATGCATCCGTGCTTCCAGAGCCAGCTCCACTGTGCTGCCCAGTCAAAGTGCCAGGGGGTGGGGAGGACTCACCCAATTTCTGCAGTCTGCAAGGAGACTGCTCTCATACCCTCAGGACTGGCTCATCCCAGTCTTCACCATCAGGGCCAGCTCCACCTTGTTACCCAGAAGAGGTGCAGGACCCACTCTCCTGAGCGCCACAGCCAATGAGAGGGGGCAGGGCTAGCTCTTCTGCTCTCATGCATTATCCTGGCTCCAGCAGATGAGTGGTAGGGCTAGCTCTCCCAAGCTCTTGCTCTCGGGGCTAGCTCACCTGCACCCCCTCCACAGCCCTACTGTGCTGCCCAGGTGAGGTGCAGAGCCCACTTTTCCTTGTGCTGGAGCCAGTGAGGTACAGGGCCAGATCACCCACTTTCATGACCCTGGGCAGCTCTCCCAACTGCTGCAGGTGATGAGGAACCAGAGGAGGAGCGCATAACCTCCACATCAATGCCATCTCATGGCAAAGACGTGGCAGGGCCAACTCCCCCATGCCCTTACTCTTGGATGGGCTCAGCTGTATCCCTATCACCAGGGTCTGTAGCTGGTCTAGCTACTTTGTGGGTTCTTTTCCCCGCCATTTAACCCCCTGTTTCACCCCCTATTACTAAATAGGAGAGAAAGGAGAGAGAGAAAGAGAGAGAGAGAGAGAGAGAGAGAGAACTTGAATCTAATTGCTTTCTTCTTGTTTCTTCTTAGAACACAGCTACTTAATAAACTGCAATCAATTTCCCTGAAGGATTAACAACCACCCACCTCAACTATGAGGCTTTAGCATTTATATACTCTTTGGAAAGTTCCCAGAACTCTAATATCACACAATCTTGGAAACCATCTGCAGCTGGCAAAACCATGCCTCTGCTAGAGCACGAGGCAAATCATAGTCAGTTGCTGCAAAGCAGCTCCACAACCCCACACCAGGGATTAAAACAGAAACATATTCTTACAGCATTTCTGTGTTTTTTTTTTCTTTTTAAGAAGCCAAGATTCCAGAGCTCTCACTACAAGGATCAGCTCTGCTGTGCTGTTCAGGAGGGGTGCAAGGCCCACTCTTCCAAGTGCTGCAGCTGGGGAGGGGCAGAACTGTGTGTCATGGCTACAAGCAGGTGTCTACAGTCCACCTGTGCCCGTGCACCAGAGTGTTGTAGTAAATCTCCAACCCAAATAAGCCCGTGCAAAGAAAACACAACCCAATTAATATAAATACAAGCTGCGCACCTAGATTGGGCAGATCTACCACTACACTACTATATTCCCCAGCTATGAGATCCCTTAGAACTTGCCGTTTCTCCAGGCCACGTGCTTCTGCTCCATTTTCCTTCCATCTCCTCCTCTTCAGTCTTCCTCCCTCCCTCTCTTTTCCTCGTCCCCCCTCCTCCTTTCTGTCCTTCTCTCCCCAAAACGTTTTAGCTCCACCTCTCTTCCACTACCCAATTACATTTTACAAGTTAAAATGGGGAGAAGGCTCACATGAAGTCAGCTGAGTACCGATCCACTCCTCTCCTTGGCACAGGCAGCCCCTCTTGGGGAAGCAGAATTATCATCAAAATACAAACAGCACCAGGGCAACCCACACCAGAGGGCAGGTCTGTGGGCACCATGGTGGTCTGTTAGTCTCCATCTGTCTTTTCCCACGATGCACTTTGTGGTGGTAAGTAGGGCTCTGTGTTACTGTGGCCCGCCCTTGATGTGGAGTGGAGCATCTTTCCCCACATACACTATGTGGCATGACAGAAAGCAGGTCTCTGTCTCTCTTCTTCCTCCTGAGCTGTGTTGCCTGGATTTGATTTGATTTTCTTGTGTCCTAAGCATAAAACAGCTTGGGCTACCAAGCCAGGCATCAAGCTAGGATTCACAAAGGACTGCCCTCTGCTCTGCCCCTAACTGATGTACAAACATCAGCACCAACAAGGTGTCTCTCTGCCCACTGCTAGGGGTTGGGGGTGGGGGTTATAGTTCTTGTACTCAACTATCTGACACCAACTAGATATTCAAACCTTGGTCCCTCTTTGAATTCTATCTTTTTTTTTTTTTTTTTTTTTTTTTTTTTTGTATTTTCGAGACAGGGTTTCTCTGTGTAGCCCTGGCTGTCCTGGCACTCACTTTGTAGACCAGGCTGGCCTCGAACTCAGAAATCTGCCTGCCTCTGCCTCCCGAGTGCTGGAATTAAAGGCGTGCGCCACCACGCCCGGCGAATTCTATTATGTATATTTCAGACACAGACATGTTCCTTCTCAAGACAGAGGTGTTAAGACATAGAAAAGACTTGTAACTGGTCTGGCAGAAATGACAATAGTCTGAAGAGACACATGTGTTCCCCCGTGAGATTATTAAAACAATGGAGCCCAAGAAGTAGGAATGGCTTGAGAACTCTCATGCTGGGAGAAGGGAAAGGTATCCACTAGAGGTCTCCACTAGAATAGGTGTCTCAGAAAAAGCTTTCACATAGTTCTAATAACTTTTCAGGTCATGAAGCAGGGTGTAGAAAAGGCCTAGAAGATGGTGAGACAGTAGAGGGTGGGGCAGGACTTTGACCAGAACCATATAGATATATAGAGATATAGAGATGATATAGAGATATAGAGATATAGAGATACACACACACACACACACATATATATATGTGTGTGTGTGTGTATGTATATATATATCCCTGCCCTCTATATAAAGGATTTGAATTAGTGCTTCAGAATTACAGATATACATATACTTTGATCAAATGCACATCACATCTTTCCCTTCCAGTTTCTCCCTATACCTCCACCTCTATCCCCTCCTAATTTTATGATTGTGTTTTTCCCCACCGTCCACTTAGATCTGCCAGTGTGTGTATAGGTGCAGGGCCATCTACTGGAGTGTGGGTATCCTTACAGGGAGAAATCCTTTAAGAAAGTTAACTGGGTCTTCCAGCAACCATCATCTGTCAAAGCTCATCAGCAAAGAGTAAGACTTCATGACCCCTCCCTCCTCCACACTGGGGTTATCTTCTGACTTACCACGGTCAGGTCTTATGCCTGCTTTCACAGCCTCTGTGAGTTCTTATGTGCAAGTGCATTGTGGTGTATGTTAAATACTGATGTGTGTGTATGTGTGTGTGTGTGTGTGTGTTTGACCCATGTAAGGAAGGACCAAGAGGGTCCTCTTGCAAAGCAAGAAAACAAGATTCATGAGAAGCCAATGCTGCTGGAACTTTAGACTTTAGCTTCTCTCCTCTATAAGTGTGTGTGTGCGCGCACACACACACACACACACACACAAATAAATTTCTATTGTTTAATACAAAGTGTGACAATTTAGTATCACAAGCTATATGGCCCATATCTAATATATCTAATATACAACTGGGCCATAGCATTCCAAATATTAATTTCACTACTCAACATCTTCTGAACCCTGGGCACTTGGACACACACACACACACACACACACACACACACACACACCAAACATTTTAAAGTATCAGAAACCAGTAAAAATGTGAACAGAATTTCTAATAATTTAACCCTGTTGGGTCTGTCCGAGCCATACCTATATACCACTGTATTATATACGGCACAGGAATTTATGCACTAGTGATGTCTTTTTTCAGTCACTGTTGTTACTTTAACTTTTTAGAATCTATTCTTCTCTCATACGCTACATCCTGACCAAGACTTCTCCTCCCTCCCCTCCTCTCAGTTCGGCCCCACTGCCCCTCTCCCCTAGATCCACTACCCCCAGGCCTCCCCCATCTCCTGGCTTCTTCCAGGAACTATCAGCCAGGGACATCAGCCAAACACAACACAACAGGATACTCACAGGCACAAATACAGCAAGGCCGGGCAAGGCAACCCAGTAGGAGAAAAGTGTTTTCAAAGCAAGCAAAAGAATCAGAGACATCCCAACTCCCACTGCCAGGAATTCCTCCCGAACACCAAGCCAACAACCATAACTTGCATGCAGAGACCCATGCAAGGCAGCATGACTTTGAGCCCCTATGAGAATTACTTTGTTGATTCCACAGGCCATGTTCTCTCTGTCTCTTTGATTCCCTCTGGTTCCCATACATTCCCCTTCCTATGTTCTATAGGGTTCCTAAAGTTCTGAGGGGAGGGACCTGATAGAGACCTTCAACCTGGGCTCTCTCTTTGCCTAATGTTTGCCTGTGAGTCTCTACATTTGCTCCTATCAACTGCTGGAGCCAGCCTCTTTGATGGCAACTAGATTAGGCACTACTCTATGAGTACAGCAGTACATCATTAGAAATCATTTCATTCATTTTTATTCCCAGCCATGTTTGGTTCTATCCTAGGTCTCTGGGCTGTTGTGGCCTTTAGCTCCTCGTCATCCAGGCAGTGTTGAACATAGAGGGGACCTCAAATTAGACCAATCATTGGTTGGCCACTTCCACAAGTTCTGGGACACCATTGCCCCAGCACGTCTTACAGGCAGGACAGATTATATAGGTCAAAGGTTTTGTAGATGGGTTGCTGTCCCAGTCCCATAACTGGAAGCCTTGTCTGGTTACGAAAGATGGATGGTCCAGGCTCCTTGTCCTCTCTATCCTATTGCCAAGAGTCCTTGCTAGGGTCACTCTTGTAAATTCCAGGGGTTTCCCACATCACCCCCCCAAAATGCCCTCCAATCCCAGGCATCTCTGCCTGTACTCTGTCCCACCACCCTTCCCCACAACCTGATCCCTCCTATTTGCATCCCCACCAGCTCCCAGTCCAATCTATTCTACTTCTCTTCCCAGGGAGACCCATTTGTCCCCGCTTAGCTCTCCTTGTTACTTAGCCTCTCTGGGCTACTTCACAGTTAATATCTACTTATAAATGATTACATACCACGTTCATCTTTCTGGGTTGGGTCACATCAGAATGATTATTTTCCTAATTCCAGCATTTTGCCCACAAATTTCATGATGCTATCATCCTTCCTTCCTTCCTTCCTTCCTTCCTTCCTTCCTTCCTTCCTTCCTTCCTTCCTTCCTTCCTTCCTTCCTTCCTTCCTTCCTTTCTTCTTTCTTTCTTTCTTTCTTTCTTTCTTTCTTTCTTTCTTTCTTTCTTTCTTTCTCTTCCTTTCTCTCTTTCTCTCTCTCTCTTCCTTCCTTCTCTTTCTCTCTCTCTCTCTCTCTCTCTCTCTCTCTTTCTTTCGTTTGTTCATTCGTTCTTTCTTTTTTTATTCGTTCTTTTGTTCTTTCGTTCTTTCTTCACTTTACATCCCAGTTGCAGCCCCCAGTCCCCCAATCACATGGCCCCTTCCCCACCCTCTCCTCATTTTCACCTCTGAGAAATGAGAGATCTCTCCCAGGAAACCAACCCAGGCTGGTACCTCAAGTCACTGCAGGACTAGGTACATCCTCTCTCACTGACGCCAGACAAAATATCCCAGTTAGGGGAACAGGATCTACAGGCAGGTAGGCAGGCAGGCAGGCAGGCAGGCAGGCAGGCAGGCAGGCAGGCAGGCAGACAACTGACAGGGACACCTTCCACTCCAGTTGGTAGTGGACCCACATGAAGCTCAAGTTGTACATCTGCTATGTATGAGCAAGGGAGAGGGGCTAGGTCTTAAGTCCAGCCCTTGTAAACTCTTTGGTTGGTGGTTCAGTCTCTGGAAGCCCCAAGGGTTCAGGTTAATTTACTCTGTTGGCCTTCTTGTGGAATCCCTTTTCCCTCTGGGTTCCTCAGTCCTTCCCCCAACTCTTCCACAAGACTTCCTGAGCACTGTCAAATTTTTGGCTGTGGGTCTCTGCATCTGTTTCCGGTCAGCTGCTGGGTGGAGTCTCTCAGAGGACAGTTATGTGAGGCTCCTGTCTGTGTATGTGGGTTAACGGATACAAACATAGCCTGAGGCTCCAAGGCAACTGAAGGAGGAAGGCAGGCCTGCAGTGAGTCTGTATAGAGTTTCTAAGAACAGCTTAGCTCATTCCCCCTCTCCCTCCAAACTGGCGGGAGGCGGGAGGCTACCACATTCATTTATGTCTGTCTCACCCAGGACACCTGTGTACTCAGGCCAACAATGACAAATACAGCTGTCAACAGTGTCTTCACATGTTGCATCATTGTGACAGGGCTTTGACCATCAAAGAGTCATCCCAGTCTCACAGTATGTCCTTGTGAATCCACAACCCGTGCAGTCATGGTAGGAGTTGTCTCCTCCATCCATACATAGACCTCTATAGAGACATGGCTGACTGGTACATTCACCTAAATTGAGTTCACAGTGGTTTCCAAGGCATCCAGGTGCATAGTCACAGAAGTGAGCCCCTAGAGCATGCTGATGCATGGCACTATGCATGGCACTATGCAGACATGGCTGGGATCCACAGTCACCAACTCACAGTTCACACCAGAATACACTTCCTATCTCATGAGGCATGCAGACTCATCTATGCAGGGATCAGAAACACATTCATCCACTTCCAAGTCACCATGCCTGCCTTAGTATCCAGGCACACAGATGCAGGAGTAGCCATTGATTCCATCCTGGCACACAGCAACATTGTGGCAGGGCCTGGAAGCACACTCATTGTGATCGGGCTCACAGAACCTTCTAGCACATCTGTCAGGGAAGATACAGACAGGATGCTCAGGGCACATCTGTCAGGGAAGATACAGACAGGATGCTCAGGGCATTCGTGACAGGTGCGTCTGTGTGGGCAGGCGGTCCCTCCACAGGAATTAGTGGCAGTTCCAGGGGTCAGTCCCTCTACCTAGGAGGACATGGGGCACAGGAAACTCTTTTCTCCTGGGATATTCGTGCAAGGGGCAATTCCTCTGCAGGAGCTGGAGAAGCAAGGATCTCTTAGATCTCACAGTCTTTGTCCAATGATGGCATTTAAAAAAGAACTGCCTAGTAATACTCCATTGTGTGCATGTAGCACATTTCTATTCTTTGGTTAGGGGACATACTGATGTTACTTTTAAAAAATGTTTTACATTTATTTGTGCATGGGGGACATGTGTGAAGCAGAAAATGTGTGGGTGTCAGCTCTGCCCTTCCATTAAGTGGGTTGTAATGATTAAGGTTCAAGTGGTCAGGTGTGGTGGCAAATTTACCTACTGAGCCATCTTTTCAACTTTTCCCCCAACTTTTCTTTTCTTTTCTTTTTCTTTTTTTTTTTTTTTTTTGGTAAAATGTTTCAAAATGCAAATGTATTGATGTTTTTTAAAACAAACAAACAAACAACAAATAGTTCCATGCTAGGCTCCTCTCAAACTCCGTTTGCAGCCAATCATGGCCTTGACCTTCCTGCTGGAGATTCCAGACAGGCAGCACGGTTTACCATTTGTGTGGTGCAGGCAGGGGGATGACCATAGCACCAATCTGTCTCTATCTCAGCCCCGTGAAGATTTTCTAAGGTCAAAATTTAATGTACAGTGTAACTACTAGTTCTCTGTGTCTAAAGAAACCAGCCTTTCGAGTATTATTCTGCTCTTAGAAACATTTGTATAACTGAATTATCTTAGAAAAATATTATTTATTACAGTAATTGCTGATTTTTATCAGGCTTTTGACTACTTAGTAAATTTATCTTGAAAGTCTAAGTTCACCTACGTTTTCTATTTAAGTCTTCTAGATGTCCACTTTACAAACAATTGTTTTAGGTGATTTTAGTATATACAACACTGTTTAATACTCAATGTATCTGTGACTGGAAACATATAGAGCTGTGTATCTGAGCTTGGACTATGTGGGAGTCTGCAGAATTAAAGACACATAGTGAATGCAAACTGACCTCACAAACACTTCAATCTATACAACAGGCCTGTCTGGATTTTCAACATATAAAATAGACAATAAAATTCTTTTCACTTTTTTTTTTTTTTGAGACAGGAACTCACATATATTAGGCTGGCCTCAAACTTGTCATGTAGCTGACGGTGACCTTGAACTTCTGTTCTCTGGGTTTCATGAGAGGCATCCAGTACTATTTTAAGACAAATCTTGTATGTATGTATGTATGTATGTATGTATGTATGTATGTATTATTTAATTATTTATAATCCTGCCATTTCCCCCCCTCAGTCCCCCATCTCTCAGTTCCTCATCTCATCCCTCCTGCCCCCCATTACCAAGAGGATGCTCCCACATTACCAGGCCTCTACCCTCCCTAGGGCCTCAAGTCTTCTGAGTGTTAGGCGCATCTTCTTTCACTGAGGCCAGACCAGGCAATCCTCTGCTATACACGTGTTGGGGGCCTCAGACCAGATCATGTATGCTGTCTGGTTGGTGACCCAGTGTCTGGGAGTTCCTGGGGTCCAGGTTAGTTAAGACTGCTGATCTCCTCCCCCTAATTCAACCAGAGGGGTCCCCAACTTCAGTCCAATAGTTAGGTGTAAGTATCTGCATCTGTCTCAGTCAGCTGCTGGTTGGGCCTCTCAGAAAGCAGCCATTCTAGGCTCCTCTCTGTAAGTACACTATAGTATCAGGTGTCTCCCCATGAGGTGGATCTCCAATTGGACCAGTCACTGGACTGCCTCTCCCTCAGTCTTTTCTCCATTTTTGTCCCTGCAGTTCTTTTATACAGGAACACTTCTGGGTTAGAAATGTTGACTGTGGGTTGGTAACACCATCCCCCCTCTTGGAGCTCTGTCTATCTACTAAATGTGGATGTTTTAAGTTCCCTCTCACCAATGTTGGGCATTTTATCTAAGGTCACCTCCATTGAGTCCTGAGAGTCTCTCACCTCCCAGGTCTCTGGTACTTTCTAGAGGGTCTCCCCACCTCCCACCTTCAGCTATTAAGAATGAGGGTATCATGAGTTTTGCAGGCAAATCCATGGAGTTAGAAAATATCATCCTGAGTGAGGTAACCCAGACCCAAAAAGACATGCATGGTATATACTCGCTAAGTGGATATTAGTCCAAAAGTACAGAATACCTAGGATAGAACCCACAGAATTTAAGAACTTTAACAAGTGAGGATGCTTCAACCCTACTTAGTAGGAGGAAGAAAATAATCACAAGAGGCACAGGGAGTGTGTGTGTGTGGGGGGGGGGGGCAGAATCAAGTATGGGAGTCAGAGAGCTCAGAGGGCCAGCAGAATGAATGGAAATATGCAGCCTCAGAAGGTGGGAGGTAGGGGACCCTCTACACACTTCCCTTTTTAATTAGTATCATTTGGATAAACAAACAAACAAACAAGAACCTGCCAAGTGGACAGCACTGCTAATTGAGAACCTGGCCCACATCTGTTTCCTTAGTGTTTGTATATAAGGCTACCTGTACATAAGAAATAAATGTTTGTGGTCAACAGCACTGTAGTGCAGTTTCCCAATATGCAAGAGTTCTAAGGTTTTGATTTTTGTCAGTGCTATAGATTTATTATCCTAAGTTAAGGATGTAAGTTTTTCTTCAAAAGTAGAAAGTAAATATATAAAAGACTTCTGTATAGTTGTAATGATGCTAATTGCTGCTGGCTTCTTTATTGTCCCTCTTGTATTCCACAAGCCTTCCATGATATATATCTATGTATGTATCTATCTATCTACCTACCTATCAATCATCTATCTATCTATCCATCCACCCACCCACCCACCTACCTACCTACCTATCATTAGTTGTAGGATACCACAAACAGGACAGAACTGGATTTCACAATGGGCTCCAGGTACTTGGCCTAGCAGTCATATCTGCACCCCTCTAATATTTGCATACCTCTAACTGCTTGAATTTGGCATTAATACCTTAACATCTGTTACCCTCCCACATGCAACCAGACAGACTAACCAAGGCAGATCTCATCCCTGTAACAAGGGAATCAAGCGATTAATCATTGATGTCTTCTGTCTTCAGTCAAGTGTTTGGGGTGGATGGGATGATGTTACCATCGAAACAGAAGTCATGCTGGGCCTGGTAGCTTCTTATGTGTAATGCTGGGCCTGGTAGCTCTTATGTGTAATGCTGGACCTGGTAGCTCTTATGTGTAATGCTGGACCTGGTAGCTCTTATGTATAATGCTGGGCCTGGTAGCTCTTATGTGTAATTCTAGCCCATGGGAAAAAAAAGCTCAAGCAAGGGAATGAATTTAAGGTCTGGGTTTCACACCAAGACCCTATCAGGGTGCCAACAGAAATGGAACCAGTGGTGCCATTTCTTCCAGTTGTGCACAGTTGCCCCAGGCTTCTAAACCTTTGTCTATTTCTATCCCACTTCTGTCATTTGTTTCAGACCAAGCCACTCTTAACCCCATACCTTACTCACAGGGCAGAAAACATTTTGACTTAAAAAAAAAAAAAAAACATGAGAAATACAAACCAAAAACTTGTGGAACTTTTCTTTTCCCAATGAACCATGAAGAGGAGTCTGGTGGAGTTGGGTAATAAAGCACTTCCCTAATAAGCCCTAGAACACTGTGCTTAGATGTGGGAGGAGTCTGCAACATAACCAGAATCGTGTTGGTAAACGCCTGACACTAGAAACTCAGCAGAACTCAGGGGGTGAGGAGCAGTCTTCTTATACAATGAGATATCAGAGGTGGTATCTACTAAACTCGCATTGGCATTCAATTTCTATCAGTATATTTATTAATTTTATATACTTGTGATCTCTGAGTTTTATTGACGTTTCTAAAAAGGAACACAAAGTACACTGGTCACCATAGAAGCTTCCCACGGATCAGTAGTCTTTGATGCCTGTCAGCCTCCAGGTTTTCAGAACACATACAAAACAAACATTAAAACCTGAAGAATGGGGCTGGTGAGATGGCTCAGTGGGTAAGAGCACCCGACTGCTCCTCCAAAGGTCCAGAGTTCAAATCCCAGCAACCACATGGTGGCTCACAACCATCCGCAACGAGACCTGGCGCCCTCTTCTGGAGTGTCTGAAGACAGCTACAGTGTACTTACATATAATAAATAAATCTTAAAAAAAAAAATTCAGGCAAAACACCAACAGACATAAAAAAATTAAAAAAAAAAAAAAAAAAACAACCTGAAGAATGGCCAGGCGGTGGTGGCACACGCCTTTAATCCCAGCACTTGGGAGGCAGAGACAGGTGGATTTCTGAGTTCTAGGCCAGCTTGGTCTACAAAGTGAGTTCTAGGACAGTTAGGGCTATACAGAGAAACCCTGTCTCAAAAAACCAAAAACCTAAACAAACAAACAAACAAACAACCTGAAGAATGTGTTCTTTTTTTAAATAAGAAACACAGGTGGATCTATTAGATAAGAGTGCAAGCTATCAAAACTACTAGAGAGACCTTACTGTGGTTGTCACCAGAATGGGCAATTCACAGGACTTAAGAAAATGGTATTAGTCCTGTGTCCCCTCCTCCTCTCCAAGAAGCTATCTCACACAAATCAAAGACTGACGCATGCTCACTAGGGCCTCATGGATGCATCCCTGCTATAGAGATTTGGCTACAACAGGATGTCAAGGATCAAGTCTTTCACAACAGATGTCTGCAATAGCCTTATAAGACACTTTGGATACTGTTGGATGTAACTATTGTCAATAGGCCACACGCTGTGGCTCTCCATTAAAACGTGGGTGGTAGGGTGGTGGTGGTTGTAGGAAGGAGGTAAAGTTCAGATCTGAGAAAAATTACAAAGAGCAGAACAAGTCTCCTGAAAGCTCTGACCAGTTTTTTAACTCACTGAAAACAATTTCCCAGAAGAAAAATAGATAGTAGTATGCGAAAATATCTCAATCTTTATTTTTAAGGATAATTGTCATTAATACAGGAAGAACTGATATTATAAAAATCAGAAAACATTAGCATTCAATAAACAAAAATGAACTGAGGGCTGATCAGGAACGTATGCTTGGCATTGGAAGAAGGATGTATGCTAGTCTTCTTAAACAATTGCTAGAAAGTAAAAACAAAACAAAACAAAGTTAAGTTCTAACAGGGCTACAGTGTGCTGGCCAGTAACTTGTAGATAAACATCTGTTTTAGACAGTCGGTGGTATTCAAAGCTCAGTCTATGACATTGTAGTTCTTCAGAGTAAGTCGAGGTTTCTTGGTAACAGAGTTTATTCATGCAGACGCTGTGAGGCCACTGGCATGATTCAACACAAACCATTCCCATTTCAAGAAAGCAAGTGACAGAGCAGTGACAGCATCCGCATCTCAAGGAGTGCTGTCAGGAGGAGGAGGTCTGCAGTTTCTCACTTTGGATTCTTTTACATCTCTAAGAATATGGTAAAAAACAAAAAAGTACAAAAGCAAAAGAAAAGCCACATGGAGACCTTCTCACCCTTTACTAACATAGCAGAAGGAAAGAAACAAACAAAAGCGGGTTGTCAGCCTTCAAACACTACAATAAACTGTGAGTCGAAAAAGAAAAGCCACAGTCCTGTTGCTTGGAGAAGAATGGATGAACTAGAGAACATTACAGTAGGCACAGGAAAGTGGATGCGGAAAAAATAAGCAAACACACTGTCTGTCATTCACAGAAGCTAGGGGCAACATTTTAAGTGGAGGGGAACTCTCTGGGATAAAAGAACCAGAAGGAGGTGGGCGAGGGTACGAGTGGGTGTGATCAAAGCACATCATACAGATACCTCATACACATTAGAGAAAAGGAAACTCATTACTTCATACAATATACACTAATAAAAAAACAAAATCTATGAATTTGAATGCATTTTACTATGTCAAATACTGAGTCAATGCTGATACTAATGGTTAATAAACTACAAAACATTAAAAACATAAAATATAGTCGATCCTAGAATCTGAAAACTCATTCCTTCTTTAATGATTTCGTATACAGAAATTCCTAAAAATAAGAGTAATCATTGGCACGCCAGTGGATCATGAAAACATGATGCTTTTTATCAAAATGGAGGGAAGCGATTTCAACTGAGGCTAAGAATATTAAATTCTTACCAAACTATTGTTTCAGTTCTTTCTGCTCCATGTCACATAAATGTATTTATTTTTAAAGGAAATGAGGGCAGCTAGACTCAGCGTTTCAGCACGCTGTCCTGAAACTCCTGAAGTCTCCATGCTAGGGAGGAGCGGTATCTAAGTGCTCTACTGTAAAGCATCCTCTCTTCGGAGCGGCTTTCACCTCTACCTTTCACTTCTTCTTTTTAAAAAGGCCGGAAGTGGCTCCCTTTACCTGGCGGATCCCAGCCACCGCCTTCCTCCCTTTGCCCCTTTTCCAGGACACCGGGTGAGTTTTCACCCTGGCATTTTTGCCCCTTTTATGTGGCTTCTTTTCTTTGTGCACCTTCATGTGCTGCCTCAGATGGGAGCTCTGGCTGAAGCACTTGTCACACTCCTCGCACTGGTAGGGCTTCTCTCCGGTGTGCGTTCTCTGGTGCTGAATGAGGTGGGAACTCTGGCTAAAGCACCGGCCACACTCATCACAGCAGTAGGGCTTCTCACCGGTGTGAATCCTCTGGTGCTGGATGAGATTGGAGCTCTGCTTGAATCTCTCTCCACACTCGTCACACTTATAGGGCTTTTCCCCCGTGTGGATCCGCCGGTGCTGGATGAGGTTAGAACTCTGAAAGAAACTTTTCCCACAGTCGGCACATTTATGGGATTTCTTCCCAGTATGGATCTTCTTATGCTGAAAAAGCGTGGAGCTCTGACTGAAACTCTTGGAACATTTAGTACACTTGTAAGGCTTCTCGTCCACGTTTCTTCTCCGTCGACTCAAGCCCGAGTCGAAGCGAATGGCCACCCCCCATTTCTGTCGCTGGCGGGCTGTCTTGCGCTTGCTCTCGTAGGCTTTTCCTTGGCTGGCGCTTCGAGAAATACCCCCTTTGGGCTTTGCTAACCTCATGGTGAGTAGGCAAATGTGTCGGCAAGAGATCCTACTGTCTTCTGAACTAAGGTCTCATATCCTAGAGTGAGGCAACTCCGAGTTCCCTTCTGTAGAAGAGAAAAATACAGCTCATTTATTAATGCAGCACTAACACCTCTCCAATCTATCATGTGTAACCAAAGCACACCTAGTACAAGTGCAATGACGCACTTTTAAGAGACAAGTGCTCGTGAGGTGATTCTAACGCCAGAAGTTAAGCTTCATCAATATCATCATCATTTTGCAATGTTTCTGATTTTGGACAGGCAAAAGAGAAGACGAAGAAAAACATAAACCTGTTAGGGAGGAGCCACAGAGAGTATTTTGAAGGACTAAAGAGTAAAAGCAAGATAAAGTCTCATAGAAGATACAAAAATAACTGCAAAAGATGATCAATCTCTCTGCCAAACAGCATCTCAGGTCAATACTGACTGTGCTAAATTTCTCATTTAATAGCTTCTACGTAAGATATTCAATTCAAAAGAAATGACAGATTATACTACACCACCATAGGTTCCTATCTATTCTTATTTGTTTGGTTATTTCTATAGATGATAACCTAGCAAGCAGAGTTGAAAATAGAAGCTAATTGGTAAAGAGAATTACAAGTTTCCCAAGAGTCTTATTCAGAAAATACTGGGTGAGAAAAATCTGAAAAAACACTTTATTCTTCCTTCCCTAGACTATAGCACGCCAAGAAGGAGAGCACAACCAAACGCTCTAAACTGAGTTTATTGCATTACATTTAAGGTGGTCTGGAGGCTGTCAAAACAACCCCTTCCACACACACACACATTCCAAATAGGTGAGCGTGTGGGAGGTGTTCAGGCCTGCAAAGCCAGTCATTGCACTTCCAGTGTCTTAGGTTAGTTGGAAAGCCTACTTGCAACTCAGTTATTTTTCTGAGTTTCCTTGCACACAAGCATTTAAAGTAAGTAAATAAAAACACAAATGACATCTTTTCCTGCCTTTGTTTTCTTCGTCTTGATTTTGCTGTATAATAATCCTCCAAACATAAGAGTGCCCAGGGGCTTTTCCTGGGTGTTTAATAATTTTATCTGCTACAATTGCAGCAACAGAAGGAGCAAACTGCACATAACACAGATCTACAGCGATCACTGCCCATAACCGTCTCCGTTATGTACAGACCACCTCCTCAACAGGAGACACTGTGTGGGGTACCTGGTACTCAATAGATAGCTATAATGGTAAGCATACAC
Source organism: Mus caroli (assembly GCF_978045245.1). Classification (NCBI taxonomy): domain Eukaryota; kingdom Metazoa; phylum Chordata; class Mammalia; order Rodentia; family Muridae; genus Mus; species Mus caroli. The sequence goes on along the minus strand of NW_028227262.1, from coordinate 31,978,589 downwards.
TTTTAAACACATCTCTTTAAATACCGAGGAACTCACAACTGGTTTCAAACTGATCGATTATGGAATCTACCTATGGATGAAGTAATCATACTTACTGGTAGCCTATGTGTGCTCCTATTTTTAAAATAAAGCTAATTTAAAACCTCCTTTCGTGGGTTTGTAAACACAGGCCCGATGCTCCTTTAGCACACCCATCCCAACCCCGGAGCCGCCTCCGGGCCTGATTTCTCACTGTCCAACCTGGGGAGTCCATCGCCCCCTCTACCGCCCGCCAAGTCCGAGGTCCCCAATAGGGGAGAGGCTGGGTAAAACTGGGTGATGGAGCTCCAGTACTGGGGACCCGTCTAACCGGCGTGCACCTACCTGCTCCCTCACCCATTTAGGGCAGCAACAAAGAGTCCGCCGCTTCCCTCCAAGTCCCTCACAATGGCCCGGTGCAGCCTACCCACCCGTACAATGGAGTCTTTCTCCTCTGCGGCGGGCGGAGGCGCCCAGGCCGAAGCCGACCCCAGCCCGAGGCCACCCGCCGGGCTCCGTGCAGCGCCGCAGCCCGACCCGACCCGACACCGGCTCAGGCCGACCCGCAGGCCCCGCGTACTCACCGCGCAGGCCGCCACGGTGCCCGCCTCGCGCCTCGCCCGCCGGAAGTGCGGGCTGCTAGCCGCGGAGCTGCCGGCCGCTCTAGGAAGAGGCGGAGAGACCCTCTATGGTCCCCGGCCCACCCAACCAAATCCTGCGGATTCTTCCGGTGGTCCTTTTGTGTTCCTCTCTTACCACTCAGAAGGCAGAGCCAAGGACCACAAGGCCTGTTACCCGCTCTCTTTCTATTCCGGTCGACCTACACAGAAACTGGCCTTTGTTAGATTCTGCTCACCACCCCCAAACCAACCCGTTCCAACTTGTAAATTGCATTCTTAGTACTGAGTCTAGAGAAATAACTTCAGCCTAAGGTGTTACTTATGTTTTTCACGTGTCGCCTTATATCACCAAAAGACCCGTGAATGAATTTCTGGAGGACACTGTCCGCACAGGCTGACTGATTGATTAAAACGGCGGTGGTGAAGAGAGGTTGGGATGTTGCAGGTCCAGAGCATAATTACTATTCATCTTGGGTTGCATCCATTCCTTGTCCACTTCTATGGAAGGACGTGCAACATCCTGACAGATAAAACACAAAATCCCATTCTCCAATCAAAAGGCCAAGAATACTATGTTAGATGACAGCTACAGCTGCGATGTTTAAACAGGGCTCTAACCCACCTCTCTGATGTTTCCACAAATGAATTTAAAAGTATCTTGATTTATGGCTTTCTTTGTTCTGTTACTGTCAAACCTTCATGAATTTGGTTGCAGGTTGAAAGGCGGAGTTTGGGTAATCTAAATCTGTGTTCCCTGGGCCATCAACACTTGTGTTTGGCTCTAGAATAAAAACTCTTATGACTTTAAGGTGAGAGCTGTGACTTTGCATCAGCCACTCCTATCAGAGGAAAATGAATGTGTTCAGTGTACTGGGCAGGAACCCCAGCTTGGAGAGGAATTCTGCTCTCGATCACACTGTGAGTGAACAGCTCGATTTGGAAAGGCACACATTTGCCTCCTTCCCAGGGGCGTTCTAATGGCTTCAGATTCATCGCATTAAGGCAGACTCCCCTCACAGGCGACCTCAGGCTGATCCTGGTGTCCATAAATGCAACTTCCTGCAGAGAAGCGGCGCTCTTCTGCGGGGCTGGCCAGATAAGTGAGCTTCTGCGGTTATGGAGGGCTTGGAGTGTCGTAGGTCCGGAGCCCAGTCATAACATATTTTGAGGTATCTCTAGCCATGGAAATAACCACTACTTTGCCCACTTCTGTCAGACAGACCTGACATCCTGTGACTGACAGGTAAAAAATATTTTTGGGATGTGCTAATTTAACAAAACTGAATTTTCTACAACCAGAAGTCCAAGAGACATCTGATAGCGGAGGCCTGAAGCTGAGGTTCCTCCGTGCTGCTATAACCTCCCACTCCATGCTTCCACTAGTGTGTTCCAAAGTGTCTTGTTTTGTAACTTTCTTTATTCTATTACTATGAAACTTCATGAAACCGCTTCCATGTTGGGGCCTGGGATTTGAGGTAACCTAAATCTGTTTCTGGGCCACGGTCATTTATATTTGGTCCCAGCATAAACTCTCTTGTCCCATTGACGTGTGCAACTCTTCAGAGCTCCAGGCTCCTGGATCTGTCCAATTGCTTGGGTTCCTGTTTGAATGCACAGTCAGCATGGCACATCAAACGTTCTGTCCCTCGATAGTCTCTGCCCAGCAATTGACAACCGTGCCTTCACTCCAGCTTCTCAAGCCAAAATCCTCAATGTCACTCTTGTCATGGTCTCCCCTACTCGAAACTTACAAACAACCCTTCTGGTGCCATCTGGGGGTCTTGGTTGGGTGTTTTCTCACCAGTTAAAGAAATAAAAGAGAAAAAAAAATCCAAGACACAAAAAGGTAAAAAAAAAAAACAAAAACAGAACAACAACCACAACACACACACACACACACACACACACACACACACACACACACACGAGCATTGGAAAAGGAAGTGGTGGACCCACCCATCCCCCAGTTAAAGCCAATGAGAAAGCAGGCCCCGGAGACAGCTACTGAAAAGCACACAGAAAGAAAGACTCTCCACAAGGTGGAAAGGGGATTCAGACACCAAAATCCATTTTCCTCATGTGGGGCTATCAGCGCCCTGATCTCTATCATTTTCCTCATGGGGGGGGGGGGCTCTTGGTTTCCCCAGGCTGAGTTCTCACTCTCCTCCTTTCATACTGGTTAGTGTCCTGTTTGGTGTTATACTACCTTGACCCAGCTAGTGTCATTTGGGAAGAGGGACTCTCAGTTGAGAAACAACTCCTCTCATCCCCTTATATTCTTCCTGTAGGCATATCTGTAGGGCATTTTTTTTTTCGATTAATAGTTGGTGTCGGTGGGCCCAGCTCAGTGTAGGTGGTGCCAGCCTAGGCAGGTGATTCTGGGGTGTTTAAGAGCACAAGCTGAGTGAGCCCTGGGGAGGAAGGCAGTGAGCAGCTCTTCTCCTTGGCTTCTCCACCAGTTCCTACTTCTAAGTTTCTGCCTGGCTTGAGTTCCTACCATGGCTTTCTTCAGGAATGGACTCTCACCTGGAAGTGTAAGATGAAATAAACCCTTCCCTCCCCAAGTTGCTTTGGGTGATGGTGTTTCATTCCAGCAATAGAAACTCTGAGACAGTTTAGACAGAGAACAGGGAGCGGACAAACCCACAGCTCTAGGTAAACATGCTCAGGATTGGCCTTGAACATATCTAAGCAGCCTGGACGGGTCAGCCAGAGGGAGGTTCCTGCTGCCAGAAGAAAGTTCCACCTGGCCTCTGTCTCAGGTCAGAAAGGTGAGAAAGAGGCTGAGAGTCTGCCAACTTTATTATTTATCTGTGACCCCTTTCCCTAACTGCCTGCCTGGCAGGGGTCTCTCCAGCTCCCCATCCCTCACTTTCACAGATTGTTCTGGGCCTGTCTTCACAGTGTGTGTTCAGAACCAAGCCCCTTTCCTGCAATCTCCACAGAGCCTCAAGTGTCAGTGTCATCATCCCCGCCCCTGCGACTGCATTTGCTTCCTGACAAACGTCCTTTCGGAGTTCAGTGTCACCCCTCTGAAAACCAAATTAGATCATGCCTTTCATGGGTCCAAAGCCTCCCAAAGTCTTCCCATCTCAAAACAAAAGCCAATGACCTGACTGTGGCACATGAGGTCTGTCACGGTTTGTCAAGTTCTTGGTTGTATCTGCAGGGCTAAGAACCATGCTCAGCAGGCAGCAGGCTCTCGGTACACATTTGTTGCATCAACAAACTGGTAGGATGCTTCTCTGCTTACTTCAATATTTCCCTCATTCTCTTCTAGCCACAGTCCTACAAAGCAAGGCTCACTGTATCTGCCTTGGCAGATAGGTAAATGAAGGCCAGACAGTTGCTTCAGGAGTTCCTGTCTCTGGCTAAAGAGTTCTGGCCAGCAGAGGGAGCTGTTTCTGCAGATGACAGAGCCCCGAGCTTAATGACGTTTGATCTGCACAATGGACATCAACTCAATAAGCCAGACACTATATGAACTTTATCAAAGCTGGAATAAAATAATGCACAGCGTTTTTCTCATTAGGCTTTAAAAAAAAAGATGTATTTATTTTATTTATATGAGGACTCTGTAGCTGTCTTCAGACGTACCAGAACATGGTATCAGAGCCCATTACAGATGGTTGTGAGCCACCATATGGTTGCTGGGAATTGAACTCAGGACCTCTGGAAGAGCAGTCACTGTTCTTAACCCCTGACCCACCTCTCCAGCCCACCTCATTAGCTTTAATTGTCAAGTTGACACAGCTTAAAGTCATCTGAGATGGGCATGTCTGTGGGGAATTTTCTTGATTATTAGGTGATATAGAAGGACCCAGACTACTTTAAGTAGCACCATTCCTTGTGTAATAGTCTTGAACTACATAAGAAAGCTAGCTAAGAGGCCTGTGAGAAAGCCAGCAAACAGCACTCCTCCATGATTTCTGCTTCAAGTTCCTGCCTTGTCTTTCCCTCAGTGATGGACCTGATGGCTGAAATAAATCATTGTTCCCCTAAATTGCTTGTGGTTTGTGTTTTATCACAACAATAGAGACTAAACAGTAACACACAATAAACATGATTTATTGCTAATTTTATTACTAAACTGTTGTCATTCGTGGTTGGTGCCAGCGGGGAGCAATGGTGGTGGGCACTGGTGGTGGGCACTGGTGAACTAGGAAAAAAATGCAAGAGCCAAAATGCACTGGGGCTACTAGTCATGAGTCGTAAGTCTTTGTTGCCTCACTTAAAGGTAGAGAGAGCATCCTTCTTTCCTGTATAGAAAAACGGCTACACCGGCTACAAAAGGCCCAAAGGGATTGAGAATAGGCAGGCAGTCAAAGAGTGGTGGTGTTTTGGAAGGAGACAAATGTGAGGAAAGAAAGGAGCAAAGCCACTGTGAGTGGAAAGACTGGGAGGGAAGTCTGGGGAGAAGCCTGGGCCAGGAAAGGACATGGGCATCAAAGTGGCAAGGAAAAGTGGTGTGAGCAGTCAAAGCCCCATGCCCTGAGTCATGTGTTAGCCTAACACATCCTATTGTTACACTTCAGCCAGGTACTGTCTGAGGAACCTTTAAGGTCTTTAACTCTACCATAACACGACCATAATGGCTGTGTGGGACATACATCTTCTTTGATTTTTGTTCTCTTCCGTATTGGGGGGGAGGGGACAATTCTCAGAATCCCCAGTGCAGCAGTTCTCAACCTGTGGGTTGTCACAACCCCTTTGGGGTCCAATGTTCCCTTTCAGGGGTCAACGAAGACCACTGGAAATATCAGATATTTACATTGCGATTCACACATAACAGTAGCAGAATTACAGTTGCGAAGCAGCAACAAAAGTAATTATTATGGTTGGGAGGTCTTCACACCATGAGGAAGTGTATTAAAGGATTGGAGCATTAGGAAGGCTAAGCCCCACACAACCTAGAGTGTTTAGCTCCAGATGAGGACTTTACTAGGGGACTCACACTGGCCAAGAGTGGATGGAGGCAACACAGTGGCCCAGAAGCAGCCCCAATACACACGCTCCTACCGTCACTCTGCTTCAATAGTATGTCCCAAGGAGTCTGGGGATCCAGGATCACCATGGGTACTATATAGTCCCACAGTTTCTGAGAGATTGATAATCTCCTGTGATGCTGAGATTTCTGGCCTTGTTAAGGCAATAAAGCTATGACTCTCAGTAACCTTGAGAGCTAGGAACCATGTTTACCCCTATCTGACTGATAGGGAAATTGAGGCAAGTAACTTCCCCAGTGTAGAATCCAGTCTGACGTGATGAAAAGAATGCTCACTATAACTGCCATATTGCCTACCAGCTGACCTTGGCCCACATCACCAACCCTGTGAGACAAAGCTGTTAGGATACCCAAGCACTCTGTGCTGGTCACTGACACACAGTATTCTTCTTAACTCATACTGGATATGACAACAGCTTTGGAGAGAGATGTGGTATATACTGGTTAACTGCAGCCCACACTTGTCTGGAGTGATGTATAAACGTCTTACTCCTACTTGAGATATGAGGATCTTCTGCCTTGTTGCTTCTCAGGCCACGGAAGGAAGCCTGTGAGTCCATAAGTTATACTCTGCACTCTGGGGTCAATCTGTGCCTCCTGTTCGATTCACAGCACCTTCTGCCTTTGGCAGCTGGTTCTCACACACGAGGACCAGATGTGGTGAAACACCCACATGTACACACTTAACAGAGTCAAGTTTTGGAACCACGTCATCTTTAAGTAAATTAAATTATGAAGAACAGTAGCATGTAGTCCTCAGACAAAGGGAGAAGAAGACAAAGGGTAAGAGGAGAGGCCACGGCCTGGGCACCTAGCAGATTTTCTTTCTGGGGAGTCTTAGTTCGGTGGCCATAGCTTCTCTGGAGATCTGCACCACAGGGGCCACTTACCCGGAGTGGGTTGAATATTTAAAGAACATTATAGAACAAGAAATCTAGAACAACAACAACAGCTGAGAAACAGCCTAGCAAAGTAATTTCCCTTTTCTGTGGTTTTGTTCCTTAGACCCTGGTCTTCACATAAGTGTTTTGCTACACATGCAGGTGTACATACATGTACATGAATAAGCCCTGTATCAGTGAGGAGTGCTGCTGTCATTGGCAGAACTGACCCACAGTCCAGGGACAGCAGGACGGGTCATTTGAATGGCCTGAGTATGGGATCAAACATGCTCTGTTTCTCTCAATGTGGGTCCTTCAGCCCAGGAGCCTGGACAATGAGTCAGTTAGACAAGCCCGAGGCACTGTCTTATGCCCCTTGGGCTGGATGAAAAAGGAAACCCTGGGAATTCCCATGTTCTTAGACTAGCAGCAAACCATTGTCCCAACCCTGCTGGAGGGCACAGAGCCCCACCTCAGGCTCTGTGAGGCTCCCAGCACGTCAACAGCTGGCTAATACCCAAGTGTAGTTCTTGGGGCCTAAATATAGTCCGTGTGTCTGGTTGTTTTGAAACGTGCTACTGCCTGGCTGGGACCGACCAGACTTCCTGCTTGCCACTGATGAGGGTCAGAGGGCCTGAGGACCTGGTAGTCAGAGTACCCCTGATAAGGACATTCCATGGCATGTCTCTCTGCAGCTGTGTTCACACAGCGCAGCTGGCATAATTCCAGTTCCTACCAAATCACCTGAGTAGAGTACATAAGACCTCTCTCCTCGCCCTGTGACCAAGAAGCCAGATGGATTCTGGGTGAAAGGCTTTGTTTTGTCACTGAGAAAGTCTAAAGGTTATTGCTTTAGAAAAACAAGTCTTGCCCCTACTCTTGTTTCCGATCCGTTCTGGTCATTTGATCTGGACAAACAACCCTGTTTATCCTGAGCTCGGGACTTTTGCAATCTTGTAATCACACTGATTTCAACCTGTGCTGTTTACTATGTGAGGCTCTGAGGACAGATCTATTTCGGAAGACAGTCCTTTCTAACCAGGATCTTCACTTTATCTATAGATACCTTTATCATCTGAGAAGTGGAGAACACACCAGAAGGCTGTGACCTCCATTGCAGGTGATAGCCCAAGCACACTGTGAAGCCACAGCCTCCATAGTCTCCAGTTCCGGGGTTGTTATGCCCTGCAAAGGTTGGTTCTCCAGTTGTCCTCAGAGAGCAGATGTGGCAGGTCAGTCTAACATTTGTGAACACTTCAGAGGAACACAGCAGAGAGCACTGCTCTGTGCAACTTGCTAGAGTTTTTCCAAACTCTAGTCATTCAGAAATTAGTTTTGATAATATTTTGAAAGTAAAACTTATTTTAAAAAGCCTTAAGTAATATTTGGACAGCTGTGAAACACCACCAAGTTGGTGGCCACTTCCAGGGTTTCCTGTGTCAGTGGTTCCCCCAGCACTGAGTTCCTGTGTCAGGGACGGAAGCTGTCTCGTGGCTTACAGTACTAGTCAGTACCATTCACTCTTAGCTGTCTGCTCAATATCAGGCACATAACTGTCTCCAAGTCTGCTTCTCCAGAAGAGGAATTACCAGGGCTCTGTCTTTGTTCCTCCAGGGTCTAGCACAGGCCTGGCAAGTCAGTTAATTACCTCTGAGCAGCGGACAGGCAGATGTCTTGAGGCTAAAAATCCAGTTCAGGTTTTCAATTCCAGAGTCTCTGGCTAGAAGATTCCTTTGCACTTCTGATGCTAAAATTCTGCAATTTAGGGTGACTTTATTGCTCAGGCCACCCACAGGCGACCACCAGTGAGTCCTTTCTGGTGTTCTAAAGCAGGGCAGCCTTGCCTCAGGCGTCACACCAATTCTCAGACCGTGCATGAGGTGAAGAAGTCCTGTCAATGTGGACAGGTTCCAACAGGTGGGTGGTTCCTCTGCCAACTGCAGCTCTTAATAGCGTGGTACAACAGCTTCGGGGATTAGAAAAATGGATCAAGGCAATAAGCACAACAAGAAGAAGCACAAGAAAGGTTGGTCCTGCAGTTTCTGCTCAACACAACAGGCGTTTATTAAGCACCGAAGAAAGTACAGTGCCAAAGAGGGGAGGAGGCAAGAGACCTCTCTTGGCAGCTGAGTATCTCTGTGAAACAGAGCTGGGTCTGGAAAATCTAGAGGCGACATCTACCCTGCCTCGTGGCTTCCCCCTGCACAGCTGTTCTCACACTCTGCTCTTCTGGGCTCCATGAGTGGCTTCCACATGCACTGCCTTGAAGATGGAACTCTGTCTTCGAAGGCCTTCATCATACTTCTCTTTAAATCCACTGTCCACAGATCTCAGGGGAAGAAGCTGGCCTTTAGTTTGCTCTGTTAGACAATCATTCCCAAAACTGATGTAAACCACTGCATAGTTTTCTCATTCATTCCAGAGGTTTCAATCAGTCAGCAAACAAGTGGTTCTGTATCTGGATTAGAAGCCTTTTGTCCTCAAATAGACATTTTTCCATGTTTTGCTGAGCTTTGGTAGGAAGTATTGAGAGCTATCCCTATCCACTAGAGAGAAAGAAACTCTGTCTCAAGGAAAGCAAGAGACATATAGACATCCACAAGATGGAGTGAAGGGGACACTTCTGGATCCACTGTCAGCTGTTCCAATGCTATACGAATCAACTTCCAAAACATAATTCAATGGGCATATTTCTTGAAGACAACTCCTTTCAAGGATTTCTTTGAATCACACTCACAAGTTAAGGGTGATTTGTGCCAAGAGCTGATGAGATCTTGGTAGTCCTAGTCCCGATCTAACCTCTAGGCCAGGAATGTTGGCTAGGAAAGGAGGCTCGGAAGCCAGGATATCATGGTGAAGCAATAGTTAGAAGCAGGCCATATCTCACGACTGTTGTCAGCTCCTGCTCCAGTATGGTTCCTGAGAGGCAATTAGAAGCAAGGGAAGACAGGGAGTTTCTGTTCACATGGGTGATAAGGGCAGGGACTTGTGGCCATGCAGAGGCTCAGGGACAGGCACTGGGCAAGCAGATGAAACCCATTCTCCAGGGACTGGGTGCTATTCAGCTCTCTCAAGCTGGAAATACACAGGAACAAGGCTGGCCATACTATTCAACCGTACAATGTGGCTGGTACCACAGTTCCAAGGCTCTTTATTACCACATAGGCCAGCTTTGCACATAGATCCTAGCCAGCAAGTTCCTGGGTGTGCCTGTGCATGCTCACCATGGTACCAAGACTAGAGATGCAGGATGCTATGTCATCCGTGGAGAGGTGGAATGAGCATAGGTACTGGGCAGCAGCCATTGGTCAGCGATCAGTTAGAGCTGGGTCCCTGGGATTCCATGCACACTTGCTACCGCAGGCATCACAAAAGGCAAGCTCTGGCTAGTTACTTGGCCTCCACCAGCTGTTCCAGACGCTGCAGCATTGTTAGACGCAAGGCTTGGAACCTGGAGAGAGACAAAGCCAAAGGGTTTTCCTAAGGCTAGAGGGCCAGGAAGGTGAGAGCAGAGAGTGGGGGTGAGGGGAGCAGGGAGACCACTGCTCCTAGCTGGTCGATTAGCAGTCACTTCTGTCCTTCAGCAAGGAGGCTCCAGGGCAGCTGACTGTGCAGAATTTCAAAGAAAAGTGCTGGCAATTCTATTCCAGACTCTCTAGTAGGGACAGGGATGTGCTGGGATGCAGATTAGGGCTATAGATCAGTTTGTAAGAAGACAATGCCTGAGCCAGGGCCGTGCAATTAACCTGAGCTGCATCCTTAGCCTGGGTTTTGGATTGTTCTTCCCAAACTGAATCCACTGGCCAGGTGATTCCCAGGCCTCTGCTGTCTTTAAAATCCTATAGTGACATCACTGATGGGCAGGACACTCCAGAGTCTCCACTGCATCTGAGGCCTAGTTGCACAGAAGGAAGCCTGTGGGTGGATATGGCTTTCTAGGGATCATTAGTGTGAAGCCAAAATCCAAACCAGCCCTGGATCCCCGGCTCTCATAGTGGAGAGAGCATCTTGACTTCCCCGCCCAGCCCTCCCGAATGTTCCTCACACATCCTGCCCCATGCCACATATCTCTGAAGCACAAACATATCACTGGGACCCAGAGCATCATTAATGTCACATAGCCTGTCCTGATGCTGGTGACCTTTGCTCCCCCAAACAGCAGCCAGAGCTTGAATGTTAACAATCACTGCTTCCCACCGGGCTCAAACTTCCTGCCTGTAGGAAAGCCTTGGACTAGGCTGAGGTTCTATCCTGCAGACTCTGTGATTGCTTTATCGGAGCTTGGTCATTAGCAGAACTAGAAAGCCAACCCAGGGCTCACCAGGCTCCTGCCCTTTGTCTTATGCTCCAAATTTCTCGGAGAAGAGGCCTGGCCTGGATGGGTGTATGCTTTAATTCAGGAGGCTAACACCCCAGCTTGCTATCGGTACTAATCAGTGGGGTAGGAGAGTACTACTGGGGACCAAGGTCAGCAGGCCTCTCACTGCACTTGGTGTCTCCAGAAGGGAGAAGCCTGCCTGCTTGGACAGAGGTACGCCCTGCAGATGTCCTCTAGTGGCCAAAACCGTGTCCGGCCAACGGGTAATGCTTACTTCATGGTCAGTTTGATTATTTCTCTTTCTTCCTCTTCTTTTAATTTTTCAACAAAACTGTCCAGCACCGGCATTTCGAACTTAATGTACTGGGCAACCTAGAAAATCCAAGACCATTAACATATGCATTAGATGAGGGCTTGAGATGTGCTTTCCCTAGTGGCCAAAGCCAAAGTCCTGGACCCACAGGACACAGGAGCTGCCTCTCTTCCCAGCCCTGCTGCTGGCATTGCTCAGTTCTGTGTGCTGGGAGAGGAGGGACTACTCTTATCTCAAAGGCAACCTTCATCCACTGGAGGAAACGCCACTGAGATAAATATTGGGAAAAGCATTCAAGTCTGTGTCATTGTCACACCCGAGTGCTCTTGGCATGGGTGGGGAGTGGGAATACCATTGTGCTCAACAATGAAAAGAAGCTGACCCAGCCCTGGGAAGCTGAGGGAGTCAGCCACAAGCTTAGAGACCCATATTCCAAGGAGGCCCTTTTGTTTAGGGGCTGCACATATGTGTATAGTTTTATCATTGAGATTTAGTGCCTGTTGCCCTTGAGTTGGCCCTAGTTAAGGGCCTCTCTGTGAGTCTTTAGCATGATAACAAAAGCATCAGAAATGGTTTTACTTATGAGGAAACTGGCAGGACTGAGCTCTCTGAGTACCCCAGTTCTTCTGTCCCCTAAGCTAACAGGACCTAGGATACACTGCCTGGGAAGACTGGGGTCAAGATCCCCTTCCTTCAAGTCTTGCCTCCCAGGCTCTCCCTGTGGAGCAGGCTTTCAGCTCCACCCCCACTCACATCATGGGGCACCTCCTCGCTCAAGTCGGCTTCCATCAAGAAGATCTTGACAATTTTCTCACAGGGCCCATGCAGGATTCTGGATATCAGTGGGTACTCACAATCTTTTAATTTTGTCTGCTCTGAAATAGAATTTTACAAAATTCATGGGGATGTGAGGATTGCCCACCTACCCCTCCCTGTATGTATGTATGTATGTATGTATGTATGTAATTAGGACAGGGGCATGATAAAAGGGAGGTAGTCAGAGAATCTTTCTCAGACTTCTGAGGGTCTGCATCTTGCAAGATACATGATTCCATGGAAGGGCAGCAGAACTGGCCACCCTAGGTCAGCTCTCTGGACTCAGGATTGAGGCTAGAAACAGCTGCTTTTCTCACTTTCCCAGCAGCAAGACATCAATCTGTTGAGACCTCTCATTTACTGTCAGAAGTCAGATATTGTCCGGACAGAAGCTAATCACCAGCCCCAACTCTAGACCCTTGTTAGCCCAGGGGCAGCAACAGAGGAATCCACACAATGAACACCACTAAAAACCATCCTCATCTTCCATTAGCTACTGATACTTGGTCACCATCTTGCCTCAAAGTTCCCTCCACCCTCCATCCACCTCCATCTTCTCACCTCTCTAAAAGTTGACTTCCTTGCTATGACAAAAGGAGTCTGGCTTCCTTTGGGTGATTCATCTCTGGGGCCTTCCATGGTTATGTGTGATGACCCATTAGCAAACCAGCTTGTTTTCCTCTTGTAGACCTGCATTTGGTTCATGTACTTTGTAGGCCCATCCAGTGAGTGGGAGTAGAGGGAAAATAATTGTCCTTCCTATATATCATTTAATAAAGGCTCGGCACAGAGAAAATCGGGGCAGAGCAGACAGAGGGGGACCACAGACTTGGGGACACAGGAAATGCTTAGCAACAAGAAGCTGCCCACGAGCTACAGAGGGGCCCAGAGGGTTTACAAGAGCAGATCAGGTTGCAGCCCTGGCATACAAGTCCTACTCTCTTAACTGAGCTACATAATGGTTCACTAATGAAAAGGGCCTGGAGAGGGTTCTTCCTACACTGTTTTAGAGGGGTTCTCAGAACGGAACCAAGTTTGACGGTGGAGGGGAAGGTGTGGGGAAGAAGAGCAGGTAGCACACTTGCTGTGTGATCACCAGAAGCTAGCACTTACCCCCAGACTCATGGACGGTGTAGAGTGCAAACTCACTGGGACCATCTTCTACCTGCACAGGCAGCCACAAGAAATCCGACCACAGCATTTTTTAGCAAAAGGGAACAGACCAACCCCACACCCTTCCTTGCCTAGAATCTCAGGGACACCGGCACATCGGCTTTCCCCCAAAAGCCAATCCCAGCAACCCCCAGTCCTTCTACCACTCAGCAAAGCAGCCTCTTGGCAAGGCTGTTGTTCCCTGGGGCCACACTTACCCGGAACTTGTTTAGTAGCAAGGTGAGCACCTGCTGGGTGGTCATAGTGCTGTTAACCCGGACGTTGGTCACAGACCCATAGGCAGGAGTGAACACGGAGGTCTGTGTAGAGCAGATGGATAGCTTAGGGTAGGTCCAGAGGAAACATAGCTAAAGTTCTGAGCAGACCAAAACAGTGGGAGACTACTTCTTAGAGCACCTGCCCCATGACCATGATGTTTGTGCCTAGACCTGGGGACACTCAAGGTGCTATGTGTCCTCAGAGCACTCTGAAGAAGGCGCTTAACACTGTACACACCCATCAACAACAGCTCTCTGGATCTTGGAAACCAGGACCCTGGAAGGAATTCACTGGGGTAGGTAGGACACAGGGCTCTCCATCACTCTACCTACCGACAGCATCAGCATCAACAAACATCCATGAACTTAGGCTCAACGCTTCCAGATCTACTCTCTTCCCCAAGTGCTGTCCAAGCAGAGGCCTCCAGTCTCACTGTGGCATTTGCCAACAAGCCCCTCCCTCTCACCTTCTAGCATATCCTTCATACCACTCCCCTTGGTGCTACCTTTTAAAATACCCCAGATAACAAAATGTGATCTAGCCCAGGTTCATACAGTCGTACCTGGGTCTTCCTACATCTCTCACTCCCAAAGAGACCTGATGGCTCAGAAACAACCCTTGGAGAAGACTGCTTATGTCAGAACCCCCTTTTAGAAAATATGTAAGGCTTCCTGTGGCCTGTATGAGGCCATGGGCATCTCCTCTCACTCTTCAGCACACAGGATGCCAAGTCCTCCAACAAACATCTGGTGCTCCAGCTAATTTTAAAAATTGCTTATTTAAACATTCCTGTATAGTTTTTTGAGTCAAATTCTAACCACACAGGCCAGGATGGTTTGAAACTCAAGACCTTCTTGCCTGGCCTCCCGAAAGCCAGGGTTGCAGTTTAGTATCACCATGCCAAGCAGATAATGTTTACTCTTTGTGGTCCTGGAAATTGAACCTGGGTCTTATACATAGTAAGTACCGACAAGTACTCACTACCATGAAGAACACCCCCAGCTCTCTTCTTTGATTTTTAGATAAGGTCTCACTACGTGGCCTTGAACCGCTTGCACAGCTTAAGCTGTCTCAAAACAGGATCACCATACTTTGTCACCATGCCTAGTTTATTTATAATTCACCATGCCTGGTTTATTTATAATTTTTTTTTTGCATGAGAGGCATGTTACATTTTTTTTTGTAATTATCTTGATTTTTCTTCCAACACAGCACAGATAGCTCCTAACTTATGATGGTGTGACTCATCATTTTTTACTTTAAGACAGTGCAAAAAATATACACATTCATCAAACCACCTCTTAAACTTTAAATCTGGATCCTCCCACCCGCCACCATCGTATGGAATCCAGTGCTACTCTCCGTGCTGGGCAGCAATAGTGTGAACAGCTCCCAGTTAGCCACATAATCTTCTGGAGAAGCAACCAGAACTCTCCAGGGGGCTGTGCTGCTGAGCCGCGGAGCACTGTGACTTGGGTGCTACAGGTATTTCCACCTTATGTTTTCAATTAGGATGAGCTCATCGGGACACAGCTAGGCTGTCAGTCAGAGAGCTTTCTTATAGAAAAATTAACCAGGACACTGTCTGAGGCTTGGGAAGCCTGCTACAAGCACTATAACCAGGCGTTGAATGTGTGAAGCATCTTACAAGTCCCTCTCGATCCTTACAGTGGCCCTCTGGATTACCTACAGGGTGTTCCTATTTTCTGAGAAAGGAAACCTCAGTTGGGAGGTTAAATACCTGATTAGGGTCAGCCCGTTGGAAAGGACTGTGCCGTGATGGAGGAGTCTACAATGCTTGGAACTTCATGTGCTTCCTCCCCGCTTAAAGCTGGTGCCTCCCAGCATACCTGACTGTGCTGCCGTGAGCCTACCAACTCTAGCTGAGACCCACAAGCACTCCAGGCTACAGGCTGTACAGGAAATGAGCCTTCAGGGCAGAGGTTTTCAACCTTCCTAACGCTGAGACCCTTCAATATAGTTCCTCATATTGTGATGATCCCCAACCATAAACTTATTTTGTTGCTACTTCACAGCACCAATTTTGCTACTGTTATGAATTATAATGCAAATATATGTGCTTTCTGATGGTCGCAGAACCATCCTATGAAAGAGCCATGTGACCTCCCACCAAGGGGTTGTGACCCATAGGTTGAGAACCACTGTTGTCGAGCCAAAGACGCATGGAAGGTTCATTCAACTACTTCAAGGAGAGGAACATTCTTGTCAACAAGGCTGTGTTTGTTCTGCACAAAGCCTACCTTGGACATATACCAACCAAGGAGAGACAAAGGTCGTTGGATTGCTTTCTTACCCCAGTGGATCACATCTGGATCCGAATAACCAGGACAAAGCAGTGGGGATACCTACGATTGGATGGGTCTGGGGATAAAATCCACGCTGTTAGTCCTAACAGTTTAGGGAAATGATAACGTGAAATACTAGTGCGCAGTTGTCAGGAATAAAACCTAGGACAAGTATCCCCACCAAAAACGTCAGTGCTGTGAATTAGTAATTTTCATTGTTGTTTGTGTCTTAAGGAATCTGTACCCCAACTTCTAAGAACATTGTGTATAGAGGAGGTGAAAAATGGCTTTTTTTGTTTTGGTTAAAGAGTCTCTGTAGTCCATGTTTCCTTCCTATGAATCACCCTTTTAGAATGGCAACTGCTTCAGCTGGAAGGTTCCCTCTCCATTCCCCAGCATGGCAGGATGTGGCCTGTCCCAGTACACTCCAGCTCCACAGGCAGGGCCACACCCAGACTGCCACTCACTCCATTTATAGTAACAATCAACTTATCCCTTTATAGCTCACTTGTTAATGGAGTGATGTAATGAGGGGAAGGTGATCTTTCCCTAAGGTCAGTACAATGCAATACTTGTACAAAAGGAGAAGGGCTGGGAACTCTGAGATCCCCAGGTTCTCTGGGAAAAGATACCCATGGCTCTGGGCACACCTAGCAAGCCAGCTTAATTACCCAGTGAGAGCGACCGCTGTGTACATGATGTTCCCATGACCCTGAAAGGGAGCCTCACAAGAGTGGGTTAACTAAAGATACTCTTGGCTTTACCGTCTGCTTAGCGCTTTCATGCACCCAATCCATACAACTTAGAGAATGGAGGTGGGGTGGGGGTAGTGTTGTCTGTGTGGAAGCTCGAATGGGATGTCATGCTGCTGTGGCATTGAGGAAGAGCCAGTCACTCTCCTGAGCTTTCCGCTTAGGGCAACAGCAGTTATCTCAAAGTTATCTAATGGAGGAATGGGACGAATGCTGAATGTTAGGGCCCCGCTCTTCTGTGCTGGGGAATAATTCCTGTACTCTCAGCTTCAGGGCCCAGGAAAGGGCAGATGGGGACTTCACCTTGTGGTTATAAAAATGTCCATTGATGGAGAACCGGTGCCGTCGTATCTTCTGGGCTTCGCTTGGTGCCCGGGATTTGGACCTCCTCTGGATTATGCAGCTGGCATCGCTCTTTGTCCGCATAAGCTGTGGGACCTCCTCCTCTTCCCCCTCCAGGGCTCCTGCAGAAATAAATAGACGAGAAGCTAGGGGCGGGGGGAAGATGGTCATGGCTCAAGCAGTGGCACTGCCTGGTGGACGTTGTGGCTCCCTGGAGCCCTGTAGTCGTGGCACTCTGTAGTAATGCTGGTCCTGGTTTGGATGCTGGGCAGCGGCTGTGTTGGTGCCACAGTGCCTCTCACAGTCCCCACTGAGGTATGTGGTCCCTCCATCCCTGTCCTCTGAGCACTCACTCACTCAGGGACAGGTCCTTCACCAGGTGCTAAGGGAAGGGTACAAAGAACACAGGTGAATGACACCTGATCTTGGAGTTGAGTGTGAGGATGAGGTCTTAGAGGCTTGGGACAAAAGGGAACAGCGGCCTCCACTGAGCCCACTTCCTTTTCATATCACAGCCCAATTCAGAAGACTCAGGTGAAGGACCTAAGGCGACACTTCTATAAGCCTCTGCCTTCTTTTCCGTAGAGGAATAAAGAAGAATGTGTGTGGAATCTGTTTCCTCCTGTGCAGGTGCTAGTGCGGCTCTCTCATGAGACAGATGCAGCTGTTTCTGTGATTCCCTATGGCTGTTCTTTGGAGACTGTGTGCATCACCCAAAACAGGCTGGGGTCTTCTGGGTTTTGCTTACCTGAGCTATCTCCGGAAACCTCTGCCTTGTTTGCAGGTTGAGTGCCAGGCTCTTCAGTAGGGACCTTGCTGTCCTGGGGTAAAGCTTCCTTTCTGAAAACAGAGAAGCACAGTACTCAAGTAGCTGCAACAGAGAAAAATGCCTCTCTGCTTTCACAGGCAGGACATAAGTGAGGAGCCCAAGGGCTGAGTGTGATGAATTTTATCAGTATAGTAGAAAGCTCCTCACAGCATCGGTTGGAAGGAGTGGAAGCTATCCCTTAGAACGGGTAACTGTTCTGAGATGCATCACAGACCATGTGCAAAGTCAGTGCCCATGGGATGCAGGCTCAGCCAGCTTAGTGCCTGCACAGCTGTGTGCTGAAAGAGCTTGAGGGTGTTGTGGGTCTAAGGAGTCAGGTTAACTTTGGGGATCAATGCTCCAGCCTTTTTGGCAGGACTGACCCCAACCACAAGCCAGAGAAGACAGTATCAGGATAGAGAAGGAGCGGGAGTGATGAGGGGAGATAGCATTCAGTAGAGAGACTGTGAACATGGGCTGGGGGAGGGATGGCTAGTAGGACTGCCCCTACCTTGACAGGGGTTGGGGTGGGGAGCATGAGTCATACTTGCAACCTTTCCAAGGAGTCTTTATGTTCTAAGTCATGTTGCTCAAAGTTGTGTACCAGTGACCAGGGACACCTGGGGTAAGAGCTACTGTGTCACCCGCATGTACTATCTATCTATCTATCTATCTATCTATCTATCTATCTATCTATCTATCTATCTATCATCTATCATCTATTGAGTGTGCATGTGTACTCGGGTATGTAAGTTTATACGCACCGCATTTTGCAGGAGCCCATGGAGGACAGAAAAGGGCACTGGAATCCCTGGAAATAGAGTTGTAGGCAGCTCTGAGCCGCTGTATGCACGCTGGAAACTGAACTAAGGTCAGAGCAGCAAGTGATCTGCAACTTCTGATCCAACTCTCCAGCTCCTTCATATATACGCTTTTAAAACAGCGTTTCTGTATGTGAGCCCAGCCTGGGTTCAAACTCGGAATTCCTCTGCCCTACAGTTTACTGAGGGTGTTAATCTCAGGCAAACTTACATCACCATGCCCATCTTCTCTGCATATTTGGCAAGGACAAAATTCTGAATGTTTGCCTCTGAAGAATCATTACACGAAGAAGCAAAACTCAGACTAACTGCCTTTGTCCTGATGGTAAAATAAATCGGATTTTAAATTCTGGTAAACTGATGCAAACAGAATCTGTCACTGATGTGAAGCAGCAGCGAAAATAAATTTGGGTGAATCCCTAAAATTCCCTTTCAAGGAGATCCCAGTGGGCTGAGGACTTAGCTCATTAGTATAGCACTTAGGCGTGGGTTCTGTCCCCAGCACCATAAAGCAGGTGTTTGGAACATGAAACTATTCCCCTGGAGGAGGGACAAAGGTCACATCATCACAGGGAGGGCACCCTAAGTAAGGTTGTGTGTTGCAGTGGGTAGGCCAGAAAGGACGGAGGTAACCACTGAACAGGAGAGGGGTTTGGTCTGCGCTCCATTCCTAAGCCCCATACAGCAGTGAAGCGTCTACCCCAAGGCTGAGGATGCTCCACATACAATGTGGTGCACCATGATAATCGACATCACAGAGGTCCCTGGCTCCACTCTACCTGCCAGACACTCACTGGAGGTAGCTGAGCCTCTCAGGCACCCATGTGGCAGACGGCAGGTGCACTCGCTCCCGATCATCCTGCATCTGCAGCCGGATGGGTCGTCTGAGTCCCCAGGCAATGTTGAGGAGTCCTTCGATGATCAGAGTCCCTTCTTCCTGTGGGAGAAACACGGGTCAGTCATTTCAAAAATCCAGCAGCTTCCCTAAAGATGTCTATCCTTCCTCTTTGTGACCTGCTCGGGAATACGATGCTCAGCCCCCCAACCCTCCAAGGGAAGAGCGAGCTGTGTGTGCATGCTTCAGTGCACGAGGGCAGGGACCAGCAGGAGGACGCATGAGGTGTTCCTTCCGCTGCTAAGTCCAGGCCCGGCCAAAGGCAGAGCGGAGCTGCTGAGTCAGGTGTCCCCCAGGACACCGCAAGTGTCTGGCAGGCACGTCTACACTGCCGGGAGGAAGCATGAGCTGGGAGAGGCATGCCTGGACACTTGTACTGGGCTAAGCTCCTTGTCTCAAAGGGCACTGGGACAGAGAATCCCACAGCCACCAGGCTCTACTGGACATCCTACCTTCTGTGTTCCCTGCCTTGTTTTTCTCTCCACACATCCAGACAGTGGCAGTGCCAACTGCCTTTTTTTCCCCTAATGGTGGGTGCTGGTTTGCCTAACACTTCTGGGACATGTCCATGGTCTATCATGAGTATTTCATGTTATTTTCATACTGAGCCCTCAACCTTCTCCGACTTCCTTAGGTCTCCAAATGAAAGGACTGCTACCCAACCCACAGTATTCCACCCCACAGGCACCCTCCTGACTCTGGCTCAAACTTCTTCGATCCTTGGTTCTTTGTCTCTGACGTATTTCCAGCCTCTCTCTCCATGGGACTCTCTAGGCTCCCTGTACCCTCATGATTACTCCATGAGCAACTGTACTGTCCGAGACCTACCTGAAACCTCTGGCACCTCTGAGAGACTCCAGCCTCACTCTCTCATGGCTCTCACCCAATATTTTATTTATTTATGTATACATCTTGGGCTAAGAACATTTAATATAAGAGTCCCACATGCACCCCTATTCTCCCCATACCTCTTTTCTCTTCTCTTCTCTTTGGGTGTTTATTCAGTGATGTTCTGCATCCAGTTACAGCTTAAACCGTAACTAACCTCTTTTCATATCTATTTGCCACACAGTTCCCATCGTGGATGGTGGCATGGACAGGCCTACTAACCATGATTCATGATGGCTAACATGCACACTGAAGATGTTTGAGAACACAACGGATGATGGTGAGACGTGGGTTCTAATTAAGAGTTCAGTCAAGCTTCCTAATCCATGGAACAGGAAGCTAAGCCAAGCCTGCGATCAGTTCTCTGCTATGGAGTGATGCTAAGGCATGGTGGTGAAGGGTATGCTAAGTGAGGTCTGGAGACTCACATACTTAATGGCTACTTAAACGTACAGCACAGGGGATTGCAGTGGGCCCGGTGCTGCCCCATGGATCTCTAAGATTCATTCATCTGGAGAAGAACTGGGGTCCCTACTTCTCTTTCTTCCCTACCACTCTTGATAGCCATCATCCTTCTTTCTGCCTCTATGCATTTGAGTTATTTTGGATTCCACACTACACTTAAGTGAAATCATGCAGAACCCACTGCCCCATGGAGTCTACTCTCTCTTCATTGTCCTGGAAAGCCCCCGTGAATACAGAGATGTCATGAGAACTTCTTCACGTGAGGATGGCCTCACCCCCACTCGCAGTGTGGATCTATGGTCGGCTAACAGTCATGTCTAGTTTCAAACACCTCACTGACCACAGAGAGAAGAGTCTAAGGCTATCAAAACCACACACAGCTTCCTGATAGGGCCTCACAGTGTTTGCCTAAACAGTCAGGCAAAAGGCTGGAGTCCTATGTTATCATTCAGGTGTAAGTTGGGAATTGTCACCTGACTTAAGCATTGTTCAGTATTTCCCATGTCCCCATGCCTTTACCCATGACTCTAACGCTACACTTGGAATGCACAGACACAAGACCAGCCGTGCTCCATGCTGCAGGAGGCTAGTGTCTGTCCAGCCCTCATGTATCAGACCTGAACATACTGTTTCCTCTGTAACTCCTCTTCCTCCCGCTTCTGAGTGTAGGTGAGCAGAGGCGCTGAGGCCTGAGAAACGCACTGCTGGTTCCTTCCCAGGGCTGTCCATCTTGCCTTCAGCTGCCACTGTGTTGGTATCACCCTTGGAGTCCCCTGGTTTCTCACAGCTGCTGTCATTTGCCCGAGCATGGCATCTGGCAGAAGCCACACTACAGCTCCTTACTCAAACCTACAGTGCCCTTCCCTTGCTTTGGTATCTTCTGGCCCACCTGACCTGGACCATGCCCTCTTCTGCTGCTCCACAGCCCTTCTGCGCTCTTCCTTGCAGCCATCCTGAGTGCTGAGTCACTGCGCCTGTCCACTGATGACGCCATAATCCTTCTCACTGGGAAACAGGCTTCATACGTGGTGATTTGTCCACAGTATTTGCTATGCCATTAGCAGTCACTGGCACATGTCTGGCCAACCAATGGGCAAACAAATTTCTCCTTGAAAGCATCAGATGCAGCACCCACTGCCCCATGGAGTCTACTCTCTCTTCATTGTCCTGGAAAGCCCCCGTGAATACAGAGATGTCATGAGAACTTCTTCACGTGAGGATGGCCTCACCCCCACTCGCAGTGTGGATCTATGGTCGGCTAAAACTAATCGCAGGCTTTGCTTAGCTTCCTGTTCCATGGATTAGGAAGCTTGACTGAACTCTTAATTAGAACCCACGTCCACGTCACCATCATCCATTGTGTTCTCAAACATCTTCAGTGTGCATGTTAGCCATCATGAATCATGGTTAGTAGGCCTGTCCATGCCACCATCTGAGATGTTATGAGAGAAGTCAGACAGACCGTCAGGCTGCCTTGGCACCTGTGTAAGGGGATGTCCCTCACCCTGCAAGCCTCATGTGTTATCATGGTCATAAGGGTAGGCCTGGAACTCAGCAAAACTTAGCACAAGGCTGGTGTGTCACAGGATCACAGGTCCTGGGGTAATCCATAGTAGAAAATACTGTGCTATACTAGAGAGGGGTGGAAGCCCGTGGGGGTCCTATGGAGGTCCCAGGTTCCAGCAGTCCCCAGGTCCCAGGAACCCCCAGGCTGGCTTTGGTCTCTACCCATAGTAAAGCTGTTTAAGTCAGGTGAGGTGGCTGCCCCACACCTCACCCTACAGTGTAAATATTTCCCAACCTCCTGCAGGCACATACACAAATTCCAGGCTGGCAGCTGGGCCAAGCCCCACCCTCTGTGTTTTCCTCTGAGAACCTTCCAAAGTGCTGCTATTTTGAGCTTTTCCTGACAATGATTGATGACCGGAGGAACCGTTTAAAAGCAGCAGTGTGTGTTGGGTTTGCCAGACCGCACAGGGGAAGAAACCACAGCACATCGTCCTGATTGTCCTCTTCCCAGGGACCAAGAGCTAGAGACCCGGCTGTGACTGCCTGCCTCTGGGGCTTCCTTTAGAGGAGACAGTCTTTACCCATCTAGACTCCTGCTGCCCTGACTGCTGACTTACAGGTAAGAAGAGCAGCCACCCTTTGGCTTGACACTTTTAAAACATGGGGCTAGTTTATCTCTGAGAGCATCTCTCATTCCCGAGCTTTCACTGGCCTGGCTACTGGATAGGGGGGGGGTACCACCGACCACTATGATAATAAGGTGTTTATACAAGGCCTTTGTGTTTACAGGAGAGCTGTGATGTCAAAGCTATGTCTCCTGGAATTTCCCATAATATCCCTGCCAGTGGGATGTTTATAACCCTGTTTTTCAGACAAGTAATTAGAGGTTTAGAGAGGTGACATTGCCAGTCTCTAAGTCATTAAGTGGCAGAGACGAGTTTAAAACCTAGGTGTTCTCTGACCCCACATTAATACCCCCACCCCGGTTTTCTTATCTGTTCGTTCTTCACTTTAAAATTTTTAATTAATTTATTTTACTTTATATGCATGGATATTTTGCCTACACTAATGTATGTGTACTACACACATAGCAGTCAGATCCCCTGGAACTTGATTTATAGACGGTTAGAGCCACTATGTGTGTGCTAAGAATTGAACTCTGGCTCTCTGCAGGAATAAGTACTCTTACCACGGAGCCCCAATTATCTGGGTATTCTTAAACAACACTAGTGATGAAGTCTTAGTGAGCTGGGTGCTTTGGTGGTAGCTGGAAGGATGAGTGCGGGTGGGGGCAGGGGGGTGAGCCTTGGTCTCAGATCTGCAGGTTTCTTATTGTTTTCTGGGTACCCGAGCCCTGTGTAGCATCTCCGATGAGGGAGAGGAAGCAGGAGGGTGTCAGGGTGGCATGGCAGGCTCGTCACTGGTTTTCTCTTGGCTAACAGGTTGCTTTTGCTTTATTAGCAGCTATGAGGTCCCGGCTTCTGCTTCCCGTGCCCCATTTGCCAACGATTCGGGAAATGTCAGAAGAGCTGTCACATGGGGCAGCTGGGCAGGAACCCCCAGCTTCTCCCAGCCTGGATGACTATGTCAGGTATATCTGTCAGCTGGCACAGCCCACCTCAGTGCTGGACAAGGTCACAGCCCAAAGCCGTCCCAACAGACCCTGCCGGCCAGCCTGGACTCGAGAGAAGAGGCGCCAGGCCGAGTCTCCAGGAGACAGCTCTCTTTGCTTCAGCAGCCTGCAGCCCACACTGCCCTCTCCCGGCACTGACAACCCTCTGGACTGGCTCTTTGGGAAGTCACAGGGAGAGCAGACAGATGGGAGAGGTCGACCCAACAGGACTGGTTCTTCAGATCCCTGGGATGTGCCCAGACAGATGGGCAAGGACACAGGGAGACTCTGTGAGGCCAGGGTACCTGAGCACTCTGTAGGAAGAAAACCAGGGCCCAGGCACCAGATCTCCAACCTGAAAAGCTGGACTTCTAGAAAGTCCTGCCGGGCCTTAGTGTCCGTCTCCAGCTCTCGCCCCAGCAGTATCCTAGGCACTCTCTATTTGCACCTCCCAGTGATCCATGAACTCTAACCCCTACCCCAGGAAAAACCCATAAAGGATATGGTGGGCCCCTGTGGTCTCCCTAGCTTTCCTCTCCTGTGGTGGACACTTCCTGGCAGGTCTGCAGGGACTGGGCAATTCCTAGTGAGACCCATCCTCTAAAGAGCTATGACAGTCTAGCTCCCACAATGTGACTTTGACTGGTACCATTTGTGTCTGGCTGGCCTGTGACCTTGAAGCGACTCAGTGTCCTCTATTTCTTGGTTTTATCATGGCTAGAGTGAGTGTAGGTAGAGTGACCACCTCCCAGATTGCTCTAATGAGGAGATTCGGGCTGTACTCTGGGTGGCTGCCACAGTCTCATGAGAAACCAAAGGCGACCAAGGGAAAGGGTCTCAGCCCCCTAAAGCAGTGGCTTTCAACCATCCTAATGTTGTGACCTTTTAATACAGTTCCTCATGTTGTGTGATCCCCCAACCATAAAATGATTTTTGTTTCTACTTCATAACTGCAATTTTGTTACTGTTACAAATCATGGTGTAAATCTTTGAGCTTTCCAGTGCTCTTAGGTGGCTCCTGTGACAGGGTCGTTCAACCCCGAAAGGGGCTGTGACTCAGGTTGAAAAACACTGTCTTAAAAGCATCCAAGGAAGGGCCTGGCCTCTATGCTCTACCTTCAGGCATATATTTCCAGAGGCCCAACAAAAGATATGAGGTCTCAGCAGATGTATTACTGAGTTTCATAGGGATTGTCACCTAGGTACCCAGGGGACCTGCTATCTTGACTCCAGTGTCCAAATCTCATTGTGGTACCAGAGAATTAGAGAATTCCCATGCTCAGGGCCAAAACAGAATGCGTCACACAGCCTGCAGGCTGTCACATACTGGGTCTAGTGGTCTCATCTCTGATTTTCTTGCATGTGCCCACCAGCTTCACCTAGGCCCTTGTTACAGAAGGGGGCACATCACAAAGCTGTCCAACCCCATTATTCTGGCTAGGTTGGGATGTCCTAAGGCTTTGGAAATCCAGACCAGCACTGAGTTCCCCTAGTCCAGAGAATGTCAGCTCCTGGAGGCATCTACCAAGCAGGAGGGTGAAGGAGGGAAGTTTGGGATGGGAGGGTTTCCTTTCTCAGAGAGGTGGGTGTGGTCTTGGAGCTCGGAAAAGAATCAGGGCTCAAGGCCCAGCATCTGCTCCCTTGTATGGGCTGGAGCCAGCTGACCACACTCAGGATGGAAGGGTCTAGGAAAAGAGAGACGTTAACCACTTTCATGTCCTCGTTTGCATGTATATTCTCAGAATCAGAATACAAAACACACAGCAAAAAGAAAATACTTGGGACAAGCGGTCTATTCAGGTTTTTTGTTTGTAAAATGCAGGACACCAACACCATCCTTTGTCCTTGACAGGAGTTGCGAAGCTGTATACATGGACATAGATAGAGGTGCAGTTTGCATCTATCACAGCCTCAAACTGATCTTCTACAAGAAAGCCCTTAGGCAAAATGTCCCCAGGTGTGATAGGAAGACAGATCTACTGCAGAGGGGGTAGCTGGCTGGAGACTAGATGGGCACTAGATGAGACACCAAGCCTCTTTACGCCGTCCCCATCTGTGAAGCAGTGTGAAAACTGGGTCAGAGGGAGACTCCTGGCACGTGGCAATGCATTAGTGAATGTTCCACCGGGAACTCGCTCAAATATTCTCTGACATGAACGATGCTAATCGGCAATTGCGAAGGTGCTCTCCCCACAGCACCCTGCCATACCTGGTCCCACCCAGGGGAGTCCACTAAAGATCTGGCCAGACAGTCTAGTACACAGTTTGTGCTCCTAGGGAACAGCTGCATAGAGCTCAGGCTGGAAGGGCCCAGGGTTATTTCAGGGTTAAGTGGATCTCCCAGGCCTAAGAGAGGGGGCAGGCCCACCTTTCTAAGGAAGGATAAGAATGTAGGAGAGTACACTCTGAGTATCTCACACACTGGAGATCCAGAAGAGAATAAAACTGGATGCAGTGTGACGCATGGCCACCAGGGGGAGACTATGAACCACTAAACGGTTCGTATAGAGGCTGGTTGGGAAATCTTGATCAGATAGTCTGGGTGGGGTTGTAAGTCTCTGATCACCCTGAAGAGGTTTATATATTAGCATGTCCAGAGGACAGTCAACTTCAAAAGGTATTGGCTATTATACACTTTTCAGTGACAGAAGCAAAATTATCCCAAAGGCAAGTTTTACAGTCGAGGGGCCTGCACACCATCCTCCAGAGAGAGAGATTGCTTCCCCTAGCTCTTAGTAATTAGGAGAAAGGTCATTGGGAAACAGTTGTCCCACAGTGTGGCCACACCCACAGATGTACCTCATTTCTCTACAGGCATCCCACATGGCAGTGAGGGAGTTTGCCCCCAAACTATACAGTCAGGCTGTAGTTGCTACTAGCAAGCAAGGCTTCTGACAGCCAGGAGGGTCACACCCAAGTGGCGAGTGCCTCAGCACTTGAAGGTACCTTAGAGCCTAGGATCAAGAGTAACAATCTGCCCCATGTCTGAGATCTAGTCACTGATATCCAATTCATCCCTCCAGTGAGTTCTTAATCATGATGCCGGAAAGGTCCTGGCTGTCCCTAACACTCCATCTTTGGAGCTGCTGCAGCCTGCTTCATTTACTCCAAAGAATTGAACCTTCCCTTCCAGGAGCGAGAAGGGGAGATTCAAGAGATTCCAGAAGCAAACAAACTGTGCCTATCTGGGAAGCTCAAGATTCACCAGCATCCTCCCCAGGGATGTGGACACACACACACACACTCGTAGGCAGCTGCTGGAGGAGATTCTGACCAGCCAGCTGAGGAGAGGTGCATTTTCCTACCTATAAGTTGTACAGAGTTCCTACCGGTGCAGCTTTCACGAGTCACCACCCATGCTGGGGTGGGCTTCTTAATGATACAGCTGCTTCTGATTCACCTCTGCTCCTCTAAGTCACCCCTCCCTCACAAAAGCTCCTGTTAGAATCCCCCAGGCTCACTAAGCTGGACTTTGGTCTGTAGCGGGTTCCTGGTCTAGGGTTAGCAGCACATGTATGTGCTCTATCTCCCCAGGAAAAGTTGCTCAGATAATACAATTAGAGGCTTAACTTCTGAGAGCCTCCATTCTTTGCAAGAAAAAAGGGCCATGGTAATAGAAGAGAGGCAAAGCGGTTGATGTACCAGAATTCCCTTGGGAACTCTGACTTCCTCCATCCGCCTGTCCTTGTGAGACCCAACGATAGGGCATTCTGGGATTGTCCTATAGTGAGTGGGTGTGTGATCCTGGATGGGCAACTGCAGGTCTGAGACTTTTGCACTGGTTAAGTAGATAAATGTCAGGGGCTCATTCCTCTCTGCCAGAACTCAGATTCCAGGCTTGCAGGCTTGCCTCTGTGGTGGGTGTTACCCTGAAAAAAGCACATGCCGTCTCAGACTGCCTGCTTGCTGAGTCTGCTAACACTGCAGAAGGTCCCTGAAAGGTATTTCCTGGTTTCGTGGATATCAAGTCAGTTTGCCCCTTGGGTTTAGAGTTAGAAACACAAGTTCTCTTCTGGGACAGGGTCACAGGCATGAGTTTTGCCAGCCACGAGGCTCACTTATTTTCCATCTGGACTGTTATAGAAACTCAGGGCTATCCACCTTCACCACACACAGCTACCTCCACAGAAGAGATTCCCAAGCGCCAAGATCAGGGTCTTTCTATGTAGCTCAGGCTGACTTGAAACTTATTAGGTGGCACAGACTGGCTATGAACTCATGGTAATCCTCCTGCATCCAAGTCAGAAGGCCAGGATTAGGGGAGTCTGTTAATTGTTCTCAAACTTGAGCTTCTATTAGAATGCCCTGAAAAGTTTGCTAAGACATTGGTGAGAAAAGGAAATATTGTGTTCAGTGTACTCATCCAGTGTGTGTTTGTGTGTGTGTGTGTGTGTGTGTAAGTATGAGTGTGTGAGTGTGTGTGTATGAGTGTGTGTGTATGTCTGTGAGTATGAGTGTGTGTGTGTGTGTGTGTGTAGGAGTGTGTGTGTATGTGTGTGTGTGAGTGTGTGTGTATGTCTGTGAGTATGAGTGTGTGTGTGTGTATATATGAGTGTGTGTGTATGTGTGTGTGGGCATGCACCTGTAAGATTTCCATTTCCAGCCAGTTCCTTAGTGACAGTGAGGATGTTGACATAAAGGAGAGAACCACCCCAGCTTAGAAACATCAGTCCCAGAAACACCCAAGGTTGAGGAAGGGAAACCCAGCCAAGACCCACTCATTACACCCTGTGCCTGTGCCAGGAGTCTGAGATGGGCAGCACCCCCCCACACACACTTACTAGCACAGGTCACAGACCAAAGCCTCTCTAACCACATTTACATGCTTCCTCCCTTGCTGTCCATCACACTGAGCTCAGACCTCAGGTTTCTTTTCTCAATCTGAATGGCCCACGTCTATACCTGCCAGCTGTGTACAGAGCCTGGCCTGGCATAGTCAGCACCAAACGGGGCCCAGTCCCAGCACCCAGAAGTTCACCAGTCAGGTGGGCTAAGATGGAAGGTAGGGCTGTAGGAGCAGAGCCAGGTCAGAGCCCTAAGAGGCCGGGCAGAGCTGGGAGGGCTGGGGGTGGGCACGGTGGGTGAGCCCTTAAGACACAGCTGCTCTGGAGACATCAGCACTGGTGCCAAAGCCCAAAGCGGAGGGGTCGGGAGAACAAGAAGAAAAGGCAGAGCTCAGAGCATTTGTTAGAGATGGCACAGGTGGCACAGCCCTGCCTGGACCAGGAACCTGCGACCTCTCCCACTCTACATGGGTGGAGGTACCAAACCCTGCTGTCCTGGCCCATGGCCTGCCATGATGCCTGCCCGATGCTGTTTGGCTGGATCTAGTCTAGTCCCACAGAAGGTTGTGGGCTGATGACTAAGCAATACGAGAGGAGGTTCAGGGACCCAGCAACTGCTACCTGGCAGAGGCCTCTGTGAGTTTCTACTGGCCTTTTTCAGACATTGAGAGATGAGGCATCTCCAGCAGCCAGTGGGATCTCAACCATGAAAATATCCCAAATAAATCCTTACACTATGAGCCTTCTCATTAGACTGTAAATTGTACAGGACTAGACACAACTCAGAGTGCAAAGTCACAACTAAAGAACCCTTGTGAGGTTACAGAGGGTGGAAGCCCAGGGCTGGCTTGATCTGCCCTCAAGTAGATCCCAGCCTGGACCCTGCTAGACACTCCCCAGAGTGTTTCAAGGTTTAAGAAATCCCTTATGAAATTCCAGATACCTAGCCTCTTCTGGAAATTCCTTCTGTACCAGGGCACATTCTCGAATGGCAACCTTGGGTTACTTCTGATAAGGTGGCTCTCCGCTTTAATTAGGACCCACTCCCCGTATGTCCCTTGTCATATGAGCTTGATACCGATCTACACAAGACACCACTTCTGAGGTGAGGGTACCACCGTGGGGCACAGGTGAGGCGGTCCAGGACACCTGGCTGGGTGCCTGGGGTGAAAACAGGCTGGTAAAACTGTTGAAGTGAGATCTGTTCTTCCCCAATCCCATGCTCCCAGAAATAAGATGCAGACTCAAAGTATATTTACAAAAAAAAACTTGGCCATATAGCTAGGCTCTTCTCTAACTAGATCATAACTTATAATCCATTTATCCTGATCTACATTCTGCCGCATGGCTGGTTACCTGTGCTCAGGTACAACATGTCATTTTGTTACAACTTCCTGCACTTCACTCTATCCCAGAATTCTTTCTGCCTCCTGGATGTCCCACTTTCTCTTCTACCCTTTCCTATAGGCCATAGGGTGTTTGCTTTGCTTTGCTTTGCTTTGCTTTGCTTTGCTTTGCTTTGCTTTGCTTTGCTTTGCTTTGTTTAATTGACAGGTGAAGCATCCATACAATGCACAAAACTAGTGTGGTGCACTCATTGAGCTTTGTGTCAAGAATGCTTCCTTCTCCGTGTGGGATCAGTGCCAGCCGGCACACTGTTGTGTGTGACATGTGCGAGGGACCAAATTCCCTTCCCACTCCCACCAAGTAGCAATATAGGCAGAGGCAAGAAGGGGCTAGACAGGCTCCAAGAATTCACACCCACAAGTGCTGCGATACAAGTAGGTACAGGTGATTGCCTTGCTAGGAAACCTCACAGGGACACCCCAGCCCAACTCTGTCTGCTGGTAATCTGGTTCCTTGGTCAGAAAGTTTGACAGGAGCCCAACTGGCACTGAAGCGTCTAGGCTGTATAACCACTCTGAGAAGAACAGATGCAAACCTCAGCAGTTTACACAAGGCAGGACAGAAAGAGTTACAGGTCTCACCTCTCGGTGTCTTAGCTGGAAGCTCCTGCCTTCATGGTAGCAGTTGTAGGTTTTGAGCAGGCTTAAGAGTTCTGACCTAAAACGACACAGAAGCTGCCCTCAGGCAAGGTATCGTTGATACCACGGACCTCACTTTCTTCATCCGTAAAATAAATGTAGTAGCATACATCTTTGCCAACCATATCTACTCAACGCAGAGACCCAATTGTCCTACCACGACACTTGACCTCTCCTCCCCCAGTCGCTTCTGTATCTCAGCCCTTGTGGGAATTGGGGGAGGAGGGTAATGAAGGCAAAGGTGCTGAGAAGCAAGCAAAATTCTCATGCAGGTTCTCACCTCACAGGAAGCACTAGGGCATATGTGCACGTTCACTATAGGATGTGTGTTCATGTTCACTACAGGATATGTGTGCATGTTCACTATAGGATGTGTGTGCATGATCACTATAAGATGTGTGTGTATGATCACTATAGGGTGTGTGTGTGTGTTCACTATAGGGCCTGTGTACATGTTCACTATAGGGCCTGTATGCATATTCACTACAGGGTGTGTGTGCAAGTTCACTATTGCCTATAAGCAGTCCTAACAGCCTTCCTGTGCTCTCCTGTGACCCTCTGCCTCTTGGAGGCCTTGGTGGTTTGGATTACCAGCTGGCTCCCTGTCTGGACTGTCCAGAGGTAAGTCCTGGGGTGAGGGTGACAGGGCCCAAGCAGGCCACTCTGCTCAAACACTTTCTCCCAATACTCTGGGATGGTCAGGAGACCATCAGCAGAACCATGGATCTAGGCTATGGGGTATGACACATGCAGGTGAGTTTTCAGCCTCCTAGCAGGTTGAAAAGGGGAAGAGGGCAGGTAAAGCTAACAGGTTATACTGGCCAAACTGAGCATCCAGGATGCTTGTCCATAAACATAGAATCAGCGGGAGCTAGTACATTGGTGTGTGTAAAGCGTGTGCTAACTAACTAGAGTGTGCTCAAGTTTCCTGACTGTGGTCCCTGGCTGGACCCCGATGCTCCATCACTTTCCCAGCAGCCTCCCCAACCCCACTCACTGCACAGGAGAACAATGACATCCGGGGTTTGGATAGGTGTGTCCTGTGCATGATGAGGAGACGGGGAACCAACAGGGGTAACCGTGTGTGACTGAGCAGCAGCGGTAAGTGACGATTCCCTGCTGCGTTTGTCCTGTGCCACAAATGTGCAAAGGCTGGGTACAAGCATATTGGGAAATTCACAGCTATGTGAAGTCAATCAAGTCCAATTTTAGAAAGCATTCATACTTAGGACTCAAAATGCAAGATGAAATGAAAAAAAGAACTTAAATGAAAAATGCTTCTCAGACTGGCAAGATGGCTGAGCAGGTAAAGGCACTTACTGCCAAGTCTGGCAATCTGTGTGTGACCCGTGTGACCCCTGAGACCAACATGGTGGACGAAGGGAGTGATTCCCAAAGGTTGCTGTGGCAGGCACCCCCTACCCAGACACACACACACACATGCTCTCTCTCTCTCTCTCTCTCTCTCTCTCTCTCTCACACACACACACACACACACACACACACACACACACACTCTCTCTCTCTCTCTCTCTCTCTCACACACACACACACACACACACACTTTCACACACAAACACAAACACACTCTCACACACACTCTCACACAAACACACACACTCTTTGACACACACACTCACACACACACTCTCAAATACACACAGAGATAAATATGATAAAAATATGCTTTTCTTTGGTTCAGAGGAAATATTCCAAGTAGTTTTTATGAGACAGAGTAAATAAAAATAAGCAAAGTTAAAATATATCAGTAAAGTATACTTTTTTTTCTTTCATTAAAACCCATAACCGGAATTTTAAACCGTTTTAAACTGCAAGAGTTTCCAGATAATTCTAGTTTGTCAACAATGATGTACTGTCACTGTAGCACACCATGGCTACCTCCCTTGGTGCTGAAGCCCATTTTTCAAAGAATATCTTGATCTCCAAAGAGAGGCAGCCTCCCAACAAAAGGACTAACCACTGTCCCCAGGACACAGTGTCACCTCTGAAGAGTTCTGGCACCAACACCCAGGCCTCCATGCAGGGAAGGCCATGGGTGGCTGCAGAGCTCCCCCCACCCCCACCCTGCATGCTCAAACGTACTTCAGAATGGACTTGTTGTCGCTGACAGGCACATGAGAGCTGGAAGAGCAAGCTTCCTTCATCTTCAACTCTCGTCCTCAGACCCAGAGGTCACCTGTTGGAAAGATGACAAAGGATGTTGTCTTAGAGTTATTATTGATTAACGCAAGTTGGGGAGGAAAACGTTTATTTGGTTCACACTTCCATATCACTGTTCATCATCAAGGGAAGTCAGGACAGAAACTCAGGGCAGAAAGCTGGAGGCAGAAGCTGATGCAGAGGCCATGCAATGCTGCTACTTATTGGCTTGTTCATTAGTCATGGCTTGCTCAGTTTTCTTTCTTATAGCACACAGGGCCACCAGCCCCCCAAAAAAGGCACCACCCACAATGGACTGGGACCTTCTCCATCAATCACTAATTAAGGAAATACCTTACAACTGAATCTTATGGAGGTATTTTCTCAATTAAAGTTCCCTCCTTTTAGATAACTCTAGCTTGTGTCAGGTTGACTAGCTAGGACAGGTGTGTGCTGATGGGGAGCGGGGGGGGGGGAGCCACATTCAGTGTTGTCCAGCCCCGATATCCCGGGCATGAGAACACTTATCCACCCTCTCACATCAGACCCATCCAAATGCAGGCTAAACTCTGAAGCATCAGGTTAAGGAGCTAGCCTGCCTGTCCCTCCAGAAAGCTCTACAGGATCTCCAAGACTCTAGATCAGCTCCTAAACATTTTGAGCCACGTATTCTTTTTATCTTAGGTGAACATTCTAGGTGTTGGCTTCCTCTAGGCTTTTCTAGAGTCTTTCAAAGCCACTCTGGTCCTCTTTCTTCCTTTCCCACTGAGATGGGGTGGTGATCCCATCAATTGCTTTGGAGTCCATCCCTTGGGCCAGCTCTCCTGGGAGATTCATCTGTGTCTCACTTACTCCTTCTGGACTGCAAAGCTGTTCTGTGAATTGTCTAGTCCTTACAACACTGTGGCGCGTTAATTTATTCCCACATTATGAGTGGGAAAACAAGGTGAAGCCAAAAACCAACCAATGAACAGCAGTAGGGTCCTCTTTAGACACAAGAGTCTGGATGGTTGATTCTGGTCTCTTTTCTATTCTATATGGCTCTTGGCAAATTCTTAACCTATGTTAAGGCTGGGTCCAGCCTTCAGATTCTGTGGCAGACTCAAAATTCATGCTCTCTCTGTCTCCTTTCCACAGAAGCACGAGGGCCTTCCTGCCTGCCCATACTGTTTTCATGGAATATGAAGTGCGAGATTGTTTCTCTATCCTTCTGGTTTCCTTTGAACCACAGTTATTATCCTGTATGGCATGTAGATATGTTATGGACTCCCCAGTGGTTTCCAAAGACTGTGAAAGTTCCCACACTCTGTGACTGAATGCCTGCCCGGGTTAGTGATAAACCTGACTGGATTGTGGCCACAGCTTGTAAAGTTTTAGGTAAAAAAACAAATAAACAAAACACCTCACATGGATTCTTTTTCTGTCAGAATATTCATGGACAGAAGACTCATTTTTACCAGATCCTAGCGACACAACACCTCACTATTTCTCAATGCGTGAAGAATTTGATCAGTTCATTTCTCCCTGGTGTGTCTGGCTAGAGAGCACAACTGTCTTTGGGGCATTTAATAACTACATTATTAAATCAAACAAGTAAAACAAGAGTGTTAAGTTCCTTAAGCCCAAGCACTGATAGCCTGTCAGCCGGTCTGATGACAGAGGTCGCTTTTAAGTGACTCTAACAGGTGCATGGAGTGTGCATGTGAGGGACATGGAGACTTTGTGCCTAGGCAGGAAGAAGCCGGATGGTTAGATTTCATCAGTTCCTCAGAATGGCATTCAGCTTAAAACTCTTCAGATATTTATTTCCACATTTTTTCACTTAATAATTTGAGACCATGGTTGCCCCAGTTATAGAAAGTAGAGACAGGTAGAAGTTACTGTTTCCTGGCTGAGGACCCTCACGGGGGGCGAGGGGGGGGGCTTTCTATTTGCCCGGCAGTAAGATGACCCCCAGCACACCCTTAGTACCAATGCAGTCTCTACTCTTCAACCCCCTGACTCCTTGCCTATTACCCTCAAGATGGACATCATCCCTAAATGGCCGTTTGATGGCGGAAGCAGGAGAATTACTGTTGGCTGTGAGAAATGGGAGGACCTGGGGGAGACAGGTTTAGAGGCAACCTTAGAACTATCCCATCAACACAGCTTTGCCCACTGAGAAGCAAGCTCAGCCATGGCCTTCGGAGAAGCCAGGCCCTTTGCAGAGCAGGCTTTGACCTACATAGTAAGGCAGCACTACCCCAATGAGATCAGAGCTGGGGACTCCCTGTGTATTCTCGTTGGCCCAGCAACAGGGGTTTCAAAATAGAGCCTGGTTCCCTCTGCTTGGCTTGTTGAAAGGGTGGGTGAATTCCTTTTCTGGGTAGTTCCTTAAATGCTGCTGAGCAGAACTGTTTGGCCCTGGGGAGTGCCCCGAGTTGGGGGTTTCTGAGTTTGCACTGGTTCCATAGACACGGCATAGCACTGTTAAGTTTTAAGCAAGCTCATTACAGGAAGGACAAAGTTTACGCAGAAATCATGAGATGTGGAGTTTCCTTTGCTTTCCTCTGCATCTTCATCCAG
Organism: Mus caroli; assembly: GCF_978045245.1. Taxonomy (NCBI): domain Eukaryota; kingdom Metazoa; phylum Chordata; class Mammalia; order Rodentia; family Muridae; genus Mus; species Mus caroli. The sequence continues at coordinate 31,943,235 of NW_028227262.1, read as the reverse complement.
TGTCTGCCATGTCCTTCATGATGCCCCAGCTTTGCCCATCACACACAGCCCTGCAGAGCAGTGGAGCATGCCACCAGACTGAAGAACTGGCAAGGTAGTAGCAAGTTCAGAACCCCCGTAAATTTTATAACTGAGAACAGCATGAGTTTGAACTAGCTCCTGAACACGTTCCTGTCCTGCAGCACATGAACCGTGACACCTCACTAAGAGGACCAAGACAACTGGCCACATTAGGTAGCACAGAACCTAGAGTTCTCCATGCTAATGAGGTATCTAGATAGGCCCCTGAGTGTTTAGCCAATGAGCTTCCATTCCTGGGCATTCCTTCCTACAAAGGTATTTAATCTCTGGTTCACCCTGAGTAATGGATTTTGAACATATAAATTTTCATCCTCCATGAATAAAGCAGTTTGGATAAGCAAAAACTGTCTCCTTCATTAAGGACCACTGAGTGATGGTGGTGGTGGTGTTTCATCATACATAGCCTTGCCTAAGTCTCCCGAAGAAGGTCCTTTTGTACTCCTAGCCCTCACTCAGAGCCAGATTCCTCCCATCCCAGGTTCATCACCTGCTCATGGACCCTGATTCCCAACTCCTCATGGGTCTCAGCGGCGGCATCTGGATACACAGGAGTTTGAGAATCACAGTCTTTGTCCCAGCCCCCACTGTTTTCACCCGGAGAAACACTGGCTGGGACCCCCTATCCTAGACTGTATTTCACCTTCCCTGAGTGGCCTCGCTCCCCAGCAGTGAGGAAGAAATGCAGCCCTAACACCCCTGCATTTTGTCTCCCCAAGCAGCACATAGAAAGCATTCTGCCACCCTGGCAGTGAGGTGGAAATGCAGACCTAAATAGCCTCAGAGTGCTTGACACTCTTTCTTCTCACATGGCTTGTGAGGCACTAGGCACCAAAAGAGACTCTGCTCCGCCAGCACACAGGAGTGGAGCAAGCCCGGGCCAGGGTGGGGCAGAATTTCTGACCTGCAGCTTCTTCACTATTTATAATCCCATTTAATAAGTGATCCCTCTGGGGGCACCAGTGCAGTGTGTGTGTGTGTGTGTGTGTGTGTGTGTGTGTGTAAGGGGTGATGCTCTTCTGCCTCACACTTGTTATGGCCCGTTGTGGTGTGACAAAGTGAGTACAAGATTCATTGACTCCCCCATGAGTCAGTCTTTCCAGAGCTGTACATACAGCAGTAATACAAAATGTAAGCCAGGCTCATTCCTGTAATCCCAAACTGAGACAGGAGGATCGCTGCAAATTGAAGTTCAACTTTGGCTCCAGAATGACATTATATCTAAGAAAGAAAAACAAAAAAGGTAGCCGTGTCTAGGGATTAAAGGGCTGGATTACTTTTGGGGCATTTGTTACAGAGATCACAGGGAACTGGGGACACATTCCTCTTTTTAAAATGTAGATCTTCTGACTTGCTCATAGGAAACCAGAAACCTGGTTTGTTTTGTTTGGTTTGGATTGCTTTGTTTTTTTTTTTTTTTCAAGACAGGGTTTCTTTACGAAGTTCTGGCTATCCCTGACTCTGTTTTTTGTAGACCAGGCTAGAATTGAACTCACAGAGATCCGTCTGCCTTTGCTCACAAGTGATGGGCTTAAAGGTGTGAGCCACGACGCCCAGCTGAAATCTGGGTTTTTATGGGTTGGTGTACCACCACTTAAAATTTGGTGCATTGGGCAGAAGCACTTGATGCCTAAGAATAACTATGTAAAATGATTAGCAATCTTTCCCAGCTCCTTGACGGAGTCATATTACCTTTCTGCTATAAAAAGGACATGTGTGGATCACGTTCTGGATGGCGCATTAACAACTGGTCTCTTGACCGCTACCCAGTCACTCCAGCACGAGTACACACACATAATTAGATCATTAAAAGTGAGGCTCTGTGTATGAGAGCAAATGAGCAGTATTTGTCTCTCCAAACCCGGGCTACCTCATTTAATGTAGCATTTTCCAGGTCTACCCATTTTCATGAGAATGCCTACACAATTTGGTTTTTTTTGAGGCTATCATGTGTGGCACTCTTCTGACCTCTTCCTTTGTAAGTCTGCTATGGTTATATAGAAAATCTACTCCCCCCCCCAACTTTCTATCCCATTACTTTGCTAAGAGTATGTAAGTTCTGAGAGATTTCTGGAGACTCTTCAGGGTCTTTTAAAGACAGGGCCATGTTGCCTGCAAATGGGAATGATTGATCTTTCTAATCTTTATCACTTTTCTTTCTCTTTCATCTCTTACTGTTCTGTGACTTCAAATACTATATTTTGAACAAAAGAGGAGAAAGACAGCACCCTTGTCTTGCTTTAGATTTTACTGGAAATGCTTCCAATTCCCCCCTATTTAGTATAACGTTGGCTATTGGTTGACCATCAAGGATTAAGCAACCTATTATTCACAATTATTTCACAACAATTAATGTTGTGAAAGTGGCTACATTACCGAAAACAATGCACACATTCAACACAAGCCTCATTCAGACCTCAATGGCATCCTTCACAAGACATCGAGAAAACAACTCTAACGCTGATACAGACCCAAAGAGTCTAAGTGATCCTTAGCAGGATGTGCAGTGGGTAAGGCATAAACACATCGAATCGTGCCACAGCCCATGGTCACCATACAGCAACAGCCCAGCAGATCTCAGAGGCCCGAACAGAACCAATGACCCAGAAATAAAACACAGAGCTACAGCCAACAAAATTTTGATGATGGTGTCTATCAAACCACCCACTGCAGAAAGACAGCCTAGCTAGCAAATGTTCCAGGAAAGCCAAATCTCATGTGTAGGAGAATGAAACGAGACCTGAATGTGGGCCTGACACTTTAAAACTGCTGGAGGAAAACAGGTAAAACATCTCAAGTCCCATGAGCAAGGGTGTCCTGAAAAGAATCCCAACAGCTTATGAAATAATTCCAAGAATGGACAGATGATGCTACATGAAAAAGGAACAGACAATAGGGTGAAGGAACCCTAGAGAGTGTGGGGAAAATCTCTATCAACTACACAACGGATATCTAGAATACATAAAGAACCAAAAAAACACCTTAAACACTGAAATCTGAACCATCTAATCCACAAACAGAATCAGACTTGAAATAAGAAATACAAATGGCCAATAAATACTTGAAAAGGCATTCAAGATCCTTGGCCATTGGGGAAAAATGCAAATTAAAGCAGTTGGAATGTCTGTCATCATGAAAACAAATACTGGCAAGAATGCGGGGCAAGGGGCCTCTTATTTCCCGCTGGTGGGAAAGGCAATCTGTGCACTCACAATGGAAATCAATATGGAGATTCAAGAAAGATAAAAAAGAACTAGCATACGGACCAGCTATGCACTCAGCTGTATGTGCCCAAGGGGTTCTAAGCCAACACACCTGTGAACTTTGTTGTTGTTAAGAAAAAGAACCAGATCTGTCTATTGCCATAAACACACAGAGGCAAGAGAAAGATACAAAATGGATGGAGCTGGAGATCATGATGTAAAGCAAACTAAGGCAGACTCAGAAAGACAGTTATCTCAGATTCTCTCAAGTAGGAAATCAAGATTTCCAATTGTGAACTCCAGTCCTCTGGAAGAGCAGCAGTATACATACTTAACCACTGGAACATCTCTCCAGGCCACATAAATTTCTATTTTTAAAGAAAAAGAAGCAGTGACTATCTATTGCCATAGCCAGCTGGAAAGCCACATGTTCTAATGATGCAGTCACTACGTGGTCAGCCTGGGTCCCTGAGGGATTCTGTGGACCAGAATCCTTGACCCACCCACAGTGGATTTGCATTTGGAAAGAGAAGCCATCTCTGCTGGATTAGCTAAGACTCTGGTGTTTCAGGCATTTCTTACTGCAGCATAACCTATTCCAGACTGACTAACAAGGAAAAGTGTTCCATTAAATTTGTATATATTTAAATACATTTAGAAGATAGTACCAAGTACTTAGGAGGCAAAGTTGACAACAGCCAGCCCAGTCACATTTAAGTCCAGGCAGTAAAGGCTGCATAGTGAATATGTGAGAGGGGGGAAGGGGGGAAGAGGGCAAATGGGAGAGAGGAGAAAGGGGGGAAGAGAGAAGAGAGGGGGAGAGGAGAGAGAGAGAGGAGAGAGGGGAGAGAGAGGAGAGAGGAGAAAGAGAGGGGAGAGGAGAGGGGGAGGGGGTGGAGGGAGAGGAGAGAGGGGAGAAGAGAGAGGGGGAGGGAAAGAGAGAGAGAGGAAGAAGAAGAGAAAAGAGAAGGGAAGAGAGGAGAGGAGAGGAGAGGAGAGGAGAGGAGAGGGGAGGGGAGGGGAGGGGAGGGGAGGGGAGGGGAGGGGAGGGGAGGGGAGGGGAGAGGGAGAGACAATAATCAGAGAGAAAGGGGGGAGACCAAATGGAGCACACACTTGCAAGACAGGTATGGGACTAGTTTGTGGCGTCTGACTCATGGCCTGCCTTAGTTTACAGTATCTTTACTCTCCCTCAGAAGGAGAATCCGTCCTCTCTTTTACTTTACAGTAGAATTTCCTTTAAGTTAAGCAGTGTAACAGAAAGGCCTTCTTCCTCAGGGCTGGGAGCTACTAAGACCTGGGTGACTGCAGATGCATGCCTTGTCTCCGAGCCTCGGCTTTTCCATCTCTGCAATAAGAATATTGCTCTCCATTGGCTTTGGCATTTCCTTAGGTGCAGTGCTCGTATTCAAATGGAAAATAAGCAGGGACTGCTGTGATTGACAGTAAGGCAGTTGGCAGTGCTCGTCCACTAGAGCAGGGAGCACTAGAGCACGGAGCACTAGAGCACAGAGCGAAGGCTTAGTGCTTGTTCTCCCCGTTTTCCCTCAGCAGGTTCCTGAGGACATAGCATCAGCTACTCAGAGGAGACAGGATGGAAGCCAGGAAGCCAGCCTGGGAAGACCCTGGTTTCTTACAAGGTAAACAGAGAAGCTTGGCAGGGGAGGAGTATGGCACAGCATCCTGGGAGGACACGGAGGCATAATCTCAGGATGCAAGGGGGGGTGGGGTGGGGGGAGGAGTCGGGGGAGGAGTTGAGGGAGGAGTGGAGGCTAAGGAGGACCATTCAGCAAAACAGGCTCTTGCAATTACAGGTTGCAACTACAGGCAATAGGTCTCATGGGGGAGGGGCGTAGGGCCCTTAGAAAACAGCCTCTGTACGGGAACAACACGTGATTTAGTTGTTGTCATCAGCTCCACGGCCTTCAATGAGTCACCTGGCTTCCCTGGATGTCAAACACATCCTCCATGAGTGGTACCTCATACTGCATCCCCACTGAGCTCCAGAATGTCCCACAGATTCCGCCTCTGCCCACATTTGTTTAGCTCGCCTTGCAGAGAAGTGAAGATATTCTAGAGATACGTCTTTCAATCTGCCTATGAGACTATTTAAACAATGGACCTCAAACAAATGGGAATTTCCCCAGAAAGCACATGCTGGGAGAAGGAAAAGGGGAAGCAGAGGGGAATGCATCTCTCAGAAAGATTTCACAACCTTACAGGACCAAACTGAAGCCCAGACAAGGCTGGGTCAAAGGAGGGCAGGGCCACACCTTAAGAAGGGCATAGCCCAGACTCTCTGTTTTCACTGTACTTCAGGACCCTTGGGTAAAATGGACTTGTGGGGTTCTCTGGCTTTTGTTGTTCCTCCTCCCAATGTGGTCACATTGAATAAATCTCCTTTTTCCTGTTTTTTTTTTTTTTCTTTCTCTTTTTTTTTTTAAAAGACAGGGTTTCTCTGTGTAGCTCTGGCTGTCCTAGAACTCCCTCTGCAGAGCAGGCTGGCATCAGACTCAAGAGATCTGCCTGCCTCTGCCTTCCGAGTGTCAGGATTAAAGGCGTGCGCCAGCTCAGTTTTCCACTTTCAGTTTGGGTCTTTGAATCTGTGTACTGAGGTGGGCGGCCACAGCTGAGTAGGGGCCCAGGTTCTGACTAAGGGTTTGGTAACCAGTGAGCACGGGTTTGCCTTTAAGATTCCTCACTGGGCTGATTGGAGTGTGCTGTCACTCTCAAGCTCACAGTGTCTCAGTGAGTTGCAGTATACCTAAGGGGTGACTTAGAGACTATTGCTGTCAGGGAGAGCTTGAAGAGGGAGAACATCCACTCCTGCAGGAAGCAGAGCTGAACACTCTCTTGAACCGTCTTCCTTAGTGCTGAACCGCCCTATTCCCTGGGCAGGGTGTCCAAACACAAGCATCTCCAATGGCCTGCTTTCATCCTTTTGCAATAAAAATCCATAATCATAATCTTATCTGGAACCCAGTGCTCAGATAGATGATCCTTGGTAGAAATAGATGAAGAGAGGCCTGGCCTGCCACCCAGGCAAGTCTGAGAAGCAGCCCCTGATAGAACCAGACAGACTGCTAACTCAGCAGGGCCGCCCCCTCCCCCAGCAGCTTTGTCCAGGTCCTGCTCGCCCCCTACAGCCCAGCAGGCACAGCTCAGGCCTTTGAGCTCACGTCTCTGGCAGATAGATGCTCTCTCTGCCCCTCAGAGGAGCCTCGGGCAGTGTGGCATACCTGGCTACCTTCCCTCTATGAACAGACAATGGGTGAGTTGTCCAGACTTTCTGCTTCAGTGACTGCTCTGTTCTGCCAGCATGGGGAGGCAGCGACAGCTGGCACACAGCCTGCTGTGGAGTGACAAAGGCCACAGAAGCTTTCACAACTCCTAGGTCCGGGGCCCTTTTCCTTTTCTTCCCACAGAAGGCCGGTTCTGGTTCTTTACATCACTATGGGATCTAGTCCCTCTGGATCGGCTGCAGAAGGAGCAAGGGGTTGGCTACCACGGGGGCGGAATACTCAGGAAATGAACTTGAGTGCATCTAACAGCCTTCTATGATGAGCCTATGGGCAGCCTGCTTTGCAGTCTGTAGAGGGCCCTTCCCAAACTGTGGTGACAGTACTGTCCTCACTTGGCAATATGGGCAATGGGTCAACATCTAAAGTAAAATGTAAGTTGGTCAGTGAGACCAGACAGCTTGGCTATCTCTGCTCTCACCTGTCCTGGTACGCACGATTTGTTGATGCGAACCAATTAAGACATAAAGCAGCTTGAGCGGCAAGAAAAAGGGGACAGGGACAGGCACAGCCAAAGGCCTCCAGCAGGCCAGAAGGGAGGCAGATGCAGGCTACACTGCCCTGTACAACTGGGAAGCCTGTGCCCCCTGCTCCTAATGCTGGGGACAGGAGTCCAGACGCTGAAAACAGTGAGCCTCCAAAAGACTGTTTCAGCACCTGTCAGCCCTCACAGAGCCGGGGCTTCCCCAGAGAGCAGCCAGCTGTCTGCTGAGGGGATCCGGCTGGACACAGGCTGTCTGTCCTTAGTTGTACAGCCACCTAGATAGCCTGCTGCTTAGGCATAAACAGCAGGCAGCCACTTAGCAGCTGCCGCCCTCTCCCGCTGTTCAGTTGTAATGGCCTCTCTTCTCCCCTCCCCTGACATTACCCACCTCTGGCTCAGCCACACCCCTCCTGCTCCTGTCCATGGCTGCTCAGTCCCACCAGCTGGGAAAGCCCTGAGAGGTTGTGTACCCTGCCAGCTGGAGGTGATGGAGATCCAGGGAAGTCTGACAAAGCACAGCCATCACAATCTCCCCTCCTACCAGGGCGATTCCCCTAGCCAGGCCACCTCTGCCATGTGACCCCTATGGTCCTGGTGACCTTATATGAACCCTCTCTGCCATGTAGGCTTCCTTGGCAATGTTTCCCTTTCTCTGAAGATACAGGTCCTTGTCCTTGTCCCCTCTGCAGCCATCTCTTCTCCCTTGTGACTCGCTGGGTTAAATTGCAGCCCAGAGGCAGGGTCCCACCCACACACCTGCAGGACAGATTGCTGGTTTCTGCTGTTGCCCTCCAGTGTTCTTTCCCGTAAGCTGAGGTAATAAAGTAATTTCCAACCCTCCCTCTCCCCCTCATACAATATACTCATATTTCCTGTCCCTGCATCCCCTCCACTCCAATCCAGGCTCACTCCCTACCTATGGAAGAGACATTCATGGAGACAGGAATCCTCCCAGCTATGGTATGGGGGCCAAATGTATACTCAGTTTGCCTGGGTCCAGGAGTGCAGCCCAGCTGAGCAGCCCCCCCTGACTACTTGGTACTGGCTGCCAGGTTGTTCTCAACACTGTAATATCTGCCACACGCATGCGACCTTTGGCCTAGTCTGTGCACCATGTGCAGATGCTGGGAGAGGTTTCTCTGGAGACCAGTTGCTATGTCTTAGAATCCCTTGGGACATGGATTCCTTTGAAAACATAACACCATCATCCCCGAACAAGAAAAATGGGTGAGTGTGACTGTGCATGCATAAATACAGACACATACACCCACACACACACATACACACACGAGAGAGAGAGAGAGAGAGAGAGAGAGAGAGAGAGAGAGAGAGAATGGTGAGTGAATGAGGATGATCAGGATGCCTGAGTCCAGTTGCCCTGGATCCCAGGCTGAGAATGTCTGCTGCAGTGACTCTGAGAACCATGCTGGCTAAGATTTTCTTTGTCACTGACTTGGTGTGTGACCTCAACTGTTGTGCCACCTCTAGGTCTTGAGTTAGCTAGTTGTAGTGGCAGCTGGTATAGAGTGTCCCTGGGGCACCTAGGGGACTAACTATATCACAGCCCATCTTCGCTACTGAAGGTCAAGCAAGGGGGTGGCAGGGCTCCAATCCTATCTCAGGGTTTGTCCCAGGGGAAATCCCATAGGCAGGAAGGAGATTCGGGGAACTACAAGTTTGGGGAAACAGCAAAAGCTTTAGGCCTGTGGCTACTTCCTAGTGCTGATAGCTTACTTTTAAACAGTTTCAAGGGCTGGTGAGGAGGCGCTATGTGTAAAGTGCTTCCTGCCAAAGCCTCAGGACCTAAGTTTAATCCTCAGAAGTCATGGGAAAGCGGACAGGGAGAAACGACGCCACACAGCCACTATGACCCACAGCAAACACAGGTACATATATACATGTGCTCTCTCTCTCTCTCTCTGGTGTGTGAGTGAGTGTGCGTCTGTCTGTTTCTCAATAATAAGTAAGTAAGTAAGTAAATAAATAAATAAATAAATAAAGACAATTTCAAGCATTTTCTTCGACATACTTTTAGGTTAAACAACTCAGCCTTCCCAAAGGTCTGGGCTCAAAGCTTACCCTGACTGCATTGTATGACCCTGTCAAATCCTTTCTATTTTCAAACTGGAGTTCATCACCAGTTTAAACAACTATGACCCTAGGACTTCATCCACAATAAACACTGTCGACATTGGGCTTCAGGCTCCAGAGAGATAGTGAGGTGCCGGAGATCTCAAAGAAGAGAACGGGCCCCAAAGAATCAGGAGACAGGTGGAGTTTAGCCCTGAAACTATACGTGAGTGGCATATTGTGTAGCCCTTTGGTTATGGCCCACCGCACCAACAGCGACGGAGAAACAAGTGTCTGGATGAGTAATCATCCTAGCATTGGCTTTCCAGCTGTAAAATCTTAAGGTCTCGCTGAAACCCTCTTCCCGCCTCTAAGATCGTGTTTCTAGGAAGCTGCCTGAGAGGAGGATGAGGTGAGCACAAGTGTAGCCGGCCGTTGGATTCACGTGCCCTGCTAAGATTTAGCCCGGAAAGTACCTTATCTGGGAGATGTTAGGCGCCTTGCCACCCTCAGCCCTTGGCTGGAAGCCCGCAGTGCGCCAGGCTGGCAGGGGGAGGAGACTCGCGCACTGCGGCTGGGGGTGCAAGTGCTCAGGCTCTAGCGCCCTGCCTGATCGCGGCCCCAGGGTCGAAGGTAGGGTGCTCCAAGGATGCCCACTACCTTTGCAGTCTGAGCATCACTCACCGTTCAGTCATCGCGCGGTCCAGAGGCCACCAGCAAGAGAGTTCGCGTGCACCAGAATTGTGCCGGCACGGACTCAAGAGCCCTGCATCTGCTGCAGGGATCAAGTCCGCCCCAGCCCACCCTAGACACACCTCCTCCCGCCCCCGAACACGCCCCTCTCCGCCCTGGACACGCCCCTTCTCTCTGGTCATCTGCTTTGCCTATCAGCCCATCTCTTCTTTCCAGGGTTCTTGGTACTGATGCCCCTCAAGAAGACCCCGAGCATTTGCTCACTTGTTCGATCTTTACGGACACCACTAAGCGCTTCGCACGCCACTTAAGTCCCCAATCCTCGAGGGCGCCCTAGGACGCAAAGAGAAAGCAGTAGGAGTGGGTCCCCAGGGGCCCTCGGTCTACAGGCGGAGGCCAGGGAGCTTGGGTAACGCAGATACTTGGGTTTCAACAAAGACCTCTGCGCAGGCGCTACAGCTACTACTGTGCGCTTCCTAGGGAGGGTGGAGTGTGTGTGTTCGCGCGCCTGAAGCCCGGGACATTTATTTATTGTCCAGGTGGCACCTGCAAGCAAAGTTGTGGCTTCTCTACATTAAAAAATAGGAGCTGGTGAATTAAAAAGGTTAACTTCCTCTCTCTCGGTCGCTGTCTTCTGAGGAGATTGGCCAGTGCTGAGGCAGAGCCCCAGGCTATAGGCTGAGAGCTTAGGGAAGCTGGGCGGCTGTGAGGCAAGGGAGCTTTGTTGACTCTGTTTTATTTCATGGTTCCCAGTCCTGACCTCAGGACCTCTTGCCCTCCCTCGCAAAGTAAGTCATCTCAGCTCGGCTCACTCCCTGGTTTCTAACCCTCTTAGAGTCACAGGGCCATTTTAGAGTATGAAGTGGGACTTCTAAAAGTGTAGGTACTCACGTATTTGAAAACAGACGGCATTAGAGTCTCTGGACCCCAATGCAGCGCACCGTGCCAATTATAGCCGGCGAAGAGATGGAAAAGAGATTGTGCTCCGCCCTTTACTTCCTGTGTCACAGACTCTATTTCCCTACCTGCAGCGGGCTAAAAATGACCAGCCTGCAGTCCCTCTTCAACTTAGCTTTCACTCGTGTTCTTAGAGAGTGATCCATTCTCTGCCAACTAGGGTTTCCTGTGGTTGGTGACCTGTTGTTGGAACCCATGTTTCTTCCCACAGCCCGAAAGCATCAGAACTGAGCTCATTATTTGGGTGCTTCGAAAAGTTTTGACAAACCAAAAGCACGGAATTCCACTGTAACTCCCAACTTCTCCAATTCACCCATGTGCAACTGAAGAAGTCAACAGCCGTGGGGAGGGCGAGTCTCCCTGTGGCTCTCCAGCATGAGTCGTGCTCTCTGCCCCAGCTCACCTTGTTGTCTCTCTCACCTGGCTTGGGACATAGGCCTCAGGTGTCCTGAGCCCTCCTTGTATGTTTGACATGTGCTGCTGATCTGGTCTGCTGTTGTTCCACAGCCCTAGCCTGCCTTGATTAAATGCTTATATTTCTCTGGAGAACAAACTGTCTTTCACAGAGACTCCAGTTCCGTATGTAGGAGGGGCCACCCTGCTGCCCAGTATTGGCTGCCTTTTACTTATGGTGGAGTCTGTGGCTACCCACAGTTGCCTACTGAACATCCTCCATCTTCTGTGAAGAACGAGGGGAAAGAAGACGGGGTGGGAAAGGGAAACATTTGAGAGAAGCCCACATATTAGGCACAGCAGCCTGCTAGTGATGGATCACAACTGCCTGTATTTCCATGCTACACTCAATTCACAAGAGAATGGGATGGCTAGAATTGTAACAGGTAACTGATAAAATATCAGGGTAAGCACACAGTGTATGTTGCAGAAATTCTGCATTGTTATCTATGCTTCAGCTGTGTGTATTAGATTGTGGCACAAAATGTGTACCACTGTGGGAAAAAAATTTAAAAATTAGTTTCAGTCAATGTTGACAGTCTTCATCATGGCTTCCCTAGTTACTTTGAAGCTAGAAGGGGGTCTTCACACTCACTTCTGGGCATCAAGAGGAGACAGAATTCAAGGAAGAAGGACTTGAGGGGAGGGAGGAGAAAACTTTAGTTTTCTTAGTAGAATGAAGAGCTGTCTCCCTTGCCTTCTTGCCACGTTCGGATATAATAAACAATGTCTGGAGCACTAGCAGACAATTTGAGATCATAACAGAGTATGTCCACAGGCTTTAAAGGTAGTGGATTATAAAGAAAGAAAAAAGAACCTTGGTCTTTATTAAACATCTTAGTGTTTCTGTGCTGTCTTCAATAAGACTTCACAAAAATGGTGGTGTGATATGTGCGACACATGGCCAGTGTGACAGCTCCTTCCCAGTTGACCTTGGCTCCTCAGCTTCCACCCCTTCTGCCCCCATCCCCCTCCTGTCTGTCCTGGTCACACTGAACGTGGCTCTCAGCCTGTGTGCTTGCTGTTCTTTGTCCCTAAGTCTCTTCTCCAGACACTGCCAGGCTGACCCCTCACATCCCTCAGGTCTTGACTCACTGTTTCTTCCAGAACTTCTCGGGCCCTCAGTACATCCTTCCCAACCCACACACACCCCTCTCTGTGTTCTGTGTCTTCATCTTGGTCTCCCCACCTGAGGAATGCCCTTCCCTCAGCCGCTGAGCACCCGGGGTCATTGGGTTGCATCAGCACCCAGTGTGCTTTCGGCTCCCTGTCTCTTAGCAGATTCAGGAAAGACACAGACTCTCAAAGTCCCAGCTCCATTCCAGGTAAGGCATGGATAGTGTAAGATTCAACCTCTGGTGGCACCACTTTTACCTCCAGGAGTGAGGATTGAAGGACCCCTTCAGGTCACAGGGGCTGAGGCCTTGCAGAAATCTGAAGTACCATAGCAAAGAGGGCATTGAGGAATTCCTGCAGGAAGCTGGTGGGAGGCCCATTCTTACAGCACGGCCATTGGGATGTCTTTAGGAAGCGTAGCGTCACAGTCCAGGGTGATTTGTGGGGTCTATAAAAAGGTGAATGGAAAAACTCCTGACCCACTCTTTCATGCAGGCGCCTGGAAGAGAGAACTTTGGCTTGATTTGCAAGTGGGGGAGTTTAAAGTGCCCTAGTCCCTGCTAAAGCCCACAGCACAGTCTGAGGTGAGGCTGCCACCCAGGGCCTGCCCTGCTCTAGGCTGGCTCCAGGCAGCTGGGCACCCGGTTCTGTTTTAAGGCAATTGGGAAATCATCTTTGTCCCTCTGTCCAGGGCCTCGTGTGCTGAGATATAATTTAAATACATGAATTCTGAAACATAAGTGAATGGATTTTCATATAAATGATTTGAGATGAAAATCACTTTACTTTTTTTTTTCTTTGCCTGTGCAGGTCCCAGGACTTAGGTCATCAGGCTTAGGGGCAGGTACCGTTCCTGATGAACCATCTTACCCACCCACCCACCCTCCTTTTCTGAGACAAGGTCTCAGAAGCTCAGGCTGGCCTAGAACTCACTATGACTATGTAGCAGAGGATGGTCTTCTCACCTCCACCTCCCAAGTCCTGGGGTGATGGTGTCACTGTGCTTGGCTCTGAGAACCATTTTCAAGACCGTTCCTTTAAAAGAATAAATTGGGCAAAGCAGTGGTGGCACAGGCTTTTAATTCCAGTACTCGGGAGGCAGAGGGGGCAGAGGCAGGTGAATCTCTGAGTTTGAAGCCAGCCTGATCTACAGAGTGTGTTCCAGGACTGCCAAGGCTACACAGAGACCCTGTCTCGAAAAACAAACAAACAAACAAACAAACAAAAACATCAAACAACAACAGAAAGAATAAGTTGCATTTTTAAAATTAAAATTAGTTATTGATTTGCCCTGTCCCTCCGCAGATGGCTTTGTGTGGTCCTTCTCAGTGTCTCCAACATGAGATTCAGAACAAGTGCCTTTTCAGAACAATTATTCAAGTACTTAAGCGTGTTCCCAAAGGAACTTCTGTGCCTGGTGACTGTACCTGCTCTGCTGGGGTCCCCGCCACACATCACTGCCAGTGCTATTTGCTTGGGTGTGGTCCTTGAATGAGGGCATTGTATTCTCTGGATGTGCAGGAGGTCTTGTGAGGGCTTGCTCTTGGATTTCAGCTCCAAAAGTCAGCATTCTGCCTAGCCACCTTTTCTCTGTCAAATGGTTTTCAGCAACTCCATTTGTTAAAGTGCAAATAATAACTCTGGACTCTCAGAGCCTGGCTGGAAGTGATGATTTATTCCCTAGATGGACATAAATTCCAATGACATGCTTACAACTGCCTTCTTGCTGACTTGAGCATTTTTTTTCTTTATAGCAATGCATTGGAATTGCCTTTGTACCCCATGCCGCATAACTTCTTAACGCTGCTTGCTAGTACTGGGTTTTCCCAGGAGCCTTTACCAGGTCACATGGCCGGAAGTGCCACTGAACGCACAGAGAGCTGCCTGGGAGCCCCTCCTCCCTTTAGTTCTGCAGGAAGAGGACAAAGGTGGAACCAACAGTTGTTCTCAAAACCTGTGGGAGGAGGGGCTGGCCTGAAGTCACCTTCAGAGAGCACCTGTATTAGCTACTCATCCTTCTCACCTTCTTATCTTCCTGGTTCCGGAAATGCAACGCATTGAAAGAGAAGGAAACTTCACCCGAGAGTACAAATTAGAAGGCCAAGAGAGGAAGGGATTGCCTTAGCTTTCCAAGGCTTGCCCTGCCTTCCATGCTCTTGCCCAACACCGTCTGAGATCCCCACCCCCATCCTCCAAACCACTACTTCACCTTGTGCTTCCCTGGACATTCACTCTTCCGCTTCCTTCACCCTTAGAGGGCGTGGGCTCCTGGAGAACTCAGGCAGCAGGGTGGGGTTGGGGTGGGGGGACTGTTAAGTGCTGTTATCTGCATCGCGGGTGCTGTGGATTGCTGCATAATAAAAAGAAGATGCATGCGTCCCCAGTCCGCTGCATTTCTACAGAATTTATCTCAGTGACAGCAGAAAGTGGCTTCCTGTTGGTCCGTATTTTTATTTCTTCTACAAACCACTGGGTTCAGGGAGCCACAGTAAATAGTTCCGGGGCAGGAAGGATTACAGGAGGACACTGCTCTTCACAGAATCATCAGAGGAGATTGTCCAGTTCCTCACAAAGAGCCTGGGGTTGCCTGGGAGCCCTAGTTCTGAGAATGGGGAGTCTCAGCCAAAGAGACACAGGAACCAAGATCTTCCCTCAAGCCAGGATGTGAAGGCGGCAAAGGAAGCCGAGACCTCCCAGAGGGAGAGACAAGGACCCTCAGGGAATACAGCTCACTCTCGCGCACACACAAGGGCCATCTGTCCAGCTCTGGGTGCCTCTTAACAACAGAGAATCCCGGGGAAGTCACCAAAATTAAGGGGCTTCTAAGGAATGCAAAACATTCCTAGGGCCAGGGCCAGGCTGGCCTCCAGCCTGTGACCTTGACGTGAAGAAATAAAAGATGCTTCAGTCGAGTCGACCAACCCTCTCTGACGCTAAAGCCCACCCTCCAAGTTGCCACTGGGTCCCCAAAGACTTGTGTGTTGGGGGAAGGTAGAGCCATAGACTTGCTGGATTGTGATACTTTCTGTCCATTTTGGAATGGGTGCTGGCTTTACAACTCAGAAGGTCTCTCTCGGCAAAAAAGGATAAACATTGTCGTTTCAGCTGGGAGAGCAGAATGACCGGTAGTTCATTAGTATTCACCCGAGCAATAGTACAAATAAGACATGTGTACAGCCAGCGGTCAGTGTCCTCCACATCTGACCAACTGGAGCTCAAACATAAGCAGGAAAAGGATTGCAACTGTACTAACATTGTAGTATTTCCCATTATTAGTCTCTATGCTTTACAGTGAGAATCACTTATACTGTGTTCACATTGCTTTATGGAATGAGATCAGTCAGTGTACGGAAGCATACGGGTGACTTACATGGAAATATCACACCATTTCATTAAGGGTCTTGGGTATCAGCATCTTTGGGTAAACACAGTAGACTGAAACCAGTGGCCCAAGAAAGTGGCTCGGGAGATTATGGGTTGAATGGAAAGTCTGTTAGTTAAGACCCCCAGGCTGGAGAGTAAGACAACGGTTGACGTTGCAATCTGAAGTTTGCACACCAGACTGAGCTGGGAACTCAGCCGACTGCTGAGCAAAATGGCTGACAGTGATGTGCTTGTGTCATAAAACCCCAGGCTTTCCTCTGGAGGCCACAAACTGGCCAAGTAAGGCCCACTCACGCTGCAGAGGCCAGTCTTCTTATTCAAGGGTTAATTAAGTTATATGTTAATCTCACTTAAAATACTTCCACCATAGCAACCAGGCTGCCATTTGATCCAACAGCTGGGCCTCTGGGCCTATAAGCCAGCCAAGCTGCTACATGAAATTAGCCATCACACACAGAGATGGCCTATTCTGGAGTGTGACCAATAGTCCAAATTGCTTCATGTCCCCATGAGGAAAGACTCCATGCAAAGTGTGAGCCTATAGCAGGCCTTCCAGGACTGCTTGGGATGGAGCCATCCTCTTTTCCTTGTATCTCAGTTATGAGTCTCACTATGTAGCTCAGGCTGGCCTTGAACTCACAGTCAGGTAACCACATGCAGCTGGAATTTCATGCTTTAATGTATTATGAATCCTTGTCACCTGCGGCAATCCAGGGGACTTTTGTTCCTTCTCAGCTTTATGAGTTTATGTTATGGATTGCCAAACATTTTCTGTGAAGGAGCAATGGATATTTTGAAGGTATTGCAACCACTCAAGTAACCATCACCCATAAGGAAATAAGTGGGTGTCGCTGTTTGACAATAAAACTTTATTTATAAAATAAGCAGAAAGCTCAACTCCATTTATTTTCCTCTGCCAAACCTTTGGAAGGACACATTTAAACACTGTGGCTTCAGATTCTTTTGAGTATAAAGAAACAAATAAACAAAACAAGGAAGACATCATTATCTCACATAACAAAAAGCCCAGACATCGATAGTCTTGAGCTTGGTTTATTCAATGTCCCGGCCATCTTCAGCATTTTGGCCCAGCAACTCCTGCTGCTTGTCAAAGGCTTCTGAACTTCCCAAGGACACATGCACACTTGGGGGAAGAGGGAGAGAAGACCACAGTAACGTTCTTCCTGGAATGCTGAGGCAATCCTTGCAGAGGGTTTCTCTCACTCCCACTGGCCAGAGCCAGGGATGGTGCCTCTCTGAGGCTGGGTGAGTGACTATACATCTGTCTAAGGGGCAGGTAGGTACATGGGGAACTTCAGACTCTGCAGGTAGCAAAGGCTGTTCATGGGAAGAAGCTCATCTGGAGACAATGGCCCATGGTGTGCTGAGCCAGCAGGTGACAAGGAGAGGAGGGAACTAGCTGGACAGACAGAAGGCTCAAAGGGTACACTCTTTGCAGATCACCATGCCCAAGTACCACAGCTCTAAGGAACTGAAAGCCTCCCTGCTAGAGCAAGGCAGTATGACCATGGGGCACAGTGAGCTACTCATAACCACAGCATTAGGAAGTGAAAATAGGGGAATGAGGAACAGCCCCTGGGGGTAAGGGGGTTGGGTTGGGGCTGGGGTTAGCCTGAGAGTGCTGGAGCAGAATAGGATCTTGGAGATGCTGTTTAGGTTGGTGTCTTCTGTCAACTTTACTAGCGATCCCAGGCGTTGGAGGCTGCTCCTTACAGGCACTTCGCTGAGGAAGCCTTGCTGAGCCCAGGATTCTTATCCCAGATTTGGAGATGGCAGTGGAGAAGCCTGGGGCAGTTGTTACAACACTTTCTGCCCATCAGAGGTGGGGGAGGGACACCCCAAGCATGCGAGCACAAGGAGGCTCATTTGGCAGCAGGTGGAGGACTCACTCTGCTTGTTGGGGAGTGGACTAACAGGTGCTCAGTGAGGCAGAACCACAAAGCACTGTGAACTCAGTTTTCTAAAACGCCATGCTTATGTTGAAGATTCTACAGGCTGACTAAATAGAACTCCATGATTGCAGAGTCTGGATGCTACAGAACCAGAGAAGAAATTATCTGGGCTGGCTGTGGTCTGCTTGCCAGTGATCTATCTCTCTCACCTCTGTATCTGGCTTACCATCATCACCTTTACTGTGAAAGCTGTTTTGTATCTGTAGTCTACAAAGGTGGAAATAAGTTTGTCAAGACCTATTTTGGGAGCTTCTGGCAAGCTGGCCCTCTCAACCCCCACCTCCCTCATCCTCCCTGTTAACCATTTCCTATCCTCTTCTTCATCCACTCCTTGATAAACAGGGCCACAGGTGACGTAAGTAGAAGGGAACGTGTCTACTCGGGACTGAATGCTTGTATGCCCATCCGCTACCCCTCTTCACTCAAATTTATCTGTTGACATCCTGGTCCCCAGGATGTTGGGATGGTGTTGGGAGGTAAGGCCACTGGAAAGTGCCTGGCTTATTTACATGGATCCTGCAGGAATGGAAACAGTGTCACAGTAAGAAGAGACACAAAGAGATGAATTTTACCGTGGAAGTTGTATGAATCAGGAAGCAGGCCCTCCCAAGCCTCTTACCATGCTGGAGTCCTGACCCTGAGCTGTCAGAACAGTGAAACAGCAGTGTGTGCTGGTTAATCCTGGTTTGCACTGCCTGTTTGTCTCTGCTGCCCAAGCCAAGCCAGGACATTAGGTCAAAGCTCTCCTGACTCAGAGATGAGGGGAGATAAGAACAAATGTCCGTCCACCTGACCCAGGTCACCGATGGCAGACCACAGAAACAATTCCACCAAGTCTGGCCTAGCAAGCCAGTGAGTTTATAGTTTATTAACTGGAAGATCGGTTCAAAGGCAGCTATACCACCAGAAAGCCCAGGCTAGCATCAGTGATGACTCTGAAAAGCTGCATCTCTGGGTTCCCTGCATAACTTTAGGCAGAGTCTCCCTGCCCTGAGCATCACTGCTTTCACAAGGGGAGGGGCTTATCGATTCTGTAACTCTGGCTTTCTGGGTCTTCTAAGTTTCCTTAACCTGTGGGTTTTAAGAGCTCCCATCCCCTAGTTAGAAGGGAGTGTTCCAGGGGAGACACTTCACAGCAGGAGGGGCTTCTGAGTGGGCTCTAGAGCCAAAAGCAGGTGAAAGGCACACACAGGTGAAGTCTGTAGCCAGCCCAGCCTTTGGTCTCCTGCCAGTGTTAGTATTCTTGTCTGGAGCCCAGTGGGGAAGATGCGGTACTGGTTTCAGCCACAGGCTAATGTGCACATGACAAAACTCTTCATGCTTTGGTTTCCCCATCCACAAGATGGGATTGAAGCAGAGTAGGACTTCTAGACCATGAGGACTGAAGGAGATAAAATGTCCTAAGCAGGGCACACACTCAGGGCTTGATTTTGTCAGTGGTTACAGTCCTTGTGATCTGCCTTATGATCCCTCCACCACACAAGGAACTGTCTCTGACCTCTGTGGAAGACTAGTCTGATCGCTTGGGACTATTGCCTTTGGCCATACTCCCCAGGCCCCAAGACAGGTGATGGTGTAGCTGACCAGAATTCTGTTCTTACTCTAGAGGGAGGCCCAGAAAATGCATGAAGGACACAAAACCTTTCTAGGTCCAGGAAAGCTGGAATGTAGGAGAGTCCCAGGGTTCCACAGCACAGTTATACAAGCAGTAAATCAGGGGGGAGGGGCAGTGGGACAGGGATGGATGGCACTCCTGAGAGTCCTCGCTCATGATAAAATGGCTTTGTAGTGATGCGGCCCACTTCTGAGTCATCCAAGCTCAAGCAAGCAGCTCCCTACCTGTAAGTAAACTCAATAAACTTAGCTCACTGACTCATGAGGCTACACCTGGGTGGACTCCTTGTCTGTCTGTTGCTGGTACCCGACTAGAGTGAAAAGACATTTCTTCACATCTGCCCAGGAAAAGTCACACAATAGATACAACCCAGCTTTCCTCCCTCCATTTCTAAACTGCCCAAATTCATCATGTAATGTAACATTTGTGATTGACTGTGAGACCCTGTCTGCCTCCTGTTTGCCACAATTAGCATACCTCTATGGGATCTGGCAGAGTGCTAGACTCAGCTCTTTAACCCCATTACCCAGTGCACACAGTAAGTACTTAATAAATGTCTGCTGAGCTAAGCTGACTCCTTTCCTTAACTCCAGTCTTAGAGCTTATACTGGCTGTGATAGTCTGAAATAAAGTAACATTCTTGTTCCACTCTGGAAAGAGGAACCAGCACTTGGGGCCTGAAAATATACTGCTCAGTTTCCTGGAAGCTGGACCCTCAAGTGACAGTGGGCTGGGGATGGGTGTGGCCTCGGGATGGGTGTGGCCTCAAACAGAGCAGCTGCTTGGGGACAAATGAGTCATTTTCACTTATCTGCTCTTTGAAGAGTATTTTGATTTGGGACTTCCTGGCGCTTCAGTATCTGTGAGCCAGTAAACAGTCCCTTCCAAAGACTCCTCAGCCAGCCCTAGTGTGGTCTCCACTTGCACAGATTGTCTTAAGAGATTCCACCAAGTCTCAGAAAGTCTTGCTATTAAAGAAAAATCACAGTTTATTCTAGACTCTGGATACCCTCTGGCCTTGCTCTGTTGCCCGGTCGGTCACAAGTTCCTTATTAGTCCTCACAGCTGGATGCCTCCAGATCAGCGTGGCAGGGCCCTTAGGGATGGTCTCCTGTGTAAGGCCTCAAATTTTAGCAGACCTGTGCTTTGTGCCTTTGAGCAATCTAATCTCTCCGCAGATATTTCTCTCTTATCAAACTGTGGAACCCAGACTATAATTTAACTGGAATTCCACTTCACTGAAATTCTACTTCTTATTTCCATGGGCAAAAGTCATGATTTAATTCTTCCCTCTTTTCCTACGATGACAAGATATTTGGCCACTTAGGTAAGTCCCAGGAGAAACCTCATTCCAGCTATCATGGGCAGTCCTTTACCCCTGAGATTTCACCCTTTCTTCCATTTCTAGCCTGTAGAATACCCTACAGTCCAACAAGCAGGCCAGCAGCTGTCCCCAGAGCTTTGAGGGCCAGGTGATAGGTGAATCTGTCTACACAGATAGCTTGAGAATCAAACATACACAGGGTATGAGATGAAGGTTTTTCTTCTTTTGAAATTTCAGCAAGGAGCAGGGTGGGATAGAACCCAGGAAAAGAGGCGTAGCTACTCTTTCAAACAAACACACCCTTGACTGGTATAAAAGAACTGAACAGAGCTTGATAGGAATAACTTGCAGCCTAGAGGGACAGCTGTGGGCTGGAGAGCTGACCACGAGGGGAGAGCATTGTGTCAGAGTGGCTGTAGGCACCCACATCCCAGGAATGTGGCAATGGAGGGCAGAGGGATGCTGTGAGGGTGTAGCTTATGTCATTACACCTAAGCCTTAGCCAATCTCAGGGAGAGAGTCTATAATTAACCCCTCTTTACAACCAAGGGAGTGGAGGCTGATGGGAGGTCCATAAGCTGGGGCTACATCACTAGTGAAGAACAGACACAGGGCTCAAGGCTGGGGCTTGTATATGTGACAGGAATACCTCATCAGTGTGTGCCACACTCTCATAATCATGGAAAGGGATGGGCAAGTGAGGGAGGGATCCAGGGAGCCAGGGAGTGAGCGAGTGAGCAAGGGAGCAAATGGAGCAGCTTTCTTGGACTCAGAATGGCTCAGAGAACCCTCTTCCCAGCAGTAGCAACAACAGCAACAAAACCCAAAAATGCAAAAAGGTTACTGTTCAATACAATGCACTTTCATCTTGGAGAAAAATGTGCAATGCCAACCACTTAAATCTCTCAGAAAGGTAGGGGTGCACAGCAAATGGAGAAAGAGTCACCAAGACCAAGGACAGTTGAACCCCGACTCTTTGACTATCTGAGGGTCTTCTATTGTCCCCCCCCCTTCTTCTTTTCTGAGACAAGGTCTCACGCTTCCCATCCCCAGCTAGACTGGAAATTATTATACGAAGACTAGGATGACTCTGAGCCCCTGGTCTCCTGCTCCTACCTCCCTAGTGCTGTATTGTACCGAGGAAGCAATGTCTTGACTTTATGAGGCAGGGGATTGGACCCAGTGTATCATGCCTACTAGGCAAGTGTCTATCAACTGAGCTATATCCTCAGCTTCCCCTTTAAGTTGTGGTTCCATTTTGAGAGAACAAGATGCTGTGTCCCTCATGTCTCTTGCCTCTATGTTTCTGAAGTTCTGTTTCAGGAGGCCTAGCGGGATGATGGAGCCCTGACCCTGACTCCTCCATAACCCAATACAAGGAGTTCATATCTTCTTGAGTACAAATACCAGAACAAACACAGCCAAGTCACAAAGAGTGGAGAAAGATTTACTACCTGCAGGAGGCAATGAGAACATAAGAGTAATTCAAAACCAACACCCTCAAACCAAGAGAGCCCAGGACCTCATCTAGGAATCGTACATCCATTTACATAGTGGTGGACTCTTTTCTGAGCATGCCCATTTTATGGTTTAAGAAGGAAAAATAATAGGCCTATCTTTAGGACATGCTTAGTCCAAGGTCATGGTAAGGTAGGGTAGAAAGACAGGGGAAGACTATGGGAACGTTGAAAGGGAAACGTAGCCCTCACTCAGAGACCTAGTTGGTGTTTAAAGAAACATCAGTACAATTGATAAACTGAGACAGCTTACAGAAATGCTGTTTTTTTTTTTTTCTTGAAGACATCTCAGGTAAAATATATTGTAAAACAATAAACAGGGCATGTGTACTTAGGGCCAGGACATTCATAACCCCGAGTTAAACCTTTTCAGTACCCCTGTCTCATCCCTAAACCCAAATGATACACCCCATAAACTCATCTTATCATTTCCTGTACAGAAGAACATTCTTTAACATATGGACTGCTTAATTTTTAAGCTTTGCTTAATCACTAAACATTGCTGTAAATGATACCCTAAATGATACCCTTGGAGCCATGGGTCTCAGAGCATTGGGTCCTACACACAGCCATTGTGAAGCCACTCAAGTAGGGGAGTGGGGATCTCCTTTGGAGAAGCCCACACCATCACCACTGTGTATCAGTTATGTAATATCTTTCCCCCCACTTCCTCCCCCACCCCCTCTCTCTGCCAGCATCCACATATACATGAACGGTGTACTATCCTCATCTTTATCCCATCAACTCTATAACTTGGTTTCACTCTCAGTTGTCTTGAAATTGTTTACTCCTATGGAGTCAGTGCTCTGGCTTTACCTGACTGGAAGCCACTGAGGGAGGGACTGGAAGCCGCTGAGGGAAGCAGTTGTTAGGGAGACTGCGCTGACCTGCAGCCTCTCCACCCCCCAGGGTAGCACCTGTTTACATGATAGGACCAGAGAAATTTCTGGGCACACTCAACTTGTATCATAAAGTCAGTAGACATTGAGATATAGTTAAGAATAAGGAAAAAGATGCTTTTGGTACAGAACATGTTTTAATATAAGGATCTGCCTCTAATGGCGCTTGCCTCACTTAGAGTCTCAGACTGGGAAGGATGAACCAAGGCTATCAAGACCCACTCTCTCCTATGCTCACCCATCCAGGAAAAGTATCCCCCAAGAACCTTTGCTGTTGAGGGCTTGGCCAGAAAGAAAGAATGGAAAGGTCAGAGATCTGCCTGATGGTGGGGGGATGGGGGTTGCGGGGAGGACCTCTGGAAAGCTCAGAGATCTGCCCTGGGGAAAGACCTCTTTCAGAACAGAATGTGAAGAATTCACACTGATTTCTCAGAAACATTGTAAATATATCTTGGAGAGAATAAATAAATAAAAGGGTGTTCAGAACACCCTGGTGCTGGTAGCAGTAGACAAACCGCTGAATCCTCTCTAGTTAATAGAGAACTAGATGCAGAGAGCCAAGGAGACTCCCGTGGGATCAGCCTATCTTGGGAGATGCAGAAACTGCTGCTCAGTGCAGCCTGTGCCCATTTGGGAGCAGTCAGGTCAGGGTGTGTGGAGGCTCAAATTACCTGATTCAAATTATGACGTGCTCAGAACAGTAAAAGTCACAAGGATACAAAGCAGATTAGTGGTTTCATAGGACAGAAACTGGGAGGCGAGGGGTGAGTCTTAGTGGTTACAGGGCTGGACTTCTTTTTATGGGGGTGGGGTGGGGTGGGGTGGGATGAGCATATAATGAACTTGAGATGTGAATGCATATAATGAACTCAGATTAGAAATACACTAAGACCCACTTAACTGTATGGTTTAACTTGGTCAATTTTATGACAGCAAACTACATCTTAATAAGGATGTTTAAGAAAAGCAAAGCAAGCTAACCAACCAACCAACCAACCAACCAAGAACCAAAGATTTCTAACACTATATAAGCTGATGAGAGTCTGCAGTGGTTTGAATGAGAAATGTCACCCATCTAGTTGGTGGTGCTGTTTGCGAAAGTTATGGACACTTTAGGAGGTGCAACCTCACTGGAGGAAGTACATCCCCAGGGGTGGGCTTTGAAGGTTCATAGCCTCATGTCACGTTTGCCCTCCCCACTCGGCCTCATTTCCTGTGTGTGGATGAAATGTGGCCAGCTGTTCTCTAGCTCCTGCTGCATGCCAGGTCTTCTCTGTTATCATGGACTCTAGCTCTCTCTAAGAACTGTAAGACACACACACTGTTTCTTCCTTAAGTGCTTTTGGTCATGGTATTTTATCTCAGCAACAGAAACTAACTAATACAGAGAGAGACACAGGGAGAGGACCTGGCTCCTCTTGGTTAAGGGCTTTGCTCCCTCTGGCCTCTGGCCTCAGTCGGGCTGGAAGCTCTGCTCCCTGACCTTCAGCCTTGTAATCTGGAGTTAAGAACCACCTGCTAGGTCTGCACTGGCCTCACCTCACACAAATTCATGGTATCATGGTAGTGTTTTCTTGTTCTTCCTCACCATGAGATCCCCGTAGTAACAAGGACATACCCACCCACACCCCATATTCCCCTGACTGCACTATCTAACATCCTTCATTGGAAAAGCCCCCATGGCCATCCATCAGCTGTCTATCTTTTGACCTGAGGGATGAGACCTACTCCAGGCCCCCTGGCTTGCTTTCTGACTTCACTCCTCACAGTCTTAGCAACACATCCTCTATTTCAAAAAGTGTTCTGTCCATTTGGGATGCTGGCTGTGCTAAGCACCAGGCTAATACCAACTACTAGGTTGTCTCATTTCAATGCATTTCCAAAACAAAACAAAGCAAAACAAAAACAAAACAAAACGACGTCATAGCTGCTGATCATTGTACCGTGAACATCTTCCTTATCTAGACTATAAAGTACATGATTTGAGGCTTACCCATCAGAGAGCCCTGAAGTGGGTCCCCTCCTCAGACACAAACTATAGGACTCTTAATTTCTGTTGCTAGCTCACTGGGAGTCAGCTATGAGGAATAACATGACTTTTTCTTTTTTCCTGGCAGTAATCCTGTGGACCAAGCATACTATTTAGAAAAGATATTTTGCTAATCTTTTTACTGAGAAATATCTAACTCAAATTCCCTGCCACCTCTGTAGTTCCAGGATGCAGCCATGCCTGCCTGCTCACTACCCTCTCCCCTGTGCCCTTCCCTCTGCTTCCTCCCCTCCTGTCTATTTTGAGTGATCATCTACTTAACAGAGGTTCTACTTTCATGTATCTAAGCATGGCAGAGGTACTTCCCCATGCTGTGTGGCTCTCTGGGGCAGTCTTCTTGGGGCCTGAACTACAATGACTACTCCATGCTATGTCCTAGCCATTTCTGCTACAGATGGCCACAGGTTCTCAGACCCTTTTAGATTGGACCATCTATACCACCTACTTGGACTCTGAACACTGCCCATACTGTTGGATAGGGGATAAGTGAGGGGAGGGCAGGAAGTCCTGAGTTATCCTTCTGGAATGAGAGATGCTTTTCTGGTCAGCTTTCCTGGCAGTGAGCACAGAGTGGTATTGTTTTCCTTGGTGATTCTTAAATGCCTGCTGCCCAGCCCAGTCCCAGAGTATGCTGAGAATGTAGCCCACTGCCAGGCTGTTCTCACTTGAGATCCGAATCTTCTTTTCTCATATCTACCCTGAGCAATCTTGCTCACGATGCCAATATAGCCCTGGGCCTTTGGCACCAGTAGGTTGTATCTCAAGCAAAACATACCACAGAGTTCTTGCTGAAGGCTGAACCCTTTGTTGGGTGCAAGGGTGAACTCATGTCTTCTGTTCCTTTAGGGCTTAGAAAGTTGGGTCAGCAGCCTTGTGGAGAATGAAGCCATGGTCTCATTTCCCACCTCTTGCCAAGGAGACTAGGTTGATTACACATGTCAAAGCTTCCTTTGTGCCTTGCTGGAGGTCACCACAGATCTGGCTTGGTACACTATCTCATTGTTCTGAATGCCCAGCCACCACTAGGATGTGAACAGCTGACCAATGGAGACCCTGAGTTCTCTGCAGGGACTGTGGCTATTAGGACTATTCTGGCAGGTCCATTCATCTGCAGACCTCTAGCTAAGAAGCTCAGAACAGGTCAGTAGCCATGAGAGAAGGCAGAAAGTGTGGGGTCTGGGAGGGAGGGATGATGGGAGTTGTGTCAGAGCTGGTTTCTTCTGGTCCACTGTCACTATCACCCAGACCTTCAGTGAGGGATGGGATGATTCTGACCACATTGTCTTCAAAGTGTACCTGCTTTTTCTTGGCCAAGGAGTCAGCCGGCTCCAGTGCCAGTTCCATTAGGGTATCTTGGGTCTGCAGGACACGTGGCTTCTTGGTCCCCTTTAGGATGCTCTTCATGTGGATGAAGAAGGAGCCAGGCCCCTCCTTGAAGGCCTCATGGAAAGTATAGGTTTGCTCGGTGTCCCCAGAGCCTGTGGTGCTCACGACGCTGCTGGAAGGGTCTGTGTACTGCTCTGTGGGGGGTGCCACCTCCGGAGCAGCCTTTTTTTTCTTTCGCTTGCTCAGCAGGAAGTAGGCCAGGCCAGTGATGATTAACATGGAGCCTGAAAAAGATCTGGGAGGTCAAGACACTGGACAGACATGCCATGGAGGAAAATCAGAGGTAGAGCAAGCCTATCAACAGCACCACTGCTGTACCGTACTGTACAGCCATGCTCAGCACCCTGATAGGTCTAGCCTTCACACACCCACACCAGACTCTGGGGCTGATATGATGGCATGACACGGCTTAAAGGTTCAAAGAGGACCAGTGCTGGGGGGGGGGGCAGGGTACAAAGGAAGGGATCTGTCTGCTCTCTGTGCTCCACATTCCCTCCATATGGAGAGTTGGTCTTGGTATCGACTTTATCACACCCTCAGTTTCCCTCTCGGGGTGGATTATCAAGGGCAGGCATGTGTGATGGCTTTGCTGGATCTGGATTCTGCTGGGGATGTTGGATTTGTTGGATGTCTTCTCACTCTCAGAAATGTGGAGAGTCCCCTAGTCCCCACCCAGTAAGCTTGGGGAGATGTGAATTTCTCATGTTCAGTGGCACAGAGAGTACGGCTCATGAATCATCTGGGCCAGCCTGCAGACTCTGCTACGGGGTCTGCAGAAGCCAGGAACCTGACCACCAGTGCCCACCAGTCCTAGGGTCTCTTCAGTCTGCCTTTTCAGAGGGCAGGGCTTGTGGTTCACTCAGTGTCAGGGTGGATCCTTCTATTACTTTCTTCAGAGGCACATTTTCTAGAGAAAAGAGCTTAGTCTCCTTCAGTTTAGTCAGGGGCTCTTTTGGTCTTTCTGGTGGGCCCTGGGAGGGCAGTGTATGTATAAATAAAGAGAAATCAAAAGGAGGGTTGCAGAAAAGAAGGTAAGAGACAGAAATATAGAGCTGAGCATGGATGCCAGTTCTGGGGTTAGAAATTGAGCCACCCTGCAAGGCACTAGGAGGGAGAACAGAAGATAAGCTGACATGCTGTTTAGTGTGCCTTCCTAACCCAAGCCTGGAGCTTAGAGCTGAGTGGGTAGGTAGCCAGGAGATATGCAAGGGTCTGGGCTGAGGATTAGCCATTTCACTCTTTGAAAGTGGCCAGAGAGAAGACAACTCAGAGTCCCCGTCAAAGGTCCAACCTCTGAATGGCTACGTCCAGGAGGGCTTCACCTCAGGATGTTCCTGCTGCTTGGTCAGCATAGTGGACATCTGACAGTCATGCTCACATACTGGGTCAGAGAGGGTAGACAAGCTGGTAGGGACTCTGAGAGACAGAGCCTGCTCCTCCTACTTAGGTCACATCTGTGCAGGGCCCACATATGTCCACTACCCCTGGTGCTCCTACCTGGAATGGTCACATGCCAGACCAGGACAGGGTGGAGGAAGCAGGCCACCGACAGCAGCATGTAGGCGAGGAACTTCTGGAAGCAGCCCAGCCAGTGGGCCTTCTCCTTGGCTCTGTGTGCCAGAGACCCCGGCTGGCACCTGGGAGACGGGGTTCAGCATTATCAGGTTAGTAGAAATCATTACCCCAAAGTCCCAGCTCAGCAGAAGGCCGTGGGAGCCTGGGGCTGAGCCCTGCAGTATCTGTGATCCCTGCAGTAGCCCTTAATGGAATATCTGCAGGGGATGGAGTCACAGAAGCCCAGGGTCCTCACAGTAGGTTCTCTGGTTAGGAGGCTTCCTTGGGACACTCCAGAGGGTCCACAGGCTTCTCGCAACCCATGTGTGCTTTTAGCCACGGTTTTGACCAACAGGAAAGGGAAGCTGATGGAAGTCTTTGGAATTTGGGAGAAGTCTTTAATGTACAAGTAACAGTACAGTACAAGAGCCATCACCCCAGGACCACTGTGTGGATGGAACACTGCACACGGCACAAAAAATAAACACACTGGGATTTGGCCAGGCACAGGGCAGAACAGGCCTGGAAAAGCTTCATTTTTAAAAACTGACACACAGGGATCATTCAGGGTAAAGGCAGAGAGCCCTGATGCTGAGCAGATTTCTTTAGGGACACGGCCTATAGGTTTCCTTACAGGCAAAGTAAGACAATGCCTGTCCTCGGACCTTTGATGCTCTCAGAGCATCACTGTTCACAGGACCTTGCCTGCTATAGCTCATTGGCGCCATCTGGTGTCGGTCTGTGGGTGTATATGTACATGTCCTTGTGCACTGGGAGATGATGCAGACAGGACTCTGAGACTAAAACATTTCTGCACATCCCTGCAGTGCCAAGAATCCTTTGAGGTACAATTCAGCATAAAGGGGAGCATGCTGCTGCCTAAAGGCTGAGCCTCGGAAGCAGTTACTAGACCCCAAAGTGCTAAGGTCTGGATCTCACTGACCATTTGGGAACCTGGCTACCTGGGCTTTGTTAGTCTGAGCCCTTATCACACTGATGGCCATTTTGACACAGTGAGCACTGGTTAGGCAACAGTGGGGCCTTTGTGGTCTGAATGCTGGAAGAGGCAAAGCCAGTTACTCCACACAGCTCTGTCACCTGCAAGCTGAGCCTTCTGCAGGGTCCTCAACTTGTAGTGGACAGCTTGGACACTGGCCCAGAGACTGAATGCCCTGGGGTAGGGAAAGCTGACTTTCCCAGGGAGTCTGGGTAGAGTCAAGCTCCGACTGGATTTGTCCAGCCGAGAACAACAGAAAGCCTGTAATTGAACTGTGCTGACCTCAGCCATCTCCAGTCCTGG
The DNA here is from genome assembly GCF_978045245.1 of Mus caroli. NCBI lineage: Eukaryota > Metazoa > Chordata > Mammalia > Rodentia > Muridae > Mus > Mus caroli. The sequence goes on along the minus strand of NW_028227262.1, from coordinate 31,913,880 downwards.
TCTTGCCTGTTTCTGGAAGGAGAACCAGTCCGCAGTGGCCCAGCAGGACAACCTCAGCCATGGCCTGGAGGTGAGGGATCTGTCTGGGGCTGGACTGGGAAGGGATGTAAAGATTACTCCTGGAGGCTACTCACTTGAAGCAGATGGCCAAGAGTTGAGCCACAAAGTAGGTCCCTTCACACACAGAGATGGTAACTCCTGTAAACCTGTGAGAGGGGGAAAAACGTGAGGGAGGCCCCGCTGCGGGTCCCCCACTGATTTATCAAGGTTGTCTGCCTATGTCTCTCTGATTCCCAGACATCTTCACCGACACACTGGCCAGGATCCCTGCCCCCATCTATTCATGCCTCCATTAAACATCCCTCTAGTGCTGCCTAGATGGCATACAGGTCTTGACTAGAGTGGCTGGAGGAGAGGTGAGGAAGAAGCTGAGGCCAGCAGGTGAGATGGTATTTTAAGTGGACACTGGAAGGTGTGTTCTCTGCCTGCTGATCCAGCCTTGAATCTGGGCACTGTGCTGGTTAGCTATTTTGTCAATGCCTCCATCACACTGGCCTGTAGGCAAGTCTGTGGCCGTTTTCTAGACTAGTGATTGATGTGGGAGGGTCCAGCCCATTGTGGGTGGTGCCACTCCTGGGCAGGTAGTCCTGCATTGTATTAAAAAAAAAAATCACAAGCCATGGTGAACAAGGTGGTAAACAGCTTTCCTTTATAGTCTCTGCTTCAGTTCCTGTATCCAGGTTCCTTCCTTGAGTCCCGGCCATGACATTCCTTTGTAATAGATTGTGCATGGAAGGGTAAGGTAAATAGACCCTCCACAAGTTGCTTTTGGTTATGGTCTTTATCACAGCAATAGAAAGCAAACTAGGATGGTCCTGATGACGATCCCCCCTTTCTGTCTTCTTTTCCAATAGTTTACCCACTCAGAGCTGCTAAGTGCCTTCTTGAAATTCTTTCAGGTACAATTCCATTCTCTCTGGCCTCAGGCTCTGTCCCTTGGCTTTCTTGACTCACTAGCCTGTATCTCCTATTCCTCCATTATCATCACCAGGCTGGCAAGGCCTCTGGGACACACTGATCTGAAGGTGTTTGCCCTCATCCAGAATGTCCATGCTCCAGGCATTCTAAAATCTGTCTCCTCAGGCAGATGTGAAATCAAAGGTTTCTTTCTGTTTGACTTCTCTCAATTTTATATATTTAGAATCCTTGTGAATAAAACTTCAATTTTTGTTTGAAGAGCATTCCTGGTCCATAGAAACTACATGCCATTTAAATCCCCTTATGAGTACCCATAGGCAGTACAGGGCCTTTGTACAAGCTGGTCATTTTTTTTGGAAGGTCTTACCTTCCCTCTGTTGCCCATTTGGTGAACTCTTGTTATCACAATGTCTACGAGCTTCTAAAGGATTTCTCTGTATAATTAGCATGTGAGACCTGGGCCCACCCTGGGCAGGACTTGTGGAAGAGTGCCCGTGAATACCCATCGGGGTGAAAGGTAGTGAGGGTAGATGCAATAGGGGGTTCAGGACCATTGTCTCCTTAGGGTCATGGGTCTGCTTCTGTTACTGATCAGCTGTGTGCATGTATGTAGAGACTTGGCCTTTCTGTGACTCAGTTTCTCACCTGTAAACCAGGGGTAACTATAAGGCTTCATCAATGAAATTATTACCAATTAGATGAGTAGATGTCTACAGGTTTCTTAGAGCTGTGCTTAGACTGTAACTAACTTTACATGGATGCTTTTCCTCTCTGTGTGATTATAATATTTAATTTCTTCCGTTTCCTGCTTTCCTCAGCATCTGCCCAATTCTTCCCCCTTTAGGTTTAAAATGATGGGAACATAATGATTGGAATGTACCAATCACAACCTGGAAGCCTTATAGAAATCGACTCCTTTGGTCTTTGCAATGCTTTTATGATCAGCAGTTATACTAATGTCAGTTATGAATGAGGAAGCCGAGGCCCAGACCCTTAGCCAGGACTACCCAGCTCATCGGTGGCAGGTGACAGATGGGAATCATCCCCAAACTTTGGAGATTGTGAGACTAAGAAGCACTCAAAGGTATGTGCTTTGCAGAAACTCTCAGCGGAGCCATTTCCTACATCCTGGGGCAGAGGGCCATTGAGACTTGGTGGGTAAGTGACTCATTCAGACTTTCTGCAAGGTGCTAGTGAGGGAGGGAGTGAGGGATGGCAGGACAAGGACTGGTGCTGATATGTGGTTGTCAAATTGTGTGAGTGTGAGGGGCAGGGAGACTTGAAGCTGGACTGGACCCAAGGATGACTGCCTGGGCATCGAGTCCCTTCAAGACAGGACAGAGCCCTACGGAAGAGCTGGCACTGAGGGCAGAAGGTATCCTCATTACCCAATGAACCACACTGGTGCATTACCAGTGTTTGGAGAGGAGGAAGGTTCCCCCTTGCTGCAGGGACCCAGGGAGACAGTGCCTTGACCGCACTGAGATGTGTTGTGTGCACTTGAGTGCTCCATGGGTACACAGAGCATGAAGACCAGGCAGTAGAGAGGGTCAGAAGTCGCCAGGTGCAGCCAAGTGTCAAGAAATAAGTTAGCAATGTAGACATGAGCTCTGAAGGTGGACCACAGCAGGAAGGTGGCAGATGTGAAATTTTCAGGGGCAGCACAGAGCCTACATCGAGGTAGGGGGTAGAATGGCAGCCCGGGGCAAAGGTCAGCCACAAAAGTGCAGGATATGTTAATGAGGGGGAGGGAATGTCAGCAGATGCTGCCTGAGTCCTTGTGGGCAGAAAGAGGCAGTTGAGACATTGTACAGCTGGGACACAGATCCTTCCTCCAACATTCCTTTTGCAAGTAGCCTAGGGCAGGGTTGTCATTGGCTCAGGGACTCCAACTCCCTCACTGTCTGTGACATCCCTGCACAGCCATTCCTTTCATGCTAAGGTATATTGGTGCAGTTGGTGGTGGAAAGGTAGAGCCAGCTTGGGAGGCAGAGTCCCATGCCTTAATATGAGATCTGTTGCTCACTAGCTCAATGACTTAGGTTGGCTGCTTAGTCCTGAATTTGACCATCTCTACAACTAGGACACTGTGCATGCCTCTCATTGGTGCTAAGCTAAATGATGTAATGTAATAAGACAATGAACTGTACTTGCCATGAAAGAGAACTATGTATATGTATATATGTACAGGCATATATGCATTGGTGTTGGCTGAATAAGGAAATGATTATAGGGAGTCATAGATGTTAGAATGGGTAGATAGATGAGTAGATGGTGCATAAAAGGGTGGATAGATGGTTGTGTGGGTGGGTGGATGGGGTAGGTGGATGGATGGATGGATGGATAAGGGACTAAGTAGTCAGATGAGCAGGTGAGTAGGTAAGTCTGTAGAATGGGTAGGTGGAAACGTGGTGGGTGGATGGATTGGTAGATGGAGGAGTGATTTGATGAGAAATAGGTGCATCTATAAATGGGTATATTTAGTAGGTAGGATGTATTGATGAGGTAGATTCATGGATAGATGATGGACAGGTAGATGTGTGGAAGGTTGGGCAGATGCGTTCATGAGTGTATGGAAGGATGCTGGCTGATTTATGGAATCTTCCCAAACCAGGACTTACCTTAGCATCTACTGTGGCTCCACCTCTGGATGGGGAGAAATTAGCATAGGAAGTGGGTTACCCTGTGTTACTCTGAGTAGACAGGCATGGGTGAGCTGGAACATGCAGGCAGGGGGAGCGGGTTCTTATACTCACAGCAGATAGAAGGCCAGGCTTTTGAACCGCCCCCGGAGGAAGGTCTCGGTGCCCACTCCAATCAACACTGCAGAGGAAGAGGGGACAAGACAGTGGGTCTGGGCAGACAACTCCACAGCATTGTCCTGTGAGGACTCTTGGCTGAGGCATGAGTTTCTTCCTGAGGTCTGAGAGCTAGGACAGTCCCCTTCCATGTGTATTGACAGCTGTGGTTAGGTAAAGAGAGCAGGAAGGCTTCCAGGCAGTCCCTGAAAACCCCAGGCAGAGCCTGAAGAATACCCTGACCATACAGCACAGGAGCCATTCAAGGTCCATGTGCCCTAGAGACTGCCTGAACTTCAGGTTCATGACTGGTCTCTGTGGTGGCTTCCAAGACTCTTGCCATTCTGGGCCAGGCCATTGTATGTGTTTTACAGCCTGCCATGGGTGAAAATTACCTAGGTTTTACTCTCTTGCCTGGATCATTGAGCTTGTGGCTGACATGTGGCTTCCACAAACATAAGATAGTCGCCCCAAAATTCAGAAGGTGCCTAGAATTAAGGGGATGTTCATTCTGAAGGTGACTCTCATAATCAAAAAAGCACTCACCAGAATAGAAACAGATGCTCACTGTAAATACAAGGAGATATTTACTCCCTTGTTGGCCTTAGCCCCTCTGAGCTCCTAGAAGAGTAACAGAGGGTGCTTTGCAAGATGCAATTGGAAGGATTGGACTTCTGGGCTACTTGTGCACTGACAAAGCTTCAAGTAGTACCCAAGATAAGAAAATCAATAAGCAAGGTCAGATAGTGAGTGGAAGGGCTCTTTGTCCACAGTGAGCACATTTGTTTATGAAGCAAAAATATGAAAATCGGCATATTCTTTCCTCTTGAGAGGGCTGATAAGAATAGACTAGCTCTTATCATGGCTCCATTGGCCATTGTCTATGGCCTCACAACACTCTATCAGGTGTTAAAATGGAATGCCTGGGGCCACCATGACACATGCTTTTGCCTTTTCCAGTATAGGGCAGAGATGTTGAACCTGTTGGTATGCATTCCCCGAGACAGTAAGGTTTGTTAACAGAGGAAGTTGGGGAGATTCCTAGCATGGCCCAGAAGCATCCTGTGTGTGCTGAGGTCCAGGCAACTGATAGGTGAGCCAGGATGGAGAAGTGGCATGGGGAAAGGTCTGAATTTATGGTAGAAACTTCTGGAAGAGATTCAAGGAAACCTTGGCATTTATTGTTTAGTTCTAATCTGCCTGTTTGGGGAGAACTTCCTCGAGGCAGTAGAATTCACCTATTTTGTACCTGATACTTTTCTTTTCCTTCCTTTATTTTCTCTCTGTTTTTTCAGAGTTGGAAAGCAAATGTAGGGCCTTGTTTATGCTAGGCAAACTCTTAGCCACTGACCTACATTACTAGACCCTTACTAGATCCTTTAAGTATGACCCATAGATGAAACACACCATTTGAAGTGTCTGTTTTGGCTTTAGCTCAGTAACAGTGCCTGTGAGAGATTGCAATGTCCCTGGACCTACACACCTCTTGGTATCCACACCCCTCATCATATGTCTTAGCCATCCCTTGTCTTCAGCAAAGAGTTGCCTCTTGGCTCAACAACATGACTTTCTCTGAACAGTGGTATTTTCTAGACATGATGCAAGTAAAGACATAAAGTGGCCTTGAGACCTGAGCCTTCTTTCTGTCTCCGCTACTACTAGCCTTCCACCAGGCCAGGAAAGACACAGTACAAAATTGCCCTATCATCCCAGCCAAGGCCAGTCGAGATAAGCCATCAGTTGCTTGACCTCCAGGTCGGGATGCTTAGCCAGCCAATATTAGCAAAGCTGCTTAGCCCACTCACCTGTATGGAGAACACCAAGAACCTATTGTATGCCACTGAGGTTTTCAGCTGTCCAAGGACATCATTTTAGCAAGAAAACAGGCACTTTCAGTGACAGCTTTAGTGAGACATTCTTGATCTGTGACAAATTTCACATGTTTCAAGAGTAGTTTGATATGCACTGGCATATGTCTTCACTCATGAGAGCATCACCTCATCAAGAGAATGGGCAATGTTATCACCCTGAAAGCCTTTCATCAGTGAAATGTTACATTCTCTTTCTGTGGTCCACCCTTAAGCAGCTAGTGATCTACTTCTATCACTAGAGACTAGTTTATACTTCTTGTGGGTTAAAATAAATAGTACTGAGAAGTATGCACTCACCTTTGGCTATTTGTTACACTTGAACAGTTATTCCAGACTGATTTTTAGCTGTAGTGTGCATCAGTAGTTTGTACCAAGCTATGGCTGACTCATATTGCTAACTAATGGGGATGCTGCTCAGCCTGTTTATAGTTCGCAGACTGATAGAAAAATAGGTCACTTCTAGCTTTGGATATTAAGAACTGAGCTGCCATGAGTGTTTGTATGCATTCTTTGCACGGGTATGTGCTTCTTTTCTCTGGGGTAGACGCTTGGCAGTGGAGTGACCAGATCATATGGCAGCAGCATGTAAAACTCTTGAAGGAACTGTCAAGCTGTTTCAGAGTGAGTGCACTGTTTGCATTCTCACTAGGAGTGCACGAGAATTCCACAGCCTTGCCAACAATTTGGTTCTTTTCATTCTAGTCATCCTAACGCATATGCATCGGTGCTCATTTGCATCTCTCTAAGGACTAATGATGTTGAACGCCTTTTGCCTTTTCACATTTGCCATCAGTTGTATTTTGTGTTGGCTTCCAATACTGTATTTTAAAGGGAAATGTTTTAAGATCTTGATGGGATCCAATCAGAAGGATTTTATTAATTCTTTTACTAGGCACAGAACTTTTCGTATTGAACTAAGAAATCTCAGCCTAACTCCACACATAGTTTTTGTCCTATCATCTAGGAGTTTCACTTATTTAAGATGTACATTTTAGGTTTATGATTCATTCCCAGCCTTTAAAGAATAAGATTAGAGATGGGTAATTTTGTAGAAATGGATATTTAATTATTTATGTTTCATGCATTAAAGATGCATCTTTTATATATTGCCCTTGTGATTTTCTTCGTTTTTTTCTTGGCAAGCGGTATGTTCTGTTTCTCTTCATTGCACGACAGCGTTGGCTACAGCTTAGTCACAGTGCTGGCTATATGTGGTGAGGATGGGTATCCTGGGCTTGGTCCAACCTCAAGAGAAAAGCATCTAGCCTTTACTTTCAGAAAGCTGCATGTTTTGTGTTTGCTTTGTTTGTGTTTTTAGATGCCTTTTTTTCCCCTGCCTTCAAGAAACATACCTTAGGGCTCAGCAGTTAACAACACTGGCTGTTCTTCCAGAGAATGGGGATTCAAGTGTCATTACCCACATGGCAGCTCACAACTGTCTGTAACTATAGTTCCAGTGGGTCCAGCACTCTCATACAGACATAAAGGCAGGCAAAACACCGTGCACATAAAACAAAAATAAATAAAACAATATTCAAAAAATAAATATATCTCATGACTAAAGATAGACAGCACTTCATAATAAAATTATGGCAAGGAGTATTCCAAGCAAATGGAACTAAGAAACAAGCAAGCTATTATAATATCTGATAAAATCGACTTCACTCCCAGAACAATATTAAGAGATAAGGAGGGACAGTTGATTCTCATTAAAGGAAAAACCCAGCAACAGGATATTATGATTCTAAGCACAGGAGCACTGAATTTCATAAAAGAAAGACTATTTAATTTAAAATCCCAGAGTGATTCCAACACAAAAATAGTGGGTGATTTTAATACTTTACCTCCACCATAAATCACGTGGAAAAAAACTAAATAGAGAATCTGAGGAGTGACATCATAAATCCAATGGGCATAACATCTATCTCCAGAAGATCTCACCCAAAACCTAAAGAGTAAACAATCTTCTTAGTGGCCCACGGAGCTTTCTACAAAAGAGAGCACATATTAGGGCACAAAACAGGACTCAACACATGAAGGAAAATTGAAATCACGCCTTGCATTTTGTTTGACAACCATGGGTGCTTGATACTAATAACAGAAGAGATGACAGAAAGTACACAGACTCATTTAAGCTAAAGAACACACTACTAAATCAAGATCGGGCTAAGGAGGACATCAAGGAGGAAACGAAAAGATGTCCAGGGTGTAATGAAATGAAAACGCAACCTATGAACATCTGTGGGACAAATGAACATGGGACGGAGGAGAAAGTGCCTACATCATGCACCATCATACCAATGTTAGAGAAATCTCAAATTAATAACCCAAAGATGCGCTGAAGCTTTTGAAAAACAAGAACAACTAGTAGCCCCAAATAGTAGGTACAAGGAGGTAATCAAAATCAGGCATGAAATTAATGCATAAGAAGTGATTAGAACAATACAAAGAATCAGTGAAATGAAGAGTTTGGCAAACATTTGGTCAAACTAACTAAAGGGAAAGAAATCAACAAAACTAATCAAGTTAACCAAAAGAAAGAGAGAGAAAGTCTAAATTAATCAAATTAGGAAAAATGGAACTATTATAACAGAACCGAGGAAATTCACAGACTTATAAAAGGCATACTTTAAAAAAATTATATTTACCAAACTAAACAAAATCTAAAAATGGATGAGTTTTTCAATATACATATTTTTTTCATTTTATGTTTATACACATATAAACTCATCCTATATACATAAAATCAAATTTAAATCAAGATGAAGTTAATAATTTAAGTAAACCTAGAACATCCAGTGAGCTAGGAAAAGTAATTAAAAACCTCCCAAGTTAAAAAAAGATTCCACTAGACATCTACTACAGCTGATAAATACATTATGCAAAATTAATTACAAAATCAACACATAAGGCAGTAGCCTGCTCTCACGCAAATGACAAACGCACAGAGCTAGTAAACATGGACACTATATTATTTGTATTAGTTCCAAGTCAAATCTTGGACTAAATCTAAGCAAGGAAGCAGAAAACTTGTATACTAGAAGCTTTAAGATGCTTTTACAGCAAAAAAAAAACCCAAAAAACAAAAAAAACCCCAAAAACAAAAAAAAAAAACCAAAAAAAAGAGAGAAAGAAAAAGAAGAAGAAGAAAACATCAGAAGATGGAAAGACCTTCCATTCTCATGAATTGGTTGGGTCAATACTGGGAAAATATCCATCCTACCAAAAGTAATCTACAGATTCACCATAATTCCCACCAAAAATTCAATTCAATTTATCCATGAAATTGGAAAAAAATGGAAGCAACTTAAAAATTTTCATGTATAAATAAAAAAGCCTAGTATAGCCAAAATAATCCTTAGCAACAACAAAAGCAATAACAACAGCAACAACAGCTTGCTGGAGATCTCACCCCAGATACTAAGTTATTTTACAGAGCTACAATAATAAAAAAATAGAGTAGTACTCACATAAGAATACCCACTGAACAATAGCATAAAATTGAGGGCCCACATATAGCTCACATTCCCGTAGCCATTTGATTTTTGACAGAGAAGCCAATAATACAAATTGGAGAAAAGACAGCATCTTAAACAAGTAGTGCTGGCCAAACTGGATGGATAGCTTCATGCAGAAGAATGAAGTTTGATCCTTACCTCTCCTTCTGAACAAAGTACAACTTCACATGGATCACAGACTCCACCTAAGGCCTAATACCTTAAATCTAATAGAAGGGAAGCCAAGAATATGCCTGGACTCATTGGTACGAGAAAGGCCTCTCTGCCTCGAATCATGACAGTGAAGGCATGATGATTAACAACTAGTAAAGGGAACGTATGAATGTAAGAAGGGTGCCATCACTGGTCTGAAGAGGAAGCCTGCAGAATGGAAACATTCTTACCAGCTTTATACTGGACAGAGGATTAATGTCTAGAACATACAGATAACTCAAAATTAAGGATTAAGCAAGCAAACAACACAATTGAAAATGGGGCATGGGACTAAACAGAGAATCCTCAAAAGATGAAGTACAAATGGCTGAGAAACAGCCTTAGCTGTCAAAGGAATGCAAATTAAACCTACTTTGAGATTTCATCTCACCTCAGTCAGAATGGCCACGATCCAAAGAATAATAAGTGCATGAAAACCTGGCAGGAATGTGAGGAAAGAGAAACACTTATTACGGCTGCTGGGAGCGCATTCTGGTGCAGCCACCACGGGAATCAATGTGGAGACTTATCAAGAAGCTAAAAATAGATCTACCACAGGAGTCAGCAGTATAACTTTTGGGCTATACCCAAAGCACTTGATATCCCACTATGTTTGATCACCTTTGCTCATTGCTGCTCCAGTCATGATGGTCAGAAAATAGAAAGAGCATATACATTCAACTGACAGCGAGATAGTTGAAGCGTGGTGTACTTGAGAAATGGAATATTACCCAACTCTTAAAATAAAACTATGAAATCCACAGGCATGGAGAAAGCTGGAAAGAGTAATTTTGAGGGAGGTGATCCAGGCCCTGAAAGACAAATGTATGTTTCTCTCAGGCACTGATGTTAGCTTTGACTCTTTAGATATGTGTGCTTCATTTGGAATACACACAGGGGTCAGGGAATCACTAAGGACCCACGGGGAGTGGGAGTGGCTTTCAGGGAAGAGGAGATAGATATACTGATATAAAGGGATAAAAAGGAACGAAGGGAGAAACTGTGGTGGGGAGGGACCATCAGAGGAGAAAATAGAAAAGATAAAGAACTCTAAAGACTTAAAAAGTCATCTGGAAACCTACTTCAAAGTATATATATATATATATATATATACCTTCTGAAGTATATATATATACATAAAAAGTCAAAGTGGAGTTATCCTCTATGGTTAATTAATGTCCCTACTACATAAGAGAGACTAATGAATGAAAGCCCAGTGCTTTTTTATCTGTCTGTCTATCTATCTATCTATCTATCTATCTATCTATCTATCTATCCCTTTTGCAGTTGTTGGCCACTGAGGTTCTATAAGCCTCCAAACAGTACAGGCTATTGCCAGTGCTCTTGGTTACCTCTTGAAACCCAAAACTTGATAACAAGACCCTATTGTTGAAGAGACCACATACATGAGTCATAGCTAATATGAACAAACCAAGGTGGTGCTCATCTGGGAGCCTCATCCCTACTGGGTACTTTTCATAGTATGCATGATACTAAAGGAGAAAAGTACACACCAGTCTTACGTAGGTGTGGTCCCTGTGGATTACAATAACAGCAGGCCTGCTACAACACGCTTAGTGGTCTAATAGTGGCCAGGAGTAACCAACCACCTTTTGATTTGATTAAAGGTCTACTACACAATGTGAAACCCATAGCTGGCTCCACCATCAGGCCAAGAACCTACAGCTCGAGAGATCATAGACCCTAGAGAAGAATCCACAAGTATTATTTTGATAAACAGACAAAGCATTAAAGCAATTTCTAATGGCTTATTATTCTTATTATTCCCATAGATTAAAAAAATATTTCAGTCCTCATCAGGGCACCTTCTGCTTGCAATTGATGATGATCAACACCGAGACCCACTACTTTCAAAGGGCAGGGAATAATAGACTCCAGAATGTCCATCTCTCAATGTATCATACATACGACAACCCCTCCTCTAAAGGCTCCAGGATCATAGTGGAAGAACTGTCAGAGAGGACAAGAGCCAGAGACGCTGGATGACCATAAGGAACCAGTTTAATTTATTTATTTATTCCCACTTCCCGCCCAACCAGTATCTTCTGAACACAGCAGAGTAGTTGCACAAATAATTCCACAGCAGTTGCCACATCGTGTATTAGACATGTGCGAGCTTAAACCTGCCCAAATCCCAGCACAGAGAGGGAAGGTGGGCATGAAGGTCCAGACCTAGCCTAGGACTTCTTGATGATGTTCTTAGTTTCTGGGAGAGGAAGGGCCAGTTTTCTCTAAAAGTGTAGCCACTGAAAAATCAACACTGCTCTAATGAAAGGCCACAGGTTCATGAATAATTATGGATTACAAATTGGCCTTAGTGGCGGAGGTAGGGGGAGGGAAATACAAGTTGTATGTGACAGGGCAGGGGCAGTAGATCTGAGAAGAGTTAGGGTTGGAGAGATGAAAATGACCAAAACACTGATGAAATTCTCAAAGATCTAATAACCATAAAAAATCATAAGAATTAACAGGAGGGGCACATACAACAGATGCTCATTTATAAACAGATGATTTAAAGTTTAAAACAACTTGCAGTAAATTTCTGCTGCAAATTTCACTTGCTTATGATATATTATCCTTCTCATGTACATATTTACTTGATCAGGGAATTTGTCTCTGGTTTTCTTATAGCATCTCTGTCTAATGTTGTTGTCTATGTTGTTCTAGCTTGCTTTCTGTTGCTGTTTTTTAAAACAAGTCTCAAAAGCAACTTAAGAGAAAGAAAGCGTTTGTTTTGTATTTCAGTTTGTGTAGCATCACTGAGGGAAACTGAGGCAGGGAGTAAAGCAGGAACCATAGGGTAAGGCTGTTTATTGGCTCTCTCTTTGGCTCATGCTCAGCTGTGTTTCTTACACAGCCCAGGCCTGCATGCTGCACAACCCTCAATAGTCTGAGTCCTCCTAATTCCATCAACAATTAAGAGATTGTCCCCACAGACATGTCTGCAGGCCAATCTGATGGAGGCATTTCTTCAGCTGAGGTTCCCTCTTCCCAGCGTGTCAAGTTGACAATTATGATCAGTTGTCACATACGTAAATACTGATTCTATGTAAGAAGTTGGAAATCACTCCCTACTTTCAAATTTCTGTAGTTGTTTACATAGAATTATATTATGTCTTCATTAAATGTTGGTAGAATTCTCCTGGGAAACAATCTGGGCTGATTTATCAGTGTTTGGAGATGAGACTGCTGTGTGAGATGTTGTATCAGGGAAAATATCTCCCACTAGAACAGCATCTTCCTTGGGCAGGCTCAGAAAACATCTTTTTCTTGCTCTTAGCTAGGAATATATATGCTTCTTATCAGCGTTCAAAATCCATGTGTATATTTGCTGTTCCGAATGGCAGTTTTCTTGATGCTAGAGAACAATGTGTGTGATTCCACAGCATAGATGCCACGCTTCTTCATCCGACCTCCACCTTGCCGGTAACAAGGATGCCTACGCTCCCTGAAACCTTGGGTGTTGCTATGCAGATGCACACCTGTTTTGTTCAGACAACGGAAAGAACTGCCAGCACAGGAGATGTGAATGCCAACCCCATTAAGACTCTATCTCACCCCAGAGAGAATGACTTTCATCAAGGAAGCAGGTAACACTGCTGAGGATGTGGGGAGAGAGAAATGCTTCCGCCCTGCCAGAGGGAGGCTCAGCAGTAGAGCCACTATGGAGATTTGTGTGGAGGTCCCCTGAAACCCCACAGACAACACCACACGACCTATTCAGATACATTACTGAATCTACCTGCAAGGAGACGGGAGTAAACAGATCATGGAGGAACCTGTCCACGTATGCCCGTTACTGAACTACTCACAGACGCATGCCTTTAATCCCAGCACTCAGGAGGCAGAGGCAGGCAGGTGGATTTCTGAGTTTGAGGCCAGCCTGGTCTACAAAGTGAGCTCCAGGGCAGCCAGAGCTATAAAGAGAAACCCTGTCTCGAAAAAAAAAAAAAAAAAAAAAAAAAGAAATCAGCCTATGTGTCCATACATAGATGAACAAAGAAAGTTTGGTACATATCCACGATGGGCTTCTATTCAACTTTAAGGAAGCATTGTGTCATTTTTTTGGAGACTATAATGTTAAGTTAAATAAGCCAGGCTTAAAGAGAAAAATATGTTGTCTTTTATGTGGGAAACACACACACACACACAACACACATACACACAAGATTGTGGTAAGAGTCCAGTGAGGACAGAGAGCGGGAGACAAGACAGATTAATGGGCAGATGGATATGGACAATATATGCATATATATGTATATGTATATATTGTACATACACAGTATATATTGTACATATACATATATGTGTGTGTATAATGTATATGCATGCATAAAATGTTATAATGAAACTATCATTTTGTACAATGATTTTATATATATAAATATATGTTCGGGGGGAGGAGGGGAGTTGGTCACATCTGTAATCCCAGCACGCAGTGGACTGAGTCAGGTGATTGCCAGACATTCAAGTCCAGCTCAGACTACATAGAAAGTTCCACAACATCCTGGACTACCAAGTGAGACCCTGTCTTAAAATCCCCACTGCTGCTGCAGCCACCTCCACCCCAGCTTGAAAGTGATGGGACTCGTACAACTGGATCTGGCCTTTTAAAGTCCCCCACCCCCATCCCCCCATCCTAATCTCCCAGGCCACTTGTTGCCCCTCTCTCATTCCTCTGATCCCTCCTCATCCTTCAAGAGGGGCTAACTGTTCATGTCTCACAGACCTTGATACTGAACAGGCTTCTGCGATTAGCCTGCTCTGAACTAGAAACCATGACTGCAGTTTTCATTTTGAGTCATTGGCTCCCTGAAGTCTCAGGGTAAAGCCAATGGTTGTCCCTGTTCTGTCGACAGGAAACTGAAGCTTAAGTAGTTTATGTGGGAAGGGGCAGTATAGGGGCAGCACAGGTCACAGAAGCTCGAGGTGGTGGAATGCGTTTACTACTTGGTCAGATGATGTGCAGAAGCCTGTGGTCTTGGCTTCTTAATATATGGGTGCATATTGCACAAGATGGAAACACAGAACTTCTGCAGAGGAAATGAACCATAATTAGCTTTCTGCATTCCAGTTCTAAACCTAAAATGGAAGACACAGATATAAAGAATAAAGAAAGAAATGCTTGACCCAACCTGATGTGATGCAGGAGGGAGGAAAAGATGCAGGGAGAATATTTATCAGACCAGAAAACAAAACAAAACAAAACAAGACTGGAAACACTTTGAAACCTCACAGGGACAAAAATCCCCTGCAGACATGTGAGAGTACATGATTTCTTCAATGGCGAGAGGTAGTCATGCAAATCTGCATTAAAGAGTGGTTGAAATTAGCATACAGTGGAGACTGGGAGGCTCAGAGGTTAAAAACACTGGCAGCTCTAGCAGAGAACCTGGCTTGGATTCCCAGTACCTACATCGTAGCTCATAGCCTCCTGTAATTCCTGTTCTGTGGATTCAATACCCTTTTCTGAACTCCACAGGGACCAGGCACACATGTGGTATACAGACATTCATGCAAGGCAAAATGTTCATATAATAAAATTAAATGAATACACAAAATTAGAACAAAAGAAATAACCTAGACAGTTACTTAGAAAGCATTTTTTTTGAAGGCTTTGACCAAGGCTGAGGTGAGACCACACATTTGTTGTACCAGTCAAGAAGTGAGAACTCCTGGATCTATGTTTGTAAGTCCTTAGTGTGTGAGGGGTATGGGGTAGGGAATGCCACTATTTAGCATGTGGCAATGTGTATTAAATAGAGAGCAGGTTGATGAGATGTAACAAAACAAACAAACAGACAAACAAACAAAACAAGCCTTAAGTGATCCCAGATTGACTCCAAGCACTTGACTTAGGAGAAACAGGACACTAGCTTGACAGGCAAGTTGCCCACAACAGAACTGCTTGGGCATCATCTCATTCCTTCGGTTATTCTGCTATGTCCAGTCCTTAGGATGCCCTGCATTATTACTGTGTGGGGCTACAGTGTGGATAGTAAAGCCTTAGTTTCTCTATTAAATTCAGCACTACAGTCTTCAGGCAAGACGATTACACTGTCTTGTGCAAGAAAGACAGTAATACTGAAGTATGCTGTTGTTATTATATTGTGTTGACCCTCAATCATAACCTTTTATTTGTTGCTACTTCCTAACTGTAATTTTGTGACTTATATGAATTGTAAATATTTCCAATGTTCTTAGGCCAACTCTGTGAAAGGATTATTTGATCCTAAAGGGGTCTCAACCCACAGATTGAGAGCCATTGATTTAGAATATAGGGCCTGAGCTCTGTGTAAGGCAGCAAACCCACGAGGCTTCATGTCCTAGCTGGTTTTGTGTCAACTGGACACAAGTTGGAGTTATCACAGAGAAGCCTCCCTTGAGGAAATGCCTCCATGAGATCCAGCTGTAAGGCATTTTCTCAATTAGTGATCAAGGGTGGGAGAGACCATTGTGGGCAGTGCCATCCCTGGGCTGGTAGTCCTGGATTCTATAGGAAAGTAAGCTGAGCAAGCCAGGGGAAGCAAGCCAGTAAGTAACATCCCTCCATGGCTTCTGCATCAGCTCCTGCTTCCTGACCTGCTTGAGTTCCAGTCCTGACTTCCTTTGGTGATGAACAGCAATGTGGAAGTGTAAGTTGAATAAATTCTGTCCTTCCCAGCTTGCTTCTTGGTCGTGATGCCTGTGCAGGAATAGAAACGCTGACCGAGACACTACACGAATGGAGTTAGATGGGAGGAAACAGCGTAGTGAGCAGCCTTCTCTGCAGGCCCTACTGCAGCCACAGGCATAGGAACCTGTTGTGAATTGAGAGCACCTGAGACTGACAGCCCTGAGCCTGTTTCCAGGGTCCACAAAAGAAGTTTCTGGGGCAGAGGCTACCACCTCCCAGGAGCTGCACATTCCCTGCAGGTGCCACTCTGGGAGCCCTTGTTCACATCCCTGCCTAGCATTGAGACAATTCTGCTGTCTATGTACAAGGGGTACCTCATATGCCCCACTACCCTGGGTTTCTGCAAAGTACCAGTCTCAGTTTCAAGGCTCATTTCCTTTGTAGTAGCAATGCTCCTATCATGGGTCCCAGACTTTGCAACAGAGGATTTCAACAAAAGATGCTTAAGGGAACAAGGACAGAGGCCCAAAGGCCGGTGATGTCGAGAGAAACCCGAGATCTGAACTGGAGAGCACCGGAGAGCACCGGAGAGCACCGGAGAGCACCGGAGAGCACTGGAGAGCACCGGAGAGCACTGGAGAGCACCGGAGAGCACTGGAGAGCACCGGAGAGCACTGGAGAGCACCGGAGAGCACCGGAGAGCACCGGAGAGCACCGGAGAGCACTGGAGAGCACCGGAGAGCACTGGAGAGCACTGGAGAGCACTGGAGAGCACTGGAGAGCACTGGAGCCCCTCTCTGGCTTCCCACTTGCCCCAGCACTCTGGAGAGCCCAAGGGATATTCTTTGAAAGCTTGGCCTTTAGAAAGCATCTGTGGTCTATTTTTAGCTTGGATCTTGTATCACAGCCAAGCAGGGGGAGGCTCATCTTCAGTATTAACAGCAGCTTCTTAGCAGAGATGAAGGCTCTGGTTAAGATGTGCAATAGGCCTTGGTGTGCACATGGGCGCAGGGGTGCGGAATGAAAGGCAGTCCTTAGGTCGGGATAAGGTAGACCCACTAATCCATTAGAAAGCTAGATGTGTGCACCTTAAGCAGCTTCCTGGCAGGAGGGAGGTAGTTGCCCAGGGTGAATGGAGTATGGCTGAGTTCTAGTTGTAAGGTTCCTGGTAGCCCGAAGGGTACAATGTATGCATTTAAAACTCATTGCGAAGAAGGAACTCAGTAGACTTGGACCAGCAGTGGTCAACAGTAACTCACACTCTCATAATGGAGATATATTTAGGGTCACCTTGGGGGCCTTGTGATCATTGCCTACATGTAAACGCATTGGGCTCTTGAAGGAAGCCAGAGCTGGCCTTTCCATTAGTCTAGGGATGCAGGGAAAACTGCTGGGAAAATCCAGGAACCAAGGTTCCAGGATACTGCTACTCCAACCCCTTGTGTGACCTTGGCAAGGTCACAACTCTAATCTGAATTCATTTTCTCCATCTCATAGCAGGAGGGCTGGAATTTGACCTTGTCTGCTCTGATTCGTAGCCACAGTGCCAGAAGAGCCTAACAGCTGGTTGACTATGAACTCATCCTAGCACCCCAGAAATGATCTGGATCCCCACTGACCGTGGATTTATCACAAGGGCATCTACCAAGAACCACCATTCACATGTTGTTTTGCCAAGCACTGAGTCTGCCAGATCCATCCATTACAGAGGTCAGGAAACACAGCTTCAGGGCTCCACAGAGTTGGACCAAGGTTGTACAAGCATGAGAAGCCTGAGGCTTGGGTCCCATTGCTTTGGTTTGAACTGGAGAGAAGCCTCTCAGTTGGGAGAGACTCTTGAGAAAGCTTTTGTCCAGATGCAAAGAAGGATTTAGTGTGTATTTTTTTTTATTTCCCCAAGGGATTTGGTGTACAGAGCTAAGAGCTCAGAACATTGCTATCCAGTCCCTCAGTATAGGCTCTGCCCCTTCTGCATCGGTGGGGTTCAGGGTGAGGGTCAATTCTTTGCTAACTATCTGAAATTCCAGTCAGCTGAGCTGCTCAGGTGATTTCTGGTCCTCTAAGCCTCATGCTATGCTCCTGTAGATGGCTCATACCAAAGAGGCTGCTTTTCAACAATGCATTTTTCCAGAAGGGTGTGGGGAGGGCACCGTGGAAGCTTGGCATCTTTCTACCTATCAGGTCTCCTGAGGATAGAGTTGCCCTGTCAATGGGATTCTCTCTGCAGAAGATAGGACTATTGTCGCACAAAGCAAGGCGAATAGCTGAGCATTCTAATTAGCTACACAATGCTACAATTCTCACATTTTTTTCCAGCCTTGTATACCTTCACCTCTAGTCCCCAGCTCAACAAGCTCTCCTCACAACCCTCTGAGGGCAAGGGGCACACCTGTCAGCTCATTTCAGTGATTGGGATGCTGAAGGTTCTTAAAGGTCTTGTGGGGGTGGGATGCCACTGAGTATGGGCACCAGATCCAAGGCTCACTCTTCTCTATCTGCCTAAGGCTCACTCCATACCTGCCATTTTCCCAAAGTTTAGGGTTTCTGAGGAACTCAAAAGAGAAACTGAAGGGCAGATGTGACCAGATGTGCCCACCGTCCCCTGGCTAGAAGCCATTTCTCTAGTAGCCTTCCCCATAGGGCCTCTGAGCAAGGAGGTGGTAGATGAGGGGTAGGATCTTACCTGCAGCCGTGGCGATGCCCAAGAGCCGGCAGGTATACTCCAGTCCAGTCCAGAATACCTGGAGCTTCATGGTGCCAGGGGCGTGAACAGAGTCCCAGAAGGGCAGGCTGCAAAGATGCCTCTGTATCTGAGATGCTCTGGAAGCTCCTCACAAGCAGGAGGCTGCGGGGGCTGGCTGGGGGGCCCCCTGGGCTTCTGGGCTCAGCCTCCCTGAACTAGCTCTGGCCTCCGCTGTCTGGCTGAGGTGTGAATAGGGCTCCCCTCCCTAGCTTAGCAGCCCATGCCAAGTGCTGCACAGTTTAATCATTATCTTGGGAGAATGCTCTCCTTGCTCCATGCAGCCCTGGCCTAGCCTGGAGCGGCTCCGGCTCCGGCTCCGACTCCGGTGCAGCTGCCTGAGATCATACCGATTAGGGTTGGGCAGGAGGCAGCCTGGAGTTGGCAATTAGCTGTTTCTGTCTGGGAGGAGGGAACAGGAGAGCTAGAGGCCAAGCCCTTCTCTAGGAGGCTGTGCCAAGAAAGTCACCCCCCCCCCCGCACCTCACACCTGCTGGGGGTCCAAGAGGAGATGGGGCACACGCAGATCTGGGCTGGGGAAAAAGAGTAGAGATGGAGACAGAACAAATGTGTTTCTAAATCTCCACTGGGAGCCACTTTGTAAATGAGTTCCAAGCTCTTTTCTTCTGTGTATAGGTGGACTGAAAAGATTTCCGAATCCGGTAGATTTGAACTCTGACCTTCTTGGTTCAGACGGCAGCACGTGGAGACCCTCCTCTATTCCTTACAGGCATCGGGGATATGAGATATGAGAAATCACGTTGCCTGCTGTGTGAACAATTAACTGGGTGACCTTGGGGAAACCCAGAGGTGTCTGGGAGCCTCAGTAACTGTGGCAGAAAGTACAGAAGAAATGTAACTGAACCGGTGTTCTCAAAACAGAAAAGTGCCCAAGAACCCTGTGACACGCTCAGCCTCTGAGGCCGGCCCTAGGTGGGCGTTTCCGTTACAGCTGGATTAAACAGTACTGTGTTTTGGTTTTCCTACCAGATATTTTCTGAAATCTCTTCCTAGTCTGCTCATGTGGGATGAAAGACAACAACCAAATGAACGGGCAAACTGGCCAACCCTAATAACAGCAGAAACCTCCACCTAATACTGTATCTTTCTTTGCTGTTAATGAATGGTCATATTTTACTATGAAGATTATTATGGCTTGACAATTGATTTGTATTCCATAACCCACCCTCTCTTGTATGAACCTCTGTGCTCATATGATACTTAAAATGATGTCTAGAAATGTATCGTTCAGTGCTTATCATGTGTGAGACCCTAGGTCTCATCTCGAGCAGCACACACACACACACAGAGGAGCGTGCGGAGCCCTTGTGGAGTATGACTTCGTTTATTTACTTCTTCACTGAACAGACTGTGTATTATCAGGCTACTTATCTATTACCTGAGTTTTATCTACTTTAACCTTCCTGAAATGCCGCACGTCTGGGCAGCCAGCACCCGCTGTGCTAAATGCATGCTAGAGTGTTCCTATGGTAGACGCTGAGTTGATCTGAGGAAGGAGCTGGGTCCTGGGCCACAATAGCTCTGTGGCTTACAGCCTTCTTTGGGAAGACTGAGTAGCCTTTCTCTGAGTAGACTGGGGAGACCCCATCACACCATAACTGTCACACGCCTTTCCTGAACCACAGTGGCTTCTTTTCTTTGTGTCTCATACCCCCATGCTCAAATGCTCAGAAGACATGGACTCTAGAAGACATGGCCATGGCTTCCCCTCCCCAGTCAAATCTTTGGGAATGAGCAGGTGACCCAATTTTGGGCCAAAAGCCTAATTTGTGGCACATGCTTCTGGGATTTTGGGGAAGTCCTTATTATTTCTAACAAGGGGCTCAAGGACAGGGGGAGCTATGCCTCTATGGATCTCGTAGTCCGGATGAGGAGTGGCTGGGTGGGGTCTGTCTCATGAGACAACAGCAGCTATGTGATGACTTTGGGGGCTGCTAAACCTTCCAGATGTGCTTTGTCATATCGTCACAGGAGGTTTCCAGGGGTCACAGCAGGACTCAGGTCACAGCAGCATGTACGTTGCCTGACAGAATGGGTTGTGTCTGAATAGGCTCAATTCCTAGCTCCTTTCCTAATCAGGATTTTCTCTGTGCTCTAAGCTCACAGTGGGACAGGTAGAGAACTAAGAACTAAAGATTAAAAAGTTAGGGCATTCCTCAAAACCCAGGGGTGCCCTGTTTCACCGAGATGCCCTTTACAGAGATCTGGAAAATGGCATTGAGCTGATGAGGTGAAGAAGGCAGAGTCCATTTCAGAAGCAGATGGAAGAGGAATCCCAGTGTGAGCCCCTTTAGAAGAAACCACAGAGTGGGCAAAGGACCATTAACCCCATTTGTAGAGTCCCAAGGGACAGAGAGAAGTCTGTCTTGGCAAAGTTCCCCAGATATCTTACAGTCTAGAGAAAAGACTTCTGGGAAGCAGTGGCTAGGCCCTAAAATAGGACTTGGAGAAGGAAGTGAGGCCCTGGACATGCACATCTGACCTGGCCTCACTAATGTGCCCAGCAGAAAACAGCACTTAGCGGAAGGCCCCGGAGTTTCACTTTCCACTGGCTATCAAAGGGCAGAGGAGGGAGGGACAGAAGAAAGGCAGCAAACCTGAAGTGGAGAGGGATTCGGCACCCATGTAGAGCCTGGGAAAGTCCTTCAGGTGACAGAGGGTCTTATTACAGCAGGGAGTCATGTAGAGTATGCCAGGTAGGGACCCCACTGCTCAGGACCGTGATAGCATGTAAAAACAAAAAAAGTCCAATGATTTTGTCCCGTGAAGTACAATGGGTGGACATTGAACTGGAGAGCCATGAGCTTTGAGCAGTGAAATATGTTTTAGCAACTGATCACCCAGGGGTAGGAAGGCATTGTGGGAAGTGATGAATGGCCTGAAGCCCACATGAATCCTGGGGTAAGGATGTGTGGACAATTTGAAATCTCTGGATTACTCAGAGTGAGAAATCTGTGATTCTAAGGAACTGTTCACCTGCTTCCTCACAGGTGAATCCTGTGAGGACTTCCATAAGACACTTTTTTTTTTTCAAGGCCCCTGGTATACACCAAGGAAGAGATCTGGGGCTTTCTGTCTTACGTCTAACTTCACTCTCCTGGTCTGTCAATGGCCCCTGGCTCCCAGGCCAGGAAGAAAAGCAGTGTGGTGAAGTTGAGCCATGATGGTTATAGATCTTAAAATTATTCTCGCTGTAATCTAAGCACTTGGCAAAAACCTGTCCTGGCTCCAAGGCTGGTGAAAGTAGCAGCAATGTTTGTTCTCATTGTGAGAGCTGATGCTTACATAATGTGCCTGCGTTCCTGAGAGTCAGTGCTGCATACATACAAAACCCCATTCTTACCCTCAGATCACAAAGGAAGGAGACAAGGTGACACTGAGTCTGGTCAGGCCTCTGGCTCAGGCCTTCAGCTGCGTTCTCAGCGTTAGATTTATAGATGCTTTATCATGGAACTGCCTTGCGAGAGGGAACTCTTCACAGAACAGTGGAGATGACTCCGAAAGATTTTGTCTGAGATCAGCATCACGGGAGCTTCTCTGCTCCTAGAATTAAGGAGTTGGAGTTTGATTCAGTGGGGATGCGCATCTTCTCTGGAGGTGGTCCACAGGAGTAGTGCCCATGGGGTTCCCTCATGGCTTTGTCTGGGGCTTCTGTTTGTTATTATACGGGGGTGATTTTCAGACATCCCAGCCATATGGGATGGACATAAATTGCACATCACTGACAGGGGCACAGAATTTCCAGATGTTCGGAGTGGCTCTGGGGATCTTGAGGAGTGAGGAGAAGATGAAATGTATGTGCTAATCATTAGCCACTGGGCTTGAGGAAGCCTTGGGAAAGCGGTGGGAAGGTCTCGGGCATAACTCAAACCCAGAGATGTCCCGGGGGTGGTGGTGTCTAGGCTGATGCAGATAACTCCTTGATATTTCATATCCTTCCTCGGGTAAAACCGGGATCCTCAGCTGGATGTCAGTAGAAGAAAGTGGGAATGCAGCGCAAGCCCAGTAGCTGAATCACGTGTTCATTTGGCTCCTCCCCCTTTTAGGCTTATTAGCATATGGAATCTCCCCTTCTTTCTGGAAAATCGCCTCCATCACACTGTCCTTTTGTGTTTTGTATTTGGTCTTATCTGAACATTTGCTGTTCATTATGGAGTCCCCTTTTGTTGTGTCCGGGTCCCATGCTCTGTTGTTGGCTATCTCCAAATTTCCTTCTATGGTCCCCTCCCTCTCTTACACTCTGCTATGGTTGTGCTGTGCGACCCATATGACAGAAAGAAGATTGGGATGCAGTAGTTAGCTGTTGAGATGTAATCCATAGCTAGAACTGTTCTCTCTCTCTCTCTCTCCCCTCCCCCACCATGAGATTACATATACTTGTAGCACTGACTCCCTGGAATGCAGGCGTGCTGAGCCACTCACATCAGTGCTGCTTTGAGAAGCCCTGAAGCAGTGGTTTCACTCTTCCCAATGCTGCAATCCTCTAATACAGTTCCTCATGTTGTGGTGACCCCAAACACAAAATTATTTTCATTGCTGCTGCATAACTACAATTTTGCTACTGTTATGAATTGTAATCTAAATATCTGATATGTGACCCTCCAAAAGGGGTCACAGCCCACAGGTTGACAATCACTGCCCTAGAGGCAGAAGGAGGGGCTATCCTCTCGGAAGGAAGCCAGAAGTAGTGATCGGTGTGAAAATCTGAAGCCTCTTGTCCACAGCAGCTGCCCGAATGAGTTCAAACGTGACCGTGGCCCTTGATAAATCTCAGATGAATACAACCCCTGCCAACTGCCACCTCTCCAGAGACTGTGAGCATGGGCCAGCCAGGCTCCTCGCTCTCCAACATACCCAATCCACAGAAATTGTGAGATAGTAAATGTTTATTGTTCTAATTTCTAGGCGTTAGGGTGATCTGTTACACAGCAACTGGCAACTAATACACCCGGTAATCCCCCCTTCTCTCTTCTCCACCATGGCGGTTTTCCTTTTCCACAGCTTGAACATTACAAATATGAAGATAATTCCCAGCCGAAGCCTCAGATTTCACCTCTCTCTTCTTACAGCCCTAAAATTTCTCCTGTCTTTTGGTTACTCCTGTGTGACAGTCAGTATGTCCCAAGCAAACTCATCTATTCCTCTCAGTCCCTTTCTATTTTCTTTCTGTTATATCCTAGATGCCAGCCTTATTACTACTCCAGTCAGAAGGATGGAAACTCGGGAGAGGACCACAGCTTTCTGTCTTCCCCGGTTCTGTCACTTCTGTATTAATTCCTTGCTGGCCACCTTCTCCTGTTGCAGCGCCCATCATCCCGTCCTATTTCTTGCAGTTTGTTGATCCTGTCTCCCAAGGGTCTTTAGCCTCTGGTGATGCTCCTCTATAGCATCTGCTACCTCAGGTTATGTTGGGAAATGGTAGATATTCATAAATTACCCCCGACCTTAACTCTTTCCAAGAGTCCCCATTTCCTACAGAATAAAGTGTGAATGTCTTCGCCTAGAATCCCAGGCCTTTGTAACTGTCTAGGCCACCTCTTCATCCTTTGCCCACTTCAACCATAAGGGCTCTCAGCCTTAGACATGGCTTCCTGCTCTTGTTCAAGTTCTTTTGATTACATCTTTCCTTCAATAGACTCTTCTAATTCCTGTTGCACCCGTTATCCAGTTTAGACTCTCCTCTCTGCTCACTGGTTTATGGCTGTGTGGCTTCTCCTCCAGCCTCCAGCACTCCTCTCACGGTATCGGAATTCCCTACCTCAATGTTGACATCTGCCTCAGCTGTCAGGATTCCTAGGCCCAGGGATGGTGGATACAGGCATAAAGAAGGAAAGTTGAGGACCCATGTGATTTATGTCTCTAGGATGAGTTTAGTAATTTACAGAGAGAAGCTAGGCCATATGTTCAGGGCTGGGACAGCTAAAAATGGCCTAGTTCCTGGCTGAATGCCTTTGTACCTCATTTTTTTTCTGAGGTAGATTCAATCCACCTTAGCCAAGACAGTAAAGGCTGAATCCAAAGTCTCTATAAGACTTGTGTTCCCAGGAAAAGAAGAAAGGCCAATGTTATGGGATGTGGCTGCCCCAAGATCTGTAGCACCAGTCATTTTCGCCTCTCAGGGCTTTGTTATCTCCACATGTCTCCTGGTGTTGGTCTGTATGGAGTGGGGTCTGTATGTGTGATGAAGTACTTGTCTTCAGTGGGACCAGAGGGAGCTATAGAACAGTTATTTACCACCCTGGTTCCAGCAGACTGATGGTGCAGTAGTCTAGTCATGTTCCAGTTGATGCTAGCTGTCAATGTGAGAGTGGACCACCATGTCTTTTGCATATCAGTCGTTCTGAGTTTACAGAGGACAGCTGGGCCCTTCAGATTCTTGTGAAGCTGAAGTTTCTATCACAACATACTATATTCCAATTAAATAATCTTGACAGAGAAGACTCAGGGAGGGTGTCAAGGCACAGATTGAACTGTGTCCATGGCAGACTTCGACATTCTCTAGGCCTGACTCTCTGGACAAAGGTAGGCATTTGGTAACTGGTGTCTGAACTTGGGACTTCAGGAGGACATAATGAGACTAAACAGATACACAGGGTTGTAGCATGTAGGATGTTAGATCCCCAGTGCTCAGGGGCAGACTCCAAGATGAGGAGGAAGCAATATTTCTGTGAAAGATAGCAAGTTACTGTGGACAGGATGTCCCTTTGTGGATCCTATGAGGAAAGGACCTTTTCCTTAATCAGAGACTTGAGGGGCACAGGAGTATGACTCAGGAAAAAACCCAGGGTGCTGCATGAAGCTCCTGGAAGGACTCTCTAGGAAGGTAAATAGTCCTGGAACTGAGGACCGGTGTGAAGGTACAATGTGTGGCAGACACTCTATGCCAGTGTTTCCTTGGTGATGATTCTGATTTGTCTCATTTTTTTTTTAAATTTTGGTTTAAATTAACTTGAAAATAATTCTAAGGTTGTATCTAAAATGAAATGAGATTTCCATTAGCAAATTTTGGAAAGAAGTCAGCCTAAGAGCTAAAATGTTTCTTTCAGTTCATTCAGCCACCATTGTCCACATATGAAAAAAAGAAATACTTACCAGCATAACTAAAAACAAAGCCAAAATTAAGCTTATTTTGAAAACATAGGCCAGCTGGGGATCCATCCCATATACAATCACCAAACCTAGACACTATTGTGGATGCCAACAAGTGCTTGCTGACAGAAACCTGATATAGCTGTCTCCTGAAAGGCTCTGCCAGTGCCTGACAAATACAGAGGTGGATGCTCACAGCCACCCATTGGACTGAGCACAGGGTCCCCAATAAAGGAGCTAGAAAAAGGATCCAAGGAGCTGAAGGGGTTTACAGCCCCCTAGGAGGAACAACAATATGAACTAACCAGTCCCCCCGCCCAGAGGTCCCAGGGACTAAACCACATTTCTGGGACCCATGGCTCTAGCTGCATATGTAGCAGAGGATGGCCTAGTCGGTCATCAATGGGAGGAGAGGTCCTTGGTTCTGTGAAGGCTCGATACTCCAGAGTAGGGAAATTTAGGCCAGGAAGTGGGAGTGGGTGGGTTGGTGAGCAGGGGAAGAGGGGAGGGGATGGGGGTATTTGGAGGGGAAACCAGGGAAGGGAATAATATTTGAAATGTAAATAAAGAAAATATCTAATTAAAAAAAAAAAGAAAACATAGGGACTTATAGATAAATGTGGCTGGGTCAGGGTGAGCATGTTGTCTCCTCCCTCGTGGAAAGGGGTGTGAGGGTTGAAGGAGAGGTGCCTTCCAGGGACACAAAAGATGGTGGGGTAATTAATCCTGGCTGGCGAGGATGGAAGAATGGTGCCAGGCTAGTAACACTCTGGAGGGTTCCTTCACACAACCTGTGAGCTGTGAGGGCTATATCCTGATAAATCCCAAGGGGCTCAGCACCAGGGACCTCAAGAAACGGGGAACAGAGATCACTCTTGGGGCTAAAAGGGGAAGACAGGTGAGAGTTTGGGCAATGGTTCTCACTTAAGACGCTGACTCGTGCTCTCCTTGCTTTGCAGTGGAATGAGAGTCAGCTGCGCTCAGAAGAAGCGACTCTTGAGTTTTTTGACTTTTGCTCATTCACCGGGTCCTTAATATCCCCAGAGATATAACAAGAAACTCAGTTTCTTCAGAAATCAGCCTGATAATACTTGGAAAGGTAACGGGACCCAAAAAGTCAAGAGAGAGGAACGGAAAAGTCTCTAGTGGCTAACCCCGTGAAAAGTTGGCTGGGCAGCCCCGTGGAAAGCTGGCTGGGCCCCTGTAAAGTGTGAATGAAGGGGAAGCACTGAAGGCAGTTGCAGTGGGCATTAAGTAGTAGATTTCTTCAGGGTAGAATTGAGGATCGCTTTCCATGGGGTCCATTCCTCAGGACAGAAGTCTTGACCGTGGAGCACAGCACACATGGAATTAAGCAGTCCTAGCAGGCATTCAGGGCCTTTGTCCTTCCAGATACTCACTCTTTCCTGAAATGTCACCCCAAACATTGGATCTTATTCCTGCCCACAGCTAGGAGTCACCTGGGTCACCTCTCACATGCCCTGATGTCTAGGTCTCACCAGCATCTAATTCAATCAGTGTCAGGGGTGGGGCCAGCCTCAGGACTGTTTTTCAGCCTCTCTAGGTACTTTGGGGTACATTCAATGTCAAGGCAACACTACCAATAACTCGTCTAACAATGGCCTCTAATCCAGACTGCATATTAAAATCAGCTGGGAAACATTAAAAAAGGGAGTTAACCGAAGATCTCTCCTGATCCATGCGTCAGAGTTGGGAGGACGAAGGTGTGAAGTGTACATCCCTGTGCCCAGGTGATTCTACTGAGGCCAAGCCAGCCTTGACATTCTCCAGGGAAATAGGATAAGAAGCTCTCTCTTGTGGCTATGTGAAGTCCCCATCATACAGAGTTGGTGCAGTCAGTTTTAAATTCCAGTATTTGGCAATACTTGCCTGGGGATCTGAATTGTGTCAAGCAATTAAAAGCAGAAAGAAGGATTGGTTTCCCTGTCTAATCCCCGAGAGCCATGCCACAGGTGGCCTGGGTAGCTAATCTTGCCTCTGGACATTTAATTTAGTTTGAGACAGAACCTCATTACATAGCCCAGGCTCATCAGGAATTTACTGCGCAGTCTAGGCTGGCTTCACGTTTGCGGTCTCCTGGCGTCAGAATCCCACGTGCTGGCATTATAGACATGTGCCACTACATCCCACACGAAGATTTTGGTTTTCTATTTTATTTTTATTATGGTGCTGGAGACCAAGCCCCAGGGTCTTGAGTTTTCTAGGAAAGCACACTGCGCTAACCACTGAGCTGTTGGGTATGCTCTGCCTTCCTGGAGATTGTCTCAAGGTGAATGTCCAGCACTCAATATTTTAATAGATTTCAAAGCGAGTGTCTTTTTCTCTTTCCACTCCGCTGGATCTGTACATGTCGCACCCAGAGGATATACAGATTCAGTTGTTTAAAGGGCAACTGAGACACCACTGATTGACCTATTGAAGGGTCTGCATGAATAGCAATTTAGGAATTGGGCAAGCACAAAGAGGAGGAGGTGGTGGGAAGGAGAAGGGAAAGAAGGAGGAGGAGGAAGGAGGAGAAGGTCTTCATTACTGGACCTGGGAAGGAGGCAAAGAAATGACATGGCCATTTGAAGTGAAGCAGTAGCTTCATTTAGAACACTCCAGGGGAAAGTCCTTACTTCCAGGTTTCTGATGAAATAGAATGTCTTGGCAGATGGGCTGTTAGTCTCTGGCGGGTCTAAAAGATGGCTTTTTTTTTTTTTTTTTTTTTTTAATTAGGAGTAGGTTTGTTAGCAGCCCTCTATCACTATAATACTGAAGTTGATATAATTAACTCAGAAAGCCTTTAGTTTTGCTCACAGTTCTGGGGGCCTTATTCTGTAGCTGAAATCAATGCTTTTGGGTCCATGACAAGGCAGCACACCATGGACAGCCCCTACCCGTTGCACATCCAGTTAGGTGCTCATCCCCCGGGGGAGGCTTACTCTCCTCTCTCTGAAGTCATTAGCTGCCTGTGGTTCTTTGTCTAGGGAGGGAACCCCATGAGAGTCCCCCATCCTATATTAACGTGTCTGGATTGCTGTTGTTTGGATCTTGATCTTGCTTCTGCAGCCATTTCTATGAGAGACTATTTCACAGCAGACATCCTGGTTCTTTGGCTCTTAGAATTTTTCTACTCCTTCTTCCACGATACTCCCTGAGACTTAGATACAGAAGCTGTGCTGTAGATGTATCCTCTGGGGCTTGGGTCCTCACGATCTTTTGATTTCTGCTTTGTGGCATGGTCTCTAATTCCCATAGAAAGGCTTCTTTGATGAGGGGGTGAGAGCTACATTTATCTATGGCATAAGGATAAAACATAAAATATAGTAAGGGATATTCTGGTCTAGCAAGAGTGGCCCCTTGTTCTCCTGTAAACTAATGGCGGGAGATTCTTGGAACTTTCTTCTTCTTAAACCTCACCCAGCAGCTACTGTAATAAATCCAGACTAGGCTGCTTGAGGAAGTACCCTTCTATCACTGTAGTAAATATCTGATAACCACCTTCAAAGGAAGAGAGGTTTATTTTGGCTCTCAGTTGTAGAAATTTCAATCGGTGACCACTTGGCCCCATTGTTTTGCTCCTGTAGCAACGCAGCATCATGATAGAGGTGTAAGGTGGAGGAAGTCTGTTTACTCTACAATGAAAGTGGAAGAATGGAGGAGTCCAGTTTCAAGATCCCTTTTAAAGATACAGCCCCAAATGACCTAACTTCCTCCCATTAGTCCCCTCCTTTGAAGAGTGTCACCACTTTCCAATAGTGACAGAGCATAGGGACCAAGCCTTCAAACCTGCAGAGTGGGGCGTGGGATGGGTATTTAATATACAAACTGTAGTATAAGAGAAAGCAATGAGTTTGCCCTTCTGTGTGCTTATCCTGGACTCTCTAGGCCTGAGTTATGCTGACTCAGCAGCAGCTATTGCAGGAATCACCGCACAGCAAAGCATAGATCATCAACCACAGAATTAAGAGTGAAATTGTCCCTTAGCATCCTTGGGGAATTGGCTCTAAAAGTCAGACTCTCTGATGTTCTCCACATCTCTGGAGGCTAAAGTACCTGTCTAGCATGGTGATGTGCTTGACTTTGACCTACGCACATCCTTCCAAGTCTTTATATCATTTGTAAGCTATTTGCAATACACAAATGATATAAAGTCGTATACTGTATCATTCAGGGAGTAACAGTAAGAAAGTCTATGTGTCCAGCACAGCCTCCAGTCTTTTGAAGGGATGCATACCGTTTAATGTACAAATGTAGAATCTGAGTATACAGACCACGGATTACAGCTGTGTTTTAAGTCATACAGCTTTAGAGTGTTTGTTGTTCAGGCCAGGTAAGCAGAGGGGCTTCTACCTCTCCAGGCTCTACAAAGGAGAGATTCCCTAGCTGCTAATCCTTGTAGAGAGAAATCCCATCTACCCACAGAAACAGGTGTATCCCCATTCTACCCTTTACAGGACCCCCTGTTGACTCCTAGTCTAGGTCGCTGCTAGCACACGAGCTGAGAGGTGCTGTCTTTCTGCTGGATTTTATGGGGCTTTGTTGTTGTTCCCTGGTCAGAGTATAAGGAGCAGCTACCCTCTCAGGGTAAGGGACATCATAGTGCTCATACCCTGTAGTCCTACTGTGTGAAATAAAATACAACTGCTGCAGGCAAAGCAGGGCACCGTGCCTGCGTGGGGTTGGCTAGTGAAGTGTGACTGTCCTGGGGACAGGTGACTCTGGGCCTTTGTCCTTCTCACTGCTGCTCTGTCCATACAAGATTCCTCAGGGCTCCTGGCTGGTGCCTCAGTGGCAGGGAACAATGTGATCTCCTTCTGGTATCAGATAAAGAATGAGGAGGGCTCAGGGACTCCTGCTCACTTAGGGGAAGAAGCTAGGTCCAAATTCACTTCCTGCAGGAGAGTCCTGAGATTCTTGGGGAATAAGTGCTTATCTATGTTATTGACTCAAAACAATTCTTTATTACCTCCAGATAAACTGGGGTACATCCCTTACTATTGGGTAAGGACTGTCAAGACCCCCCACATAGATAATACAGAACCCGATGCATGTTATGATTTTTCCTATACATACATACACATACATACATACACACATATAACATTTAATTTATAAATACTAAAACAAAATATTTAATAACAATATACTAAAATAAAATAGCCAGCATGGCAATTATTCTTTATGGCTCAGAAATATTAATAGGTAAAATGAAACTTACTTGAATAAAAATACTAATACCATGGCAGTCAACCTGATACCTAAGATGGCTGCTGACTCTTGGAACAGTAGTGCATAGATGTGGATACACAGGGTAAAGGGATGAGCATTCTGATAAGGATGGCTAGGACTTCAGGATATAACTCAGAATAACACATGATTTACTGGCCAGGAGTTGCTAATTTCTGGAAATTTCCATTTACTATTTTGGCCCGTGGTTAAGTATGGGTAACGAAACTATGGAAAGTGGAACTGCTTCTAGAAGCCCACAGCTTGGCAAAGGGAGAGCACGTGGTCTAAGTGGGATTGTTATGGGGTGATGGGGGAGTTTACCCAATGAGCTTCCTCTTATGAGGCACAGCTTCTTAGAGTAATAAGCATGGTCCTCTGAGATCATGGGGTCTCACCACCAGTCTTCCTGGGACTGATTTGAGTAGAACAGAGTAGACTCATGGAGCGGAGATAGGATGTTGTTTGTGTGGCTATGAACCTTCTCCGGGGCCTGGGGGGGAGCTATTCTGTTTCCCATGTGCAACAGACTTGAGGTGTGAATATGTGTGTGCACAGGTGAGCAGGGGCTGTTTGCTCCAGCTGTGAGGACCTCTTCAGGGGAAGTTTCTCACGCCTTGCTAATCCTGCCCGACTTTCCATCGAGATCACCACGTTTGGTTTCCCACTTTGAGACTGCTGGGACATGATGGTGTAGTTCATATTTCTTCTGCAGGGGTAGCACAGATGAGTCCCTGTGTTGGCAGACTTATGTTTTGTTTCTGCCAAGTAAATAAGCTGGGATTCAGATGTCAGTTTGTGAAGACTTGTTGATTGAAATCTCAAAATAAAGTCCCACATTTGAGAAAGGGCAGGTGCAGTCCTCAGTGTGGAAAGATGAGACCCACGGGCCTTGGGCTCACTGTGCAGTGGAGCTTACAAGTGTCCACCAGCCCTGGCCCCTCTCAATTATAAAATTAAGGTGAACACTTACTGGGTAGGACAAATAATGCATTAGCAAGGCCCTAGCAACTTTCTCTGAGTCCCTTCTGAACCTTTACTGAAGTCCCTATGGGCCCTCCTTCATGATATTTTGAGATTTGTTGGCATGTAACTCATTAACCAAGGAAAACACCTCCTTGCTTATTCTTTTCAGATGGTAGAATGTCAACATAAGAACAAGTTGGGATTTATGTCCACAGTGTTGACCGCTGCTTGGCCCTTGCTTGGATTTCACGTTGTAAATTATGCTTTTGAGTGTATCCTGCTCCAGGAGTTAGGTAATTTATTGTTTGAGGTTATACTATGTGGAAGATCAGATGTGGGGGACTATATGAGTCTGGTCAGGGATATTTTACAGAGCCTGGTATTCTTAGCCTTATTATCCTCCTTGGCTCTGGTAGGGTCTTCTGGTCTGGGGTGCATGGGGTATAGCAGGTTGAGATAGGTAGGCTAGTGTGGCATAGTTCTGGGATTCACTGTTGGGCTTCTATGGCGACAAATGAGCAAGGTTTGTAGACAGGCTGGCAGACTCTCATGTTCTCTGATTCTATGGAAGGAGACATATAGACAGCTATGTATTTGTTGAGACTATACTTTGCAATGTCTGATGCATGGTACAGAAATGTTCACCGCACACAAATGTGTATTATACATGGGCAATGCAGAAAGTGGGTGGATATAATTTGCCCCTGAAGGTTCATGTGCTAGAAGCTTAGTCTTCAGGGTGGTATTGGGGTGGTGGGGACTTTATTACATGGGGAATACTGGGAAGCAATTAGCTCATGGGGGCTTAACAAACCTTAAATAGATCAATATGTTCTCTTAAGAGATATGAAAATTCAGGGTCCTGTCTCTCCTGAATGTGGCTATTTCCATTGATGCCTCTCCGATATAGCCAGGAACCCTCAACAATATGAAGCTTGTAATGTTGGACCTTTTAGCCACCTGAATCTTGAGATAAATAAACCTCTCTACTCCATGACAAGTCTCAGGTATGACAAAGACTCAGAACAGTTGTTCTCATTGTTTTTTATTGCTGTGCTAAAATATTATGACCAAAAGCAACTTGGGTGGAAGAGAGTTTATTTGGCTTATACTTTTATGTCACAGCCCATCATCACTAAAGGAAGTCAGGACAGGCTCATAACCAGGATCCCGAAGGCAGGAACTGAAGCAGAGGTGTGGAGGAACCTTGCTCAGCCTGTTTTTTTTTTTTTTTTTCAGGACTACCTTTCCAAGGGTGGCATTATCCAGAGTGAGCCTGGCCTTCTCACATCAATCAATATTCAAGGAAAAGCCTCACAAACTTGCCTGGAAGCCTCTCTGGTGGAGACACCTTTTTTTTTTTTTTTTTTTTTTTTTTTGTCGTTGCTGTTGAGGTTCCCTCTTTCAGAGGACTCTAGCTTGTGTCAAGTTGAGAAAAAACTAACCAACACAGCCATGTAGGTACTAAATGGAAACATATGTAAGATGTAACCTAGCAATGTTTTCAATTGCATTAAACATGTAAAAGACAACTCCACAGCCATTGGTATAGTCATTATCAGGAACATGGGAAATAACACGCGTGGGTGGGGATATGGAGAAATCAGGGCTCTTGTACATTTGTGGGTGGGAATGAAAAATGGCACAGTCACTATGAAAGAGTATGGTGGTTTTCCCAAAAGCTAACCATAGAATTACCATGGCCCCTAGCAATTTTGCACTCAGGAGACACTAAGTGTGAAATGCTGTAGACATGAAAGGCCAAATACTGCATAGTACATAACCAATGTAAAAGACGGACATTCACAGAGACAGGAAGTGAAGTGGGGTTTGCTGGAAATTTGTAAGGCAGGCTTGTGTCTAGTGGGCACAGGGATTCTTTAAGAGCAGAGTTCTGGGAATGGGTGGTATAATGGTGTAATGGTGGTATGGTGGAATGGTGGTATGGTGGAATGCAATGGTGGAATGGTGGAATGGTGGAATGGTAAAATGGTGGAATGGGTGTTGTAACATCCAGTGTGAACATGGCACTGCATGTGTTAAAATGCTAACTCACTGTGAGATTGAGACAGCATAGCTTATGCTATTTCGCCCCAGTATTTTCAAGAGAAGTCAAAGTGCATGGACTCATCCACCACGCCATGAAGCAGTCTCTAGCTCACTCCATCTGTGCTTCCCCAGGATATCTTTGGGTAGATAATGCTTGGTGATATCATTGGCTACATTTTAGAGAAAAGTTAATAAAGGCACAGGGACTCTCCCTCTTAGCCTACTATCCCCATTTCCTTTCTTTGTGGCAAATGCATAAGTATTTTGTTTGTCTGCCATTACTTGTCTCCCAGTGGCACATTGACCGGGTCCAAGGGTCAGTCAGTGGGGTCTGCAAGAAAGAGAGTGGGGACTGAGGGGTAAGAGACATGAAGAATGCAGTCAAGACAGGCTATCTGATCAAGTCTCAAGTCTTGTTTATTGGAAGGCAACTATGGATATATAAGCACAAGCTGGGGAGTGTAGCTGGAGACACTTAATCACAAGTCCAGAATGTGTAGGAGAAAAACAAGATGTTATTAGAGTGTGTTCAGCTGTGGTGGACTTCTTGCAAAAACATCATGCTAGGAAAACAAGTCTCTCATCATGGTGGAAAAGTACCACCTGTAAGTAAATAGCCCGAGATGGCTGCAGAGATGATAGCCACTTTCTGCTAGGAGTCGGCTCCCAACAGCACATGCAGTTTTCTCTGGGCGAAGACTTGTGCTCCCATTCATGACAGTATTCTTAAGGCAGGACACACACAAAATACTTGCACTGGATGAGAAAAAATGACCTTCCTCACCCAGCTAGCTTTTGAGCTGGCAAGTAGCAGCGCTGATAAGGACCTTCTGCTCCTTATCTTCAGGGTGGGTGGGAAATCTCACAAAGAGGTGAGGGTCCTTTAAGGTCCAACCCAGGGCAAATGACCCTCGAACATCTGTGGTTGGAACATTGGGTACCCTCTTGAGATGTTCTTTGCTGGAACTCTGCTCAGCATCTCACCTGCATCTTAATGTTACCCTGCCTTAACCCTTGCCATGGGGACAGCAGGGGAATCTGGGCAGAAATTATTTCTCCAAAAGATGTTGTGCCCTGGATCTTTAGTCCATCTTCATCTCTCATTCACCTCTCCATCACACTGTGTTGGCATGAATACGCTTCTACGAGGAGCACAGTGTATGTATACCCTCAGAGTTCTGTGCCGCCTGACCCAGCATCTCTCCTGCCCCTGTTCCTGCAGAGCTGGGTAACAGGAACGGGAAAAGACCACCTGAAAAAAAAACCCAAACTCACCCAAAGAAAAGAAGCCTTGAGTTGGTACGTCAGGGCAGGCTGTCATCTAGGAGGCCGGGAAGTTAGAGAAGGACAGAAAACACACACACACACACACACACACACACACACACACACACACAGAGAGAGAGAGAGAGAGAGAGAGAGAGAGAGAGAGAGAGAGAGAGAGAGCGAGCGAGCCAGGGGAACACCTAGAGTCTGAGAATCCCCAAGAGACCATCTTCCAAGGTCAGGGTGAAGATAGGTCTCCATGGAGTTGAAATTGAGAGCACCTGATCCAACACTGTGTCTTGGATCCAAGCATCTTTTTCTCTTAAAAAATCCAGAGAACAGATGGCCTTGGAGAGCTCCTGGAGCCTGATAAAATGTCATTCAATAACCATTCTTTGGTTTTCCATCATGAGAAATCTGAGGAATTGCTAAGATTTATGGTAGACAATACGAAGATTATTGCCAAAGATTTTTTTTTTGTAATCAATTGACTGTCTTTGTTATTCATTTCAAGGACACAAGTTGAAATTGGAACAGAGTATCTTGATAGAGGAAAAAAACCAGGATTTTGATTTGTTTTGTTTTAAGATTAAGGATGGCAGTATAAGCTAGTGACTTGGCTTGACATTGGGGCCGGGATTGAGTCCTTAGCACATCTTCTTAGTTTTCCGGAGGGTTCTGACCCTTAGGAGACTTCGCAGTTTCTTTGCTTTAAGGCAGACATTTCCCTTTCCTCTGTATTTTGCGTCTTTGTCCACTAGCTGGACAGCCCCACACCTCTGAGCTCTTCTCAGGCTACTCCAGAGTCAATGTTTTTCATCTTTCATGTTACCAGAGGACCTTGTCCATAGCCATGTGATTATTTACCTCATGGGAGGTGTGCTTGTTAGGTTTTATTTATTGATTGATTGATTTTTGGTCAATTGGTACAAACTAGATTTACGTGGGAGGAGGGAACCTCAATGAAGGAAATATCTACCAGATTTGGCCTGTAGGCAAGTCTGTATGGCATTTCCTTGAATGTTGATTGGTGTAGGTGGCCCAGTCCACTGTGGGTGGTGCCATGCCTTGCCAGATACAAGAAAGATATCAACATAAGACAGAGCAAGCCAATAAGCTGGGTGCCCCCAAAACTCCTGCCTCAGCTCTTGTTTGAATTCCTGCCCTGATTCCCCTCAATAATAAACTGTAACTGGAATATATAACTCAAATAAACCCTTTCCTCCCCAAGTTGCTTCTGGTCATGCTGTTTAGAACAACAATAGAACACAAACTACACAATAGCCTACTGTCTACCCTCAGGACAGTAGCAGTAGAGATGCGAATATTTCTAGATACAGGAAGCTAAACACAGCTTCAATGGTTCTGTATGTCTTTTCCTTTTGTTCTCTGAGCACATGGTGGGTAGGGACCATGTTTAATACACCTTAGTCCTTATTGTTCACCAGGTCCAAGTTAACAAGAGTTCGATTTGTGATGAGTGTCCTGAGAATACTGGTTAGAAGAAGTTGCATAAATTAATCTGTAACCATGGCATTTACAAAATCAAACCATTGGATTAAATGCTTTTAGTCATTTATCTTTTGTAAGCCCACCTATATTTCTTTTGGAAGTCTAACCTCCCATAATAAATGTAGAATATCCACAGGACACTTGCTTAGGTTTTCCGTTCTACTCAGCTCCCCTGGTTTTTCTGTTGGACTAAGAATAGACGGCGTACTGGACAGTTGTAACCAGAAGCTCCTTCATGTACAGTGGCCTCCCTGACCCCGGGAACCGCCACTGGATGTTTCTCCTGCCCATATAGGCTCTTCTTCAAGCAGTTCAGAGACTAACCTTCTATAATTGTCATGCTAAGTGGATAATTGCTCTATTCCTATTGCCACAACAAACTGTATTTGACTGGCTATTTAACAGAGAACAGAACTTTATTTTTCATAGTCCCACATGCTGTAAAGTACAGTATCAAGGTGTGGTCAGACTCAGTGTCTGGCAAGACCTACTGCCTGCTTCCAAATGATACTTTTCAGCTTCACCCTCACCCAACAGAAGGAAGGCCTGAAGCTTGTGCCTTCTCATGGTAAAGGTAACAAAAGGTGCGAACAAGGTCCCACAAATATTTCCATAAGCTTTCTACCCTCATTTATGTAGGTGGCACTGTCATGATCTAAGCACTCCCCAAGGTCCCCTTCTTTATGCTATTGCCTTAAGAATTAAGTTCCAACCTTATTTTTGGAGGGACATAAGCGTTCACATCATGCTGTTGGATGTCATAAGTAGGGCCCTAAACTGCAGAGATTGGGTTTAAATATTAAAGTTATTAGAAAACTATCTCCATATAACTCCACAATCCATGTGGAAGAAATAATCTTCTACTTCCTGACTGAAAGTTTACCCCGTCATTGCTCTTCCAGTCCCAAGTAACTCTATCGTGTTTTTAAACTTTCAGTCTGTATTGTTGATTTTCAGAGAGATTAGAGATTACTCCAAACTGTGATCAAGAACAGAATTGTATTTCTTGTAGATATGGAGATAGAGAAGTCCAAGTTGAGAACGACAGCTGTTTTAAACATAGTCTCTGCTCTCAAGGTGCTGCTTCCTGTTATGGAAAAATTTAATCCCAACCTGGGGTTTCTACCTTGTCTTTAATCATTTAGTTCCTAGTTAAGAGACAGGCAGCTTTTATTACTTACAATAAGCCTTAAACAGCACTAGAGCTGGGTAGATATCTACCCTCTATGCTATTAGAACCTACTTTCCTATTGATAACCTTGAGTTATTACTTACTATGTTTCATGTGGGCTGCTTTTACCTCCAATTGACCAGCACTCAGGGCAGTTTTCTTGGTTCTTAACCCATGATGTTTTTCTCCTCTCTTCACCCTCTTCTCTTTTTCCTCATGGTTTCCTCTGATTTCTGTCTCCTTCCAGTCAGGAACACCAAGCACCACCAATCTTAATTCTGCCCAGCTATAGGCTATAGACATCTTTATTTACCAATCAAAAATAACTTTGGGGGGAGGTCACATAGCCGGTCTACATACACACTCTCTCTGGGGCAACCAGGTCTTGGAGGCCCACACTTAGCATTACAATACATAGCAACAGACCAAAGCTCAATAGCTTTGTCTCTGAGTTCTCCAGGGGAGGGATGTTATGTCCTCATGTGGGAGAATGATAAGGTAGAATGATAAGGACTGAAGCACCCCCTCAAGGTCCCTCCTCCCAGGACAGTTGGCTTTGCTTCCAACACACTAATTTTGGAAGGAACACATCAAACTAGCCATAGCAAAAGCTAGGGATGCCTCTCAGTACATGTTTCTCCTGCCCCAAAGGGTCTCCTTCAAGTTGTTAAGGGCTTCTGGGACTCAGACAAGGACTGTTAACCCTGACATGTATTAGAGACGGTCTAGGGTCTACTGAACAGGTCTTTTGGTCCATGTCTTTGAAGCAGGAGTTACAACCTTCCTACTTCTCTTGCCTTTCCACAAAAGAAACATTGGAGAAATTATTTACTTAATATCCAAAAGAAAGACAGATGAAGGGGAACTTTATGTGGGTGTTTAAGTAAATAATTTCACATAATTTCATATGTAGTTGTGATTTTTCTTACAGGAAAGGAAAGGGGAAAGATAAATGTGTGAATGGAGAGAGAGAGAGAGAGAGAGAGAGAAGGAGAGAGCAAAAGAGGAGAAAGGGAGAGAGAGAGGAGAAGAGAGAAGAGACAGAATTGATTATTCTGACAGCTTCCTCATTTCTATACTTTTCACACCCCTGGGAGGGCTTTGGTGTGTTTTCCCTTAGTTTTGTGGTGAGAGAAGTCCAGCTCTCTCCCACCATCATTGTTCTTAGGACACTCTTTTCTGATCCTTCTTGTCCTGTATTTCCCTGGGCCTTAGAAGGAATGCTATATATTTCTTTACTGAACATTGAACAGCTACCTGTTGTTAGGACTTTGACCAGTTATGAGCCTTGGTATCAATCACTGCTCACTACAAAAAGAAGCTTATCTGACAAGGGCTGAGAGTAGCCCTAGTCCATCTGTATTTACATAAATATTTAGAAGACAGGTCAACTCCATGTCCATTTAGCAAAGCCGCAGTAGCAAATTCCCTCTATGGTTGGTGACCTCTCCAGATGTAGGCTTTTGATTAGGTTTATCATACCAAGGAATCCTCTTACGTGGTGGGCCTCAAATACAATCAGAACCTGGTTGGTTATCACCCACCAACGGTCATGCCATGATTGTACCAGTGAGCATATCTTGCCTGACAGTTCCAGGTTGTTGCATGTAGGGTTCATAGCTGGGTAGAACTGTTAATGGCTTTTCTCTTCCAGTAGCTTACATAGTACCTTCAGGCACTAAGAACAGTTAGCCAACAAGAAACAGCTTTCAGCTCAATTACAGCTTCATTTGTGTGTGTGGGTGTGTTTTCTGTAACTGAAATACGTGGTGTATTAAACATTTTTATCATCTAGTTCTAGAGGGTAGTCAATAGCAATAACATCCCTCTGTACTTGGGAACCTCTGAGGCCTCCCTATAACTAGCAAAAGCCTAGACTCCAGCAACTCCCAAAAGTTAGGCTCAGCCACTTGGCCCAGTACACTAATTACAAAAGCAAATAATGGTGAGAAGCAGAGAAATCTATTTAATGCAGCCATTTTGGGAAGAGGAACAAATAAGTAAGTCTAATGCCCAAGGCTGTCACTGTGTCACCAACATGGCTCAAAGGGAGAACTGGAGCCAGGGGCAAGAGGTATTCATAATTGCAGTCTTGATCTACCTGCTGTCTGTTAATCATTATGCCACATCTGGGCCCTACAAGGTCTTGAAGGTGATCCGAGAAAGTTCTTGTTGTTCAAGAGGCAAGGTACTTCTCTGGGATTAGTACTTCCCTTCTAGAGTACAGTCTCAGCCCTGTGGCTAACTGTCCTTACCTGGGCGATAGGGTATGTCCTTTAAAGTTGTACTGTTCCAGTAACCCAAGGTTACTCAAGAGGGAAGGTTTAGGGGAATATTATGTCTATATCTTTAGCTAAAATAAAGGAGGCAAGAGTATACAAAATGAAGGCAGTTACCTCGGACCCAAGTGAGGAGTCAAAGCATTTTTAGCAAAAGCAGCTTCAAGATGCGTATTTCAAGCACTGGAGATAGGGGTCCATTCATAGTGCTTTCATCAGTCGCAGAGATTGCATCAATCACAGTGATCTCATAAGCCTAGTCTATAAAGCTCATCTGGGCTGGTAAACATGCCCATGTGCTGAAGGTCCTTTTTGGGGAGGCTGTGGTGCCTAGGGAGGGCACCAAATCTCTGTGAAAACACCTCCCTTTCATAACTCACTATGCACATATAAACTGATGACTGTTTTGCTTTATGGTTAAGGGGAAGCCTTTTACTACATAGATGAGAGAGATAGACCAGCCAGAGGCATCTAGAAGAGTCCAGATCAGGGAAAGAAATATAATAAACATGGCCAGCAGATTGAACACGTCGAGGCTGTCTGTGAGAGGGAGGAGAACAGCAGGAGATCGAAAATAGAGAAAACATGGTGAGAGGAGTGACAACAGAGCTCTCTCTCTCTCTCTCTCTCACACACACATACACACACACACACACACACACGAGAGAGAGAGAGAGAGAGAGAGACAGAGAGAGACAGAGAGAGAGACAGAGACAGAGAGAGACAGAGAGACAGACAGAGACAGACAGACAGAGACAGAGAGAGAATAAGTAACTGGGGGGAGGGAAGTCCATGAACTGGGGGAAGTTTAGGGTTGGGGGCGGGGGGAGGGAGGTGGGAAGGACTGGGATGCTAGCTAGCATGGACTTTGAAATGTACAGGTACTTACTTGTGGTTCTGAGGAAGCCTGAAGTCCAGCACAAGCTTTGATATGCTACCAGGCATCACAGGTAGCCACAGGACCCTTCTGCCAGAGGTAAGGGAAATAACTCCTTTTGGTAAAGGGGAACCAGCTTCGTAAGTTCCTGAGAAATGTGGCTTTTATTTACCCATCAGAAGTGCT
This sequence comes from Mus caroli, assembly GCF_978045245.1. Taxonomy (NCBI): domain Eukaryota; kingdom Metazoa; phylum Chordata; class Mammalia; order Rodentia; family Muridae; genus Mus; species Mus caroli. The sequence continues at coordinate 31,872,498 of NW_028227262.1, read as the reverse complement.
CATATGTTCCAAGTTGAGCTCATTTCTGGATATTTGGACTGCCTGTTAGAGTTTCCTTCCATTCTGGCAATGCACATCTTTCCCAATTGCTTGTTCATTTGCACAAGAAAATCTATTGCAATTAATTGTAGTTATTGTATTGAAACATTTTGTCAGTCATTCTAGCAAACTGCCAAACTTAAGGACAGTAGAAGCACCTCAATTTGTAGTCAGCTGAGCAGAAGTGCATACCTACCTGGGGATAAATACCCTTTATGTCTGAAGTGGGAGCAGTTTTGTGATTGACTTCCTATAACATGGGTTCTATACAGTCTCTGGGCAATTAGTGTCAGTATGCAACTAAAGGCACTCATTTAGTGTCAAGAGAACTGTTGTTTGCATTGGGGAAAATTCACGAATTGACTCTGAGCGATAGGTTTCTCCACCATTCTGCTCCCATGGGACTATAACTGTGTTGTCCTTTGTACCAGCAGAGCCACCACCCTAGGGCTTCAGAGACCATGAGAAATGTACTGGTGCTTGTAGGGATGCAACCTGGGATGTGAGCTAGGAATCTCTGGGTCTGCCAAAACCCTCTATAAATTGTCTTAGGACACACACAAAGTCTAAATTCCAAAATGTATCAACAGAGCCAAAGAGGCAGACACAGAAGACACGTTGCCAGCTGTGAGCAGAAAGATATGCCATGGGAGAAGTCCTGAACAAAGACTAGCAGATACATAAATATCAGAAATGAGTTCCTGGAGTGATAAATGGAGACATTTAATGAGTTTTGTTTGTGTGTTTTACAATATGACTAGTAAGTACAGTCTCCATTTAGGTCTCATTATTTAGAAAGAATAAACATATACATTATGGTCATGTGGAAATTTTGCATATGTTTTCCAGAGATATGTTAGCTGGGCCCATGGTCTGTGAACAGCATGGCATCCAGCTGACTTCATCAGGGACACTGAGCTCCTAACACAGTCCTTTATCTGCTCTGCTCTAGAAAGCAGTGGTGAGGACCCAGGACACTGAGCCCACTCAGAAACACAGCACCCGTCAGGAACTGTTGGAGGCTGGACATCAGGGGCATCCAGGTCCACAGGTTTTTTTTTTTTTTTTTTAAAGAAGTGTCTCTCCCCTGTCTTTTTCACCACTTGTTGGTAGACGAGAAGCTGAGTTCCAAGCTTAAATCCTTGTGTAAGTCAAGCTGATTTCCTGTTCAAGTGTGAGAACCACATCTCTGGGTATGTGGTGCCCAAATGTCAGAGGGTAAAAGTCACCTCTGCATAGAAAGGAAAGCTAGGATGTCAAAGGAAGAGAAAGATCCCATTGAATAGAAAAAAATAAGCCTGGGTTCAGTGAAGAAAGCTTTCTCTGGTCAAAGTCAAACTGGTGGGAGGCCATTCTGCCTGACTTTGGGTCCAGGTGCTTGGCTTTATCTTTAGTGTCACAGTGCTGACCCACTTTAGATCTTTTCCAACTCTGGTATTTCAAATCACTCACATCTCTATTTTGTGTTAGTCTTTGGTCATCCAAGGACCATATTCCCTTTGTCCCGTTGGAGAGACTCCAGCTAGCTCTGGACTGTGTGCTGCCATTTTCTACAGTCTTCATTGGTGCTTAGAAAAAAGGATCTCACACATTGAACACTCCTGTCCCAGCATGACAATGCCTAATATGGCCCCTGAGTACTGGGAGCACTGGCAGCCTCACCTTGCTCTGGACAGTGCTGCCATTTCCAGCGATGTCAGGAGCAGTTGACACTGTATTATTGCATGCCCTTTGTCCCCAGTATGACATCTATCATACTGGTGACTGAGGACTCTCCCTGATTCAGAAGGAACCATCCTTGATCTGTTAGATGCTCCTGAGCCCCTTCATTGCTGCGCAGTCTTCTCAGTCCCAGGGCTCAGGGCCCAGAGCATGCCTGCCTATATTCAGACTTTCTCAACTTAGATTCACATCTGAGTTTCTGGAGAGAAAACAAAAAAGTGACTCTGAAAGGAATAAAAGTCAAAGCTGAGTGCTGACGTTTTTGTATGGCTAGAAAGAGAAAGAAGTCGGTCCCAGACCTCAGAATGTGTTGCTTTGTTGTTCAAGGAGGGCTTTCAGAAGGTGATTAGTACAACCCAGTGCCCAGGACCTCAGTTTCTACTGTTCGTTCTTGGAGATCCAACGATGATCTACACACTGACCCATATGACCTGCCTGGCCTTTGGGTGCTAACCGATGCTATCATATTCATGGGTCTCTCTGATGTCTGTGGAGGTGTTTTCCACTGGTTTCTGTAAGTGGGCAGACAAATTGTAGGGTTTAAAGTAGTAGAATAAACTCCATTTTGTTTCTAAGACTCCATTCTAAGTTAACTTGCCCTTAGAGAGGCAAGGCCCCTACACTTGAGTTCTGAGAAAAATCACAAAATGTCCCTGGCAGTTGCAAAATAGACATAACAGCTGCAGCTAGCTGATAACAGAGTGGGCTAAGAAACCAAAGTCATTCCCAGGTGAAGATGATCCTTCTTGGTCTGTGCTCCCTCCTCGTGGTTTAACCAGGTGCTGTAAACCAATTAACTTAAAGGCCAGCATTCCTTTACCCCTCATGTAATGCCAAGGCTTAGAAACTCCTGCTTGTGATTTTTTTTCCTCAGTTTACCCCCTTCCCCTAGACCTCGGAGCTACTCTCCTGTCTTGTTACACCAGGAAGGTTTGTAGCCCGAGCTTGAGCTTGAATAAAGAATCTCGTGTGCTTGCATCAGAGGTGTGGTTCCTGGTGGTCTCTGTTTTTTTTGAGATCTGGGCATAACATTTGATGCAATGGCCGGGAACCCCCAGACTTCTAGGACCCCCAACCTGGAGGGTCTGGCACAGGCTGGTGTCTATTGTCTTTGTGTATTGTTTGTGTCTGTTCTTCCTTTCATTTTTTTCTTTGTTAAAAAAAAAAGCCTCAAGGTATCAGTGTATGGGGCAGGGAATGACTTGAGTGCTAGAGGGTTACAGCCATGGGGGTCAGGGAGACAGTCCTGCCCCCCCAATCCTCCAGCAAGGGTAGATGAGGTCCCCATCCGTCAGCTGGAGGAATTTTTGGTGGAAAATGGAGAGCTCCATCACCAGTTGCTTTTTGCCCCCCGATGCTGTTTTTTTTCCAAAGTGGGAATCTGTGAAGCAGCTATCTTGGGTGTGTCTGTCTATTCTGTTTCTTGTGTTGTTTGGTCTTTGTTTGCATTGGACTGTGATGGACTCAGTAGGACAAAATGTTTCGCAACTTATTCTTATTCTGACTCATTTTAAGGAAGTTAGGGCTAAGGACTACTTATTGCAGCTTGGAGTGGCTGGCTTTTGATGTTGGATGGCCACCTGAGGGGAGCCTTCCATCTCCCTGTGGTGTTTTCAAAAGGCTCCCCCTTTCCCCCTGCTAATGCTTCTTTGTGTCAACAGGATAGTACCTCAGAGGACCTCATTTTCTCCCCTCTGCCTTATGGAATCCACTTGCCTATGCTACTGGGTGATGGGGGACAGGGATTGGCTCCTCAATATAAACCAGAGAGTAGGGCCATACTTTGGGTAGGACTTCACACACTGCATCTTAACAAAAGAAGAGTCAACTTTAGAGGAGTGGAAGGACAAAAAGGGAGGGATTTGAGCCAGGGCAGTGAACAGGCGGGAGGCCATGCATCTGAGGTAAAGGGAAGTTGAAGACAGCTTTTAGCAGCACTCACTGCATGGATTCTGCTGTTTCTGTCTGTCTCTGGACTGAGTTTAGACTTGTCTCTGGTAGAAATGGAAAGTACACCATGTCAAATGTATGTTCTGCTTTTAAACAAGTATATGTATCTATTTTTAAAATAATATTTTATTAAATCTTTGAAAATTTCACACAGTATATTTTGATCATATTCACCACAAAACTCCTCCCATGTCTACTGACTCCACATTCACCTCATTACCCATGCAATTTTGAGGTTTTTTTTTTTTATTGTTTTTCTCCTATTGAGTCTAGTTGTGTGACCCACTCATGGAAGCAAGACCTGCCTGGAGTGTGATTGAGCTATCAAGCACTACATTATTATACAAAGCTGACTTTCTTCCTCTTGGATGCTATCCAATATCAACAGCTCTACAGCTACTGGTGAGATTTTTAGTCCACCTCCATCACTGAATGGCTAGAGTATTGTACAATTTTTGTGAATATTGTCACAATTGCTATGAGTTCATTCATACATGCAACTGTCCTGTTGTGTCTGGAAAACTTTATTTCCTTGAAGTAACCCTCCATGTATATCTCTTACAATCTTTATATCTTCTCTTGTGACATTCCATGAGCTTGGGGGCTTTGAGAATATATATATATATATATATATATATATATATATATATATATATATATATATATATCCTAATTAGTCCCTGTGAAGGGACTCTAGCCTTACTGTTCTCCTCTATCCCCTTTCCTTTGATAAAAACCCACTAGATTTCATTCCTAAAGCTAGCCACCAAGTTCTATTCTCTTATATGGCCACTAACTCCTCCTGAGGCTGACCACCAAAGTCCATATATCAAAGTGTTGAAATTCAACAATCAAAAGCCTCCACTGTGGCTGTCTTAATTAAACCTGTCCAATCAAAATTAAACACCTCATTCCTACACAGGGTTTCCCTTTTTACCTTTATAAACTGCTATTGCCTATGGGCCACATCTGCTTCCTCTCTATCCAGAGGCAGTTTGTCCACTGGGGACAAATATCTCCCCCTTTACTTGTTCAGTTCCCTTCCTTTCTCATCTTCTATCTCCTTTGTCCTTATTTCCTGTTCTTTGTCTCTCTGGGGGCAAATAAATCTCCTTTGTGGGGAGAACTTGGTCTTGTGGGGGTGTCTTTTGCTGATACTAGTTCCTTCACACCATAGTTTCTTATTTTCTGCATGGCTTCCTGTTGAATGTTTCTGTGATAATTGTTTCTCTGATCATCAGAGGGTTTAGGGATGCATCCTTCTAACATCATTAGGGGTCATCTTAGTACTAAGTGGATCCATTAGTAGATTCACCCCTAGGACTAGGAATACTAACCTATTTAGTCACATGTTTTGGACCCCATTTACAGTGACAGAAATGGGTTCCATCTCATGAAGCAGGCGTTCTATGTGATCAGAGTGTTGGTTACTTCCATAATGTCCATGCCGTTATTGCGCTGGGTAGGCCTATCCTATCCTATTAGGCCACTCACTACTGTAGCTTGCATGGTTCACAGCTGGATGAGACTGGTGTTGACTTTTCTCACTTTGTAGCACAAATGCCCTCTCCCTGCACTATGAAAGCAGAGATAAAGCTTCCAAATGAGGACTAGCCTGATTTCTCCATGTTCTGCAAGTCCAAAGTGTGATATCTTTCTCAGCATCATCTTACTGACAAGATCTGGAGGCTACTCAAGAGTATTAGCACTAACACGTAAATGCTTGGGGATCTATGGGTCCACTTTTGGTTAGTCTCATTAAACTTCCTTTTTATATATGTGTATATTTTAGAAAGCTTCTATAGTAATAGTTTCCTGGTGGCGCACGCCTTTAATCTCAGCACTCGGGAGGCAGATTTCTGAGTTCGAAGCCAGCCTGGTCTACAAAAAGAGTTCCAGGACAGCCAGGGCTACACAGTGAAACCCTGATTCGAAAAATCAAAAAAAAAAACAAAAACAAACAAACAAAAAAAACCAAAAAAACCCCAAAACAACAACAACAACAAAAAACAAACAAAAAGGAAGAAGTAATAGTTTCCAAATGGCTGTTTCCCTCTCTCCCTCTCTCTTTTAATTTATTTTTTACTTTTATTGTGACATTTTTTTCTTGCATGGTATAACTATAATTATAATTATGGTTTTCCTTTCTTCTACTCCTCCCAGTTCCTCCCCCACATCCCTTCCTATCTGGATCCCATTCCTTTTCTGTCTCTCATTTAAAAAAAAAAAGGCTTCTATGGGAATATGTGTTAAGTTAATGTAAAAACTAGCCAGCATAGTTTGAAAACTCTTTTTTTTTTAGTTCTTTGCCCTATATTATAATTAGGTTATTTATTTTCTTGAAATTCAGTACTTTGAGTTCTTTGTATATTTTAGATAGATTTTTGTCAGATGTATAATGCTGGTGATAATACATTTTTTTTTTTACATTTGGTAGGCTGCCTCTTTAGGCATCTATTGAACTCTGTGGATGTATTTTGCTGTACAGAAACTTATTTCTAGTTTTATATGGTCCCACTTGTCTATTATTGGTCTTTTTTAAAAAAAATAGCTTTTAAAAATAATGACACAAGACTGGGAATTGTTACCTTGTTTACTGAGGAGGAAACAAGGTTCTAGAAAGAATTATATCTGGCCAAAGCACAGAGCCCTCAGAATACAGTACAGAGACCCCCCCCATCATAGAGCCCTCAGGATAGAGAGACCCCCTTCCCCTTATCACAGAGCCCTCAGAGTACAGTAGAGAGACCCCCCCCATCATAGAGCCCTCAGGATAGAGAGACCCCCTTCCCCTTATCACAGAGCCCTCAGAATACAGTACAGAGACCCCCCCCCATCATAGAGCCCTCAGGATAGAGAGACCCCCTTCCCCTTATCACAGAGCCCTCAGAGTACAGTAGAGAGACACCCCCCCCCATCATAGAGCCCTCAGGATAGAGAGACCCCCTTCCCCTTATCACAGAGCCTTCAGAGTACAGTAGAGAGACCTCCTCTTTTCTCTTCTGGATTCAAGTTGAAGGTTACAATTTTTAGTACTTTACCCCCCAGGTAAGAACTGAGTATTGGTGATGATCTCTAAGTCCTGACTGATTCAATGCAAATCAGTTTCATGACATATAAAGGTGATTTTTTTTTGTTACACAAATTGGTGGCATTTCTTACTGATGGAAGGATGAGCAAGGCCTTTGAGCTTCTGACCAGTGACCCTCGCCTTTCCTGCACCATCCGAGCACACATCCAGTGTGATCTTTGCTCTAAGACGGCTGATTTTCTAGCACCCGAAGCTGCTTTTCTTCATGGAATGCAAATCACCCTTGCATGGGGCCCTGCCAGGCTTGGAGGAATTCAAGGTGACATTCAGTTCCAGATTAACTGACATGGGAACGGTTTTGCTGAAGCTGAAGAGACCTTCCATTTTATTGTTTGTTTATTGATTTATTTTTCTGAAGCCACAAAATAGCCTTAATGACACAGCTCGGGAAATTTGCGCATAAGGGACCTGAGCACTGTGGGTATTCTTCACACAACAGATGTTCATAATACTTATACTGGCAATGGTACCATCACATATTCCTCAAAGATTCTGTCTACAATTTAGGACTCATGGAACTTCACAATGGGGTCTCAAAGTTTGCACACTGTCGCTGAAATCCCTACTGAAGTCTTGGCATCCTGGATTCACACAGCTAGTTTTTGACTCTGGACGGCACTGTCTACATGTTCAGTGTGGAACTGAATGAAACAAAGAAAAAAGACCCATGTAGAAGAATAACTAGGCGGGAAACAACCCACGTTAATGGCCCCATCTCACAGGTGTGAATACTGAGAACTGGTGGGCAGGAATAAAGGACTTTCTGACTTTGCCTACTTGTACCAATCATGAGAATGTAGAACTCTCCCAACCCAGATGGTCCAAGTCTTAGAGACATACACTATATTCAGCCTCTCCCAAGCAAACCAAGGTGACCTGTCTCTATTACACTGGGATATGACTTAAATGCATAAAAATATTTTTAAATATCACCTTATAAGGAGCTCAAGTCTGGATGGATATTTTTGTGAGGGCTCGAAAGATTGCCTCTTTTTTTTTTTTTTTAAAGATTGCCTCTTGTTGCTAACTTACAAGTTAGTAAATCTTCAGATTGTCATGAAGAGGATACAAATTTTAAAAAAAGTGCATCTGTATGATAATTTTCATGATGCTTCATGTCATCCTTTAGGATAAGGGAGCGATAACATCACTCAGTAGAGGTTCTCAGTGCAGTCACTGGTCCAAAGCCGTAAGCATCACAGAGAACTTTTTACCAAGGTAGTCCTGTTCATCTATTCCAGAAGTTGGGGATGGAGCTCTCCAGACAGTGCGATGCTCTACAAGCTCAGTGTGAGGACTGCTGCTAAAGGAGTGAAGCCAGCCCTCGGTATCTGCGGGAGACTGCTTCCAATACTTTCATGTCTTGAAAGTAAACACCTCAACCCAAAGACACTGTGTTAAGTTACTTTTCTGTTGCTGTGATAAAACCCACATGGCCCAAAGCAACTTGTGGCAGGAAGGAACCATTTGACTCACAGTTCCAGAGGGCTTTGGATCCCATGGTGGGAGGCATGGCAACAAAGGGCAAGCATGGGAGGGGGAACAGGAAGCTGAGAGCTCCGACCTCCTAGTGTAAGTATGAAGCAGAGAGGGAACTAGAAGTAGGGCAAGGGCTGTCCTCAGTGATGTCCTTCGTCCTGTAAAGCTGGACCTCTTAAATCTCCCCAAACAGCACCATCAACTAGGAACCAAGTTTTCAAATACCCAATTCTAGGGGGACATTTCTCATCGAAGCATCACAGAGGCTCAAGTCATTTACATAAAATGATGTCATATTTGAGTGTAACCTATGTAGATTCTCGTGCATATTTAAAATCATCTGTATATAATCATAATTATAATGTAATGTGATACAGGTGCCATGCAAATAGTTGTGCTCTATTATCTAGGGGATACTGGCAGGGAAGGAGGTCTGTGCATGCTCAGAACAGTTTTCAAATACATATTTTCAGTCCATAGTGGGTTGAACCTGGATGTAGGGGTCTTACTACCTTGTCTTCCTGGTCTCTGATAGCATGATGGTTAATTTTATGAATCAAAATGGCTAGGCTATAATGTCCTAGTGATTGGACAAACACTAGTTTGTAGGTTGCTGTGAAGATATATTTTTAAGATTTAAAGAATATTTTTTATAATGCAAGTAGCCTCATCTAGTCCACTGAAGAACTTAGCAGAAGTAAGGTGGCCCTCTAGAGCTTCTGCCTCCAGACTGCCCTGGAGTTCAAGACTGTGGGTAACTTCCTGCCAAAGCATCCAGTCCACTCACTGTCTGCTTCCCAAGGTCTGCCTCGCCAGTCCCAGCAGTGCATAACCCCCGCCTCCGTCTCCTTTCTTCTCATGAATACAAGAGTTTCCCAGGAGCTCTGTTTCCCTGGAGATCTTTGGAGACAACATGAGATTCTGATCTCTGAGATCTCCTTACTTGCTTAAGCTCAAGTTCATGACATGAGTCTAGCTGGGCCTCAACTGGCTGCTGTCCACAGGCAGGAATTAGTGCAAACATGAAAATTAATTTCAACCAAGGGCTTAGAGAATTAATAAGGGATTTGGCATTTCATAGATACACCCTATTTCAACAGTCATTTGGTTGTAGATCATTCCTTTTCATTAAAGCCTCTTTATTGAAAAATTCTAGCTTTCAATGGGCAGGGAAAAACCAGATGGGTTTTAATGGAAATCCTTACACTGTTATCCTCTGTATGGCTTCACGGAAGTCAGTTAACCCAAACCAACTATGTTTTCCCTGCCAATGAATCTATGGTTTTTCTTTTGCTGGCTTTACTTCAGGTAGCACCTTGCTACTTGTTCAGGCAGGCCTTGAACTTGCTGACTTTCTTCCTCGGCACCCTGAGGGCTGGCACAACAGTAATACCATGCCTGTGTTTCTAGGTGGCATATTCAAAGTGCCAGTCCCTGCAAGATTTGTGGTATGTGCCTAGCAAGTGGTAGCCATCACTACTGTGGCTTCACTTAATCATGGCGGCATGCCGAGAAAATAGTATTGCTAACTGGTGTTTGGGTGAGTGTTTTCTGGTTAATTTTGAATATGATGGTGTAGCAGAGAGGACACAACCAACTACAGCCAACATGTCGTATGGTTATTTCAGGAAGAAGCTAAGTAAGAGAGGGGGGGAGGAAGGAAGGAAGGAAGGAAGGAAGGAAGGAAGGAAGGAAGGGAGGGAGGGAGGGAGGGAGGGAGGGAGGGAGGGAGGGAGGGAGGAAGGAAGGAAGGAAGGAAGGAAGGAAGGAAGGAAGGAAGGGAGGGAGGGAGGAAGGAAGGGAGGAAGGAAGAAAGGGAGGAAGGAAGAAAGGGAGGAAGGAAGGAAAACCTTCAAGGGGACACAGAGGCTCCACAGTCTGTCGGAGACACTAGTAGTGTCACATAGTTCTAGGGATGTTGAAAGTGTGATCAAGCTGCAGTTTTCTTTCTCCTGCTTGGCAGAAAGCTGCTTCCCCGGGTAAGCAGAGTGGACTGTGAGCGAAGCTGGGGGCACCAGCCCCTTCCTGCTCCCTAACACCCTCCTAACATGCAATTCTGATATATTTGAAACATGAGCATAATGAATGAGTTTGGACTAAGAGTCCAAGCTGATGTACTTCAGTACCTTCAGTAAGATTTCAAGTAGAAAGTATCTGTTACATCCGTACCTTATTCTTCTGCTTAGAGGAAAAGCATTTCTTTCTTTTTCTTTTTTTTTTTTAAATAATTGTAATTTGGATAGATTCTTCTTAGAAATCATTTTTTATTAGGCTCAAAAAGTTTCTTTAGTTCTAGTTTTTAAAAAATCTTTTTATTGCTTCTTTGTAAATTTCGCATCATGCACCACATTCCTGCTCAGCCCACCCCTCCCCCCAACTTGTACCTGCCCTCCACTCTTGCAATCTTCCCTGAAACAGAGGGGAAAAAAAAAACTCATTGTGGAAACTGTAGTGTGTCACAGTGTATCCCACAGTACACTCCTTTGTCCACATTGCTTTGCTTGCAAATGTCCACTGTTGATCTGGTACGAGGCCTCTGGCTTCTGCTACTCCATCAGTACTGGAACCTCCCTGGGACTCCTCTCAGATATCCTGTTGTTGCCCTGTGTCACGGAGATCCTATAGTTTTGGGTCTGCAGGACTGGTCCCTTCACACATTCCAGCAGTTCACCAATGGAGTACATGTTGAGGTAGACCAATTGAGAGGTATTTGAACTGGTTGGTCGTCTCGTGGCGCTACCAGCCCTGCTTACCAGCAATTCCCATCACCAGAGCCAGTTCTCTATCCTGCTGTTCAGCTGAGGCACAGAGCCTACATTCCCAAGTGCTGCAGCAGGTGAGGGACAGAGCCAGCTCTTGCCGTTGGTGGCAAGAGGCAAGGTGTGTGGGGGGGTGTCATTTCTCTCTTGTCCATGTCCCACTATATGGTAGACAAGTGGTGGGGACAACTCTCCCATGCTCCCCGCTCTCAAAGTTGGCTTGCCTGTGTTCTCCCCACCTCATCCCCACTGTCTGTCTTGTGTGTCTGTGTATATTCACCCCCCACCCGCCAGGGTCCCCTCTCCTGAGTACTGCAGCCCAGGGTCAGATCTCCTGCTCTCGTGTCCCCAGAACCAGCTCTCCCAGGATGCCCAGCTGAGGGGTGGGGCCAGTTCTGCATAGCCCACAGACATCGGCAACTCCCTCCCCCCCAGGTGGCAGCCCAGACCAGGGCTATCCATCTGACCTTTGTTGGTAACAGAACCCTGCTGCTTTAGGGTCACAGACCTAGATGTGCCCCCTTACCCCTCCCATGGCAGCACAGGCCAGGATCCCACCATGGTCCCAGGTGCCATCCCCAGCTACTCCCATCAGGCTGTTCTTCTGTATCTGCGAATCTCCAGTTCTGCCTCTTCATTGTGTTCACATCCTTCTGCTTCTCTTTCCCTTCTATTTCTCCACCACATATTTACTCCTCTTAGAGGTACTTAGAGTCTCTGTGTGCCTGGGGCCATCTCAAGAGCAGTCTTAAGAGTGTTATACCCTACAGGGGTCATCTTGGGCATGGTCTGCCCCTCCTCATAGGCCTGTGTGGTGGTTGTCTTAGGCTAGCTCTCCGTTCGGTCCCCAAGGAGCTGGCCTGGTGGTCATTGCTGGCTCCTTCATCATCCAGTCTGCCCAAGTGGCCCCAAGTGAGGGTTGTCTGTTTTGGGCTCACTCCCTCCTGATCCCTCAGTCCCAGGCAGGGCTCTTCAGGTCTCCAGCTTGCTCCCGAAGTCCTGGGAGCCCTCAGGGCCTGCATGGAACCAGACTGGTGGTTGTCTCAGGCTAGTTCCCTGTCTGAGCCCCTGGTCCTGGACTGTCTCAGGGTTTTGGTTTATTCCCCTCCCCCACCCCCACAGCCCCAGGGAGGCTATCATTCAGATATTCATAGGTCAGAACACTGAGTACACTCTCCTCCAACAATCCTCTCTCTTTTCTACCACTTACTGACACACATGTGGCACAGCAGCCGCACCTGCAACGTTACTTCGGGCTATGTAACGTAGGGGTGACTATGTTTTGTTTGGTTTTTGTTTTTGTTTTTGTCAGAAAAGCTGTTACTGTTTTGCAGATGCTTCTCTTCATCGTCAAATGTATGACTGCGATGGTATGATTTCCCCCTTAAGTAGAAGAGCACAGGGAAAAACACTGATGGATTTCCAGGTCATTAACGAACCAGCTTGGCATTCTTGGGACGTACCCTAGCTAGTCAAGGTGCACTGTCTGTTGGGTTTGGCTTGCCAAAGTTAGGCTTTAAGTGAAATGCTTGCGCACCTGTCTTTGTGTCTGTGCTCGTGGGGTTATCTGTCTGGAGTTTCTGTTACTTGTAACATTTTTGATGGAGTTATAGTATTAAATGGTTTCTTGCAACAATCCGAACAGTCGTCTATTCTGTATAATTTCCTGGAAGACTGGAATCAAAATGAACTAACCTTTCAATGTTAGGTGAAAGGCCATCCGAAGCTGAGATTTTCTATGTGGGATTTTTTTTTTTTAAAGTATAATGTATAAGAACAGAGATAGGATTATTTAACATTGTGTGTTTCATTTAAGTACACACATTTCCTTCAAGGGCTTTGGCACTTTAACTTATCAATATATTAAGTTTTTCATAACATTGTCTTATTTTCCTTTGGACATATGTAGAATCTGCAGGGCTGTCAGCATCCCTCTTCTGTTAGCAGCTGGGCCACTCTTCCCTCCCATTCTTTCCCGTTCTCTTCATTGCTCCTCCCTCTCCTCCAACAAGCTGACCACTGGGCTATCAGGGTTTGTTGTTTGTTTGTTTGAGACACAATCTCTCTATACAGCCTCGACTGTCCTGGAACACACTCTGTAGACCAGGATGGCCTTGAACTCACAGAGATCCTCCTGCCTCTGCTTCCTGAGGACTAGGATTAAAGGTGTGTCCCCCCCCATGCCCTGTGGTTTGTCAATTTTATTGACTGTCTAAAATTTTTTCCAGGTCATAATTTTTTGTTTTCCTGTCTTCTACTGTAGTAATTTATTATCTTATTTTGCTTCTTCTTTCCCTCCTGTTTCTTCTATATCTAATTGAATGTTCTTTGTCTTGGTTTCTAAAAGGGAAGTTGAAGTCATAGACTGGTCTGAAGTCATGAGACCATTCTTGCTTTTTAACTTAATTTGGGGTTGTAGTTTTCTTTCCAAGATTCGTTTCCCACCCAATCGTGTTATGCTGTGCATTGGCAGTCAGTTCACCGGGCTTCTGTCTCATCTTGCCTGTTGGAAGGCACAGACACTTTTTATTGGGTGTTATACATTATTACTTTTTTCTTATTTTGTGGTGACTGTTTTTGTATCCTTGTATATACCTCTGAGCTTGCTGTGAGCTTCACTCTTGTCCTGGCTACAGACAAGATGGTTCTATCTAGGTTCTGCCTGTATGAGTTTTTAGGGAATCAGTTCTCAACCTCTGGGTCGTGACCCACTTTCACAGTGACCCCATTCACAGGGGTCGCATATCAGATATTTACATCATGATCATAACAGTAGCAAATTTATAGTTATGAAGTAACAACAACATGAGGAACTGTATTAAAGGGTTAGAGCATTAGGAAGGTTGAGAACACTGCCTTAGGGGACCTGCGTTTTACTGAAACTACTAACTGCCTTGCCTGAAACGAGGGTTCCTGATGGTTCAGTGACCCTGCTAGTGGCCAGGACCTGCCCTGGCTTTCTGTGTCTCTTTCCCTCCGGTCCTTTCCAGTGGCTCTCCTGGTCATCTCCTCATTTGCATCTATGGATCGTTCTGGGGCTTACAGGAGCTTCTGCATCTCCAATGCATGCAATGCTCCCTCTGTCCAGGTTCCTATCTTGCTTAGGTGGGTGCTCTGACTTGAGTAGCCATATACTTCCTCAGTAACACTTTCAAAGGCATGGACTGAGTCCTCTCCGGTCAGTGACGTGGATCAATCACGCGGCTCTGTCTGTGCTACTTTTCAAAACTTCTTTCTTCAGCAATTCATTTTTCCCCCTTTTGTTATTTCATATGGGCAGGTCCCTTTAACCTCATCTTGACTATTTAATCTAATTACAGTCTTACAGATAACAGGGGATGTTATTTTTCCTACTGTACAAAGAAGGAACACTCCACTTGCGTAACTAATTCCTTAGGGTCTAGGTCTGGAATGTTGAGGCACCGGTGAAGAACAGGGCTTTGGTCAACTTTTGAGCTAGAGCTGCAGGATCTGTGGTGGCAGCAATGTCCACTAGGGGGCGGCAGAGGCCCGGCGTGCTCTGGTTCATCCTTGGGTTTTCCCTTTGCTTCCTCCCTCTAATGCTAATTCTTGCAAGTTCCTTACAACCCTGGCGACTTCTAAGCTCATCCTGGTTGCTCCACAGCTTTGCTTCTTGGACTGTGGGCTGAGACACTCCTCACAGCTTTTCGTTGCAAGTAAACAGAGAACAGAAGTCACGGTGGCTTGGTAATAAAGATGTGCAAAGACTGGCTGGATTTGGACGGTCACTAGTTTTCTGGCTGTCTTCTCTATGGTTTGGCTTTGCTTTCAGACTCTTTTCCCACTTAGTCAACCAGCTGACTGCTGCTGTTCTAGCCTCACATCAAACAATGCAGAAAAAGTGAGATCTTCTTAGGCCACCCATAAGTCTCTACTTGATGGGATCAAATGTGGGGTACACAGGTTTCCTCCAAACCCCGACAACAGCGGCCTACTGAAGCAAGGACTGGCTTGGGTCAAGTATGTTCCGCAGTCAATGTCTGTGCTAAATAGGCTGAGAGTCTACACTTATCTCAAGCTAGTAAGAGCCGACCTTAGGAGCTGGGGTGCAGGCCAACCACTTCAAAGCACACCCACGGCAGGCTGTAAGAGCAGCTGAGGCATGTCGGTAAGCATTTATAGATATTCATAATGGGAGAGTCCATGGGGTCAGGATCAGACCCAAGGCTCTAACAAGTATTCTCTGTGTGAGCTGCTACCTAAGGGCTCCCTGAAGAATCAAAAGCAGCTCACAGCCACAGAGGGTTTGTAGCTCCTGCCCCAAGAAGCCAGTGAGGTGAGGGCTGGGATCTGACCTATTTATAGTCTGGTTCCTTTGTTGTCTCAGAACAACCACCAGGCATAATGCTAAGATTGAGTAAGTATCTAAAGGTCTTCAGAGAACGCACTGCTTACTTAGAAGGGAGGAATGTCAGTAGATACAGCACGGAACTAGAGAGCCTGTGGGAGCTACGCATGTACATGCGGCTAAAGGTGCATACAATGACAGCATTTTCTTTAGCGTGTGGAGGCCAATCTGTGCCTTAGAGAGAGCATCTTCATGATCTGATGGATCAGGGAAATGAGCCATGGGAAGAAGGGATGGAGCTGTCAGGAGTTGGAGGAAACAGGAACCAAATACCAGTAAACGCAGAAGTCCAGGGCTCATCACTTCCTTTGTCTCCAAAACACATATAAGTTTGTTGATGTTACTTGATAGTTTCAAGTCCTAACATCCTGAAATGGGGTGTGGGGTGGAAAGCACAAACAAAACAAAACAAAAAACGACCCACACCTACCTCGGATGAAGGCGTTAGATACTCGGTCCCCAGGCACAGGCTGCAGAAGACAGCTGCGGGTGTCAGGGTGTGTGCAGGAAAGCTACATCTCCCTCCACACTCCCCGTAACTTGTACACATTGAGCAGGGTTTCAAACTCGGCTACCTTGGCAGTGAGATGGTTCTTTGGCTCCTCAGCACTCCAGATTTGTGACATCAGAAAGGTAGATTGGTTTCTCCAGTCTTGAAAAAAAAAAGGGTTGTTTCTCTAGCTGAGTGAGAGATAGACACATGGGTAGATGGCGTAAGTTTCTATGTTGGCAGGGTGATGAACTTAACAACTGGCTTCTCATGAGAACCCCTGCAGTGCAAATGCACACCATCCACTACCTGCAGCAATAAGCTCTCCATGTTCCTTCTGGGCATTGCCTTCTTCTTGGTGCAGCCTTTTATCAGGGACAAGGACTGACCCTCAAGGGGCAAAGCACAGTCAAAGCCACTTGTATTATTTACCTAGACGCTGACATGACCACAATTTCTGAGAAAAAAAAGAAAGGAAGGAAGGAAGGAAGGAATGAAGGGCTTATTTTGGTTCCTGATTTAGAGATTTCAGTCCTCGGGTGTCAGGCCCGATGCACTCACGGGACATCATGTCAGCAGGACTGTGTGCCTGGAGAACAGCGGGCCATGTTGTGGTGTACCAAGGGGTAGGGAGAATGCGAAGGAGCCATTTATAACCTTCAAATGCTCTTCTACTGAGGGTCTAGTGAATGTCCTTATCAGTCACACCCTTCTAGAGGCCTCAAGCTTTGAAACAAGTGTTCAAAACACAAGCCTGTTGGGCCATTTTAGACTCGAACCATGGTACCATTCGGGCCTTGGTGGAATAAATGCAGTTTCCTGGGGTCACCTGGGGCCTGATACATGGGCACCATCCCTGGTCACACTCTGGATTCCACTGGGGTCTTATTCAGTTCAGAATTATCCTGAAGACAAATTCTTGATTCAACTTAATGAGTTAAACTTTATACAACTGATATGTTGTATCTCTGAATTCTTTATCCATTGATGGTGTCAACTGCAGACTGAAAATATTTGGGAAACAAACGAACTGAGCATGTGTAGACACTCCTCCTTATTATTTTGTGAATGATGGACTATAATGGCTATAACCTAGCATTTGTATTAGATTAAGGGTTGGAAGTTATCTAGAGGTGCCGTGATGCATGTGGGAGAATCCCTTAGGATATCTGAAAACAAGGCGCCATTTTGTAGGGTAGACATGAGCTTATCCAGGGGTCTGTACCCCTGCACATCCTCGAGTGGTTCTCTCGTGGATGCCAAGGGGGACTGAATGCCTTTCCTTCTACAGTCATAGCATTGTGCTCTTAAACACTTTCTAACATTTTGTTCTGACTCACTTATGTAAAACTACACAATACTGAGTTACAGGAGGGCACTCCCATGTAAGTATGCAATGTGCTTGGGGCATGTCTCCCTGCACAGCCCCCAGCCCCCTTGTTTTCTCTCTCTCTTCCCATTGCCTTTTTTGTTGTTGTCATAGAAAACTTTAGTTCCACTTTGATATCTTATTGTTGTATGTATCTGTATGAAATCTAGAAATCACACATGAGCAAAAACATATTTGCTTAAAGTTGAATTGTTCCACTTGATAGGATCATCTTCAGTGAGTTGACTTTTTAATTTTTATTTGCAAATGACACAACATCATTCCTCTTTAGATCTAAAATGATTCCAGTGTGTGCACCACCTTTTCCTTAACCTCTCCTCTGTTGCTCGACACCGAGGCTGGCTCCACAGTTCAGCTATTGTGGCCCCAGCTGCAGCAAATATCGATGTGCAAGTGCTTTGGTGATGTGCTCACTTGAAGTCCTTTGGGTAGAGCCGGGTCACATGGCAGGTCCATTTTTAGTTTTTTGAGAAACCTCTGTGCAGATTTCCATAGTGACTGGACTATTTACATCTCGCTGGCAGCAGGCGTCCTCGCCAGCATTTGTTAGTTGTTTTCTTAATGACTTCCATCCTGAGGAGGACGAGATCCTAGTAGGCTCTCAATTTGCATTTCTCTGCTAGCAATTGTCTGTTTTATTTTTATTTTTTTTTGAGGACTGCCCATTCATTTCCTGGGCCCATCTGTTTATTGAGTTGTTTGATAATAGTATTTAGGTTTTTGATACCTTTATTGATATTAATCTTCTCTCAGCTACATAGCTAGCCAAGGTTTGCTCCCATACAGGCTGCCTCTCCTGAATGGTGCCCTTCACCATGCAGAAGCTTTGTAATTTCATGAAGTTCCATTTATTAATTATTGGCATTATTTCCCAAACGACCCTAATGTAAAACATAAAACTCTGCAATTCTTAGAGGAAAAAGTAATGAAACAGCTCACTATAAATTGAGTTTTATGTTGTATGTTTAAGATCTTTGACCCATTTGGAGTTTATTTGGTACAGAGTAAGAGATAGCAATCTAGTTTCATTCTTCTGTATGTGGAAATCCAGTTTATGCAAAATTGTACTGTGGTCCCTGTGAGGTCCCATGATGCACAAAACAGACATAATTATGTTCATAGAACTCTATGTTATTTAGAAAGATTAATCCACAAGTGTAGGGGGCAGAATCCAAGAGAGTAGCTGGGTTGTGGAGTGAGGAAAGACTTCCAAGAGAAAGGCTCTGATCCTCAAGGTGGAAATATTGGGCCCCTGTAGTGAGGGGCGAGCTACTGTGAACAGATATCTGCAGAAGGGTGTGGAGGGGTGTGTGGTGGCCAAGAGTCTGAGGTTCTTAGAAACCTGTAGGCTGAAGCTACAGGGCTATGCTGTTTGAACTTGCCATGGGGATTTTGAGCAGAGAGAGACTTCATGTGGGAGACTCGAGACTTTCTTAAACCTGAAAGGCCCAGAAGACAGAACATTTCTAATAAAAATCCAAGGCAGGTGGTCTGTAGCTACCCAGCAGCTCTGGCAGTACTGGTGTATTCAGGAGGCCAGAGAGATGTCACAGTGACCACTAAGGCAGGATGGAGAAACAGTTTCTCCTTTAACCTTTTCTGTATCCAAGGATGGATCATCACGGATGGATCGTACCCTGTCCTAGGGGATCCAGACATATTCCTTAGTTGCAGAGAACAACATGGCAGGGGCCAGCAGATGATGGTTGATAGCAATGGGAGTCTTGAAAAGCATGCTTTAGGAAAGTTACTGAGCCTGTGTTCTGTCTCCACTGCTCACTGGTTCAAGTTTGCCTCCAGGTCTCAGTTTTAAGTCTTGTAAAGCAGGGATAATGTGAGGTGTATGAACATCAGCGGCCGTTTTACGTAGATCTCAGGGTTCCTGGTTGTTAAAAACAGAGTCGTGATACTTTTGTTGTGTATTAATAATAAACATAAAACATAAAAATTAAACATAAATATCATTAAAGGATTTGGAAGCAACATAATTTTGCTCACCTTTTAACACATTACAGTGGCTTTTGGGTGTCAGTGGGAACAGAGTCACCTGCTACCAAGTTGACTGATTCTTTACCGAGGACCACCCAGACAGGGTGAGGGCCATTACAAGGCCCCAAATCCTGACCAAGTTTTTGTGTATCTCAGCACATTCCTGCAGTCACATGGAAAGAAGGCAGGGCAGGGTGGGACGAACCCTCCTTCTGGCTGGAGGATTGCCTCATGCAGACACAGTGATGGAGTCTGCCAGTCTCCGACCTGTCCAGGAGGTAACTGGGCCTTTCAGACTTTTCTTCCTCAGCCTTTGGGTGATGTGTGTCCCAGAAACCTGAGGGTGTTCTGTACCCAGAGTCTAGACAATGATGACAGTGAACTTCTGGGAGCACGGATCTGGTGGAAGCAGCTTCCTATCAAGGGTAAGAAGAGGAAGTAACTGTCTCAGGGCAGTGCGGAGACAGGGGCACAAGGGAAGAGCTCATGGGCGTGGCAAGGAACTTCCCCTTGGAAACCTGAAAAATGCCTGGAGCCTCAACTGCACAGAAATGGAAGCCCAAGGCCATAGCGCAGCCTGCAGGGCTGTTACTGGCCATCTCAAACTGGAGACACCACCTGAGCTTGCACACTGAGGATCTGAGAGTCCTGGATGCCTGCACTTCCTATTCTGAACATCATGCCCGTCTTAGCTGTTGACTCCCCATAGGCTTCTAGGAAGCATTATCTCCGGCTAGGAACAAATAAGGGGAAGGGGACCTAAAAGGGAGAAGACACCTGCTAAAGGGAAGAGGGGAGCTGGCTGTATGGATGGTGGAGTGGAGGGCTGGCACCTAAAAGCCTGTGGAGGATTCTTCAGGCGTCCTTAGGTGTTTCTGGCATTTCCTATTCACACACTCTGAATCTCATCTGAGGTCAGCTGAGCGACAGCTCACCATCTTCCAAGGTCCGTCTTTGGATCTGGTGACCTTTGAACCACCCAATAACCACAGAAGATAATCAGCTGAGGGTGTGGGGGATTGCTCCGTAGGAAAGAATGTTATCAGGACACTGAGGAGTAGCTGAGCAGGTGCTGGGTTGTGTGCACACACACCTGGAAAAGACAAGCTCCCTTGTCATGAACAAGAAGTCACGTGTGCATACGCAGCTGCACAGACATCACCTTCCATTGGTCCTACTTGCCCATTTCTTCTCAGCTGTTAGAACTCGAGCAACACTGGCCCTGAAAAAATACGTGTGGAAACAGCTTTTGTGTTTTGTGGTCTTACTGGCTTTTTAAAATTTAGTTTTTAGGTTTGAGATTATAATATAATAACAACATTACTTCTCTTCCCTTCCTCTCTCCACCCCCAGGTACCTCTCCCTGCTCTCCTTCAAACTCATGGCCTCTTTTTAACTAATTGTTATTACATGCACATGTGTGTATACAGATATTCCAAACCCATAGATTGGTGGACAATGATTTTCGGGTTGTCTTTGAGGTGGACTTGGAAGTGATTCCCACTGAAGTGAAGGTAAGAACGAGCTACCCTCTGCTGCTAAATATCAGGGTAGATCAAGGGAGGCACATCAGCTGCTGCTTGTGGAGGTGGGACAGCCAACGGTCTTGCCTTTCTAAATGTCGTGTCCTGGTTCTGGAAAGAGGTAATTTTATATGAGATATTCTCTCTGTCTCTCTCTGTCTCTCTGTCTCTGTCTCTGTCTCTCTCTCTCTTTCTCTCTCTCTCTCTCTCACACACACACACACTTTGTTCTTGTTCCCTTGCACCACGGCTTTCCTTCATATTTCTTCTCTTGTTGGTTCCCTTCCCCCCTCCACATGCTTCCTGTCAATCACAGGCTGGTTTGAAGAAGGTGGGATTTGCCCAGTGTTCCTGCTTCCTCTCTTAATTCTATGACTCCATTTGGCCTCAGTGTGGCCTGAGATTGGTGCGGAGAAAATGGCAACTCATCTTTGCCCCCACCCTTCCCAGGGATGTTGCAAGCTCACTGTATTACTTATGTCCCTTTGCTGTGATAAAACACCACGGCCCAAAGCGACTCGTGGAAAAATAGAATTAATTTTGGCTTATGGCTCTAGAAGGGGAAGCCACAATGGCGGGAGAGGCAAAGCAGGCAGCCAGGGCAGAAAGCAAAGAGAGCTCGTCTTCAACCACTACAAATGCAGTGCAGAGAAAGGAAGGATTGAACTTAGGTCTTAGTCCATGCACTTACATTTCCCCAGGGGCTTTTGTCGTTTTTCAGACAGGGTTCTCCTAGTGCCCAAGTTAGCCTTCTACTCACTCTGTAGCCTATACAGCTCTCAAACTTGGAATCTTCTTACCTTAGTTTCCGGAGTAGCTGAACTGCAGATCTGAGACACCATATACTCTTCTTCATGGTTACAAGCTTTTCTAGCCTTCAGGAGTCTGTGGGAGCTTTCCTGCTCGCCTCTGTTCAGGCCCCTGCAGTTCATGTTCCTGACTCTAGGTGGCAGAAGCCCCTTCAGGTCCTGGGGTCTGAGCAGAAGAAGGTCAACTCTGAACTGAGGCTGAAGTCGGAATGTTGCTGCATAATTAGCGGAGCAATTTGCAGCCTAAGTCAGCAGAGAAGCCCCGGGGCGCGCACAGTGTCTGAGGCACATTCCTATTTCCCGATCAAGGAGAATGCGTGCAGTCTCTTTCATGCTGTAGCCCGAGGTCACACCATCTAGACACTTGGCTTCATTTCCTTCCCCCTCATTTCTCCTGACCTTTCTTTTTATTCACCCTGCTTTGGCTCAGATGCACCAATGGGTCTAGTCAGAGTGAGAGATCAAGTGTCCACCCGAATAAAGACTCCTCTGTGCCCACTGGCTGGACATTGGCCTCACTGTCCACATGCCGTTTGGCCACCGCCCGACTTTCTTATAAATGTGTGAAGGGTCAGCATGCAAAGGGTTCAGGCAGAACCTCCAGTCTGATGGGCTGTTTGTACAAGAGCTAACGGTCCCAAGGCGGGAGGCAGGGAAAGGGGGGGCATTTACTGATCACCTGCTCTTTGTGCGTTCTATGCTAATTGGTGACCCCGACTTCTTCATCTCATAATCCTAGGGAGGGCACTCCTAGTTACATTGCAGGCAAAGGACACATAATTCAGACAGAAAAAGTACTTTTGCTTTTGCATGATGATGGCTGAATACCTAACAGAAACAATTTCAGGGGAAGGAGAGAGTCTGTTTCGGCTCCCGGTTTTAGTGGGTTCAGACCATCGTAGCAGGCAGGTCGTGGTAGAGCAGAGCCATTCATGTCAAACCAGAAAGCAGGCGAAGAGAAGGCTTGTGCTCAACTGGCTCCCTCTGTTCTTCTTTCTATCCCTTGGAGGCCCCCCCACTCCGTAAGCTGGAGCCACTTGCATCCAGGGGATGTCTTCACCCTTGGTTAGTCCTCTCTGGAAATTCCCTCGCAGGCATACTCACTGGCATGCTTGTCATCTGCTAGGCGATTTTCAATCAGCCAAGGCGACTTGAAGATTGGCCATCTCAATAAGGCCACCCATGGGCCACAGGATGGGGGCAGGACATTTGGCTCATGAGTTTATTCAGAAAGCTGAACAAGCACAGGCTGGGAGACTGGTTCTGTTTCTCTGTCATGGCTCTTCATCAGCAAGTAGAACAGCCCTGACTTCTGCGAGCCTGTGAAGATGTGGCAGTGGATTTGGACGGACACACACACACACACACAAATACATGGTATCAGAAAGATGGATTCTTCCTTCTTCATAAGTTTTCCCCTGCCAATTACTCTTTAATAAAGCAAACAGCCATCACTAGTTAGACTTAGTGGTTGTCAAATAAGAAGATAGAGGGAGGGAGGGGGCATGTCCTGGGGAATATGGGAGGAGTTGGGGGGGGCAATGGGGAATGGATACGATCAAATTTCATTCTAACATGCATGAGAATCTCAAGAACAAGGACAAATTGTCTTTAAAAGAACCTGTAAAGACACCACCTCTCTTTAAGCATGTACTTGGGCAGTGGGCCATCACTTTTTGTCCGTGTTTGCCTAGCCGTGGGATCTCACACTAAACCCAGATAGGGTGAGGGTTTATAGCACATACTTATTATCTGGGCCTTGGTCTTCAGTGGCTGCATGTGGCTCTGATATATTGTCACAGATGCACCCAGGACTGCTCTTGTATGCTGCCACCTGCCACTCCCTCCGTGGGCTTGTTCCTCTTTCTGACGTTTCTTACTCAACCCTTATGTCTTCCCATCTGAGAGCTGGTGCTGGCTGGTCTCCTTGCTCACTGAGATAGGGTCTTAGGTTTTTGGACATAGAACTCTGTCCCATGGAGCCACGGGTACAGTTCTGGCCTCCTGGTAATGACTCTGACTGGCCTAGGCACAGAAGAGGAGGGCTCTGCACCTGGTCTCTGTTTGTTTGTTTATTGTCATAACACCTGAATGCTACAGAGTGAACACAGATAGAAGTTTATTTATCTTTCTGGGTCTGGAGGGAGGAGGTATGACATCTGTTGGCAAGGCTCATCCTACTTCATAGAGTGGGAAAGGACATTACACACCGGCAAAATAGAGCAAGGGTCCCAACTTAGCTTTCTCTGCTTCCCGTCAAGCCACTAATGCTATCACAGAGGACTTGGCCCTCATGACTCCATCCAATTCCACCTGTCCTCCAAAGGCCCCGCCTATAAATCTCTGTAAGTTTGAAGATTAGGTTTCTTGGAGGTTACACATATCAAGACTACTGCACAGATCCAGCGCTACAGTAGGAACATCTCCAACTTGTGCCCTTCCCCAAGCCTTGAACAGGCTGAGTAGACCTTAAATGTTTGCCACAGCTGGTCTTCCACCAACCTAGGTGGAGTCTTCTGCCTGGTAGCACCTGCAATTTTCTACAGGAGCAGGCTGCCTGCTGAGCTTAAACAACATAATCCTGCCAAACAAAGGATGGGCCTGTGGGCCCTCCCTATATAAACACAGTGCTAAATATTAAACTGTGAGCCTTGGTCAGAAACCTTTGTCTTGACTTCATTCTTCTCTCACCTGTTCTTTTCCATCTCTAGCCACCCTTTCAGGTACCCAGTTCATCCATGGCAGCTGGACAGCAACACCCACTCACTTGGCACATATCTGCTTCTAACTATCTTCTTGGCTCTAGGAAACTTGCTGATCATCCTGTCTAAAAGCCTGCACCTCCTTATAATTCTGTTTACTTCAAGACAAACAATTACACATTCCCATTTTTTCTTGGGCAGCTTGGAGTAAGAACATTGCCCAGTTCTGTGTGTCTGGACATGAGATGAATCTTCAAGCACAGCTGCTTCTCACACTGCAGATGCTCAGGGAAAGGAAACCGAGTCATGGTGCCAGTGTGAGAATGCTGTGTGGACCTTGAAACAAACACTAAAGGACCAGAGAGATTTAGGGATATAGTCTGGCTTCTGTTGGAAGGACTCCAGGCAGAGGCTGAGAGAGGACTCTGGTGAGGGGATGCTGTCCTCTGTCTCTCCCAGAGGATCACCCATTTTTTGGCTCACTTGTCTTGCCTTTGTTTTTCATCCAGTGCCATTGGTTGAGTCCACGATGATAATTAAACTAGAGATGGCCTGAAGAGCAAACCCAGATCATGGCTTTGACCTGGAAACTTTCTGTCTGTTGTGAGAACAGGCACAAGACCTAAGAAGTGAGATAAGGCTGGGTAAGGCCTTCTAGGCTACAAGACCTTCAACTCAAGAGCGATGGGAACATTTTTGATAGGATTTTAGGAGGCAAAGGATATAGCGAGACTTGCATTTCTGCTTTCAAGTGAATTATTTAAAGGGCATCTATAGGCTAGAGGCAGAGAGGATGTTGATCTGGATAAGTTAATGGTGGCAACAGGGTGTAGATGGTGAACCTAAGATTAGAGTGGGAAGATGGAGGAGAGCCCTGGAGGCCAAGGTGCAAATCCATCATCTCTCTGGAGTATCTGTTCAACTTACCACAAAGTATGAATTAGTGGCCACTAATGCTGGTCTGGGCATTTATTCTAACCCTGTCTTTGCACAAGAGTGCAATGCCATGCAAGAGGATTGATGAGAGTCACAGTCAAGACCGAGATTCCTGCAGACTCATGGGAACATCGGGGCTTGCTCCTGTTCCTTTTGTGTTCTTAGAACAGAAGGCTCCAGACTGGGTAGTTTATATGCAGTAGTAATTTGTTTGACTCATGGTTCTGGAGGCTGGAAAGTCAAATACATAAATATCAGCATTTAAAGAACGGCTTCTTGATGACAGACAGTGGAAGGAATGATCGAGAGAGAGAGAGAGAGAGAGAGAGAGAGAGAGAGAGAGAGAGAGAGAGAGAAGCGAGAGAAGGCCCAGATTACTTACAAGTATTTACATAGTTTTACTCTGTGTGTATGAGTGCTTTGCCAACACGTGCACTGCTTGTGTGCCTTGTGCCTGTGGAGCATGGAGAGGGTTGGGCACTGAGTCCCTGGGAACTGGAGTTCTAGACATTTGTGGGCTACCATGTCGGGGCAGGACATTGAACCCAAGTCCTCTGGAGAAGCAGTTTGTACTCTTAATCATCTTTCCAGTCTTCAACCTGTTTTTACAATAATCTAACTCTCTCATTAAGGATCTGAACCCAATATCAAAGGCCTAATGACCTCCCAGTATCCTGTAGCTAGTCCCAGGGATGCCCCACCCCCACTGATTTTGCTTCTGTCTCTTATCCCTCACTCACCTCTCACCCCCTCCCCACACCTGATCCCCACCCCAGTTCTCCTCCCCACCTCTTCCCCACTCTGTGAGTGAGATTCAAGCATCCTCCCTTAGACCCTTCTTGTTACTTAGCTTCTTTGGGTCTGTGGATTATAGCATACTTATCCTTTACTTTATGGCTAACATCCACTTATAAGTGAGTGCATGCCATACATGTCTTTCTGGGTCTGGGTTACCTCATTCAGGATGATATTTTCTAGTTTCTTCCATTTGCCTGCAATTTTCATGATGTCCTTGTTTTTAATAGCTGAGTATTAGTTCATTGTGTAAATGTACCACATTTTCTTTATCAGTTTTTTGGTTGGAGGACATCTGGGTTGTTTCCAGTTTCTGGCTATTATGAATAAAGCTGCTATGAACATGTGTCCTTATGGTATGGTAGAGAATCTTTAGGGTATATGCCTAGGAGTGGTATAGTTGGGTCTTGAGGTAGAATTATTCTCAATTTTCTGAGGAACTGTCAGATTGATTTCCAAAGTGGTTATCTTGTACTCCCACCAACAATGGAGGAGTGTTCCTCTTGCTCTACACCCTCGCCAGGATGAGCTGTCACTTGAGTTTTTGATCTTAGCCATTCTGACAGGTGTGAGTCATTTTGACTTGGATTTCCCTGATGACTAAAGGTGTTCAATATTTCTTTAAGTGCTATTTGGTCGTTCAAGATTCCTCTGTTGAGAATTTTCTGTTTAGCCCTGGGCTCCATTTTTAAAATTGGGTTATCTGGTTGTTGGTGTCTAATTTCTCCAGTTCTTTACATATTTTGGATATTAGCCCTTTGTCAGTTGTAGGGTTGGAAAAGATCTTTCCCCATTCTGTAGCCTGCTGTTTTGTCCTATTGATAGTGTTGTTTGCTTTACAGAAGCTTTACAGTTTATGAGGTCCTGTTTATGAATTGTTGATCTTAGAGCTTGAACCATTGGTGTTCTGTTCAGGAAGTTGCCTCCTATACCAATGAGTTTAAGGATATACCCCACTTTTTCTTCTATTAGATTTTGTGTATCCAGTTTTATATTGAGGTCTTTGATCCATTTGAACTTGAGTTTAGTGCAGGGTGTTAAGTATGGATCTTTTTGCATTCTTCTACATGCAGACATCCAGTTAAACCAAAATCATTTGTTGAAGACGCTTTCTTTTTTCCATTGTATGTCTTTGGCTTCTTTGGAAAAATCAGGTGTCTGTAAGTGTGTGGATTCATTCCTGGGACTTGGACATGAGTCTATTGGTTATCCTGTATGGTTTTTATGCCAATACCATACAGTTTTTATGACTATTTCTCTGTAGTACTGCTTAAAATCATGGATAATGATACCTCCAGAAGTTCTTTTTATCATACAGGATTGTTTTAGCTATCCTGAGCTTTCTGTTTTTCATATGAAGTTGAGAATTGCTCTTTCAAGCTCTGTAAAGAATTGTGTTGGAATTTTGATGGAAATTTCGTTGACTCTGTAGACTGATTTTAGTATGTTGGCCATTTTCACTATGCTAATGCTAGTGATCCCTGAGCATGGGAGATTGTTCCATCTTTTCATTTCTTCAATTTTTTTTTTCTTCAGAGACTTGAAGTTCTTGTCATACAGGTCTTTCACTTGCATGATTAGGGTAAAACCAAAATATTTTATATTATTTGTGGCTATTGTGAACATTACCGTCTCCCTAATTTCTTTCAGACCATTTATCATTTGCATAAAGGAGGGATACTGATTTTTTTTTTTAGTTAAATTTGTATCCAGTCACTTGTTTATCAGCTGTGGGAGTTCTCTGATAGAATTTTTGGGGTCACTGATGTATACTATAATAACATCTGCAAATAGCAATATGTTGGCTTCTTCCTTTCCAATTTGTATTCCCTTGATCTCCTTTAGTTGTTTTATTGCTCTATCTAGAACTTCAAGTGCTATATTGAATAGATATAGAGAGAGTAGGCAGCCTTGTCTCTGATTTTAGTGGAATTGTTTTATGTTTCTTTCTATTTAATTTGATGTTGGCCATTGGCTTGTTGTAAAGGCCCTTGTTGTGTTTAGGTAGCTGACTTGTATCCATGATTTCTCCAAGACTTTTAACTTGAAGGGGTGCTGGGTTTTGTCAAAGGCTTTTTCAGCATCTATTGAGATGATCATGTGTGTTTTTTCCCTTTCAGATGTTTCTATGGTGGATTATATTGATGGATTTTCATATATTGAACCATCCCTGTATTTCTGGGATGAAGCTTAATTTATCATAGTGGATGATGTTTTTGATGTGCTCTTGAGTTTGGTTTGCAAGTATTTTATTGAGTATGTTAGCATCAATTTTATGAGGGAAGCTGGTTGGAAATTGTCTTTCTTTGTGGAGTCTTTGTGTGGTTTAGGTATCAAGGTTGCCTCATAGAATGGGTTTGGCAGTGTTTCTTCTTTCTATTTTGTTGACTAGTTTGAGGTGTATTGGTATTAGCTTTTCTTTGAAAGTCTTGTAGCATACTGTGCTAAAACCATCTGGCCCTGGGCTTTTTCCCCCACTGGTTGGGAGATCTAAATGACTGCTTCTATTTCCTTAGGGATTATAGAATTATTTACATTGTTTACCTGGTTTTGATTTAAGTTTGGTAAGTGGTATCTATCAAGAAAATTGTCCATTTGGTTTATATTTGCCAATTTTGTGGAGTACAAGCTTTTGAAGTAAGACCTAATGATTCTTTGGATTTCCTCAGAATCTGTTGTTATATCTTCCTTTTCATTTCTAATTTTGTTAATTTGGATAATGTCTCTCTGTCTTTTAGTTAGTTTGGCTAACACCAATTTCTTCACTAAGTAAAGTCACTTAGTGCTATGAACTTTCCTCTTAGCACAGCTTTCATTGTATCCTGTAAGTTTGGGTATGCTGTGCTTTCAATTTCATTGAATTCTAGAAAGTCTTTAGTTTCTTTCTTTCTTTTATTCCTGACTCGGTGATTATTGACTAGTGAGTTGTTCAATTTCCATGATTTTGAAGGCTTTCTGTTGTTTCTGTTGTTGTTGAAGTCCAGCTTTAATCCATGGTGATCTGATAAGATGGATGGAGTTATTTCAATCTTCTTGTTATTTCAATATCCGTTGAGGCTTGTTCTGTGTTTGATTATATAGTCAATTTTGGAGATGGTTCTATGAGGTGAGAAAAAAGTATATTATTTTGTGTTTGAGTGAAATGTTCTGTAGATATGTTATGTCCATTTGATTCATAACATCTGTTAGTTTCATTATCTCTGTTTAGTTTCTGTCTTGAGAACTTGTCCATTGGTGAGAGTGGTATGTTGGAATGTCCCACTATTAATGTATAGGGCTTGATGTGTGATCTAAGCTTTAGTAATATTTCTTTTATGAATATGGGTACCCTTACATTTGGGACATAGATAGTCATAATTGAGAAGGCATGTTGGAAGATTTTTTCCTTTGGTGAGTATAAAGTGAACTTCCCCATCCCTTTTGATTAATTTTTATTAAAAGTCTGTTTTATTAGATATTAGAATGGCTACCCCAGCTTGCTTCTTGGGTCCATTTGCTTGGAAAACTTTTTTCCAGTCCTTTACTCTAAGGTAATGCCAAGTCTAACTTTGTTACTAAGATGTGTTTCTTGTATGCAGCAGTATGATGAGCCTGTTTTTGCATCCAATGTGGTTAGCCTGTGTCTTCTTATTGGGGGATTGAGTCCATTGGTGCTGAGATATATTAATAACCAATGATTAATAACCATTAATTCCTGTTATTTTGATGCTGGTTGTGGTAGTGTGTGTGTCTTCTGGTTTTGCTGGTGTGGGGTTATTTATTTTCTGTGTTTTCTTGGGGGTAGTTGGCCTCCTTGGGTTGGAGTTTTCCTTTTAGTATCTTCTGCAGGGCTGGATTTGTGGATAGGTATTGTTTAAAAAATTTTCCCCCAATGGAATATCTTGTTTTCTTCATCTATGGTGATTAAAAGTTTTGTTGGGTATAACAGTCTGGGCTGACATCCATGGTCTCCTAGAGTCTGCATGATATTTGTCCAGGACCTTCTTTCTGATTTTTAAAGTCTAATTGAGAAGTTGGGTATAATTCTGATAGATCTGCCTTTATATATATATTTACTTTCCCTTTTCTTTTGAAGTTCTTAATAGTCTTTCTTTGTTATGTATATTTAGTGTTTTGATTATTAGAAGGTGAGAGAATTTTCTTTTCTGGTCTAATCTATTTGGTATTCTGTAAGCTTCTTGTATATTTATAGGCATCTCTTTAGGTTGGGAAATTTTCCTTTATGATTTTATTGAAAATATATCCTGGGACTTGGAGCTGGGAGTCTTATCCTTCTATCCCTATTATTCTTAGGTTTTGTCTTTTCATTGTGTCCCAGATTTCTTGGATGATTTGTGTCAGAAACTCTTTAGATTTAACATTTTCTTTGACAGATATATTGATTTCTTCAATCATATCTCCTATGCCTGAGCTTCTCTCTTTCATCTCTGGTATTCTGTTGGAGATGCTTGTACCTTTGGTTCCTGTTATTTTCCCTAGGGTTTCCATCTCCAGGATTCCCTTAGTTTGTGTTTTCTTTATTGCTTCTATTTCCATGTTTAGGTCTTGAACAGTTGTATTCACTTCCTTAACCCTTTTGATTGTATTTTCCTGTATTTCTTTAATACAGGGATTTATTCATTTCATCTTTAAATACCTTTATCATCTTTACAAGATTGGATTTAAGGTTATCTTCTTATGCTTTGACTATGTGAGGATATCCAGGGCTTGCTGTAATGGGATAGTTGGGCTAAGATGGTACCATATTAGCTTGTTGATGGTGTTCTTACACTGGCTTTTATCTATTTTGTTGTTTCATGTGTTGGCTGGATGTTTCTGATGCCAGCAGGACTCCTTGGGGAGGCAGGCAGAGCCTTAGGCCTGACAATGGAGCTCAGGGAGCAACATACTACTCCCTTCTGCTGGGTCTGCCCCCAGGTGGACCTGAATGTTTCTGGGGTTCTGAAGGCCTCCTTGGGAAGGGAGATAGAACCATGGGCCTGATGATGGAGCTCAGGGGCCAGAACTCAGCTTACTTCTGTTGTCTATGTCCCAGGTGGACTCAGCAGGCAAGGGATTGGCAGGACAGGGTGTAACTTGGCTGTTCCTGGGGTCCTGCAGGCCTTTTCAGTAAGGCAGGCAGAGTCATGGGTCAGATGATGGAGCTCAGGGTCACCTTTGTTGTCTATGTTCCAGGTGGACCTGGCATGTCCTCACATATATCTTTGTCAGGCCTTTCACTCCTGGAACTCAAGTGTACCTTGAGAGACACTGGCCAATCACCTACAGTCTGTGTCTTACTATGTCCCGTGCATGGTCCAATTATATTCTCTGTCTTCTAGATAGGCACGGTGAGACAGAAGTGCTGTTTTGAAGCAGGTGGCCATTAGGATCCTCACATTCCTGGCCAAAATCTAACTTCTTTATCTCCCAGATTCTGACAACTCTTGATGTTATCCCTTACCTGATTTTGGGTTCTGCCAGTTCTCAAAGATTGGAGATCATGCTTCTAGAATGCCATGAGCCAGTCACTTGTGTATATTTTCCTTATAGCATCTCACTCCTCATCAAAGAAGTTTTTGCAACAGATGGAGACTGTTATGGAAAGCCACTGATCAAAATGCAGAAAAAAAATGACCATGGGGTACCAAGCCTAAATTGATATAACCTAATACTTATACCTAAGGCTCAAGGATCACCATGAAAAAAGTGCGGAAAGATTGTAAGATACAAGGACCAGGACATCTCCCATGAAAATATGTGTTCTATATATGACACAGAAACTGCATCTATGAACTCTCAATAATATTGCTGCCTAAACAATAACAACAGTCAAAATGGCAGCATGGATGGGGGCAATCTCACAAGGCCACTCCATGTGTGAAGAGCTATAGGAAATTAATGGCTGCCAAGAGAGGGAGAATTAGTCTTCCCCAAGGATGAATCCCCTAATTGGTTGTCTCATACAAAACTATCAACTCTAAAAACATATACATATGAACAACAGTAAACAGAGTCAGTAGGTTGTAATAATATACTTATATGGATATATATGTAACATTATTGATGTAGAAAAAGAAAATATCAACTATAATTTTCTTGGAGCTTCATTCCTGCTAGGTCTGGAAGAAATATCCATCATTTCTACCATTGACATTTATTTGTCTCACTTAGCCTAAAAGTCTGTAGGATGTGTGTGTGTGTGTGTGTGTGTGTGTGTGTGTGTGTGTGTGTGTGTGTTTTGCTTTGCTTTGCACAGGATATATGGGAGTACACTTTCCATGGCTGCACTGGTGGCCACCTTTGTCTAGCTTGTCCAATTCTATATGGGCTTTAGCTTGCCCCCTAGTGGGCAGAGTCATGTCTCCACTCTAAGTTTGGTGGAGACTCTTTGTTGGACATGGCTGCAGATAGCTCTCAGGTGCTGCACGGAGGGGGGGGGGGTAGGTGGGGGGGGTGGGGGGGCGGTGGGGGGCAATGCAAGTCAGTGTCTCACCTTATATGTGCTCTTGAGTGTTGAGGTTGAGAATTTCTCTGACTACTTGCCTCCTCTCCTTCACTCACCTTTCCTCCTCTGGGGTGACCTACACCCTATTCTCAAAGAGCCATAGATTTACATCCTATCCTATCTCCTGCTCATATCGTTACATTAGAAGGAAGAGCTGCCTTTACACATTTCCAAATTGACAGTAAGTTTGGGGCAAGCAGGAACTGTTACACTAATCTGTAATTACCACAGCTGGCAAAGTGCCAGGTACTTGTAGGAGCTTGAGACATTCTCATTGAACAGAATTGACTTGAATATCCTGGATGTCCAGATGTGCCTGATCAGAGTTTCTCCCTCCCTCTCTTTTGATGGGTCTAGTTATTTGATTATGGACAAATGAACATGAATCTCTGTCTGATGGCATCCTGGAAACATGATCTCAAGTCTTTGAGAACTGGCAGAACTCAAAGGCAGGTGAGGGGTAACATCTTGAGTTGTCAGTATCTGGGAGGTAAAGGAATCACATTTTTTTTGGCCATAAGAGGGGAGGTGTAGACAGGCCAGAAAAACTGAACCAACACCCAGTGGGAACTAGAATATTAAATCAGAGTGAGCAAAACCCCAGCATCAATGGGCATGCTCAGTAGTGGCTCAGAGCAAGGCAGCAGGGAGACAGTGCATGCCTGTATCCTCATTGGTCTAATTACATAAACTATGAAAATTGATGGGTCCATCACTGCTTGGGGAAGGTTCACCCCTGCATGGAAGCAGGCCATGGTAGGACCTCCTGGTTCTGCCAAGACTATTCCTTGGAACTAACTCTGAGGCTAACTCATGTGGGCAGCCCAGAGCTTGGAGGAAGACCAAGGAATTAGATGGATATTATAGAAAAACTATGAAGTCAGTCTCCAATTTTAAGCTTTGATTCACTAGCTGCTTGGCCCTAGGATTTCCAATTTATTTTTGTCTTTGGCTGGTTTGATAGGTGACAGGGCTGCAGATGTGCCCCAAGTAGATGCTGTGAAGACGACTGATTCATTGAGGAAAACATTGCATGGTTTCTGCCAAGAGCAACAATAACACTTGGCCAGATTTCCACGTTGCCCTTCTTTCTGAGCATGATTAGTGTGGGGCTGACTGGTTCTGCAATTTCTTGGAGTGTGCATGTCAGTCTTGTCATCAGCTGAGGTTAGGGGCAGAGGTTTGTTTTCTATGGCAAGCATTCGTTTTGTCTAAAGCCTGTATGGGGCAGAGAAAGGAGGCTCAGTAGTGGGGAGCTTTCTTTGTGTTCTCCAGACCTTGGGCTTGATATCTGGTAGTACAAAATGAAAGAAAACAAAACACTTCTAAACAATGACAATAGCTAAAAAACCTAAGCAGCCTCCAAATCAGGCACATTGACCTCCACAGAAGACTGATGTCAGGGCCAGGGCATGCTACAGGTTACAAACAAACAAACAAACAAACAAACGGATGAATGAATGAATGAATGAATGAACAACAGAGACCTGTGAGTGCTGAGGTCTGTAGTATGTTAACAGCCCAGCCTAACCATGCTTGGGTTTTTACATGGGTACTGGGTCTCCTATGATAGCAAAGTAAGAACGCTTGCTTAATGAACCATTTCCCTAGCCTCTCTCTATGAACATCACCACCACCACCACCACCACCATCATCATCATCAACAACAACAACAAGCAATTGTTTACTTAACTGAGAAAGTAGTACTAGGTCTCTATATGGTTTTCCCATACATCCTGCTTTGCTTGACTCTCTCCCTACTCCCTCCTTCTCCACACTTATCTCTGTTTAAACTTTTCATATCATATATTTTACTATTCTTACACCCTGTAAGATTTTCCCCCACATCCATTCTCCTGCCTCCACCCACCTGAGTACCTCTCACGACTCCCTTCTTGCTTGCTGGTCTCTATAAACATTCACTCAAATTTAAACACAGAAATCTGAAATTCAAAGCTAGGATCTGCATATGACAAAGAACATATGGTCACTGTCTTTTTAGACCTTTATGCTATCTAACTTAGCATAATATTTTCCTGTAAATTTTATTTCTTCGGTGCTGAATAGAATTCTATTGGTCGTGTACGATATTTTTCTTATCCAAATATCATTTGTTGATGGGAATTTAGACAAATTCCATTTCCTAGTTATGGTGAGGAGCAGCCATGAACATGGGTATGCAGGTATTTCTTTTGTGGAACCCAGAGTTCTTTGTGTTTATGCTCAAGAATACTGTAGCCGGGTCATATGGTAGATCTTTTGGTATTTTGAGGAACCTCCACAGTGACTTCCATAGTAAATGTTCCAGTTTTGTGCTTACAGTACTGCACCAACACTTAAGGAAGAGCCTCCCCAACTGCCCACCCCTTCCTGCCTCCACACCCTTGCCAGAATTTCTTGGCATTTGTTTTCTTGATCACACCTTTTCTGGTTGGGGTGAGGTAGACTCTCAAAGTAGTTTTAACTTGCATTTCCCAGATGACTGATGGTGTTGAACACCTTTAAAGATTTTTATTGAAGGGTGGTCTTCACTGCAGTGACTACTCATTTGTCCTTTGCCATTATGAAGTTCAGGGTCCTCTCACACATGTGCTGTTGCCAGTGAGAGGTGGGGCCAGCTCTCCAGGGTGCCATAGACAGTCAGAGGCAAGTCCTATTTTGCACAGCTTCTGGACATCAACATGGCCCTTGGTGGCTGTTCTGACCAGGGTTGTCCCTGTGTTCTCTAGTGGTAATGTGAGCCATGGACCTCAACACTGACCCCTGCCACTTTATAGCCATGGACCCAGAAATAAACCTCAGTGGCAGCTCAGGCTAGGACCTCATCATGGCTCCAGGTGGCAGGGCTGGCCACTCACACCAGGCTACACCTCTCTGCCCTCAAGTCTCCAGCTCCATCTCTCTTCATAATGCTCAGGCTGCTCTATTTCTCTTTGTTTCTTTCTGACCACCACATACTTGCACATAGTGGTGGCTTCCACCTCAGTCTGGACACACAGCTGGCAGACACTTGGGTGACAACCTTTGTCCAAGCTGAATGGCATGGAGGCAAGTTGGTGTCCCTGCCTGTACCATGTGAGGAGGGCAGATCTATGTATGGTAGTAAGGTAGCCCATAGCTCTCTCTCTGTCTTCCTCCTCCTATGATGTGCTATGTGGTGGTAGTGGGGAAGAGGGCAGGTCTTTGTGCATCTTTTCCTGCCTGCACCATGTGGCACGGCTGACTGCAGGCTAGGATGAACAAAGGACTGCCAACTTGCCTTGCCTCTGACTGACAGAAGAACACCACCACCAATAAGGTGTTTCTTTGCCCATTTCCAAGAAGTTATTGATCGTTTTAGTTCAAACTCTGACATGGATTTTGTTTGTGTTGGTTGTGGAAAAATATGTAAAAAATATTTGATACTGAAAGTGTAAAATTCAATGTGAAACATCACAGCTTCTGTTTTGCATGCCAACTACAACCAGGTATAAGTTTATTAATTTATATAGACTTTGGGTCTGGTTAATTTTTTGTGTGATATGTTAATTTGCAAGTTTATTTTTTTATAATTTTTATAATTGGAAAGTTTAATATTTTATAAAGAAAACAACAACAACAACAACAACTAATACCAAACCCAACCTGCTGTAGATGTCAACATCCAAGTTTTCAATCTATACTAAAGAACTCTGGTAATAAAAACAGCAAGGTGCAGGCATTAAAACAGCCATCAAGGGAACAGAACTGAAGACCAACTCCTAAGCCCACACTCCTACAGACATATGATTTTTCTAAAAATTTCCAACAATACATGTCAGAGAAATGAACAGGATTTGATAGTATAGGCAGTAAGAGCCATAATTAATAAAGGAGACCTCATGAAACCAGTGACAGAAAAGCCTTTACACCAAACGATACCACAAGTTGAGTGAAGAGACAGCCTACAGAATGGGGGAAATCTTTATAAACTATACATTAGAACACACAAAGAACTAAAAACCCCAGACATCTTGGAGCCAGAGCAATGGCTCAGCAGGTAGGAACACTTGCCATTTGTGCAGAAGACCTGGGTTTGGTTCTCAGCACCCACATGGTGGTTTATAACCATCGGAAACTCCAGTTTTAGGTGATCTGACACCCCCTTGAACCTCT
Organism: Mus caroli; assembly: GCF_978045245.1. Classification (NCBI taxonomy): domain Eukaryota; kingdom Metazoa; phylum Chordata; class Mammalia; order Rodentia; family Muridae; genus Mus; species Mus caroli. The sequence goes on along the minus strand of NW_028227262.1, from coordinate 31,835,834 downwards.
GAAGATACCAGGCATGTGGGTGGTACCTTAATGAAAGCAAAAAAGTCATACATATAAAATAAAAATGAATAAATCTTAACACTACAACAAACCCCCCAAAACATCACAACAACAACAACAACAACAGCAACAACAACAACAACAAACAACTCAATTTTAAAAATGGGGCATGGAACTAAACAGTTCTCAAATGTTGAAGTAAAGATGGCTGAGAAATAACTTTTTAAAAAAATGTTCAACTCCTTAGCCATTAGTGAAATGCAAATTTAAAGTACTTCGGCATTTCATTTGCCTCAATCAGAAGGGCTCAGATTTAGAAACAAAAGATGGCAAATACTGGCGTAAGGGTAGGGAAGGGGAATCATTTATTCACAGCTGGTGGGAGTGTAAGAAGGTGTGGCCACCATGGAAACCAGTGCAGCGGTTCCCCAAGAAGTTAAATGGAGATCTGCTACATGATCCAGCTCTACTACACTTGGCTACACACCCAAATGACTCCATGTCCTACCACAGAGATACATGTTCATTTATGTTCATTTGCTGATTGATTCACAGTATTGAGAAAATGGTGACAAATTAAATGTCCACCAACTGACAAATGAAAAATAAAAATATCGTACATGTACTCAATGGGATATTCTTTAGCTCTCAAAAAACAAACTCTGATATTCACAGGTAGATGAATGGCTATGGAAACAATCATGCTGGGTGAGGTCATCCAGGCCCAGAAAGACAAATGCCGCGTGCTTTCTCCTGGCTGTGGATATTAGCTTTGAGTCTTCAGATATGTGTGTTTTGTTTGAAATAACCATGGAGGTTAGTAAATGAGTAAAGGACCATGGGGGACATTCATGATAGGGGAGAGAGAATGAAGTATGATAAAGGCTTAAAGGGGTAACAGTGCAGGAAGGATGGGGGTGGGGGATGTGTGGGTGCTGAAGAAGTTGGAATTCAAGAAGGGATACATAACATTAAAGATTAAAAAAAAAGTCAGACGAAAACCTACTTACTGAAGTGTGTGTGTGTGTGTATGTGTGAGAGAGAGAGAGACAGACAGAGAGAGACAGAGAGACAGAGACAGACAGAGATACAGATACAGAGACAGAAACAGCATCAGTGCCTATGCTAACAAATAAAAATTCCAATGCCAGGAATAAGTTACCTCTTTCGGAAACTTGGCCAGTAAGATCCCACAGAACCTTAATCATGATAGGCAATTGCCAGGGTTGTGGTGGCTCTCCAGAACTTGGCAGTGAGACCCTATTGCTAATGATATGTGTGTGGTGACACATTAGACTTGAGTGGTAGACCATGAGCATCACAAGCCAGTGCTGAGCCGCAAGCTCCTCACTGGGAGCTGCTTTTCTCAGTGCTGGAAGGTGCGATGCCTGCTCCTGGAGAAGAAAAGCAATCACCAGTTATGAACCCCGAGAGCTCCACTAGTGACTGGCCTGGGAACACACACCCACTGCTGCAGCCATGGCATGAACTCTGCGCCCTATGCTTTCTGATTTGACTTAAGTCTTGCTCCAGAAGCTGAAGCCCATATCTGACCCAACTATCAGACTAAGAACCATGGCTAGATAGGTCATTGGCCCTAGAGGAAAATCTACTACTATTTTCTGTTAAACATGGTACAAAGTTGAGTGCTAATGACTTATTGTTATATCTGCAGATTAATGGATCTCACACCCTTCATCTAAGAAACTTCTATTTGCAGTAGATGGTGATTCTCACAGACTCATGACTGGTCAAGGTGTAAGAGACTGAAAAATGCTCAGCCCTAAATGAGGCATATATATATATATATATCAGATCTTCTTCTCCAAATGCCCAGCCCAGGAATCATTGCAGAACAAGGGATGCAAAGAATGTAAGAATCAGAAGTTGTGAGAGACTGGAAATACAGTGCAAGGCAGCTGTACATATGAATTCACACAGTGTGCACAAGGCATGTGCAAACTCAAACCAGACCAGCTGAAGCATGAAGAAGAAAAGTGGGCATGGAGTTCCACTTCTAGTCAAGGAGCTATTTTTAACTGATAGCTGCCAGGAGAGGGAGAGTTGGTTTTCTGAGTGTGGGCCCTGGTATGTCAGCGATGCTCTAATAGAAGGCCGCACATTCAAGAATATATGGGCAGTGCAACTTAGACTTGATGGGTGTATAAAGAAACCAAAATACACAAAGTTAGATACGTAGGGATTGCAGAGTTCAATGTGGGAGGAGCTATGTGAGGGGATAAATATAATCAAAACATACCGTACAATATTCTTAAATAATTAATAAAAAATATAAAATAAATTAAAAGTATCTCCCTCAAGTGCTGACCTTCACAGGAGCACATGCTTGTACATGTACCCATATAGGTATGCACACATAAATACACACATAAAACCTTTTAAAAATTGAGCTATTTACAGTGATATTATTACTAACTATTTATCACACTAAATTTCCTTACAGTTTTTGAAAAAGCATTTTCCTTTGTTTTAGATTTATTTATTTTATATGTATGAATGTTTTGCTTGTTTGTATATATGTGTGCCTTGAGTGTGCTTGGTGCCTGAGGAGGTCAGAAGAGGGGACCAGATACCCTGAAACTAGAATTATGGATGTGGGTTGTCGTGGGAATGCTGGGAACCAAGCCTTGGTCTTCTGCAAAAATAACCAATGCTCTTAAGCACTAAGCTCCCTCTCCAGACTCCTCGCATGGTTTTTAATTCACGCAGTTATCCTTTTCACATTCTAAGTGCATCATCTTTTCAGTTGAACATACACAAAGCTTTCTGTTTTGCCTTCAAAATCAGTTTTTGAACATCTCCTGTGGCCTTAGATGAAACCTGTGTGCAATGCCATGTGATAGCAGTGGTTTGAGAACTGTGGCATTCCAGACTTACATTTTCTAACCTCTAAAATCAGAACCAATGTTTGCGAATCGTAGTTCTGTTCTTATCTCAACTGATACCCGTTGCCATTTTCAGGTTGTTCATAAAATAAGGGACTTAAATTCTTTAGCCATTATTCTCCCTCCAGGTTGAATATTCCTCAGGATGTGATTTAATGAATGGGCAGGAGGAGGAAGAGTAGCTTTTAAAAACAACATGGAGTCTAATTAAATGATAATAAACAGTCTAATTGATATCTAAGCTACAATTTCTCAGCAATATTTGAGAAGTCAAGGGAACCTACCACCTGTAGGTGCTAAATCTTGAGAGGACTTCTGGAAGGCTCATGCACTGGGCAAGTTGACAAACAGAATGTGAGTCCACCCCCACCTCCCCTAATTTGCTGACTTAGCAGATCTGGTGTCTTAATTGCTTCACGTGCACACACCCAACTGGCCTTCAATTTGCTTGTCAGTTCTCACAAGAATGAGACAGGGTATGGTGGGAGGTTGCAGAGTTTGATGGTTGTGCTAACAAACATCAGGGAGTGAAAGATGCACTACCAATTTAGCCTTCAGTCTGTGTCTTCTGAAGTCAGCCATAATTCTCTGACCAAATTGTCTGAACAAGGATTCTAAGGGGTGTCCGGGAAATGGAGTAGATCAGAGAGTTATGGGCCTCTTCCCACTCAGGAGAAAGCCAAGGGGCCTTGACGGAGACAGTGATGGATTGAAGCCATATGAAAAGGCATATATCAAGAACCTCAACCTCATCCCTGTCTTAGGAAGATGTGTGTAATTTATAGAGTGTTTAAATTAGACAAATGACTCAATCGATTTAGAAAAACGGACAGGAAACACATGTTTCTTTGGCATTAAACTGAACTTCATCAGAGGAGAAAGGCTTCTGATCTCCTGAGTTATGGAGCCTGGGCTCTTTCTTCATCAAAGCTCCCTGATTGCCAGGACTGCGCCTTTGCACGGAGGAGATCCATTACAGAGCACGCTGATGGTGTAAAGAGAGGGATTCGCTAAGCAGCTCAAGCTAAGTGGTAATTTATACCTCTGTTTATAGAAGGAAAGAAAAGGCCATCCGGGAGACTGAGGGGGAGAGCAAGAGATTGGAGAAGGAATGCAAAGTTAGTGACGATGGAAGCAACCTGAAAATATGCCATGGACTGTGACCCCAGAAGGTCTGGGCTGTGTGGTCAGCAGGATTTAGATACTGGGATGTACTTTTCTCTAACTTTCTTGCTTTTACTCAGTAGGTGGCCAACATTAATGATCTGGAAGCCACAGTGTTTGTTTGTACTTGAAGCCTTTATTTTTTAAATTAGGGAGGCAGAGTGACCTGCTGCCAAATAACAGGACAAGAGACAGTTCATTGAGAATCAAGCAACGGATACTTCCATCTCTAGATGATCCATTCCGTGACTTAGTGAAGGTAATGTCCAGGTTCAGCTCCTTCTGTGTTTAGTGGGTGCCCTTATGGGGGCTTCCCTTTAGCACAGTGCATCTATTTCCTTAGCCAGTGTGTGGGGCTGCTTTTGCCCCTCACTGTACCCCTCAGCCACAATTGGCAAAGCAGCAGTGCCCCTTTTCCAGATGAATATTCTCACCTGAAGTGGACAGTGAATTTTCTTTTGGCAAACAGATTTTTCAATGACCTGGTCTAGAGCCTTCTAGGTTTCCCAGGGTCCCTCCACACCCAGACTCACAATGCTTGCCCTATTCCTGCAGGCTGCTGTTTGCCACTGAGAAAACCCAGCCAAGGGTTGCAGGGAAGTGAATTATATCAAAGGGGTATTGGTAGGTGCATAGTTCAAAACCTCTTGTTAAAGAAAACGAAGACAGGGATCAGGCCTGAAGCATCCCTTAGCTGATAAAGCCAGGTTAAGTGACTTCAACCTTGCTTACTTTGCAATCATTAGCGAAACTTCATTTGAGCTGTTTCTCATGTTAAAGAAAAACAGAGCTTAAGTCCTGCCAATCAGTAGCAGCCAACAACCAAGGAGCCATGTGAGTAGGGATTCCTCAGTGAGACAGAGCAGATAGGTTACTGTACAACAGTAAGTGACCAGACATGCGGCTTTAAGGGTCCTCAGTGGACCTTCCACACCATCTCTGGTTTGGAGTTTCCTGGTTCATGAGTTGTCGCATGTTGAAGTAAGTGCTGTAGAATTCACGGGTCTCTCTGTTTACCTTTTTAACAGTGTCAAGGGAGGGAGAGAGAGAGGGGATTCTCTGTATGCAGCTCTTGCGGTTCTTATCAGGTTCTTTCTTAGGGCCCTCGGCCTCCAGCCCCCAGTGCTGGGAGCCACTGCTACAAGGCAGAGCAGCACACCAGGACTATGGATGACCCCTCTGGGGAGCCCAAAGCTAACACTGATTCCCTTTGGCATTTCCAGCACAGCGCCAGAGCACATGTTCCCAGGGAGCTCTTAGTGTGTGTCTGTCATGAGGATGGAAGTACTCCTCAGTGCAGAGTCTGTCTTAACACTGGGAATGTCATGTGTGAAGAACTGGAACCTCTGGGATTGGCAGGTATGCTTCAACACCTGACTGAAGTAAATTGGAGTCTCCGTTATTTTTTCAACAAGTGGGGATGCTGTTATTGTTCTCGATGGTGTCTGTCTAGACCAGTTCACACAGGCACTGTTACTCAGGCTTCTGCACTCCAGGTGCCGTGCCCATAATGCCTGTAATCGGATTTCCACCTTCCCGAAAGGAACAGACTGTGGGAGTGGTGTGCGCAGAGGCAGAGAGGGTGTAGAAGGTAGAGGAGCAGAGGGTACAGAAGCAGAGGGTGCAGACCTTGATGGGCTCTTGGTCATGAAGCTAGTCTGCTTGGAAGACAGTGCAGGTGGGAGCTGGGCTCCTAGGCGTGTGACTCAGAACATGCTAGTGAAGGGGTGAGATTCCTACCAATGCCCCTTTACTTGCCTGTTACATCCAGCCTCCCTTTGTGCTTCTGCCCTCTTCTCTTAAGAGCATTCACCTTTCCTTCCCCACAGTGGTCCTGATGCAATGGGTGAGCTGATGCTTTGCTTTCTCCTGACTCTATGAAGCCCAGAGATCCTCTCCTCTCCAGGGCTCTGTGGCTTAATCCTATTATGCTAGCCTCTCGAGGGCAAGCTCCTTGACAGAGCAGTAAGAACTGGGGCTGAGGCTCATCATTAAACACTTCATATTGGATCAGCAAGATGGCTGGATGGGTTAAAAGTGCTTGCTACAGATCCTGAAAGCTGAGTTTGATCTCTGGGTCCCAAGTGGTGGAAGGAGAGGAATGACTCATGCAGGTTGTTCTCTGTGACACATGAGCATGAACGCACACACACACACATACATACACACATCCACACACACATCCACACACACACATATACACACACATACACACACATATACGTATATATATATACACACATATACACACACAGACATACACATACATACACACACATGCACGCACACATATACACACAAACAGACACATATACATATATACACACATACACACACAGACATACACACACATAATACATATATACACACACATACACACATGCACACACAGACACACAGACACATACACATACACACATGCACACACAGACACACATACACACACATACACACACACACACGCACACACACACATATACACACACAGACACATATACATATATACACAGAGACATACACATACATACATACACACATATATACACACACAGACATACACATATACATATATACACACATACATACACAGACATATACACATAATACATATATACACACACATACACATACACACATGCACACACAGACACACATACACACATGTACATACACAGACACACGCATATACACACACATATGCACACACATATACACACATGCACTCACAGAGACACACACAGACACACATACAAGCACATGCACACACAGACACACACACATACACACACATACACACACACCCACACACATACACTCACAAAGTAAATATAATAAAAAAGTACTTTCATGTTTGTAAACCTTCCTCCATAATTAATAGAGAATGACAAAGCCATTTGGGCATAATTTTTTATTAAGATATTACCTTGTTCTATCCCTTTGCAGTCCTTACCCACACAGACAGTTAGGAGCCAGGAAAGACATTGCATTTCCATCTTTGGTGAGATGCTGTCCCTTGTGAGACAGGCCTGCCTGTTCTAAGTGGCTCTGTAAGAACATTGATAGGACCAAGCATTGGCCCTCCAGTGTCCCCTCCCAGAGCCTGTGAGAGTCTCCACATGTGTCCCCTGCCTCTCTGTCTGCTGCTTGCCAGGATGCAGCCAGCTGTGAACAAACTCATGTCATCATCTTCAAATGAAAGTCTCCAGGTCTTCAGCAGTTTTAAACACAGTGAGGAATGGCGATCTGGATTAGATACAGGGTGATCATCTTTTGTCTTTGGGTCCCCTCCTTCTCCCGATTCTGAAATATGAGAAGACTCCTCGGCTGCCCTGCAGGGTGTTGTGTATGGGAAAATTCTCTTTGGCCATGGAAGCTGACAAGCGTCTCTGCCACAGGAACTTGGTTTATTTATCTAGCTGGACTTAATCTCTTAAAATTCAGTTCACAGAAGAAGAGCTTTCAGCCACTGCATGTAGCTCCGGCCCCACTGTGGAGATGGTAAGCAGGGAAAACAGATATTTACAGAAGTCTGGTGACCCTTCGGTGCTGTCTAAAGAGCTGCAGAGCAGGTGGGATAGCAGGATCATAGGAACTGCAGGATCCTAGCCCGTGGCAGCCAAGCTTCCCTTCTGGAGAGATGGACACCCGTTGTTAGTCTCATTCCCTTATTTCAACACATCCTCTCAGTCTCTGTAGAAAAAAATGCCATTAACAATTTAGTACATTGCTAGATCTTTGGATATTAACACTATCTATCTATCTATCTATCTATCTATCTATCTATCTATCTATCTATCTATCTATCTATCTATCTATCTACCTACCTACCTACCTACCTACCTACCTACCTACCTACCTACCTATCTATCTATCTATCTATCTATCTATCTATCTATCTATCTATCTATCTACCTACCTACCTACCTACCTATCTTATATGCCACAATTTCAAAGGACCTATATCTGGTTTATATTTTATAATCCATATATTTCACATGAGTTTTCATAGATAACTGCTCAGAAAATCTCAAACATTTGTTGAATGAAATGAGGAATAGAAATTCAGGACGGGAGCCCTGGATACCTGACCGTGTGAAGTCCTGAGCATCCTACTCTCACGCGTAGCAGCCTCCACATGCACAGTGAGATTCCACACCCACTGTCTCAGTATTGCACAGAATTAAACAAACAAACAAACAAACAAACAAACAAACCAGAAACATTGGAGTTAAAAAGCATTGTAGATAAAATGGACCTAACAGATTTTTATGGAACATTCTCCCCAAACATTAAAGAACACACATTATCCTCTGCATTCCATGGAACTGTCTCCAAAATTGACCATGTAGTAGGACACAAATTCTCAGCAAATACAGGAATATTGAAGTAGCTTCCTGTGTTCTGTGGGACCACTGTGGACTAAAGCTAGACAGCAACCAAATAGAATTACAGGAAGTACATAGTATCATGGAGACTAAACAAACACACTATTGAATAATAATTGGATCAAGGCAAAAGATCAAGAAGGAAAATAATGTAAAAAATTGTAGAATTGAATGAAAACAAAATGAAACAAAACTCCACAGCATCTTGGCCGTAGATGTACTTTTTGCTACACTCAGCCGTGGCCAGGCCGCTCCCACGGCAGTCTGATAACATGTGTGTGTGCCTTGTCCTCTCATGGCAGAAAAATTTGCTTTCAGCCTTATCTGCTTCTAGGGCATCTTATGCTCAAGCACAGGATCCCATTCGCCAAGCAGGCATACCCCCTCCCTGTACAACTCAAAGAAAGACAGCATCCCCAGGATATCCCCTGCAGATCTCCAACCCATTTTCCTTTTAGGAGGAGGATTCAGCTTTGGTAGCATGTCTTAGTCCTCTTTTTAGTGGTCACATGGCTACTACCACAGCAAGGAAGTCATAGAGGCTTCTCAGGCCTTAGAACCTTGGTTGCGTGCCTTGCATAGCTTACTCATAGCTAGGACTACACAATCACTCCTTCCAGACTTAACTTTTGTTTTGCCAGTTCATCTTGTGGTGCAAATGAATTGATTATTTAAAAAGATTAACAGGATTGACAAACCAATAGCCAAATTAACCAGAAGAGGTTGAGAGAAAACACAAATTAATAAAATTAGTGGTAAAAAGAAAGACATTATAAAGGATATTGATGAAATTCAGAGACTCATAAGGATTACTTTACTAATGCATATTCTCCTAAAATAGAAAACCTAAATGACATGAATTTCTAGATGAGCCATCAAAGTTGAATCACAATGAAGAAAATAACTTAAACAGGCCCATATCAACCAATGAGATAAAAACAAGAATTTAAGACCTCCCAACCTCAAAAAACTCAGGGCCAGATGTATTAGGCACAAAATTATACCAGATCTTCAAAGGAGAACTGACACCAATATTCCTCAAACTATTCCACACACTAGAAAAGAAAGGGACACTTACATATTCATAAGAAGCCAATATTGTTACTCTGATAGCACAATCAAAGACCCAATTTTAGGCCAATCTGTCTGATGAACATAGATGCCGGGCTTTTCAATAAAATACTTTTACTTGAAAATAGAATTCAAGAACACATTAAAAAAGATTATCCACTATAATCAAATTGTCATCATCCCAGAAATGTAGGAATGTCTGAACATGAATAAAATGAATGTAATCCACCACATAAATAGACATAGGAATAGAAGTCACATGATCATCTCACTAGATGCAGAAAAAGCGTTTGACAAAAACTCAACATTTCTTTATGATAAAAGTACTAGAGAATCTCAGAATACAGAGGACCTGTTTCTGTGTACCAAGGGCAATATAAAACAAGCTCATAATTAACATCATGCTAATTATAGAAAAGAATAATGCTTTTCCACAAAAGTTAGTAAATAGTCAGAGATGTCCAATCTCTCAACTTCTGTTCAACTCAGTTCTTGAAGCAGTAAGATTTACAGGTAAATGAATGGAGTCCAAAATGACCATTTTGATTGAGATACCTCAGACTGAGAAAGACAAATGTTACGCATTCTATCTTCTATGTGAATGTTAGCTCTGACTCCTTAGTTTAAAGTAAAGTACCCACAGAAAGCAGGAAGCTAATAAAGAGCCATGGAAGCAATTCATCAACCTAGATAGTAAGTTAATAAAACAAAAATAACATAAAAATAAAAACAGAAGACAATTAAAATTACAATAAAATGACACAGTCCTTTCTTTGCTGGATGTCTCAAATCCACCTGGCACCTCTTTTTAAAGTTAAAAGGCTCAGACTCATCTGATGCACCTTGTCCAGTTGTGGGTCTCTGTATTTATAATCATCTACTACATTTATAATAGTAATATTATTAGATTCTCCTGTATGGCCAATAACATAGCCAGTCATGGCTTTTGGCCCAGTTAATGGTACCAGGCAGGAGCTCAATCCTGTAGAGTAGGGTTTAAATCCCAGCAGGATTGGCTAGTTACTCCCATGGTATTCATGCCGCTATCACACCATTGAGCACACCTTGCCAGACAATTCATTCTTGTAGCTTAAAGCATACACAGCTGGCTAAGACTGTTAATTATTTTTCCCTCCTGGTGGCGTGCATGCCACTTTCCAGCACTTTGAAATTTAGCTAGCAAGTGTGTACAAGCTTGATTTCACTGAGTCCCCATCTTAAGCAACAGTCGTCAAGCTGTTTACCATCAAGCACTTACCATCATGCTCTGCAGATTAATTAAAAGCCATCCCATAGCTTGTGATGCTGGAGAGAGGGAGAGAGATGGAAACTCATGAGCCAACAAATCAGAAAAGCAGTAAACCTTGCCTGACACTGAGCTTCATATTTGATGGTTTACAGTGTCTGGGATAGTCAATATCCCCGATTATAGGGCAACTCTATTTAAACTCATTTCATATTATGTGTATGAATATATTTTAGGAAGCTACTACAATACTCAATCTGCATGTGGCATTTTCAAAAGACTTTAATATTAGTATCCCTTTCTATATTTCCTTCTCAACCCTACCCACACATCCCCTAACTTACCCTATCCCAGTATTCCCCTGTTCCATTCAGGAACCTGCATTTTATGTCCCTGTCCTTGACATCTCTCATGGGCCTTCATTGGCTTATTCAATATAAAATATACACATGCCAGCATGTGAAAAACTAGATATAAGGCGAGTAGCAGTGTCAAAGCCATCACAGAGACATGCTAATCTTGTTTCTCACATTCCTAGAGACTATGGTGCCCCATTGCCTGGCTGCTTCTCTTGTGTGCAGGTCTCTATCCAGGAGGGAATTTTCTGACTACTGGGACGCAGAAAGATGCTGCCCAATGCCCCTCAGTGGTTGTGTTTATGAGTTCCCCATACTTCCCTGTAACCAGGGAGGGTGTGCTCTGTGTTTTCCTGCCATTTCTGGGGCCAGTGTATACTTTCTGACTGCAGGACTGGGTATGTCCCCAACTCTTGGAAGTTTGTTCTTAGTTGGTCAGGGTCTGGTAGAATCTGTTTACTTTCCTTTAAGAGCTAAAGATAGGGTAAGATTGTAAGGAACTTAAGATTAAGAACACAAGTCAGAGGATTTAATTTAAAACTCACAAATTAGTTTGTATAGGTTGAGTCATAAAACAAGTTTATAGCAATGTCATTGCTGCAAGTAGTATCACTTTACAAAGTGAACAAAAATGCTACAAACATCTACTGTGCACTTTACTCCTGATAAAGTTTTAGTGAATTTGAAAGAGGATCATACAAAGCCTGTTATAAAATAATCCAGAAGATAAGAATAAAATGATAGCTCCTCTTCCCACAATAAAGTTAATAGTTAAAACACATGACTTTAAAATTATATTTGAAGTAAGAAAGAAATGAAAGACAATCTTTAAAGTTATTTAAGAAGAAATATAAACCAGAATATTATATATAAGTCTTAGAGAGTTAAAATTTCAAAGATTTATCTAAAGAAATAGTCTGAGAAACATATAGAGCCTTAAGTAATTGGGCTTTTAAAGATACTGAAAATAAAATTGTCCCATGCATCCTATCAGATCACCATGGACTAAGGCTGATCTTCAATAACAAAATAAATAATAGAAAGCCAACCTTCACGTGGAAACTGAACAACACTCTTCTCAATGATACCTTGGTCAAGGAAGGGATAAAGAAAGAAATTAAGGACTTTTTAGAGTTCAATGAAAATGAAGCCACAACATACCCAAACTTATGGGACACAATGAAAGCATTTCTAAGAGGAAAACTCATAGCTCTGAGTGCCTCCAAAAGGAAACTAGAGAGAGCACACATTAGCAGCTTGACAACACACCTAAAAGCACTAGAACAAAAGGAAGCAAATTCACCCAAGAGGAGTAGACGGCAGGAAATAATCAAACTCAGGGGTGAAATCAACCAAGTGGAAACAAGAAAAACTATTCAAAGAATCAACCAATCAAGGAGCTGGTTCTTTGAGAAAATCAACAAGATAGATAAACCCTTAGCCAGACTCACTAGAGGGCACAGGGAAAGCATCCTAATTAACAAAATCAGAAATGAAAAAGGAGACATAACAACAGATCCTGAAGACATCCAAAACACCATCAGATCCTTCTACCAAAGGCTATACTCAACAAAACTGGAGAACCTGGATGAAATGGAGAAGTTCCTAGACAGATACCAGGTACCAAAGTTGAATCAAGATCAGGTTAATGATCTAAACAGCCCTATATCCCCCAAAGAAATAGAAGCAGTCATTAATAGTCTCCCAACTAAAAAAAGCCCAGGACCAGATGGGTTTAGTGCAGAGTTCTATCAGACCTTCAAAGAAGATCTAATCCCAGTTCTTCACAAACTATTCCACAAAATAGAAACAGAAGGTACTCTACCCAACTCATTCTATGAAGCCACAATTACTCTGATACTTAAACCACAAAAAGACCCAACAAAGATAGAAAACATCAGACCAATATCCGTTATGAATATTGATGCAAAAATCCTCAATAAAGTTCTTGCTAACCGAATCCAAGAACACATCAAAACAATCATCCATCCTGACCAAGTAGGTTTCATCCCAGGGATGCAGGGATGGTTCAATATACGGAAATCCATCAACGTAATCCAGTATATAAACAAACTCAAAGACAAAAACCACATGGTCATCTCGTTAGATGCAGAAAAAGCATTTGACAAGATCCAACACCCATTCATGATAAAAGTCTTGGAAAGATCAGGAATTCAAGGCCCATACCTAAACATGATAAAAGCAATCTACAGCAAACCAGTAGCCAACATCAAAGTAAATGGTGAGAAGCTTGAAGCAATCCCTCTAAAATCAGGGACTAGACAAGGCTGTCCACTTTCTCCATACCTATTCAACATTGTACTTGAAGTCCTAGCCAGAGCAATTCGACAACAAAAGGAGATCAAAGGGATACAAATTGGAAAAGATGAAGTCAAAATATCACTTTTTGCAGATGATATGATAGTATATATAAGTGACCCTAAAAATTCCACCAGAGAACTCCTAAGCCTGATAAACAGCTTCGGTGAAGTAGCTGGATATCAAATTAACTCAAACAAATCAATGGCCTTTCTCTACACAAAGAATAAACAGGCTGAGAAAGAAATTAGGGAAACAACACCCTTCTCAATAGTCACAAATAATATAAAATATCTTGGCGTGACTCTAACTAAGGAAGTGAAAGATCTGTATAATAAAAACTTCAAGTCTCTGAAGAAAAAAATTATAGAAGATCTCAGAAGATGGAAAGATCTCCCATGCTCATGGATTGGCAGGATCAACATTGTAAAAATGGCCATCTTGCCAAAAGCAATCTACAGATTCAATGCAATCCCCATCAAAATTCCAAATCAATTCTTCAACGAATTAGAAAGTGCAATCTGCAAATTCATCTGGAATAACAAAAAACCTAGGATAGCAAAAACTCTTCTCAAGGATAAAAGAACCTCTGGTGGAATCACCATGCCGGACCTAAAGCTCTACTACAGAGCAATTGTGATAAAAACTGCATGGTACTGGTATAGTGACAGACAAGTAGACCAATGGAATAGAATTGAAGACCCAGAAATGAACCCACACACCTACGGTCACTTGATCTTCGACAAGGGAGCTAAAAACATCCAGTGGAAGAAAGACAGCATTTTCAACAAATGGTGCTGGCACAACTGGTTGTTAACATGTAGAAGAATGCGAATCGATCCATTCCTATCTCCTTGTACTAAGGTCAAGTCTAAGTGGATCAAGGAACTTCACATAAAACCAGAGACACTGAAACTTATAGAGGAGAAAGTGGGGAAAAGCCTTGAAGATATGGGCACAGGGGAAAAATTCCTGAATAGAACAGTAATGGCTTGTGCTGTAAGATCGAGAATTGACAAGTGGGATCTCATGAAACTACAAAGCTTCTGCAAGGCTAAAGACACCATCAATAAGACAAAAAAACCACCAACAGATTGGGAAAGGATCTTCACCTATTCTAAATCAGATAAGGGACTAATATCCAATATATATAAAGAACTCAAGAAGGTGGACTCCAGAAAGTCAAATAACCCCATTAAAAAATGGGGCTCAGAACTGAACAAAGAATTCTCACCTGAGGAATACCGAATGGCAGAGAAGCACCTGAAAAAATGTTCAACATCCTTAATCATCAGGGAAATGCAAATCAAAACAACCCTGAGATTCCACCTCACACCAGTCAGAATGGCTAAGATCAAAAATTCAGGTGACAGCAGATGCTGGCGAGGATGTGGAGAAAGAGGAACACTCCTCCATTGTTGGTGGGATTGCAAGCTTGTACAACCACTCTGGAAATCAGTTTGGCGGTTCCTCTGAAAATTGGACATAGTACTACCGGAGGATCCAGCAATACCTCTCCTGGGCATATATCCAGAAGATGTCCCAACCGGTAAAAAGGACACATGCTCCACTATGTTCATAGCAGCCCTATTTATAATAGCCAGAAGCTGGAAAGAACCCAGATGTCCCTCAACAGAGGAATGGATACAGAAATTATGGTACATTTACACAATGGAGTACTACTCAGCTATTAAAAAGAATGAATTTATGAAATTCCTAGCCAAATGGATGGACCTGGAGGGCATCATCTTGAGTGAAGTAACACAATCACAAAAGAACTCACACAATATGTATTCACTGATAAGTGGATATTAGCCCAAAACTTAGGATACCCAAGATATAAGATACAATTTGCTAAACGCATGAAACTCAAGAAGAATGAAGACCAAAGTGTGGACACTGTGCACCTTCTTAGAATTTGGAACAAAACACCCAGGGAAGGAGTTACAGAGACAAAGTTCGTAGCTGTGATGAAAGGATAGACCATTTAGAGACTGCCGTATCCAGGGATCCATCCCATAAGCAGCTTCTAAACGCTGACACCATTGCATACACTAGCAAGATTTTGCTGAAAGGACCCAAATATAGCTGTCTCTTGTGAGACGATGCCGGGGCCTAGCAAACACAGGAGTGGATGTTCACAGTCAGCTATTGGATGTATCACAGGGCTCCCAATGGAGAAGCTAGAGAAAGTACCCAAGGAGCTAAAGGGATCTGCAACCCTATTGTTGGAACAACATGATGTACTAACCAGAACCCCAGAGCTCTTGTCTCTAGCTGCATATGTATCGAAAGATGACCTAGTCGGCCATCAATGGAAAGAGAGGCCCATTGGACTTGCAAACTTTATATGCCCCAATATAGGGGAATGTCAGGGCCAAAAGAATGGGAATGGGTGGGTAGGGAAGTGGGGGGCGCTATGGGGGACTTTTGGGATAGCATTGGAAATGTAATTGAGGAAAATATGTAATAAAAATATTAAAAATAAAAAAAAGAAAAAAAAGATACTGAAAATAAAAAATCAAAACTTAGATATAGTGTATGAAAAATTTTAAATTGTAAAAGAGAAAAAATTTAAAAATTCAGATTTTTTTAAAAAAGATATATAAATTTCTCTGACCTATAGAATACATAGCTCATATAATTATGCAAATTTTAAATGGATTGGTATGTATAATGTTTAGAAAAGCGGTATTATTGTTTATGTTCTTTCAAAATTTTGCTAATTTCTGAAAATTTTATTGTATCTGTTTTTTTTCTCTGAGTGGCTATGCTTGAAAGTGTAACTTTCTATCAAGGCCCTTCTGAGTTTTAATTAGGGTGTAGTTGTTCTATGTTGAGTGTTACTGACTTGTTGTTCAATAAAACTAAAGTTAAGGCACTGAGACATGAGATCAGAGATACTGAGAATGACACTGAAAACCATTCAGCTTAAGTCAGAAAGAGGGAGAAAATGAAATTCATAAAGCAAACAGACATGACCACAGCTTCAAAGCACAGATGATATAAAACAGCTGCCAAAGGCCATGCAAAGGCCATACAAATGCCATGCAAACTCCATGCAAAGGTCATGCAAACCCCATGTAAACCCCATGCAAAGGCCATGCAAATGCCATGCAAACCCCATGCAAAAGCCATGCAAGCAGCTCCAGGCAAATGCTACGGTGTTGGACCTACATGAGATGAACATAGTGTTCATACACACACCTCTTCGATGACAGGTTGTGGGACCCCGATTTAGAGCATTTCTCCCTGGAAGGTAAAGCCCCTGGACGTTCCCCAAGCTTGTTTTCCCTGATCTCTAAAAATACAGGCAGAAAGAAGCTCTTTGTTCTCTATAGCCAGCAAAAAGCCTTTTTGTTTCTACACTTTACAACCAGAGATGCCTGCCTTCCTGTGCTGAGGACACGGAGATAAAAATTCAGAAAGAACTCACTCCCCACTCCTGCCTTGTAAATTTCACCAAAGACACCCGGAAGAGAAGAACTCTCTTCCCAGCTCCTCCCAACTCTTCCCAACTCCTCCCAACTCCTCCCAACTCCTCCCAATTCCTCAGCTAGCTGTTAAAAGCCCCCTACTGTCACCATTGGGGTCGAACTCCCCTGCCCTGCAGGGCAGAGGGACTTTGTCCTCAGCTAGCTGATAATAAAGCCTCTTGCAGTTTGCATCAGGTGTGGTTTTCTCTCGGGTCACTGGGGTGCTGGCCAGCTCATCCCAGGACTTGAGCGGAGGCCCAGCTTAGGGGGTCTTACAAGGTCACCCTCATCTGCTTGTATTATCACCCAGAGATCTACTATAACGAATCTGACTCTACTGATAGTTTAATCCACAGATGGCTTAACTATGGAACCACTGGGTCACAGCTGACCCAACCATATACAAGCTTTGAAATCTGTGGAATCCCTCTCAAGATCAAGGTCGCCAGTTGCTAGTCAAACCCAGTTTTCCACATTCTTGCCTTTCTTTATGGGATGAAAGAAGATGTGTCACACTGCCTTCCCTTTGACAGTGTGCTGAAGCAGGGGTGTCTTCAGTTGAGATGTCAGAGATAGCTGAATGCATTCTTTGTGGAAAGGGTCTGCCTGGTACTCATTTCCTAAGAGGGGCTTCTGCTTGCAGACTTTTGCTTGGCCATCTCAGAGTGGGGATGGCATGCATTTCATTGAAGTGGATAGATGCTTCCTGGGACTTTGAATACTGGGAGAGGAGTTTTAGTAACAGTAATTCAGAGTCTCCCTGAAGGGATCCTCCAATTTCTGCCTCTTTCTTCTACTCTTTATCACACCCTTTGTCTTACTCATTGTGGACAGCGATGGGCAGGTAGCTGATCTCCTTCTTGAAGGTCCACAAATATATAGTCCCAAGCTACCTCCAAGTGCCAGGTGTCCTAAGCTCCTTTCCCCATACTGTACACACATATCCTTAGAACTTCTTTTAGGCAGGCACTGTCCTTATTCAGCATCACTCCATGCCCCAGTGTCTTGAGAATCTTTACTTTTTCACCAAGAATCAGTGAGATCATCTCTAGCAAGTGGAACCCCATGAATGCTAATCCTTTCATATGTCCTCCCATCTCTGACTGTGTGCTTGGATCCACCGCAGTGCTTTTGATTTAAATAGCTGATCTTCCCAAAAACTCCAAAACTTGGGGAAAAGAAATCTTCCTCTTTAGTAGATAATCTATGGTATCTGGTTACAGCAGCACAGACCAGAATAAACCAGTGCACTTTACTAAAAGGGGTTCCAATGCTCTTGGGGGGATCAAAGATTAGCTATAAGTTGTGTATTACCCACAGAGACAAACTCAGCTGTGAATAATGTTCAGTGATCCACACCAAACACTTGCCATCTAAAGTTAATTGTACAAACATCAGTGTGTTTTGATACCTTTTGGCTTTAGTGCAGGCCAACAATGCTGCGTATTACATTATAAGGCTTATCTCTGGCTGTGTTAATAAATTGGGAGGAGCCCTGGCAACGAGGCAGTGTTCCTGCTGTCTTCTCGCTTGGGTGCTTCCTATGGAACTTTGGATTCCGTATGTGGTGTTACAGAAGGAAATCTGAATGTGAGCATTTGAGGCAGTGATTAACATCTGGACAGTTCTGGAAAACATGTCATGTATGAAGAAGGGTGAAGTATAATCAAAACGGTCTGTCTAATTCAGTGGAGAGGAAGAGATGGGGGATGCCATTGTCTCCAGGTGTTTGAGGACCTCAACACACAGAGAGAGCAAATACACTCTGTGACAACACTTTGAGAAGAGGTTTGATCTTAGGAGGAAGTCATAGTAGGGGGGTGGGGAATTTAATTTCATTCTAAAAACAAAAAAACAAAAAAACTTAAAAATGGTTGGGGTTACTGCTTGGGAAAATGGTTACTATGTTACTCTGAATGGCCAAGCTATGTTCCCTTTCTACTGAGCTTTCATGGGTCAGCTTTAGGCATCTTGCTTCTGAGAACAAAGAAACAAAAAACTTGACAGTTCCTACGGTGTCTAAGACATAGCAGGAAGGCAGCAGGTCCAGTCACATTATGGCCCGTGTCTATAGTTGATGAGCTAGGCTCAAATTTCACTTGGACCCCTAGTACACGGCTGTGAAGGGAAGGCTCAGCCTTGGAACTCAGCCAAGCATCAGCACCCTGAAGACAAGGTGAGGGGTGACACACAGTAACTACGGAGGAAAAGCAGGGGCTGAGGTCTGGTTTGAGCTGAGCCCCTTCTTAGGATGCTTTTCTCTATGTCAGATTTACTCCTGTGGTCATCCAGGCGTTGTCCTCAGAATGTTAGAAGCTAAACAGACATAGTAGGAATTAGTTCTTGCTCTCTTCCAGGTTTGGCAGAGTCTTTTGGCTTGAACCTTTAGCTGGGGGCGATTGGACTTGTGGAGTTGGGACAGTACTTGTCTGCTTCTGTTCATGCCTACAGGGAACTTGTCTGCCAGTTGGTTTGATGTTACTGTGTGGCATGCCACAGGAACAGCCTCATAGCCGGCAGCCTTCTCATCGAGGAACCCAGCAGAAGGATATTGCCCCACATCTTGGCCACAGACTTTGCAGTTCTTACTCTTGTACATAAAATAAAAAGGAAAGGAAGACTTTCCTTTTTAAAAATTTTTTGAGAATATCAATTTCTGTGGAAAGTCTGAAGTTTATATTCTTTTCAACTAATATGTATTTTCTTATTCTCCTTTTAAAACTTTTATATGTATTTTAGATACATTTGAGCTTACCAAAAAGTATAGCGATGTTCATGTTTTAGGCTATCAGCAAACAAAACCACAAACCAACAGGGCACAATCCCAGTCTAGACTACGCACTTTCCACTAAGGATGCATGATTGTCCCATGTCTCCAATGGCATGAGGTCATGCAGCTACTAGTAATGACAATGATAACAGCTATGATGTAAGACCTCTGCTCTGTTCTGTTCATCCACTGAATGAAAATGCACAATAAAGGCATGAGACATGAAGTGGGAATGGATGCATGGGAACCAGAGAGGCAGGAAATGGTCTGATGACTGTGCATACTGTAGAACCTAGTAAGTGCGCACTATACACTGTGGAGAAAGACACTGGGAGCTTTTAAAACAAAAGTGTGACAATCAGATTGTTGTTTTAAGAAGATGTCTAGCAGAATTCTTACTGTGGAAGTTGAGATTTGGAGATAGGAAATACCCAGAGACTATGCTGACCCAAACTGAGTGTGGGGAGAAGTGGACAGGCCCTTAATAAGGAAGTAAATGCAACAGAGCATACAGGTTTGAGGGAGAGAATAATGGACGGAGTGATAGTGTGGTTGATGGATAAGTGACAGAGAAGATGCTGGAGAGAGTGAGGGAGGAGCTAATGGAGATGGAGGTAGAAATGATGAGGAGGAGGAAAAGGAAGGATGGAGAAGGAGATGGGGAGGTTGATGGAGAGTGTGAGTGTCTTAGTCAGGGTTTCTATTCCTCACAAAACATCATGACCAAGAAGCAAGTTGGGAAGGGAAGGGTTTATTCAGCTTCCATATTGCTGTTCATCACCAAAGGAAGTCAGGACCAGAACTCAAGCAGGTCAGGAAGCAGGAGCTGATGCAGAGGCCATGGAGGGATGTTCTTTACTGGCTTGCTTCCCCTGGCTTGCTCAGCTTGCTTTCTTATAAAACCTAAGACTACCAGCCCAGGGATGGCACCACTCACAATGGGACCTCCCACCCTTGATCACTAATTGAGAAAATGCCTTACAGCTCAATCTCATGGAGGCATTTCCTCAAGGGAGCATCTTTCTCTCTAATAACTCCAGCTTGTGCCAGTTGACACACAAAACCAGTCAGTACAGTGAGGGACAAGGTTATGGGGAGGAGAGGAGTGAAGGTGATGGGGATGGTGATGGTGAGGGGAAGAGAAGGTGATAGGGAGGACAAAGGACAGGGGAAGGGAGAAGGTGATGCTGAGTCCTCTTCCCACAGAAGAGTGGGGGAAAGATGAACCAACTGTCGAGCCAATGAGAAGCTGGTGTCATTCTCTAACATAGAAGATGAAGCAGGAAAGACATTTTTGAAGCTATTTTAAAGCTGATACACTTGGGTACTATTGTAGTTTTATTTTTGTCACTATGATAAAAAAATCCTAACTAAAGCAACTGAGAGTAGAAAGGGATTGTTTGAGCTTACAATTCTGTATCTCAGTATGTCACAGAGGAGAAGTCCGAGTGATAGGAACTCGAAGTATGTTGTCACAACACATCCATGGTCAAGGGCAGGAGAAGTGAAAGCACACAGGCTGACTGGCTTGCCTGTGCTCACATTGATTTCCCCACTGTTACATAGTTAAGGACTCCCCACCTAGAGAATGCCAGCATTCACAGTGGGGTAGATATTCCCACGTCAATCAGTCATTCAATCAATCAATCAATCAATCAATCAATCAATCCAGACATGCCAACAGATCAACCCAGTGTTGATAATCCTTCACTGGGGCTCTCTTCCAAGGTTCTAGGGTATCAAGCTTACAATTCAAGCTAGTAATGACAGGTAGTGTGAAGCTAGGTTCCTCTTGACATCCAGTCTGGGCTGCTGACTTTGTATCATGCCTCTTAACTGCTTTTGGCCTAGCAAGGTTTTACGTGATAGCAAGTAGGTACAAAGCACACAGGCATACAGTCCTCAGTTCCTACTATGGACAGCTCTCAGACAGGAACCACCTTAGTGTTAGGCACTGTGTTAGTTACTTTTCTGTTGTTGTGATAAAACAAAATCATAACCAAGAGCAACTCACAAAAGAAAGAATTTATTGTGGTTTATGGTTCCAGAGGGAGAGTCCATAATGGTGGGGGCTGAAGGCATGAGGATGGAAATTAAGAGATCACATCTTCAACGGCAAACTCAATGCTGGAGGTGAACTAGAAGTGGGTGAGAGTTTATGAACTCTCAACCCCGCCCCCCAGTGAAGCACTGCTTGCTGCAAGGCTGCACCACTCCTCAAACAGCACTAGCAAAAGCTTCTTCTCTCTGATTATTTGGAGCCCTACAAGTCCCAGGCTGGACAAACCCATTGCGCAGGGACCAAACACTGTTAAGGCTGGAGAGTTAGGGACAGGGTCCTGTTTAGGGAGGGACATAGCCCAGACAGAGAGCTGCCCTTCTTGTTGTCAGCTGAGCTGGAATGCAGCCCCAGTCAGTTCCTGGTGATAAATGAGCACAGGTCAGCAGGAGACAGCAAGCGTGGTTACTTCACTATTGCAGTGATAAAACACAATGACCAAGGCAACTTATAGAAGCAAAGGTTCATTTGGGGCTTAGCTTTCCAGAAGGTTCGAGTTCCTGATGGCAGAGCAGAGACAGCAGGCAGCTGAAGTAGGAGGTAAGAGTGCACACCTCGAACCATAAGCAGGAACCACACACAGGAAGTAGCTGAGTCTTAAAATCTTAAAGCCTGCTCCCAGTGACATATTTCCTCCAGGACTGCCACATGTCCTTGTCCTTCCCAAACAGCCACCAACTAGAAAGCAGGTACTTAAATGCCTGAGACTTGTGTGTGTGTGTGTGTGTCTGTGTGCGTGCGTGTGTGTGTGTGTGTGTGTGATTTCATTCAGGCCTCTACAACAAACTTGTACAGGTATGGACAGAACAGCATGGTCCATCACAAAAGACATAGTAGCATTCCTGGAAAATCAGTCAGGGCCTCACACCCAGGACCCGTGAGTGATGTGGACATTTTATGTGTATACACGTGTCCTAAAAGAGCTCAGAGCAAATTGGAGCTTTGGCGGCTCTAGGAGATTCTTTTCCTTCTTTTTATTTTTATTTTATTATTTTTTTTAACTTACTAAGTGAACAGCTGTTGGTTTTGGCTACAGTTAGCCTGGCTTGGTTCTTGGGAAAAAGAGAAGATGTTCAGCTGTCTTCAAGAGCTATCAGTGGAAATTGAAATAAAAACAAAACAAAACCAAAACCAGAACAGATGGGTCTGCAAGATGGGACCTGTCCCCTCCACTGGGGCACTGAGAGTGGTTATGTTCAGTACAAAGTTATCTACGTAGAGATACAGCATGCTCTCCACATGTCCAGGCCTGGTCCCTTGTATCAATCCTGCTGCAGGACTGCATGGCAGGTTTCTTATGTCTTCTCCCATCTGGCCATTCAGAACGACTGAATATGTATGGGTACACTGATGGACTTCTGTGATACATTGTCCACCTGCCCAAAGTGACCTTCCTTCATGTGTCCTATTCTCCATTGGTGGATCCTGATCTGAACCTCCTGGATCATGGTTAACACCTGTACTATGGCTGTGCTGTTCCAGGGGCTAGCACACAGTTTTGCAAGGGCACACTTAATCTTCCTATTGTGTCCATTTGACAGATTAGAAATCTTAGGCTCAGAGAAGTTACATAATCTTTCCAAAGCAAAGTATTAGCAATTGAGGTTGCTTCTTATTCTACTACCAGAAATAATTTAAATACCAGACAGGATAAACTGACTTCTTGGGCAAACTAATACTACAAGTTATGACCACTTAGTGAAAAGATATGGACTAATCTTTTATCTACTCAGCATCTATAAATGTAGATAGAAACATATCAGCATACGCGCGCGCGCACACACACACACACACACACACACACATACTTGAGGCCAACTTGTCTATCCGAATACACATCCAACTTCCCCAGGCTTTTCCCTACCAAATCAAGAAAACAAATGTGAAGATACACAATTAAAAATCTCCAAACCCTGGAGGCGAATCAAGTTACAAATCACTGCTTTAGGAAACAAGATGGAGCATCGGGAAATTCTTTAGAATCAGTATTGTCAACATGCATTAAAACGTTATCACACAAATGGGGAGGATATTTTATATATAAGCTAAAGCGAACTCTTAAGAGATCTGAGGAAAAGTTACACAAGATCAAAAGCATAATTGGTAGAGTGGAAAATTGAATTTGTAAGCTAGAATATGGTAACCAAACTCCTTCCAAATTATAATCACAAAAGATAAAGAAACACGGGTATTAAAGGAAATGTAGGAGATCTCTGAAAGCAGTAGGGTGATCCTGTGATGCCCCTCCCCTCTTTTTGTGCTTTAACTTTTCATGCTTTGAGTTTTATAGTCAGGACCTAAAAATATGAAATAGAATGTCCCAAAAATGACTGTTAATGGTTAACCTTCACAGTGTCCCCTGAGGTCCTTCACTCCATGTGGGTTGTGAATCTACCTTGCGTGTAGCATATCCAAATGTATGTGATTTCTACCATGTATATGTATGTGTATGTGTATGTATATGTACACACACACACACACACACACACACACACAGAGAGAGAGAGCTATGCTGGTGGCCAAACTGACTTGTGGCGTCACAGTGATTGCATTCAGTGACCCTTATTCCACTAATCATGGTCCCTGGGGGCAAAGTTGCGCTGCTGGCTCTCAAGTATACGCAACAAGAAGCTATCTGATGAGGGAAGAAGCAAGATGCAAGCTGAAGTTGCTAAGATGTCTGTGAAATTGAGAAAACAGGGCAAGAGGAGTTTATGTTAGTGTTGCAATTGTTCCTCAAAATGCCCAAATTAGCACCCCCTGTTACAAGCGTAGTTAAGCTGGGAGGGCATTAAGTTACAGAGTTCAGTCCATCTGTGGTTTCATGGCTCCACTGCAGAGCTTAGCATGGATGATAGAGGTTACTATATCTTTAAGGTTTGTGATATGTGATTTTGAATTAGAATTCTAGTCTATGCCAAAAAAATACAACATAAAAAATAATAACGTGAACTCAGTACTTTGAGAGTTTAACAATCACAGGTCGTATAAGACATTTCTGAAGAATCTCTTCCAGCAAAAATAAAGTACAAATATTGATAATTGAGAAAAACATATGTGTAAGAAGCAGTGGTTGGCTAAATAAACAGCTTTATGCTAGGTAGGGGTTTATTTTTGAGCTCAGTAAAATGAAAACTGGAATCTGTAAGCCTAAAGATCTCAAACATTATTCTTGAGCACTTGGTTTTAGTTTTTATGTCTAAAAGCATCTTTTGCTGACATATGTCTCCTTGCTGTCCAGTCTGAGGGATGGGGCCAGCTAGGGACCTCAGGCACAAGGAGAACAAAGTGTCCCCTGACTCAAGGGTCTCACCTTTCATGTCAACCGAGTTGCTAACAAAAGGATGAATGAGAAAATAAGAAAAACTCTGGAATTAAAATAGGAATATTGATGAAAAACACATTTAAAATTTACCAAGAGGAGGTAGTTAAAGTTTCAAAAGAATGACATGTAGAATGAAAGGGCACAATGTGATTAATGCAGGATAAGTGGACAGAGGCCAAGGCCATGTCACAGAAACACTATCTAACCACAAAACAGACCCAGAAAGGGACAGCAAGGAAGCAATGACGTAATCCCCAGAACCAGTGGGTTTGAGAGTTCAGATGTCCCTCAAATGAACACAGTACCACGAACAAACACAAAAGATTGGATACGATGATCAACAATGTCATCACATTTGAGAGAGGATGTGGCTCACACACAGGGTCACCAGAATCGTAGCTTGGGTGCAGTAGTGGGAGGTGGAGAGCAGTGGAGAAGTGCTTGCAAGTTTAGAAAAATGAATATTTTCAGATTAGGGACTCATTACAGTAGTAGATTTCTATGTAGCAGAGGGGATGCAATTCCACCTTCAGGCCTTTGTCTCTCCTCTGAGAGAGAGGACAATCACATTACCACATGAGCTGGGTGCATCCTGTGTGCCGGCACAGAGTACACGCCTGCGGGAATCTGAGGACATCATCAAACTCAAACGGTAGAAAAGCAATAAAACTTCAGGTAAGACATCAGATTTCAGTTCTTGTTCTGTGAGTTTTCAGTCCTTTAGGAACTAACTCAGTTTTCTAGGAAAGTAGATTTACCCTTGGAACAGCTCACAGCCCTCTTGGCTTGGTTCCTCTCTTCAGTCAGGGAAAGTGCCCCACGGGAGGAAATTCCAGTCATGAACTTCTCATGTTCCAAAGAAGAACAGGGCTTACATGATCCAGAGGAGCAGGTGAAGTCCTGAGCTCTGTAGAGTAGAAAGCAGAGCTCTTCAGCCAGGGAATGTGCCCCAGCACATCATTACAACACAAGAGAATGGCAGAAATGGAGGATGAAATCAGGAGCCTGACAAATAAGGGAAGCCAGGACAGTGAGAGGTGGGACAGCAAATGCAGAGGAGGTCACTAGGGCTGCTCAGGGCAAGTGTCCAGGTCATAAGCTTCTGCTGGGGACTAGATCCGGGCAGTGCAGTATGTGAGTGAGGTTCCCCATGCAAAGGCAGGAGGCTTAAATGGAGTCTGTGTCTCCCAGTGTGGGGAACTGACATAGGGGTAACTTTAAGAGTCGGTGTGAGTGGACAGTAATCAGGCTACAAAAACAGAGTCTTGAAATGATCTAATGAAGGACACAAGCGTTCACTAATTTATCTGAGGATATGTTGTCCTAAGGGAACCTGGTACCTTCCCTAAGTGTCCTTTCCATATGTGACACGTCACCTTTGTGTGTGCTTCTATTGTGATGCCAATAGTCACGAGGTCCTCACAAGAGCTGAGCATGTATCAGTGCCACAGATGCAGACCTCCAAAACATTGAAACAAATGTTGTCTCTTTGCAAAGCACCAAGCCTTTGGTATTTTGTGGTGGGGAAAAAAGGGGACTAAATTCATTTTGAGTAAGATACTCATTTCTACAAGGCTGGAATAACCCAGCCACTTTAAGAAGAGGCAAAACATGATTATGTTCCTTATGAACCAAGTGTGAAATTGGCATGGAGAAACAGAGTGGGCAAATAGTGCCAAAGATAGGATCTGGCGGAGTAAGGAAGAGTGGGCATTAGGGATGGAGGATCCAGGACGATGATCTCAGCATGGATTCTGTTGTGCTTAATGCAGGACTGACTTGAGCCAGTGTATCCTCACTGGAGGGATGCTGTTCAGGATGCTAGTTGTATGACATAGTGTGTCCTTACAGGAAGGATGCTGTACAGGATGCTAGGTGTATGACATAGAGTGTCCTTACAGGAGGGATGCTGTACAGGGAGCTGAGAGATACCTTCAGGGGTGAAGGCAATGGGTATAGGACAATGCAGATGAAAAGCTGAGATATTACTGATAATACTCAGACATAGAAGTTCACACTGATGGCAGCTCCCATTCCCCAGAGAGAAGCAGGCTTTTATAAAAATGGGAGGCCAACTGTATATGCACCTCACTGATCTATATGATATGCATAGAATACAAGACTGCAAGTTAATGTCAAGTATATCTAGATCTTACAATCTTATGTAATAAACATAAGATTGTAACCCTTTAGTTAATACACTTGAACGAGCTTTAATGGATGACTTTAGGCTTATGAACAGAGAAGCTATAATAAAAAACAAATTGCCTTTTAAATGGGGAAAGTCAGTGGTACTGAGAACATGGATAGGATTGGGTAAACATCATTTTATACCATTCCTAACTCCTTTTCTTCCCTTTAGCTACCAAGTGCTCACCCTCGTTTCTTCTCTTGTCTTTTAACCCGAGAGCTGTATCCAATTGTTTTTAGTTAATAATTACTAGCACAATATATCCCATATCAAAGCTAATATATTTAGCTTATGAGGCTTGCTACAGTGTGTGTTTATGGTTGGCTCTCCATAGCTGCATATTCTAAATATAGGAATCCAACCAGACTCAGATTGAAAAATCTAAGAAAATTGCATTTGTTATTTCTTTCAATGTTTTATTTTCATAATTCTTTAAAGAAGCAGCCTGACTTCACTGGCAAATTATAAGAAAAAAAAACTTCCTGAAATCACACAAAGACACTTCCCTTGTCACTATTCTCTGAATACTACCCTATAGAACTACACATCAGTAAAATTGAATTCTATTGTAAGCAATTCAGAGATGACTTCAGACACATGGGGGCACACATACAAGTTACATGCGGATACTATCCAACTTTATATATGGGATTTGAGGATTCTCAGATTTTTTTTGACCCTTTGGATATTAATGGCTTCTACCATACAGTTGCACTTTGCCATCACTGACTTATGGAACTGGTCATGCCTGCCTCTCACTGGGTAGTGAGCTCCCTGCAGGCAGAAGTCATCTCCCTTTTGTTCCATATTAGAATTTCCGAGCATCTTAGGATGGTTTCTTTCCTTCGCAAGGTTGAGCTAGCAAGGACTGGGGTCACTCCACTGATGTGATGGATTCTGGAAAACAGGGAGAGAAAGCAGGTGCTAACGGGGGCTGAAGATCATCAGACACTAGTTCTATGGCTGAAGTACGCTAGCCGGGTTGCTGGATCCTGGGGACACCTGGGAGTCAGGCAGGTTGGACGCCACCGTGTGGTTTCCCAGCTGAAGGGAAACTGGTCAAATCCTTCTCCTCTTCCCCCACCAATCCAAGCACACACGTGAAATTCAGCTCGGTTGGGTGGGTTGTTAGGCTGCTTAGCCTTCCTAGACACTCCTGTTCTATTTGGGTTCAGCTCTGAGATAAATCTCTTGGGCACTCTCTTTAATCAGGATCTTCTAGAGGAGAGGTTGGGCTTGGGAATGACAGGAACCAGACTTCAAGCGGGTTTCCAGGGACTGGGAGAAAGAGAGGCTTTCCCTCCAGAATCTCCAGCCAAGGGATTACGGGAAGGTTGAAGGTCGCAGAACAGCAGCAGCAGCCGGAGGAGGAATTCTGAGGCTTTCTTTAGGACTTTTAGCAAGGCCTGTTTCCAGTCACATAGACGCTGACCTTGGCTTTCTCCCAGGTGTCTGTGCACCCTCAGAGAGCCGGCATGCATTTGTACCTGGCTCTGCCAGCAGCTCCGCTCATTGCGTTGATGATTGTAAGAAACGATTTGCAGAAAGAGAAATAAGCCCCGTGTTTCTATTTCCTGTCTCTAGGCAATAGCCAACAATGTCATTTTCACAGCTTCTATTTCATCCTCGATCATCACCCTTTCCACTTGAGAGATTCCCACTTCTAAGCAGCAGTTTCCATAGTAACCATTACCTCTGAAGAACCACTAAGTCCAGTGAAATCCATGTCAGATGCCTGTTTGCTTTAGGTTGCTGCTTCACTGGCCACTGTCAAAGGACTGTTACAAACCTGCTCTTTGGTTAAGAGCTCCGACTGCTCCTCCTGAGGACCTGGGTTCAATTCCCAGCCATTCACATGGCAGTTCACACTGTCTCTAACTCCAGTTCCAGGGGCTCAAGTATCCTCACACCAATGCACATATTAAACAACAACAAAACCCAACCAACAACCAACAACCACCACAACAGCAATAACAATAACAACAACAACAACAACAACAACAACAAGACCCTCCTGCTTTCCAGTGCTGAGTCCTGCAGGACTTAGTTCTCAGAATCTGAAAGAAATGACCAGATGGAATGAAGAAAGGACAGACACACAGACAGAAAAGCTGGATAGAGATACAACAATAATAGCAACTGGAAAATCTGTTTATCTTT
This sequence comes from Mus caroli, assembly GCF_978045245.1. Taxonomy (NCBI): domain Eukaryota; kingdom Metazoa; phylum Chordata; class Mammalia; order Rodentia; family Muridae; genus Mus; species Mus caroli. The sequence continues at coordinate 31,806,406 of NW_028227262.1, read as the reverse complement.
TAGACATCCGAAGTGAGGAGGCGGGTTTATTGTATACAGCTGAATAACGAGCTGGACTTCTGATACACAGCTGTAGTTGTGTAGCTGTGGCTAATAGTTTTGGCACACTCTTGGTCAATGGTTGGTAAACGCTGGCACTTGGACCAGAGGAAGGCTTTGCTGTTTCTGAGCCTTACCCGGTACAGGCTTTGCCATTCCTATAGGTCTGAGGCTAGGGGTCCTCAACATGACAGCGTTTATGTCAACAGTACACATTCCCCCAAGGTTTCGTCTGCTCTCCATCCTCCAAGATGCAGCCTGCCTCCATGTTGTAAAGTTTGAGTACTCCAGCACCATCTCATGGAATGTATGGCTGCAATGTATGGTATGGGGCGGATAGCAGGGAAGTGTGGTCGTACAACATTTTTCCAGACTAGGCATTGCATTTAGAATAACCAAATATTGATATATAGGTGATAAAATTTGGCTTACAACACTTTCCACATAACGCATATTACAGCTGGCTTGGTGAGCAAGCCTATGGAAAGAAAAGATAAATATATTCCCTGGTAACCAAGCAACTGAGCCTTGGTCCACAATAGAAGCTGAATTCTCATCCAATCCCAGGTGAAGGCTGCTAAGTTCTACCCCAATAAGGCAAATGCTAAACGACAAAAATTCACTGATCTTAGCTCAGTGTGTGTGAGGCAGTCAGAACCATCAGTCTCTGAGCGCTGTCCTCCGGTTCTTCAATCATTCTTAGTCAGGATGATTTTGTTAAATTTAATTGATGTAAGATTTGTTCTTCGGCCCTTCCTTCAGCATAGGTAGAACACGGTTAGTGCTCATACCTAGAAGGATAGCGATCAAACAAAGATTTTTAAAAGATAGAGATTTTGTGACTTGAACAGTTCAAATTCTCTTTCAGGCTACAGCTGAAGATGGAGGGGGGAAACCCATGTGAGACTTACTGCACTCTACAAGACAGTGCCTGCCTCCACTGACTTTAGCTGCCTCTTCTGCATGCTTCACAGAGACCTCCTTTCAGCAACAGATGGAAGAACTGAAGTGTCATTATTTTCTCAAATGTGTTGAAACAACTTCTAATGTAGCACTTACATCATAGAAGGTATTATTTAAAATGTATGGGAAAGTGTACACGGGTTATATGCAAATGCACACCACGCCATGTTAAACGAGAAGCACAAGCGTCCTGGGACTTTGCTATCCACGGGAGGTCCTGAAACCAATCTCCCATGGGAACCAATGAATGGTTCTATTCTTTGTACGCCTTGACTTTCTGTCTTCGTTGTTGTGCTATCTGCTTGGATACATTCACATGCATCGTTAATGTCTTTTTAGATGAATTCCACATGGGAATTTTTGTGTCTAAACCATGTTTAGACAATGATTAGATTGTAAGAAGCACAAAATAAATATTCATAAACAAATGGACGATTTGGCACACCACAGTCCCAAGTCCAACTCCACCCCTGATGCTGACCACCAGGGCCATCACCCAAATTTCCTCTCAAGGAGCAACGGTGACACCTGAGTGTATCCACACTCTTTGGGGGCTCTCGGCTGTACACACAGCACTTAACTCAGTCTGAGTCTGCAAATGCGATGAGGATTTCCTACGGAAATCAACTTCTAGAAAGCATATCAGCATTTTTTAATGTATTAACTTTTAAAAACCAATCTTACATGTTCATATTTAATTTATTTTAACTTGGAAGGAACGGTTAATTGATATACAACTCATTTAATGTTTCAATAGCAATGACATTTGTCCTTCAGACTATCAAAGTTAACCAAGAAATTAATGTGTCTTTTCTCTATAATCCACTCTGAAATAAGTCAAGTTGGTGAGTATTAAGTGATTTTATCTATGCTACAAAGCTTGACTAAATTCTTAGGGTGGCATTAGGCATAGCTACATATGGGTCTCCACAGCTCTGAGCTGTCCACCTTGCCATCTGAACCTTTGACTGAGCACTCTGATTTTCAAGTTCTCGTCTAAGGAAGGGATCTTTGAAAATGTTCCTAATAAATTGTTTTTTTCTAGTTGTGTTCAGTTGCTCTGCATTCCCTCAAGGCTCAGCTGCTGCTGGAGGCTTAGGTGCTTTCATTATTCATCTACTGCAGATTCTGAGTTGCTGTGGACATACATATCTCAGTGTGGTACCTGCACTCTTTAGGGCAGAGATAGGTGTCAAGGGATAGCTCTTGTCACTCCTACTTCTGTTTTGCAGCTTTCATATATATATATATATATACATATATATATATATATAAAATGTATATGTATATATTTACATATGTATATACATTATATACATAAACACACACACACTCTCACACACACATATTTAAAAGCTGCTTTTAAGGGACTGAGAGATGGCTCAGTGGTTAAGGGCACTGGCTACTCTTGCAAAGGACCCAAGTTCAGTTCCCAGAACCCACATGGCAGGTCACAATTACCTGTAAATCTAATTCCAAGGGATATGGTGCCCCCTCCTGGCCTTTGCAGGCCTCTGGGCATGTATGCAGTATTCTTACACACATGCAAACAAAATATCAACAGACATAAAATAAGCTGGGGGTGAAGTAGAAGCTTAAGGGTTCTTTGGAAAGCCGGTTGGATAGTGTTTTGCTGGGGCAAACACATGAAGGACCATTTCGTTAAAGTGGACACAGGTGTAAAAGGCTGAGGCCGACTCGTGAGGGAACATTTCACTGAAGCAGACACAGGAGAGAGGATGTTCTGCTAAAGCAAACGGGTGAAAGGACGCATGATAGAGGATTCTTTGGTAACAGCACACATGTATTGGTCTGCCTTACATTGTGTAGTTGAGCTGCATTTGTTGAGACTCCATAGAGAGAAACGCATCAAAAACCTTTTAGTGGTGTGCTGCAGTTTCTTGCCACTTCCATGGACTCAGACTGATTGAATGCACACACTAAGACAAGACCCGTGCTGAGGCAAGGCATATAGAAAACATGATGTTTGGAGGGTATAAATAGGACTTGACAGAGAGATGTAGACAGAGCTTGGCTTGCTGGTACAGCTAGCTTTGCAATGCTTGTAGGTCTCAGGTCTTCATTGATCTTCACTTCCCTGAGAGAGGCGTAGCTGGGAACTTCTCCTGGTGTTTCTGTTGGTCCTTCCTGCTGACTCAAGCAGAGGCTGAGGCCTGTCTCTGCTGGGTTATTGTCACTGCTATTGCTAACCCGATTCTACTGCTGGTGTATCCATGTAGTTTGTGAGTAGATTGAACTGCCGTTGCCTGCTGACCTGTGGACTGAACTGCCGATTTCCAGACAATGCAGATGGGAGTTGTTCCAAAGAACTTTTCTAAACAGGTCCACTTCCCCTATATCCTTTCTTTTCTACTACCTCTAGTGGGTGGTGGGCTACAAAGGAGGTTAAAGTGTTTAAGAACCATCATTAAAGAACCATCATTTTCAAATAGGCATTTGAAAAGAAGTTACTGGGAGAGAGGTGGCTTTTGATACTGGCTTCTCATTTTCTGGCTGTGATTTCTTTTTGTGGGGTATATCTTCCTATATCTTGGAAATGATGACTGGTTTATTCTTGAGCTACTTGGTGAGTGTTCAGCTTTGCTGGAAATAGCCTATCCAAAAATTGCTGTCAGGAGCTGTGCTGCATATAGGCACTTGCTAACACTTGTGCAGAGCGGTTTTTCTATCAAGGTGCAGCGAAGCATAGGTGGACGTTAGAAGGTTCTCTTAGGTAGAAAGCAAAACATGGAGGCTGGAAGCTACATTTAAAAGATAAAACTGTAGCTTTTAAACCTTTCCTTGCTTTCCAAATCTAGCTAATATAAATGTAGGTTCAGGAGGTCTGAGGGGCCTGTCTCACAGTGCCAGTTCCAAAGCGAAGTATAGAATACCATCTCACGCTGAAAATCATGGTTGTGGCAGGCATAAAACCACAAGAGGTATAAGACTCAGTAGACCTAGAATCCCAAATGCATTTTAAAATTGAGCCTATGTTTTTGTTATTCAAAGAGTCCGTTCAAATAATCCATTTGTTACAATGTAATATAGAATTTGCTTCTCATATCAGAGAGTTACTGTTGTGTTGACATCTGTTCTTGCGGTTGTAACATGGCAGCGTCTTTTTATTTCATGGTATAACAGTTTTGCTTGGCTGAGGTAAATGGTTGCTAAATAACATAAGAACACAGTGAAGAGCAAAACCAGTGGACAACACCAAGCATAAGAATGAACTTCAAGAATGGAGAGGGAAGGTTGAGATAATACATCGAGAAATTCATAAAAAATAGAGAGTATGACCAAGTTTCCAGCAATGCTAAGATACATTCACCAGAATGAACCTAAGAATCCATGTGCTATAAGAAGATGTCAGGTAAAGTCCAAGGACACAGTTTAGTGAATTAAACCACAGCAGAAAATTTCCAAACGTAGAGAAGGAAATGGACATCTAAACACTAGAGGCTCTCAGTTCCCAGAGTTCTAAATAGACACGACCAAAGGAGATCCTTACCATGACATATCATAGTTATGTTGTAGTTATGAATTTTCTGGATGAAAAATCAAGCCTATCCCAGTTTCACACCATGGAATGAATTGTAAGTTGGGTCTCTCAGCAGTGCCCATGGGTACGGTAACATAAGGCTACCATGTTACTAGATGTGTTTTTGGCAGCCCTCAGAAGGCAAATTGTGTTTGGAGACCAAGAGAACCTAGTCACCTCTTCATGGTGGCTCAGGTGACAGATATGCTCTGTATCCAAGACATCAAGAAAGGCTTTATCCCAGCTCCTTAGGTATGGCTGTTTGTAGCCTTGTGACTTTAATAGAAATATATCCCTCTTTCCCAGGTAATACCCATGCTTTGCCCTGCCACTTCCTGATTGGTCACTATCTTGGTTAAGTGTGTATTCATTTGTTTCCTTCATGTCCTTGATTCTTGAATGCTGGAAAAGGACTCCTCCAAGGCTCAGAGGTATAGTTTGAATCCTGAAGCTGTTTCTGAATTTCGTGTTTTGAGCTCCTGTGCTGTATCACGGCTGAAGAAGATTTGGCACATTCAGTCCCTTGGTGTGAGTAACTCATGCTGGTAGATTTTGGGAAGAGTTGACAATTCAAGTGAGAAAGATGGAGAGGAGTATAGGAATTTGAAAGAGGAAGGGAGGGAGGAAGAGAGAGGGGGGATTTTGAAAGAAAAGACTGGAAAACTCTGGAAAGGTCCCCTTCTCCTGCACTATTTATAGCCATTCCTAGGCACTAAAAGCACAATGACCATAACTCTAACCCATGCCGAAAGCACCAAACAGCGCTTTCTTCCTTTATGCACCTTCTGGCTCTTAAGTGCTCACTTCTTGGATTTCTGATCCGATAGATGTATTTAAAGGTTGAGCTTTTTTGGAAGCCTGTACCTGTCTCAGCTCTTTCTTCTGCTAAGCTCGCTGGCCATTCCATCAGCTCTGAGGGGCCAGGCCAGGGTGGCGCCTACTCAGAGCACTGTTCCAGCTCTGACAGGCAACACAGATGGTCATGTGGCCAAGGGCCCTCAGTGCAACTCCAGAGCCCTGCACACACAGAACAAACAAACCCCTCGCAGCCCAGCTGCGTCCAGCACCTCCGTTGTCTGGAAACACAATGGGAATGTCTCTGTGTTCTTTATGTTCTCTATGTTCTGAGCTTTCTGTTACTCAGATTTGTAGGACTCTGATTACGATATACTCCATTCTCAGGATCCATCTTTGAACTCTCTCTTCTGCCCCGCATCTCACTTTAGGAAAGCTTGCTTTCCAGTTTCATGGCAACTTTAAAAGAAGTTAAAATTATTCTACAAAGAGTAATTAAAGACTAAGTATATTTTAAATGTAGTCTTGAGGCATGAAGGAGTCTTTGGGAAAATGTCAATGGCATCAGACCTAGCGATTTCTAAGATTCCATACAGTAGTGGGAAGAATGAGCTTTTCCAGGAATCCTGTAACCATTCCCTGCTTGGAGCATCAGAGCTGAGAGAAGGTGGAAAGGGCATGAACCTGAGACAGAGGGACTTGGGGAATTGAGGTAACACCCTGTCTTGGCTCAGTCTCCAGGTTGAGGAGAAATAGGGGTTATGAGCACGATATCTGACTGCGGTAAAGGAAGGAAACCAACCCTAGGGGATTTGAGCTGAAGAAACCCCTAATTTCCCTATCAGCAGAAGTGGGATGAGGTGAATCTATGTGGATAAGGTGATCAAACTATCACTAAGTAAAATAATGAGTTTTAATCAGGATGTCTGCCTACTATACACATGTGCATGCGGACAGATCCAAGCATGTAGATTCTCACAGACTCAGATACTGAGAAACTCACCCTTGAAGGATAATTCACCCCCTGTTCATATGGGGCTCAACTCCTATGTGGACAGATGCTGCCTTATTGATATCTTTTGCTACAGTTTCAATAGTGAATGTTCCATAGTCCAATGTGGTAAAGACTTGGGCCCCAACCTGTAATGTCATCAGGATGCAGAAGAGCCCAGGTTGGGGGTGTGCCTTGGAAGGATATAGTGGGACTTGGGGCCTTCTTGTTTGTTTCCTTGCTTCCAGTCTCCATGAAATAAACAGCTTTTCCTCTGTGCATGTCCCTGCTATGATGGACTACTGTACTGCAGGCCCAAAGCAACAAAGATAGTGCCTTCTTACCAAACCCTGTAAAACAAAGAGCCTTAGGAAGGCCTTACTTCTTGTTAGCCATTCAAGTCAGCAGTTCGCCTCTAGGATTGAAGGAGGACCAGACCTCTCCATATCCTGGGCCATCCTTGATGCTGAGGAGCAGGCTGTCTTGTTTCCTGAAGGTCTGTACTTAGAGGAACAAATTGACAGGTCTCCACCAGTGACTCTCATAGTTCCATGTATCCTTCAGATGGCTCCATTTGTGCTAGTACGACCAGTCTGCTCGCTCGCTAGATTACTGGAGCCTAAAAGAGTTTGTAAATTCTTCATGGGATGTTTGCACTCCACCGAGCAGCATTTGATGTAGATGCATTGATAACGAGCATCTTAGCAATGTGTTACTTGTGTCAGGGGAGGCCCCTACTGAGGGTCAGGGGCTGGACATGGGGGATATGAAAAAGACATATGAATATTGTTTTAAGGTCACAGAGGGCCTGATCTCAGCTGCTCTCTCTCTCTTTTGCCTCTCATTCAACCTCTTCATATTCCTGATTGTGTTGGAACAGGGGACTGGAAAGCAGTCATGCCTTTCTTGTTTTGGGCCACGAGGGATACTCAGCTCTAAGCACTCAGCCAGAGGTCTCTGGATTACCCCAGGAGACTGGCACCAGGCCAACTGTTTGCCTGATTTGGCTGCAGCCCCAGCCTGTCTTTGAGGTATTTAGAAAGTGCAGCCTGAATGCCTTTGGCTCTGCCCCAGCTGTGGGGAAATAAACCGTACCACTTCTTCCAAACCAATTCTCAGTGTCAGGTTCAATGTTACTCAGGTGGCCCTGACCCAAGAGTGTGTTCTCACTTGTAGAGCATCTCTGACCCAACTGTAGGACAATTATAGGCATGATTTCTTGGAAACTTGAGGGTCTGGGGTACTATAGTCCAGAAGACAGAGGGCAACCAGAAAGAGGATTCCCACAATCCTCAGCTTCACCACTGTTAGAAGGGCAAACTTTGATGCATAAAAATAATCTTAGGGCTTCTTTGAACAGATGATTTATGAACAGGGTAGCCTCACAGAGTACTTCAGCCTTCCATGGAGGTGGCTTACTGGTAGTACAGGGAAGAGGAAAGACCCTATGTGATTGGTAAAGACTTGGGCATTTGTTCTGTGTCTTATATAGGCGGAGATTTGAAGACATCACTGATACTCTCTGGTTTGGTATCTGGTTTGGGACCATGATGGAGTTTCATGTCTTTCTATATTTGTCATTTACAGGAAGAGTCTGAGTTTTTTTTGTGGATCATGTAGGAGCCCAGTGCATTAGAGTCATTTGATCTGATGCCCCTGTTTTATCATTTTATCATTACTAATATTCTAGAGTGAATTCTAATTAGCAAACCATTTTATTAATACATTGAGGATGACATATAACTCATTTTGATTGTTTTTAATTCTCACTACTCCCTGTAGCTCCTCCCAACTCCACCCTCCCCCAACCTTCTTTTTAAATTTCCCACTGAATCCAACTTGTACAGCTAATATACTCAGGAGTGCTGGATCACCTACTGGAATGTGGTCCACATACCAGGTCCACAAACCATTTAAATAAAATTGACTCTCCTTCCTCTAGAAGATTGTCAACAGTTCCCTAGCCAGGAGTGGGGGCTCCTGATACCCTCTTCTCTCCATGCTAGAATGCAGACTACCTTGATCTTGTACAGGTCTTTTGTAGGAAATCACAGCTGCTGTGAGCTTATGAGTGCAGTGTCCATGTCCAAAGACACAGTTTTGCTTGGATCCTTCCTGATCTTTTACTCTTACAATGTTTCTGTTTCCTCCATCCTCACCTCAGATGGTCCCTGAGATTTGAGGAGAGGACATATAGATGTCCCATTTATGACTGAGCATTCTACAGGCACTTTTTCTCTGCACTTTCACCAATTATAAATTTCTGTGTTCCTCACTTTCCACTGTACAGAGAAACCTCTCTGATGACGTCTGAGAGCTGTGGTAGTCTATGGATATACAAGTAAAAATTTAAAGGATACTTTGGTACTATTTCCATTTAAAAGAATTATAATAGTAGCATTGCCTGTGGAGTTTGTGAGCTCTCCAGCCATAAGTTCTTAACCAGATTTACAGTAGCAAGAATGAGATTCCTCCTGTGGAGCAGTCCTTAAATCCAACCAGAAGGCTATTGGTTACTGTCACAATATATGTGCAATTATTGCATCCAAGGGCATATCTTGTCACATAGATCATTTTCATAGCTGTAATCATCTGGGTAAGAAAAGAGTGGCCGGGCGTGGTGGCACACGCCTTTAATCCCAGCACTTGGGAGGCAGAGGCAGGCAAATTTCTGAGTTTGAGGCCAGCCTGGTCTACAGAGTGAGTTCCAGGACACCCAGGACTACACAGAGAAAATCTGTCTGGAAAAAAGAAAAGAAAAGAGTGATGGCCTGTTTCCCCTAGAAGTTTACATAGCCCTAATGAATGCTATCTGCCAGGGAGGCAGCTCTCTGATCAGTACCAAATTGATTTCTCCATGTGCTATGACCACAGCGTAAGGTGTCTTAAGCAATCAAATCTTACCATCAAATTCTGGTGGGAAACCAAGAGCAAGAGCCTATATTGTTTTGGGGGTTCCTGGGACATTGCTCACAGACAACTCAAGGGCAGGTGTCATACACCTGGAACTGAGCCTTTTTATTTGGGAGAATTTTATTTGAAGAATTGCTTTGTAGATTTGAGGGAGTTCATTGAATCTGTAGATTGATTTTGGTGGAGGGTAGACATGTTCATAATAGTAATCCTATAGATCTATAAGCATGGGAAGCCTTTCAGTCTTCTGGAATCTTCTTCGGTTTCTTTTCTCAGCATCTTAAACTTTTCACTGTATAAGTATTTCACTTCCTTGGTTAGATTTATTCTAAGATATTTTTAGGCTATTGTTAACAGTATTGTTTCTATGATTTATTTCTTCATATGTTTGCCATTTATACATAGGAAAACTACTGATATTTGTGTATTTCTTTTGTACCCTGTTACTTTGTTGAATGTGTTTATCAACTGTAGGAGTTTTGGTTGGAGTTGTTAGTGCCTTTTTGTATAAAATCATATCATCTACAAATAATTTATACATTGATTTCTTCCTTTCTAATCTGTATTCTCCTCCTCTCGCCCACTTGACCTACTGCTTATCTAAGACTTTGAGTACTAGGTTTTACAGGATGAAGGGATGGACATCCTTGCCCTGTTCCTGATCTTAGTGTAACTAATTTAGATTTTTCTCTATTTAACAAGATATTGGATATGGGCTCATTGTACCCTGTATACTAAACATAACTTATGTTGAGAGATGCCTCCCTCCCTGTGTTTCTAGATTCTCTGGGAATTTTATCATATGAAGGAGTGTTGAATTTTATCAAAAGTCTCATCTGCATTTAGTGTGGTACCATGTCCTTTTTGTTCATAAGTTTATTTATGTGGCAGATTACATTTCTTGATTTACCTTCCTTCTTATAGAGGGGTGTTTACAGTATCCTAGAGGAGAATAAATTCATATCGAACTGGGAGATCTTGATTTCCTCTATTTGTCTGGTATTTTGGGAGATAGCTGTAATCCCAAGTCTTTTTCATGATTGCTACAAAATTTTAGAGAAATTTTTCAGTTTTTCAGAGAGCTTAAAATTTTATAGAAACTGGATATAGAAACTTTGAACTTTGAAAGAGACTTTGAATGTTCTAAAGTGTTTGAATTTGTAAATACTGTGGAATTAAAATTTTGGAGTATGTTTTGATGATACTGATATTAATGCTGTCTTGGGGACAAATGAGGAGGAAATGCTCTAGTTGAAAAGTGAAATGTCTGGGTATCTAGTTGATATGGGGCTCAATTGGACTGGCTGGATTTTATGACAACTTCTCAAAAACTAGAGTCATTTGGAAAGAGGGATTCCCAATTAAGAACTTGACTCTATAACTGACCTTTGGTACCTGCCCTTAATTAGTGACTGATGGGATCTGGCTCATCCCACAGTGAGTGGGGGGGCAGGTGGGCAGAGTGAGTATAAGAAAGCAGGTTAAGCAAATCTCAGGGAGCAAGTCAGTAAGCAGAATTCCTCCACGATCTCTTCATCTGTTTCTTTCTTCAAGTTCCTGTCATGCTTGAATCCTTGCTCTGACATCTTACTCAGTGATAGACTAACACCTGGGAGTGAAAGATGAACTAACCTTTTTCATCTCCAACGTGGTTTTGGTCATGCTCATGGTGTTGTACTACAGCATTAGAAACCCTCAATAAGACAAGGGATTATTTCTAGGCTTGTGAGCACCTTACCAGTGGTGACACATCAGAATAAAATGTTTCTCCTCCTAGCAATCATTAACTACCTATCTATTTCTAGAGAGAGATGGTACCTTGTGAGTTGTTACTTCAGATAGGACACAACAACATGAACTGGGCTAGTCCTGTAGAGATCATATGCTGATAATCACTTCTGTTATGAGTCTGAGAAAACAATAGCCATATCATACCTGAAATACAGTGTCGCATACACCCTATCCATCCCTTTGTATCTCCAATTCTTCCCCTTCTCTCTTAAAAATGTTCCTCAAGGCTTGGAGGGGGTAGAACAGATTTTCTACTTATAGATAAATAACTCAATGGTTATTTATCCCAAGCACTAATCATTTATGGGTCTCTGTAGTTACTCTTATCCATTACACAATGAAACTTTTCAGTTCAGTGCTGATGAGCATCATATTTGATGCACCTTCATATGGAATTACTACAATTATGACAAGCTAGCCACTGGGCAAAGAAAATGCCTTAAGTTCATCTGTAGACATAATGCTGCCTAGAAAGGGCAAACGGATGCAGGGAAGTCTATTGCTGAGCTTTTGCCAAAACAGTGATTTATAATTCCTGTTTCACAAATATACTGGGCCAGAAGGCTGAAGATAGATGCTCCAATATTATAAAGACAATTCTGGGGAACTGTTCAGGTAGCCATTACTCCATCATTTCTGTAGTTTTGGAAGCTGCTGACCTGCACTTCCTGCATACTCAAACAAAATTTATTTCTTTTCAAGGTTCTGATGGGATTGAAGACTAGATAGTCATAGAATACTTTCTCCTAAGTTGCCAAATCCAAATGGACTGCACAATGTAAATACAATTATTATACCATATATTTCATAATTGTTTCATAATTGTTCCTACTACATGTTGTTTATTATTGCAAGAGAAAAGGCCTTTTTAATTAGACAAAAGGAGAGAATGTAGGGAGCTAGTCTTCTGCTTCTATGTATTCTAACTAAATACTGGCTCCCATGATCTGGTTGCTCTGAGTGAGGAGATCCTTACATACACTAATTGATGCTATTTAAATATGCCACTTAAGTTATCCCTGATTGATTAATAAAGATGCCTATAACCTGAGTTGGGCAAAAGAGATAGGACAGAGCAAAGGTTCCTGGGTTAGGGTCTGGGGGAGGGACCATGAGGAATAGAAAAAAAAGAAGACAAGGTCACTATGGATTAGCATGAACCATAAGCCCATGGCCACGAGGGCTGGCCTGATGGAGCAGGAGCAACTCAAACAAAATATGGCAAGTAATATCGCAGGGATTTTGACGGGGAAGCAGACAAAATAACATAGATCGCCGATGTCTGCTCAGTTCTCATGCTCTAAAGCTTATTATAAATCTAAAAGTCTCTGTGTCTTTTATTTAGGAACTAAATGATCTGAAACAGGGTAGAAATCCCTAATAGATATTTAAAGGCAACAAGGCAGTATAGCAACTCCCATAATAATAATCTCCACAGCACTATTCACTTATATTCTGAGGATGTTTGCATCCATATTTTCTTGGGGAATTTCTTTGTTCACTCTCTGGGTGATGCCATTATCAGGTCATTCTTGATTCTATTTCTTAAGATTTAAACAAGTTATGTTTTCCCATCTCTTTACTTTCAGGTTGCCTCTCTCCACTCCTCCTAGCTTTCCCTTACCTCCCCTCTCCCCCAGATCCACTTCCACTCTGTTTCCTTCTCAGAGAAAAGCAGGCTTTTAAAAGATGACAGTCAAACAAGACAAACACAAGGCACAGTAAAACAAGGTGGAAGCCCTTGCATTGAGGTTGGACAAGGCAACCCAATAGGAGGGAAAGAGCAGGCAAAAGAGTCAGAGACACATCCACTCCCACTGTTAGGAGTCCCATAAGAACTGCAAGTGAGCAGCCATAACCTATCTGCAGAGGACCTGGTACAGAGTCATGCCATCCCATGCTTTTAAAGCCATTTCAGTCTCTGCAAGTCCCATGTGAGCACTGCTTAATTGATATAGTGAGCTGTGTTCTTCTGGTGTCCTCAACCCCTCTGACTCCTACAGTCCTTCCTTGATCTCTTCTGAGTGGTTTCTTTCCATATAATGTCTGGCTGCTCCCATCTGCTGCTCTCTAATTATGACTGGACAAGGCACTGATCTATGAGTATAGCAATACACCATTAGGAATCATTTCATTGAATTTTTAAAGACCAGTTAGTTGTGTTTGGTTCTATTCTAGGTCTCCAAGCTATCTAGTCTCTTGTTTCTGGACTCCTAAGCAGTCTCAGACATGGGGTCCCTCTTTTTGAGTGAGTCTACAGTGGTTTGAATAGGTTCGGTCCTGACTCATGCATTTGAATGGTTGGCTCACAGGTAGTGACATTATTAGGATGAATGCCCTTGTTGGAGTAGGTGTGGCCTTGTTAGAGGAAGTGTGCCACTGTGAAGTAGGTTTTGAGGTCTCATATGCTCAAACTATGCCCAGGGTGGCACACAATTGCCTTCGGCTGCCTTTGGATCAAGATGTTAAACTCTCAGCTCCTTCTCCAGCACCATGCCTACCTGTACTCTGCCATATTTCACACCATGATGATAATGGACTAAACCTCTGAGACTGTAAACCAGCCTCAATTAAATGATGTCTCTTCATAGCAATAAAACTCTAAGACAGGTCCTCAAGTTAAATAAGACATTGTTTGGCTACTCCTACATGTTCTGTGCCACAATTACCCCAGTATGTATTGCAGGGAGGACAGTTTATAAGTCAAGGGTTTTGTAGTTGGGTTGGTGTCTTTCTTTATCCTGCAGTCCCTTCTCTCACCAGAGACCAGAATGCAGGGGTGAAGGCTATAAGCTTGCACCAGTTCTACCTCTCTATATTCATTGAGCTGAATGAAAGTTTTCCTTGGCCATGGGGCCCCACTGTCAGAGAGTGACTTTCTGTCCTAGCATCAGTCTGGGGTGATTAGAGATCTTCATTGGACCACTGTGGCCACCAACTCAACCAAAATTAGTCCAGTCTCACCAATGGAAGCCTTACCTGGCTATAAAAGATGGTCAGATCAGACACTGTATCCTGCATTACTAGGTGTCCTCACTATGGTGACCCTAGTAGATTTCAGAAAGTTTTCACTGTCCCAGGTTTCCACACCACTCCCCAAATGCCTCTGGCCATTCCCACAGCCTCTCACATGTTCCCCATCCATCTCCCTCCCACTGCCTGATCGGTCCTGCTTCAGTCCCCTCATCCCCAGTCCACCCACAGAGTCTACTCTATTTCCCCTTCCCAGGGAGATTCATACTTCCCCTCTATAGCTCTTCTCTTTTCCTAACACTTCTGCTCTGTGGGTTATCCTTAATTATCATTTACTCAACAGCTACTATTCACTTATAAGTGAATTCATACCATATTTGTCTTTCTGGGTTTGGGTTACCTCACTTAGGATGTTTTTTTTTCCTTGTTGGGTCTATTTGCCTTCAAATTTTATAATGCAATTTTTTAACTTCTGAGTAGTATTTCACTATGTAAATGTACCACATTTTCTTTATCCATTCTTCAGTTGAGGGACATCTAGGTTGTTTCCAGTTTCTGGCTATTATGAGTAAAGCTACAATGAACATAATTAAGCAAGTGCCTGAACAATAAAAGAACTGTTGGAGGTATCAAAATTTCTTATTTCAAATTGTACTACTGAGCTATAGCAATAAAGTATTAGCATAAAAGTAGATATGTTGATCATTAATAGAATTAAAGCCCCAGACAAAAATTTAAACATCTATAGATATCTATCTGACTTTTGAAAAAGGAGCCAGAAATACACATTGAAAAAAATCAAACATCTTTATAATGGTGCTGGATGTCCACATGTAGAAAATTGCAAATAGATTTACATCTATTACTCTGCACAAAAATCTAAGTGGATCAAAAATATCAACATAAAACCAAATATAATTAACTAGATATGAGGGAGAACCTGGAATGTGTTGGCACAAGAGACATCCTGAACAGAACACCAACAGCACAGGCACTAACATCAACAATTAATAAATGGGACATCATGATACTGGAAAGCTTCTGTAAGGCAAAGGACACCATCAATAAGACAAAGAAACAGCCTATGGAATGAGAAAAGATTTTTTTTTTTTTTTTACCAACTCCACATCCAATGGAAGTCCAATATCCAACATATATAAATAACCCAAGAAACTAGATATTGAAAAAAAAACAGTTAAAACTCAGGTACATATCTAAACAAAGTACTTAAAAGAAATGCCCAACATCCTTAGCCGGAACTACTCTGAGATTTGGTCTTAAAGCTGTCAGAATGGCTAAGATCAATAATAAGTGACAGCTCATGCTGGCGAGGATGTAGAGTAGAGCAAGGGGAACACTCTGCGATTGTTGGTGGGAGTACAGACTTGGACAGCTACTATGGAAATGACTATGTTGGTTCCTTAGGAAAACTGGGAATCGATCTCCTTCAAGACCCAGCTATAGGACTCTTGGGGAGATACCCAAAGGACACTCCTTCCTACCACAAGATATTTTCATTGAGTGTAGAGTCCCAGGGTGGTAGTTATTTTCTTTTAGCATTTGAAAGACAAATCACTTCAGTCAGAGAAGTGTGTGATCAGACCCAAACTCTCTCCTTTCAGGGCAGCTGCTTTCTCTGGCTGCCTTCAAAAGTACTTTTCCTTGTCTTTAGCTTTTGAAATTTTGAGTAAATGTAATTTCAGTGTCAAATTTTAAAAATTTTGTTTTGGATTTGTTCTGCTTTTAGATTATGTAAGTTTAGATGACTTCCCAAATTTGGAACATTCCGAGTTTGGGTAGGTTCTACTTTGAGTTCTTTCATTTCCTTTTGTATTCTCTCCATTCAATCTGTTTCTAGTTTTGCACATTTTAAAATAGTGGAGTTTCTGTTTTGTTCCTTTCGATGTTTTTGGTTTTGGTTTTTCGAGACAGGGTTTCTCTGTGTAGCCCTGGCTGTCCTGGAATTCACTTTGTAGACCAGGCTGGCCTCAAATTCAGAAATCTGCCTGCCTCTGCCTCCCAAGTGCTGGGGTTAAAGGTGTGTGCCACCACGATGTTTTTGCTATTTGTTTTTTTCTTCTGGGGTGCTGTTCTTTTATTTGCTTTTAAGTGCTTTCACAATTGCCTACTGGAGGATTTTTATGTTGGCTAAGAGATAACTCTACATCTTGATCCAAAGGCAGCAGAAGGAGACGGGGCCACATTGGGGCATAGCTTGAGCATTTGAGACCTTAAAGCCCTCACAGTGACACACTTCCTCTGGCAAGGCCACACCTACTCCAACAAGGCCATATCTCCTAATAGTGCCACATTCTATGGGCCTATGGATACGGGGAAGAACCAGTGCAGTGTGTCCGGGGTGTGTCAGAGAGAAGCGAGCGCCTGGCATGGACGAGGTCGGACCTATCTTTCCTGGGAGACTATTCCAACACCCATGATCTCTTCTCATTTTTTGACCATCTCTTTTCATTCACACTGAAGTCCTCTTAGTCTGAATGTGTTTTTTGATCCTCAGGCACCTAGGATACTGTCTTGAAGCTCTGGGTTCTGACCTAATTTTGCCTTTTAGCTGGTATCTTCAGACAGCATTCCATCCTCACCTGGACAGATGCTTGCTTACTACTGTGCAGTGATGTGCCCGCTGACACTTTGGAGAATCTGGGAGGAGGTGGGGACATGCCATTGATGTGTGTCAAAGGTGAAATCCCAGACTTCCTTTTTTCACTTAGGAGTGAAAGGAGCAGTCTCATTACACTCTTGAGAGAGTGACAATAGAGACTTCCCATCTAGCCCTTGCTGTTGGGAGGAAGGTGGACGTGGCTTTCTTCTGTGGTCTTCTACTAGAGCTTAATATCTACTGTCCAAAATATGTCATGTAAGATAGCTCCATTTCTGTCCCCTAGACTAGCGAAAATGAGATGTTGTATCACTGGACTGTCTTGGACTTGACAGCTCCCAAATGATAACACAGAAATTTATTATCATTTAATGTAGCTTAGGACTTAGCTGACTACCTACAGGCTAGCTCATCTAAGTTAAATTAACCTGACTATTATAGTCCATGTCTGCCTGATTCTTCTCACAGAGCCCATTTTTGCCTAGATGTCCTGCCTTTCCTCTTACTGCCCAGCTACTGGCCATCAATCTTTCTTTTCTCTTCTCTCTTCTCTCTTCTCCCCTCTTCTCTCTTCTCTCCTCTTCTGTCTTCTATCTTCTGTCTTCTCTCTTCTTCTCTCTTCTCTTCTTCTCACTTCTTTCTTCTCTCTTCTCTCTTCCCTTCCCTTTCCCTTCTTCCCTTTTTCCCTTTTTCCCTTTTCCACTTTCCCCTCTTCCCCCTTTTCCCCTTTTTCCCTTTTTCCCCTTTTCCCCTTTTTCTCTTCCTCCCTTCCTTCCTCCCTTCCTCCCTTCCTCCCTTCCCTTCCATTCCCTTCCCTTCTTTTCTTTTCCTTCCTTTTCTCTTCCCCCATTAGCTAATTAATTAATTTTCCCTATACCCTAATCACTGCCTTCCGCCTCACAGTCCCCCTCAAACATTCCCTACCCAACATGCTCCCTGCCACTTCTCTGAGAAGGGTGAAGGCTCCCCTGGGTAGCCCCCTACCCTGGCACATAAAGTCTCTTCAGAGCTAAATGCATCCTCTCCCACTGAGGCCAGACAAGGCAGTCCAGTAAGGGGAAAGGAATCCAGACAGGCAACAGCTTTAGGGACAGTCCTCCAGTTGTTGAGGGAACCCACATGAAGCCTGAGCTACACATCTGCTACATATGTGCAGGGCCCAGGTCCAGCCAGTCTATGCTCTTTGGTTGGTGGTTTAGTTTCTGAGAGTCACCAAGGATTGAAAGTTAGTTAACTCTGTTGGTCCTCCTGTGGACTTTCTATCCCCTTTGGGGCCCTTGATCCTTCTCCCAACTCTTTTATAAAACTCCTGGAGCTCTGTCCAGAGTTTGGCTGTGAGTCTCTGTGTCTGTTTCAGTCATTTGCTGGGTGGAGCCTCTCGTAGTACAGTTATGCTAGGCTACTGTCTGCAAGCATAGCAGAGTATCATTAATAGTGTGTGAGATTGGTGTTTGCCCTTGGGATGCATCTCTAGTTGGGCTAGTTATTGATTGGATATTCCCTCCGTCTCTGCTCTATTTTCCTGCATTTCTTGTAGACAGGACAAATTTTGAGTTGAAAGTCTTGTGGGTATGTTGGTGTCCTTATCGCTTCCTCCACTGGGGATCCTGTGGGCCTGGCTACAGGAGGTGGCCACCCTAGATTCCACATTCCTACTGCTAGGAGTGTTAGCTAGAGTCACCCCTATAGTCTCCTGGGAGCCTCCACCATCCCAAGTTTTTCATATGTCATACAGATGCCTCATACACCCCACCTCTGCCAGTTGCTAATCTACATTCATCTTTCTGACCCTCTGGCCCTCTCTCCTGTCTCTCACCACACTTGATCCTGAAATTCCCCATTCCCCTCCCCATCACCTTTCCCATCCAGATCTTTCCCTCCATCTGCCTCCTATGGCTATTTTATTCCCCCTTCTAAGTGAGGTTCAAGCATCCTCACTTGGGCCTTTCTTCTTGTTTAGTTTCTTTTGCACTAGAAAAGTAAAGAACTTAGAGATATCAATAAGAACAGATATAATAGTAATAATAATAATAATAGTAATGATGATGATAATGATGATGATAACAATAAACTATATTAAATCAAAAGGAGACACAACAAACTCATTGCCATGTTACTTGCTGGCATATGCTTTTCTTAGATAATTACTCAACCTGTCTACATTTTAATTTTCTAGACTTTTTAATGTAATTTCTACAATTTTACCTGTACTCAGTCAAAGTATTAAGAACATAAATATCCATTTCATCTTCAAGGAGCCTCAGACTTTTACTTTTTTGTCTGTCTGTTGATTGGCTTACCGTAAGGTCTGTGTATTTCTTGCTGGCGTTGCCTCAGAGTCCTCTTGTCTCAGCTTCCAGAATGCTGGGATTATAATATTCAGCACTGCACACAGTTTTTGCCATTTGATTTTTACTTTACTCCTTTCAAGGACTTTATTGCTCCATTTTACTTTTGTTCTGTTTGTTGGATTTTCCCTTTGACTTAAAACTACTGATATATAACAATTGACTTCTTCCATTTTACTAGCTCTATTATATTTTTTAGTGCTAGTCTCCTTTTGCTTAGTCTATCTAAAGATCCCCTTTCTTCCTTATCCTGCTTCCATTGCACTTGAAGTGGTTCACAGCTACTAAGAGTGGAACTCCACTGATCATCTTGTCAACATTCTGAAGTCCAGGTGAAAATCCAACAAAAACCCAGGCATGGAGACTTCTCAATTTGGTTTTGGGGGCTGATGGTGCATGAGCTTGTGTTGCTGGGTAGGAACATCACTGAACAGACAAAGTGACTAGACCAGGATCTACCTGGGATGGTAGGACACTGGGCTATGTGCCTCCATCTGCATTTTGTGTCATTGCTACTGTCTTCAGAAAGTCTCTGATGTTTCAACTGTAGTTGGAGAACAAAAAGGGTAGCACTGACACCATCTTTCTTTCACTTACTTGTTTTCTAAACCAGTGCTGTCTCAGGAGGACATCCCTCACAAGTGCAAGCTCATGCAGGACAGGGGAAAAGGAGAGACAGTAACTTCAGGTTTCAACCTCACTGAGCTCTGGCTTGGCCTTTCTGCGTAGAATGTCCTGGTTAAGATATTCTCATCAACAGTCTCCGAGTAGTTGATAAACCAGATGGAAATGTATCCTGGCATTGATCAGAGACTCAGTGTGTCCAGTTGCCTAATAGGCAGTTATTTTCTTGTGCAGTATACTCAAGAGAACACCACCAATAAAAGAATTTGCTTAATTTCCAATGAATCTTCTTTCACATAGAAATACTTCACTTGTAAAACTGACTTTATGAAGAGCTTTGTGACTGTTATCTTTTACTAGACCCTACAAAGACTTGAGAAGTTCTATCTACCTTCAGAATAGAGAAATCTAGACCCAAAGCATTGCCAAGTGAACGAGTGATTATCATTTTCAGCCTACAGAAACAAAAAGGTATAATAATTGTCAATAAGAGGGAGGGTAAACAAATAGATATTCAGAAGTATAACCCTTGTCGAGAGCTCCTTCCTCTACATCCAGAGGACCAGTGACCTTTTTAGTGCCATCTGGCTGGTTACAGAACTGTGACAAATCATTTCATACCTGGAAAAACTGCTAACTTTCTTTGCTTCGTCTTTCTTTTCGTTGAGCTTAGTTTCAGACTATGACTTGACTCTGACCAGCCTGTTTTGTAGAAATAATGAAAACCCTGCCTGTCAATTTGCTCACTGTTTTCTTCTCTTCTGCAAATACTTTTTAGTTCCTGAAGGCTGAAGCTACTCCAGGGAATGACACATGACAACGCTATTTATTTCCATCTAGGGGAACACAGTATAAAGAAATAAAGGAGAACTGAAGCACGCCTGGTATTGCTGAGTATTGTGGAGAAAAAGCACCCCAGGCTAAGGAGATAGGGAGATCTGAGAGGATGAAGGGGCTGTGATTTTAAATAGGACACACACAGAGGACTTCACCGAGAAGATGACCTTTAAGCCAAGATCCTTGAGAGTTAAGGGAAGAAATTCGGAGGTAGCTAGTTGTCCGTGTAGAAGGAGTATTAAGTGCTAACTAAATCTGACCTGAAAGTGGCTGGGAATGTCATAGGCTCAGCAGTGGGGTTGTAGTGATTTAAATGAGAAATGTCCCCCATAGCTTGGACATGTGCTTAGGTGGTGCAGCCTTGCTATAAGAAATACGTCACTGGGTGTGCTTTCAGAGCCTAAGACCTATTCCTATTCTGTTTTCTCTCTGTGCTCATGGATATGGTATAAGCTGTGAGTTTTCAGCATCCTTTTTTTTTATTACATCTTTTCCTCAATTACATTTCCAATGCTATCCCAAAAGTCCCCCGTACCCTCCCCCTTACTTCCCTACCCACCCATTCCCATTTTTTTGGCCCTGGCGTTCCCCTGTACTGGGGCATACAAAGTTTGCATGTCCAATGGGCCTCTCTTTCCAGTGATGGCCGACTAGGCCATCTTTTGATACATATGCAGCTAGAGTCAAGAGCTCCGGGATACTGGTTAGTTCATAATGTTGTTCCACCCATAGGGTTGCGGATCTCTTCAGCTCCTTGGGTACTTTTTCAAGCTCCTCCATTGGGGGACCTGTGATCCATTCACTAGCTGACTGTGAGCATCCACTTCTGTGTTTGCCAGGCCCCAGCATAGTCTCACAAGAGACAGCTATATCTGGGTCCTTTCAGCAAAATCTTGCTAGTTAATGCAATAGTGTCAGCGTTTGGATGCTGATCATGGGATGGATCTCTGGATATGGCAGTCTCTAGATGGTCCATCCTTTCATCACAGCTCCAAACTTTGTCTCTGTAACTCCTTCCATGGGTGTTCTGTTCCACTTCTGTGTTTGCCACGCCCCGGCATAGTCTCACAAGAGACAGCTATATCTGGGTCCTTTCAGCAAAATCTTGCTAGTGAATGCAATAGTGTCAGCGTTTGGATGCTGATCATGGGATGGATCTCTAATTCTAAGGAGGGGCATAGTGTCCACACTTCAGTCTTCATTCTTCTTGAGTTTCATGTGTTTAGCAAACTGTATCTTATATCTTGGGTATCCTAAGTTTTGGGCTAATATCCACTTATCAGTGAATACATATTGTGTGAGTTCCTTTGTGACTGGGTTACCTCACTCAGGATGATGCCCTCCAGGTCCATCCATTTGGCTAGGAATTTCATAAATTCATTCTTTTGAATAGCTGAGTAGTACTCCATTGTGTAAATGTACCACATTTTCTGTATCCATTCCTCTGTTGAGGGGCATCTGGGTTCTTTCCAGCTTCTGGCTATTATAAATAAGGCTGCTATGAACATAGTGGAGCATGTGTCCTTCTTACCAGTTGGGACATCTTCTGGATATATGCCCAGGAGAGGTATTGCTGGATCCTCCGGTAGTACTATGTCCAATTTTCTGAGGAACCGCCAGACTGATTTCCAGAGTGGTTGTACAAGCTTGCAATCCCACCAACAATGGAGGAGTGTTCCTCTTTCTCCACATCCTCGCCAGCATCTGCTGTCACCTGAATTTTTGATCTTAGCCATTCTGAATTGTGTGAGGTAGAATCTCAGGGTTGTTTTGATTTGCATTTCCCTGATGATTAAG
Source organism: Mus caroli (assembly GCF_978045245.1). NCBI lineage: Eukaryota > Metazoa > Chordata > Mammalia > Rodentia > Muridae > Mus > Mus caroli. The sequence goes on along the minus strand of NW_028227262.1, from coordinate 31,784,177 downwards.
GATGTTGAACATTTTTTCAGGTGCTTCCCTGCCATTCGGTATTCCTCAGGTGAGAATTCTTTGTTCAGTTCTGAGCCCCATTTTTTTAATGGGGTTATTTGATTTTCTGGAGTACACCTTCTTGAGTTCTTTATATATATTGGATATTAGTCCTCTATCTGATTTACGATGGGTAAAGATCCTTTCCCAACTGTTGGTGGTCTTTTTGTCTTATTGACGGTGTCTTTTGCCTTGCAGAAACTTTGCAGTTTCATGAGGTCCCATTTGTCAATTCTCGATCTTACAGCACAAGCCATTGCTGTTCTATTCAGGAAGCTTTCCCCTGTGCCCATATTTTCAAGGCTTTTCCCCACTTTCTCCTCTATAAGTTTCAGTGTCTCTGGTTTTATGTGAAGTTCCTTGATCCACTTAGATTTGACCTTAGTACAAGGAGATAGGAATGGATCGATTCGCATTCTTCTACATGATAACAACCAGTTGTGCCAGCACCATTTGTTGAAAATGCTGTCTTTCTTCCACTGGATGGTTTTAGCTCCCTTGTCGAAGATCAAGTGACCATAGGTGTGTGGGTTCATTTCTGGGTCTTCAATTTTATTCCATTGGTCTACTTGTCTGTCACTATACCAGTACAATGCAGTTTTTATAACAATTGCTCTGTAGTAAAGCTTTAGGTCAGGCATGGTGATTCCACCAGAGGTTCTTTTATCCTTAAGAAGAGTTTTTGCTATCCTAGGTTTTTTGTTATTCCAGATCAATTTGCAGATTGCTCTTTCTAATTCGTTGAAGAATTGAGTTGGAATTTTGATGGGGATTGCATTGAATCTGTAGATTGCTTTTGGCAAGATAGTCATTTTTACAATGTTGATCCTGCCAATCCATGAGCATAGGAGATCTTTCCATCTTCTGAGATCTTCTTTAATTTCTTTCTTCAGAGACTTGAAGTGCTTATTATAGAGATCTTTCACTTCCTTAGTTAGAGTCACACCAAGATATTTTATATTACTTGTGACTCTTGAGAAGGGTGTTGTTTCCCTAATTTCTTTCTGAGCCTGTTTATTCTTTGTGTAGAGAAAGGCCATTGACTTGTTTGAGTTAATTTTATATCCAGCTACTTCACTGAAGCTGTTTATCAGGTTTAGGAGTTCTCTGGTGGCCCTTTTAGGGTCACTTATATATACTATCATATCATCTGCAAAAAGTGATATTTTGACTTCATCTTTTCCAATTTGTATCCCCTTGATTTCCTTTGGTTGTCTAATTGCTCTGGCTAGGACTTCAAGTACAATGTTGAATAGGTATGGGGAGAGTGGACAGCCTTGTCTAGTCGCTGATTTTAGTGGGATTGCTTCAAGCTTCTCACCATTTATTTTGATGTTGGCTACTGGTTTGCTGTAGATTGTTTTTTATCATGTTTAGGTATGGGCCTTGAATTCTTGATCTTTCCAAGACTTTTATCACGAATGGGTGTTGGATCTTGTCGAATGCTTTTTCTGCATCTAACGAGATGATCATGTGGTTTTTGTCTTTGAGTTTGTTTATATAATGGATTACGTTGATGGATTTCCGTATATTAAACCATCCCTGCATCCCTGGAATAAAACCTACTTGGTCAGGATGGATGATTGCTTTAATATGTTCTTGGATTCGGTTAGCGAGAATTTTATTGAGTATTTTTGCATCAATATTCATAAGGGAAATTGGTCTGAAGTTCTCTATCTTTGTTGGATCTTTCTGTGGTTTAGGTATCAGAGTAATTGTGGCTTCATAGAATGAGTTGGGTAGAGTTCCTTCTACTTCTATTTTGTGGAATAGTTTGTGCAGAACTGGAATTAGATCTTCTTTGAAGGTCTGGTAGAACTCTGCACTAAACCCATCTGGTCCTGGGCTTTTTTTTGGCTGGGAAACTATTAATGACTGCTTCTATTTCTTTAGGGGATATGGGACTGTTTAACTCATTAACTTGATCCTGATTTAATTTTGGTACCTGGTATCTGTCCAGAAATTTGTCCATTTCGTCCAGGTTTTCAAGTTTTGTTGAGTATAGCCTTTTGTAGAAGGATCTGATGGTGTTTTGGATTTCTTCAGGATCTGTTGTTATGTCTCCCTTTTCATTTCTGATTTTGTTAATTAGGATGTTGTCCCTGTGCCCTCTAGTGATTCTAGCTAAGGGTTTATCTATCTTGTTGATTTTTTTCAAAGAACCAACTCCTCGTTTGGTTAATACTTTGAATAGTTCTTCTTGTTTCCACTTGGTTGATTCCACCCCTGAGTTTGATTATTTCCTGCCGTCTACTCCTCTTGGGTGAATTTTCTTCCTTTTTTCTAGAGCTTTTAGATGTGTTGTCAAGCTGCTAGTGTGTGCTCTCTCTAGTTTCTTTTTGGAGGCACTCAGAGCTATGAGTTTCCCTCTTAGAAATGCTTTCATTGTGTCCCATAGGCTTGGGTAAGTTGTGGCTTCATTTTCATTAAACTGTAAAAAGTCTTTAATTTCTTTCTTTATTCCATCCTTGACCAAGGTATCATTGAGAAGAGTGTTATTCAGTTTCCACGTGAATGCTGGCTTTCTATTATTTATGTTGTTATTGAAGATCAGCCTTAGTCCATGGTGATCTAATAGGATGCATGGGACAATTTCAATATTTTTGTATCTGTTGAGGCCTGTTTTGTGACCAATTATATGGTCAATTTTGGAGAAGGTCCCATGAGGTGCTGAGAAGAAGGTATATCCTTTTGTTTTAGGATAAAATGTTCTGTAGATATCTGTTAAGTCCATTTGTTTCATAACTTCTGTTAGTTTCACTGTGTCCCTGTTTAGTTTCTGTTTCCAGGATCTGTCCATTGATGAAAGTGGTGTGATGAAGTCTCCCACTATTATTGTGTGAGGTGCAATGTGTGCTTTGAGCTTTACTAACGTGTCTTTAATGAATGTGGCTGCCCTTGCATTTGGGGCATAGATATTCAGAATTGAGAGTTCCTCTTGGAGGATTTTACCTTTGATGAGTATGAAGTGTCCCTCCTTGTCTTTTTTGATAACTTTGGGTTGGAAGTCGATTTTATTCGATATCAGAATGGCTACTCCAGCTTGTTTCTTCAGACCATTTGCTTGGAAAATTGTTTCCAGCCTTTCACTCTGAGGTAGTGTCTGTCTTTTTCCCTGAGATGTGTTTCCTGTAAGCAGCAGAATTTTGGGTCCTGTTTGTGTAGCCAGTCTGTTATTCTATGTCTTTTTATTGGGGAATTGAGTCCATTGATATTAAGAGATATTAAGGAAAAGTAATTGTTGCTTCCTTTTATTTTTGTTGTTAGAGTTGACATTCTGTTCTTGTACAGTCTTCTTTTAGTTTCGTTGAGGGATTACTTTCTTGCTTTTTCTAGGGCGTGATTTCCGTCCTTGTATTGTTTTTTTTTTTTTTTTTTTTTCCTGTCATTATCTGTTGAAGGGCTGGATTCATGGAAAGATAATGTGTGAATTTAGTTTTGTCGTGGAATACTTTGGTTTCTCCATCTATGGTAATTGAGAGTTTGGCCGGGTATAGTAACCTGGGCTGGTATTTGTGTTCTCTTAGTGTCTGTATAACATCTGTTCAGGCTCTTCTGGCTTTCATAGTCTCTGGTGAAAAGTCTGGTGTAATTCTGATAGGCCTGCCTTTATATGTTACTTGACCTTTCTCCCTTACTGCTTTTAATATTCTATCTTTATTTAGTGCATTTGTTGTTCTGATTATTATGTGTCGGGAGGAATTTCTTTTCTGGTCCAGTCTATTTGGAGTTCTGTAGGCTTCTTGTATGTTCATGGGCATCTCTTTCTTTAGGATTGGGAAGGTTTCTTCTAAAATTTTTTGAAGATATTTGCTGGCCCTTTAAGTTGAAAATCTTCATTCTCATCAACTCCTATTATCCGTATGTTTGGTCTTCTCATTGTGTCCTGTATTGCCTGGATGTTTTGAGTTAGGATCCTTTTGCATTTTGTATTTTCTTTGATTGTTGTGCCGATGTTCTCTATGGAATCTTCTGCACCTGAGATTCTCTCTTCCATCTCTTGTATTCTGTTGCTGATGCTTGCATCTATGGTTCCAGATTTCTTTCCTAGGGTTTCTATCTCCAGCGTTGCCTCACTTTGGGTTTTCTTTATTCTGTCTACTTCCCTTTTTAGGTCTAGTATGGTTTTGTTCATTTCCATCACCTGTTTGGATGTGTTTTCCTGTTTTTCTTTAAGGACTTCTACCAGTATGGTTGTGTTTTCTTTTTTTTCTTTAAGGACCTGTAACTCTTTAGCAGTGCTCTCCTGTATTTCTTTAAGTGAGTTATGAAAGTCCTTCTTGATGTCCTCTACCATCATCATGAGATATGCTTTTAAATCTGGGTCTAGATTTTCATCTGTGTTGGGGTGCCCAGGACTAGGTGGGGTGGGAGTGCTGCGTTCTGATGATGGTGAGTGGTCTTGATTTCTGTTAGTAGGATTCTTACGTTTGCCTTTCGCCATCTGGTAATCTCTGAAGCTAGCTGTTATAGTTGTCTCTGATTAGAGCTTGTTCCTCAGGAGACTCTGTTAGCCTCTATCAGCAGACCTGGGAGGCTGGCTCTCTCCTTAGTTTCAGTGGTCAGAGTATTCTCTGCAGGCAAGCTCTATTCTTGCAGGGAATGTGCCCACATATCTGGTGTTCGAACCTGCCTCCTGGCAGAAGTTGTGTTCCAATCACCAGAAGTCTTAGGATCCCGTGGGGAATCCTGTGTGGGTCCTTAAGGGTGTCTGGAGACTCCACTGGCAAGGCACCCTGGTGCTCGAGTGGACCGGAAGGGACTTGTGCCCCACCTCAGGCCGGGTTGCCTGCTTCCCTAGTTAATGCAGTCTCAGGTTCCGCGCGATTGGATTGGAGCAGACAGTGTGTTCCACTCACCAGTGGTCTTATGGTCCTGTGGGGAGTCCTGTGCGGGTCCTTCCAGGTGTCCGGAGACTCCACTGGCAAGGCACCCGAGTGCTTGAGTGGACCGGAAGGGACTTGTGCCCCAGCAGAGGCCGGGTTGCCTGCTTCCCTAGTTAATGCAGTCTCAGGTCCTGCTCAATTGGATTGGAGCAGACGCTGTGTTCCACTCACCAGAGGTCTTATGGTCCTGTGGGGAGTCCTGTGCGGGTCCTTCCGGGTGTTCAGAGACTCCTCTGGCAAGGCACCCCGATACTCGAGTGGACCGGAAGGGACTTGTGCCCCAGCAGAGGCCGGGTTGCCTGCTTCCCTAGTTAATGCAGTCTCAGGTTCCGCATGATTGGATTGGCTCAGACACTGTGTTCCACTCACCAGAGGTCTTAGGATCCCGTGGGGAGTCCTGTGCGGGTCCTTGTGGGTGTCCGGAAACTCCTCTGGCAAGGCACCCCGATACTCAGGTGGACCGGAAGCAGTTTTCAGCATCCTACTCCAGCCACCATGCCTGCTACTTGCTTTCGTGCCTCCCTACCTGATGGAACCTTATTCATCTGGAGCCATAGCCCAGATAAGCTCTTTCATCCATAAGCTGCCTTGGCCATGGGTTCTCTTTTTCCCTCACAGCAACATACAAGCAACTAATACAAACGTTGGTACCAGAGAGTAGGCTGTTGCTATAGAGAACCTGGCCGTGTATGTTTGGGGAGGAATATAGAAGACTTTGAGACTTTGCAGTAGAGAAACTGTTGAATGCTATAAGCAGAAGTTAAAAGGCAATTTCAAGACAGCATAATATTGGATCTGTGGCATGATTATTACTATTAATGACTTACTATTAATGATCAAGGGGAAAAATCATGTGGACCAAAAGAAATGCAAATGTGCAGTTTGAAGAGAAAATAAAGCACCAGGAAACTTGGTGTCTCAACCAAGGCTTCTGCTAAAGCGATATGAGGATGAGTGCCATTGGAAAGCCTTCTGATCAGCACTGAAGTAAAGGGAAAGGTATTTTCAGGGCAAGACACTGCCCAGCTAAGCTTCTGACCTGAGCAAGGATATAAGGCACTGATGCTCCCAGGGGCACATGAATGGAAGCACTGCTGTTGTTCAAGGATGCAGGTCCAGCTGGCAAGGATGCTGGCAGCTGACCTGAAGCATGAAGGAGTCAAGACAGAAGGAGCTGTGGATTCTTCCTCCATGGTTCCAGAGAGTAAATGAAGACAGTCAACTTGTACCAAGTGAGGTCCTGAGCGTAAGAGCCCATGGGAGAGCACTGTGTGGAGCTCTGAAAAAAAAAACTCCAGGTTTCACTGGAGACCTCAAAGGTGTTGGAGATGTGAGAACCATGGAACATCTGAGAAGGGATGCATACAGGAAGTGGAATCATTGCAGGAGAGAGACTTGTGTTTTAGGCAGCAAACCTGGAGGTCTAGTGCCACCTAAAGCCCTTTGAAAATTCAAGTCCCAGACACTAATTATGGAAAGTACAGGAGTTGGAATTTGCCCTTCTCAGTTCTGGTATGAGTTGGTATTTTGTCACTATGCCCTGACTTTTCCTTTTGGAATGTCAATGCGTACTCTGTGCCATTATTTGTTGGAAGTATGTGATTTGCCTTTGAATTTCAGAGGGTTGTAATGAAGAGATTGCCTTGAGTCTCAGAGGAGATGCTGGGCTTGGGAGTTTTAAATAGTGTTATGTCTGTGAAAGGCTAGGGACTTTTGAGGGTAGACTCGGTGCATTGTGAATTATGACGTAATCGGGAGAATATGGGAGCGAGGGAATGAAATGTGGTAGTTTGGATTAGAAATCTCCTTCATAGTCTCAAGCATCCTGGTCCCCAGCTAGGAGCACTGTTTGGGATGTATAGATTGCACTGGAGGATACATTTCACTGGAGGTGGATAGTAAGAGCTCAATCTTCATCTTAACTTCCAGTTTACTTTCTCTTCTCTGTGCTTACAGTAAAGGATGCAAGCTCTCAGCATCCTGTTCCAGACACCATGCCTACTGCTTGCTGCCAGATCTCCCTGTATTCATGGGCCCTTGTCCATCTGTAACCATAATCCCAAATAAACTCTTCCTTCCATAAATTGCCTTGTGTCTAAGGATTTTACCGTTGTGAGCAGACACCATGACCAAGACAAGTCTTATAAAACATTTAATTGGGGCTAGCTCACAGGTTCAGAGGTTCAGTCCATTATTATCAAGGCAGGAGCATGGCCGTGTCCAGGTAGGTGTGGGTCTGGAGCTGCTGAGAGTTCTACCTCTTGTTCCAAAGGTGGCTAGGAGAAGACTGGCTTCCAGGTAGCTAGGATGAGGGTCTTAAAGCCCATATCCACAGTGACACACCTACTCCAACAAGGCCACACCTACTGCAACAAGTCCACACATTCTAATAGTGCCATACATAAAAGTAATGAATACAGGGTCATAACTGGATGGAGCAACACAAGTCAGGGACAGATGGAAGGAAATGAATAGGGGCACAGTCCCTTGGGGTTGGGGGTTGGGTGGTGAGGAAAATCTGGTTACAGAGACCTTGTGAGAAAGTGCAAGCGCTTTGACTTTGGGCTTAGTGAGGGGTCACAGAAAGCTCTCAACTTAGGTTCGTCACTATTTGCTTTGAGTTTCAGCAGGTTTACACTGGTGATGTCTGGGAGAAACTACACTATAAATCCAGGAGGAGATAGGGTGACTTGTTAGGTTGCAGGTGATGAGAAATCAATCAGATTCTGGAAATATTTAGAGAGAGGGAGGTAGTGTTTTCTGAATCACTCCTACCTTGTGAGCATCCAATATGTTCCTTAGGATAAGGCTATTCCAGAAGGGTCCATGACCTTTCATTAAGATAGTCTGTAACGACCTATATCCATAGTCTTCTGAATGTGCTGAAGCCAAACCATGTAAGGGACAGAGCAGAAACCATTGCTTAGACTCTGCCACGTGACCTTCTAGTGCTATACAGTACCTCCCAACAACTTGGCAGAACTTAGCTAAAGCTGATATAATTATAGCCGGCTTTTATTAAAGAGCTCAGCAGATGGACATTTTTCCCACACTGTTTAGCAGCATTCTAGCATCACAGGGTGTTCCCAGTCACAGAATTAGTTGGTGGAGTCATGTGGAACATGTCACAGATTATAACCAATTCTATCTGGGACCGAGGTGACATATTAGTATATTGCAGCTCAAACAAGCTCTGCAGTAAAGAAGTCTGCTTATCTTGACTGATTCCAGCTTGTTCCTGAGATAGGGGATGCTTTTAATCACTGCATAGTTTTGCAACACATTCTGGAAGCATCTTTTTTGCACACTTGTCATGAGGCTGGAGAAAAGCTGGATTACAGGGTAGTGGCGATCCTTCTCTCGGGAGCCACATGCTTGAGAGAGTGTAGAAAACAGCTTCATCTTCCAGCTCCAGGCCTGGGTGCTCTCATTCCCCTCTGAAACTTCTCAGTCCCTGAAACACATACTCTCATCCATAACCATGGCTCACTTTAGCAGAGCTTTTCTGGGGTCAGGGGCATCTCTGAAAAGTCTACTAACTCTGGCCAAAGAGCTGGTCATTCTTAGGTGGTTCACAGGTAGTTACAGCCTTAGCTGGTTCCTAGGCACTTTGTTATAACTTGTTACATGAAGTTGGAGAACTGTTGAAATAGAATTCACTTTGGGTCAAGAATAACTTGGTCATTTTGCTGATGCTGACTGTGTGCACACACATGTGCACAGTTGCCTGTTTGTGGTGGGCAATGTGCTTTCTACAGTTATCATGAGTCCCTATGTGAGTTAACATCATAGGCTGCCAAGACACTTACATTTCACCGAATACTATTTGGAGGCAGACTGGAAGGCATAGAGATTCATGTAGGACATCACAACGTTTTCCCCAGTTATTGGTGGCTGCTGCTGTGTGGATGGAATTTCTCTCTGTGAAAATTCATCCTGAGATTAGTTCCTCACTTCAACAGTGTTGAATGGAGGTAAGACCTCAGGAGGTGCGGAGCGGTGGACAGTAATTAGCTTCCAACTGTCTTTAAGGAGAGATTGAGGCTGGATTCTGTGAGCTGGTCAGACATTGCAGGTGTGGGGTAGGTGCTGTGAGAGTGAGATGCTAGGAACCGTGAGTCTTACCTCTCAGGGTCTCCTGCCTCTTCTCTAACCATTAGATCGCTGCTCTGCATGGCATCAAGGATGTTGTTATGCAACACAAAACATTAAAGGCACTGGCAGAGTCAGTGTCATGGGGTCTTCTCAGAGTTCCTCTCTCTGGTAACTCAGGAAGTTTGCATATCCAAACTTTTCTTGCAACTTGAGTCCAGGGCGGTGGTTTTAGATATAATTGATAGACATCGATCTTGAATTTAGCTTACGAATCTTTTAATCAGCCACCATGGGTGATGAAACCACAGGTTTGTTAGAGAAAAACTGTCTGAAGATCCTGACCTATATCAGACATTAGGTGAGAAGTTAGCACCCACTGTGCTGAGGCACAAAAATCTCACCACCCTCTCATCTCTATTGCAGAGCTGATTAATAGAGTAGACTCTATATCTTCAAGTTTATTTTTAATTCCTCATTTTTAAAATAGAGCTTCTTGAAGCACATTGAACTAACTGCTTTCCTTGAAAATACTCTGATGTTTAGAAGAAAATCTTTATAAAACATGCACAGAGAGACACACAGAGACACACACAGAGCACAGAGACAGATGTACACATAGACACAAAAACACACACACACACCATAAAAACACACAGTGTGTGTGTTTTTGTGTGTGTGTGCTTGTGTGAGCACCCTCTGTCACACATAAAATAGTATCTGAGAATAGCTATCAGGCTATAGGCTTTACCAAAATTATACTAACAATTTTATAGGCTGAAAATAGTATCTACTGAATCTGTCTTACAATTAGTTACCTTGTCAGGACTGCTGCCTACACATTAAGTGATGACACTCATTTTCCCCCACTTCATATAGCTCTAGAAGAAGCCATATTCCTGTTATTCAGGGAGAAGGTTACAACTGTCCATAGTATACATCAAAGACTCCTGGTAAAGATTACAGAAGCCTGAGGTCTAGGATAGGTGCACACACCAGACCAGAGCCTGTGCAGAAAATGACAGAATGGTTGCAGGAGTACAGGGAATCGGGCACACTTTCCCATTGGTCTAAATCACTGATTGCAGCCCTGAAGGTGACATTCAAGGTGACATGAGAGCCAAGTTTCTGGTTGGAAGTTCAGGCTGAGTATGGCCTTCCATGAACAAGCCCCACGGCAGCTCCTGTATTTAAATACACAAGCCAGGCTTCCCTGGGCTGCAAGGCGATGAGATCAGACAAATTGTAAACGTGCAGCACAGCCCCTGTCAGCTTGTATATTTTCATGGAAAGGAGCGAATCTCTCTGCTGAACTGTCAGATAACCATCTCTGCTGTTCCTTCCTTCTTCCAAGCTGTGAAAGAAGGCCCCAGTGGGCGCCTGGCTTTAATCACTTTTGATTAACACAGACGCTTTCGAAGAGAAGGTATGTCCTGTAAATGGCACCGGGTCTCCACGCATTAACATCTCAGACTTTTTCTGGGTGTGTAAAATGTCTTAAGAGGAGCCAGGCTATCAGGTCCTCAGAGACAAAGGCGGCTGTGCAAGGGAGCTGTGCTCATGGCTCCGACTCAGTTTTCAAAAAAAGGTTTTGAGCTTTTTAACTTACTATTATTTTCATTCTTGAAAAATTGCAGGCAATCCCAAGCCAGCACCTTCTGGGTTCAGGGACTGCTTCAGCTTGTGTTTTATTTAGGAAGAGGAAGCCTGTTAGAAGAGACTGAGAAAAGCCAGAGGATGCCTTGGGAATGGACCCAGAAATGATGAAGAGCCTGGAAAGATGATGGAGCCTAGAAGAAAATGAGAGGAGCCTTGGAGGTTGGGACAGGGGGAGGTGTTTTCTACCTGAAGAAAAGTTTAATGTAAATAGTGTCTCTGCTGCCCAGAGATTTCGTAAAACTTGGCATGGTTTGGGGACAGTGGATGAATCCTGCAGGACTTATAAGTCAAGTCCTTATCTATCCTTTGGCTAGATAAGGACCAGCTTGCTGTATCTATTCAGAGGGGTGAGCCCAGGACAAACAGTTTTTGATACCTTGCTTTCAGAAGCCTTACCTTGAGGGTGTAAGTCCCTGATTGAGAGGGATACCAATGAATACTGAATGGAGCAGGTATCCAGAGACTGAGTTAGCTTACAAAGTCATGCTCTATCTGGGTTCTCAGTTTCTCATCAAGACGCAGCAGGAGGCATATATCCAGTGAATAAGCTGATAACCACCCTGTTACCTTAGAGGAAAAGGTTCCCAGAGCAGCTAGTGGTAAGTTCTTTTTTGGCTTGAGCTTTTGAATATTCCTAAGGTGGAATCCTGACTAGAAATGTGACTCTAATTTTCCTATACTGCCCACCCTTTATATTCATGGAGAAAAGGAGAATCTGTGAACACTGGAGTCCATTATGCAAAATAATGTTCTCATAAGTAAAACACACACCTTTTTACTCTAAATTATCTTTGGCCTATATATAGGGAATGCAATGTAAATTCTATGCAAATGGATGTGTGACTGTATTGGCTTTTTGTTATCAAAATAGTTTATAATAGTTAAATGTCTCTTAAATATACTTGATATCTTCTGAAGCTAAAAGTCATATGCATTCAACCAGTTTTTAAAATCTATTTGGAATACTAAACATGATAGACGTAGGAAAAAATCTCTTTCGAAGTCCTCTATGAAAGGAAATTGTGACAAGTTCCTGATTAGACAGAAACCATTCCATCTCCAAGGGAGAATATGCAGCATAACTGTGGCTTCCTAGAATGAATTGGGTCGTGTTCCTTCTGTTTCTATTTTGTGGAATAGTTTGAAGAGTATTGGTATTAGGTCTTCTTTGAAGATCTGACAGAACTCTGCACTAAACTTATCTGGTCCTGGGCTGGTTTTGGTTGGGAGACTTTTAATGACTGCTTCTATTTCTTTAGGGGTTATGGGACTTTAGATGGTTTACCTGATGCTATTTGGTATCTGTCTAGAAAATTGTCCATTTCATCCAGGTTTTTCAGTTTTGTTGAGTATAGGCTTTTGTAGTAGGATCTAATGATTTTTTGAATTTCCTCAGTTTCTGTTGTTATATCCCCCTTTTCTGACTTTGTTAATTTGGATACTGTCTCTGTGCCCTCTAGTGAGTCTGGCTAAGGGTTTATCTATCTTGTTGATTTTCTCAAAGAACCAGCTCCTGGTTTGGTTGATTCTTTGTATAGTTCTTTTTGTTTCCACTTAGTTGATTTCAGCCTTGAGTTTGATTATTTCCTGCCCTCTACTCTTCTTGGGTGTATTTGCTTCCTTTTGTTCTAGAGGTTTTAGGTGTGTTGTCAAGCTGCTAGCTAGTGTCTGCTCTCTCCAGGTGTGTTTGTTTGTTTGTTTGTTTGTTTTTTGGGAAGCACTCAGAGCTATGGGTTTTCCTCTTAGCAATGCTTTCATTGTGTCCTTTAAGTTTGGGTATGTCATGGCTTCATTTTCATTAAACTCTAAAAAGTTTTTAATTTATTTCTTTATTTCTTCCTTGACCAAGTTATCATTGAGTAGAGTGTTGTTCAGCTTCCACATGTAAGTGGGATTTCTATTGTTTTTGTTGTTACTGAAGACCAGCTTTAGTCTGTGGTGATCTGATAGGATGCATGGATTATTTCAATCTTGTATCTGTTGAGGCCTGTTTTGTGACTGATTATATGGTCATATTTGGAGAAGGTACTATGAGGTGCTGAGAAGAAGGTATATTCTTTTGTTTTAGAATAAAATGTTCTATAGATATCTGTTAAATCCATTTGGTTCATAACTTCTGTTAATTTAGCTGTGTCTCTGTTTAGTTTGTGTTTCCATGATCTATCCATTGATGAGAGTGGGGAGTTGAAGTCTCCCACTATTATTGTGTGGGGTGTGATGTGTGCTTTGAACTTTAGTAAAGTTTCTTTTATGAATGTGGGTGCCCTTGCATTTGGAGCATAGATGTTCAGAATTGAGAGTTCTTCTTGGTAGATTTTTTTCCTTTGATGAGTATGAAGTGCCCTTGTCTTTTTTGATAACTTTAGGTTGAAAGTCAATTTTATTCAATATTAGAATGGCTATCCCAGCTTTTTTTCTTGGGAACATTTGCTTGGAAAGTTGTTTTCTAGCCTTCTACTCTGAAATACTGTCTGTCTTTGTTGCTGAGGTGGGTTTCCTGTATGAAGCAATATGCTGGGTCCTGTTTACACATCCATTCTATTATTCTATGTCTTTTTATTTTGGAATTGAGTCCATTGATGTTAAGAGATATTAAGGAATAGTGATTGTTGCTTCCTGTTATTTTTTATGTTTTTTTTTTTTTTTTTTTTTTTTTTTTATGATTGTGTGGCTATCTTCTTTTGGGTTTGTTGAAAGAAGATTACTTTCTTGCTTTTTCTGGGGTGTAGTTTCCCTCCTTGTGTTAGAATTTTCCATCTATTATCCTTTGTAGGGCTGGATTTTTGGAAAGATATTGTGTAAATTTGGTTTTGTCATGGAATATCTTGGTTTCTCCATCTATGGTAATTGAGAGTTTTGCTGGATATGGTAGTCTGGGTTGGCATTTGTGTTCTCTTAGGGTCTGTATGAGATCTGCCCAGGATCTTCTAGCTTTCATAGTCTCTGGCGAGAAGTCTGGTATAATTCTGATAGGTCTGCCTTTATATGTTACTTGACCTTTTCCCCTTACTGCTTTTCATATTCTTTGTGTATTTAGTGTTCTATTATGTGACAGGAGGAATTTCTTTTCTGGTCCAATCTATTTGGAGTTCTGTAAGCTTTTTGTATGTTCATGGGCATCTCTTTCTTTAGGTTAGAGAAGTTTTCTTCTATAATTTTGTTGAAGATATTTACTGGCCCTTTACTTGGGAGTCTTCACTCTCTTCTATATATTTTATTCTTAGGATTGGTCTTCTCATTGTGTCCTAGATTTCCTGGATGTTTTGGGTTAGGAGCTTTGTGCATTTTACATTTTCTTTGACTGTTGTGTCAATGTTTTCTATTGTATTTTCTGCACCTGAGATTCTCTCTTCTATCTCTTGTATTCTGTTGGTGATGCTTGTATCTATGATTCCTGATCTTTCCTCAATTTTCTATCTCCAGTATTTTCTCCCTTTGTGATTTCTTTTTTGTTTCTATTTCAAATTTTAGATCCTGAATGGTTTTATTCACTTCCTTCCCCTGTTTGGTTGTATTTTTCTGTAATTCTTTAAGGGATTTTTGTGCTACCTCTTTTAGGGCTTTTAGCTGTTTACCTGTCTTCTCCTGTAGTTCTTTAAGGGAGTTATTTATGTCCTTCTTAAAGTCCTCTATCATCATCATCATGAGATGTGATTTTAAATCAGAGTCTTGCTTTTCTGGTTTGTTGGGGTATCCTGGGCTCACTGGGGTGGGAGAACTGGATTCTGAAGATGCCAAGTAGCCTTGGTTTCTGTTGTTTATGTTCTTGCCCTTGCCTCTTGACATCTGGTCATCTCTGGTGTTAGCTGATCTTGCTGCCTCTGACCGTGGCTTTTCCCTCCTGCAAGCCTGTGTGTCAGTACTCCTGGGAGATCAAGTCTCTCCTGGAGGAATTTGGTATGAAGATCTGTGGCACGAGGTCAGCTCCAGGATGCCGATGGAAACTGGAAGGATCCTGTTCCTGGCTGTTCCTTGTTTCCTGTGTCCAGATGGCTCTGGGCAGGTCCCTCTTGGACCAGGTATTTGAACAGAAGTGGTCTTCTTACCTGTGCTCACAGGCTAGTCAGCACTCCTCGGAGACCAGCTCTCTTCTGGCGGTATTTAGGTATGGAGCTTTGTGGCACAGGGTCAGCTCCAAGGAACTACTTCTAAAAAGCTCCACAAAACCCTTTTCCTATTAACCTTCTTTTTTAACTTCCTCTGGTCAGTAGGTTAGAAAGGAGCTTGAATCATTTAAGAATCCTAAATAAAGTAGGCTTTGAAAAAAATTCTAAGCCTACAAAAAACTGCTTCTGAATTCCATGAACTGAGCAGCACTGACCACACTGACTGCACAAAGCCAACTGAACTCAATTGCATTCAACTAAACTGCACCAAACTACACTGAACTGAACTCAGCTGAACTCGACTGTATTATTTAGGGGGTTATAAGACAAGAAAATGAGAGTCTACAAAGACAAACTCTGGACCCATGACAACCATTTCTGGATACTGTCTGCATCCGCTAAACTCAGCTCCATTGAGGATCCTTCTAGTTTTAGGCCACCTTCTGTCTGCATGCATGGATTTGACTGGCTACTGCTAAAAGCTTACTTTTAGCCTTCTAGTGACATAGAACATGACATTAGGTTTGGCTTCCTCTCTGCCTTGGTCCATTATGGCAGAGAAACACTTCAGATCATCAAGACAGAGAAGATTACTTTTGAAATTAAGAAGTTTGATTTGGAGATACTTTGAAGAAGTGCAAATGAAGTGAGGGTTGAGAGACAGTAATACATTTCCAGAGTTATGGTAGAGCCATAAGGTGACTGTCCAGAAGAAGAGATAGGCTGGCTCTGAACCTCAAGCACCTCAGGTTGTAAGCTTATTTGTAGGAAGTGATTTTATGTAAAGAACTAAGAGAAGTCATTTGTGTATTCCATAGCCAGATATTACTAGCATCCCTATAAAAAGGAGAGATTTGGGATGTCTAGAGACAACCACAGAGTGACGAGCTTATGGAGACCCAGAAAGACTTCTCCATCTGTGTGAAAAGGCAAGCGTACTCAGAAGAGGCCAGCTCTGCTGACACCTTGAGGTAGGACTTGAGTCCCCTGTACTGTGAGACTTCTCTGTTTCTCCAGCTGCAGCACTCTGCCACAGAAGCCCCAGCACACCAGCACAGAGGGAAGCATCCGCAGCCAGGAGTACAGTGATCATTAATGGAAATCCGGGCTCCTTAGCCAAGTAACAGGAGATAAGTTGGCAGAACTGAATCAAATTAGCAGGGTTCACACATTCTCCTTTGTCTCGGGCATCATCGGTAGGTGTGGCTTTCTCAGACACAGTAGAAATGACCTTTTATGTGTCTCCAAATGCAAATGTTAAAGGGGTGATGTCGGACTGAATGGAGGGTCATATCAGAACCAGAGCAAGGCCATGTGACCCAGTGCACTCCACACGACCTAATTCCAGGCAGACAGAATTGAGAACACCTGATGCAGGTGAGCACCCTGTCCACATCTCTGAGACACAAGGAGGAAGAAAGGGCTGAGTCAGAATGCTTAGAGTGTGCAGGCATAGCCTGAGAAGAAGAGTGAGCTCCAAAGAACTCTATCATGGTCCAACAGTATAATAGACTACCTTGTCTGTAACAAGCATAGTGGCTCCAGTCTGCCTGATGTTTCAAATCCTCCAACAAGAAGAAAGGTGAAATACACAGTTCTGGCAAACAAAATGACTAGAGACAGGCTGCTCACTACATTTTAAAAAAAGCCATGTTTTGACATGGATCATCTTGTTGAAGTCTTGTCAGCATCCATTTTATATATGTTGAAAGTGATTTGGTGGCTGAGATGCTCAGCAAAGTCTATCAGTGGATCAATGATTAGAAGGCAGGCTTGTCTTGATTCTCATACTGACAATTTAGTCAGCAACGATGGTGAGTGTAGGGTGTGGTCATAGTAAGAAGAAGGGAGAATCCTAAGGGCACACCACTTGAGAGAAAGAGGCCCTGACCAAGATGGCCATGATTTGCATTTGAGGTCAGAATGAAGCTCTGAGAGCTTTTTCCTAGCAGTATGTGTCAGGTGTCAATGTCATAATAGGACTGAGGCACAGGAGCCTATGCATGGGGGGTGCATGCATACAGAATGCTGGGTATGAAGGCACAGGCAAGGCCAGCTATGAGAAAACTGATGACTGGATGCTAAGAGAGTCAGCAGCTAACTGAGCAGTGCGGTGCCAACAAATGACTGTTGGAATTCCAGGTTAAGCCTGGTGTGAACAGTGGAGTTATTTTGATGGGTGATGAACAGAAGACAGATCTGCCTTTAGAATATTCTCTTTCTTTGTCAAGAGATAATGGACTGCAAATGTGAAAAGCACATCTTTAGTGTGTTCCTGCCCGCTGCACTCTGAAGGACAAATTCTTGGGGCTTCAAGGACTTGGTGTGCTTGTGTTTACTGAATCACCTACTTCCTTTGGACATGAGGAGGACAGAAGTGCCACTGAAGGCAGAGCCCTGCCATGCTAAACCAAAGGACAGTCTCAGTCAAATACTGTACTGACTGCTTAGCATGTACACTCCAGGGCCCTTAAGAATGTATTGAAAATCAGGGAACGTGACAAAGACCTGGGTTTTGTCTCAACTGTGCTTTCAGTATGAAAAGATCCAGGTGCCTGAGGTGATTTTTCATTGTGGATAATAACAGAGTCATAGAAGTCTCTTGATTTGACTAGCTTGTTTTTCTTAAACTACAGTGAACCTGGCCAGCCCTCTCTGTTGTCCTCAGCCTAGAAGGTTGTAATCAGCTCACTGGGAAGACTTCTGTCTTCACAGCTGATGGGTGAACATCCACAGGAGGCTCACACCCCTCCTCTGCTTGCTTAGGGCTGCAGATTGACTAATTCTTGACACAACGCAGACACACTAGCCCACTGGGTGGTTATAGTGCCCTATGGTGCTCACTGAAATGCAGCCACACTAGCCCACTAGGTGGATTTCCTGTCCTGTAGTGTTTGCTGAAACCAAACTTCCTCCAAAGATATTGCTTCCATTTTTTAAAAAAATCATGGAATGCATGCCATCTTCAAAACTACCCACTCCTCCTGAATGTTACTGCTCTGTGGATGGTGAGGATGATGGGAAGGCTGCTACCAGGATTCCCTAAAAATAACAAGAACTAGTAAGATTGCTTATGTGTGGATTTGTAAAGAGCACTCTACTGCAAAAAGCAGAGATATTCAAACTACTATTGCATTTATTCTTTTTTCAAAAAATGAAATAAATAACCTAGCAGGAGGAAAACACATCTGTTAAGGCCAGCATCAGTTGAGATGAGACATTGGCAAGCACTGTTGCCCAAGTCAGATTGAAATCATACAGGTATATTCATGATAGAACAGGTGAGGGGATGTTCAGAATGGTCATGCTTCCTGGGTTACTGCAGTCCACATAGTGAGGTGAGACTCCTATTCCATGCTGATTGGAATGATAAGAGAGATGTCAGTTGTTTGCAATAGTACTGTAGGAGAAACCTTGAGATGCAGCCTTCAGATGAGTGGGCTACAAACCTATTTGCCAGGAACCTTTGGTTGATTTTCACTTGGCCCTTAGTGCGGACAATGAGGCCAAACATCAGAAAAGCTACAATTACAAATGTGACACCTTCCCCAAGCCTGGATCCATCCACAGACATTCTTTCCCATGTGACTTGGTTTCCAAAAATCAAGTCAGCCCGATTTCACCCTGGCAGTTACAAATTTTACCCACCATGGACATCGAGAGGCCAAAATATTTGTTGGGTCCAATTCAAAGGCCATGAAAGAATCCTTCAGATTTGGGCTCTTTCCATACCTCTTAGGTAAGTTTAAACACATCCTCTTGGTTCTAAGGAAAACAGCTTGTAAAATATTTGGGAGCTCTGGGGACATCAAACAGCTCTTAGAGGACTATACTTTAATGGTTTACTTGTAAAAGAATCAGTAAAAGAAGCAAAAACATATGGTTTAAATTTTTTCTGAATATATGAGCTATTTTGTAGGCATCTTTCCCCTTTTCCTGAGGGTCTCCACACATGTTTGAATGCTTATCCTAAAACTACCCAGAATAGACTTTACATACACTGACACAGTGAAAGAGACCATCATACTGTAACATGGAATTTGTTGGGTCTAGGGACGCAGGACCTGACAAATGCTGATCTATCCAGAACTGTGTGTAGAGGAGAGTTGGGGGGGGGGGGGGAGGTTAACTGGGAGAAGAATGTCTGCAAAATGCTATGTAAGTAGTTAGGATGCAGAGACACCTGGTCTAGGGGCTGGAGGCTCAAAAGCTCAGAAACCCAAGCATACAGTTAACGTTGATGCTTGATTAGGTCCAGAAAACTCAAAGTGGGCAGTTGGTTGAGCTAGGAAGTTTTAAAATGTTAGCACTTTTACTTAGCCAAGGCCATTAAAACTCAACTAAAACAACACACATTAAACGAAACAGATCGGGGATCAGCGTCTTCTGTCAGCCTCAACCTCTGCTTAATTCAAGTTGGCTATGCTTTAGAAGACCAAGCATGGAAAAGACTTGCCCAGAACCACGTGGGAAGAAAGCACCTGGTCCAAGGGCTGCCCATTTGTGTTGTGTTGTAAGAGATGCACAGCTCTCAGGAGGCCAAAGAGTATCATTAGGAGGCTTGATGCTGGTCAAGCTCTCATGGCCTCTAGTTAAGGACATCCTTTTCAATGTGAGATTTCAGAAGCATAACACACCGACAATCGTGACTACCTCATCTCTTTGCACGGTGAGAATGGAATGCGTAAGTTATAACTGATAACAGCTGGCATTTCTGATCTTCCACGTGAACAAATATTTTTTTGAGGTGCCCAGTTACTTACTCTATGACCTGCACTGAAAGCATAGCGGTATATCAGCGAGACGAAGCTTTGTCCACCTGGCATTTCTGAGCCCAGGTGGAGCCACCTTACTACTGAAATCACAACCCAAGCAAGTGTAAGAGCATCTGCAGCCAGGATGTAAAAGTCTGAAATGGCAGGGTGTGGTGCCAGTTGTCTGGGCCCAGGGAAATCTCTCTTAGGAAGTAGATGATGAAGAGAGAAAGGATTTTCCCAGGAGGAATTACACACATAGATCCTCTTTGCCCCTTCTCTTTCTGCCTTCAATTCATTTCCTTTCTTCACCCATCTCATCTGTCTTAGGCTATTTCCTGTTGCTATAACAAAGTACTTGAGGGTGGATAATTTATAAAGAAAATAATGGATCAGTGTTTTGTCTCATGGTTTTGGAGATGCCACTGGCATCTGCTTGACTTCTGGGGGCGGGGGGGGGGCTTGAAATGCTTCAACTCCATGCAGGAGGTGGAAGAACAAGCAGAAACATGAAAGAAAAAAGCAGAGGAGGGAGAGGTTTCCAAACACATGTAGCTAAACCATCTCCAGCCCAAAGGCATTCATCCATTAGGATTAGGCTTCACCCCATAACCTTCAGCCCTCCCACCTGGCTCCAACCCCTAGCACTGCAGTAGTGAGGAATCATGTTGCCAGCACCTTGACTTTTGGGGAAACACATGAAGACATCACACTCTGTCTCCCACCAGACTGACTCTGCAGGTAGCACAGAGGTGTCATGTTCTAGGGGATGTTTGAGATGACACATTTCAGCTGTCCACTCCATGTACCCAAAGCCGATGCTGCATCTGATACAGTCTCATTTGCCTATCCTCGCAACTGTTTCCTGGAATGTTTGTGGATGGGGTTGTTGTCCCAATTTCTTTCTCTGGGCCTTTACTGTTGATTTATGGAAAAGCTGATGAGTTTTGTATGTTGATCTTTGTATTCTGCTACTTCTCTGCATTTCTTGGAGAATCTCTAGGGTCTTCTAAGTACTGGGTCATCTCATCTGCAAACAGAGAGATGCCATTGTTGGTTTTTAAAGTGGACAGCCCAAGCTGGCAACTGGTTCTTTCTCTGCTGTGTTATGAAGCAACAGAAGACCCTCACTAGATGCTAGCACATGATCTTAGACTCCTGATCTTCCAAAGTATGAGCCAATTAAATATCTTCTCTGTACTGGCTAGTTTTGTGTCAACTTGACACAGCTGGAGTTATTACAGAGAAAGGAGCTTCAGTTGAGGAAATGCCTCCCTGAGATCCAACTGTAAGGCATTTTCTCAATTAGTGATCAAGGGGGAAAGGCCCCTTGTGGGTGGGACCATCTCTGGGCTGGTAGTCTTGGGTTCTATAAGAGAGCAGGCTGAGCAAGCCTGGGGAAGCAAGCCAGTAAAGAATATCCCTCCATGGCCTCTGCATCAGCTCCTGCTCCCTGACCTGCTTGAGTTCCAGTCCTGACTTCTTTCAGTGATGAACAGCAATGTGGAAATGTAAGCTGAATAAACCCTTTCCCCCCCAACTTGTTTCCTGGTCATGATGTTTGTGCAGGAATAGAAACCCTGACTAAGACATTCTTTCTTATTTATATAATCTGAGGCTAAGACCATGTCCTTAAAGTAATCAGTCTCTTCCTTCAGCAAATATTCACAGGACAACTATGAAAGCACAGTTCTGGGAACATAGGAGAGAAACTCTAATCTTGGGTTTTGTGGAATATGCAGTCCTATGGAGAAACTAAACAAGTGAACTCAGGAGATCTGTCTGTCTGCCTGCCTATCTGCCCATCCATTTGCCAATCTGCCCCATCTGACTATCTATCTATCTATCTATATCTGTTTCTCTCTCTATTATCTATCTATCTATCCATCTGTCTGTGATTTAAAAAATGATGGGATGTTAAATCTACACTGGCTTTGTGTGGAGGAGATGCAGAATTAAAAAAATATACTCAAAAATGAAAGTAAGATTTCACTCACATCCCAGAGACAACAGGGCTGTCTATGCAAGTCTTGGGGGTCAGGATTCTGGGTACAGCCATGGTCCACACAAAAGAACGATGACCACACCTTCCTGCTTGCTGTGGGACTCTCACTGACAGGTCAGAGCAGGGCTCTGTTTTTCAGTACTGCAGCCGGGACTCAGGCCCTGTGTATGTTAGGCAAGTGCTGTATCGTTAGACTATACTTTTGGCTTTCCTTTTAAGTTTTTAATAAAATAGTTTAGTATTTATGTGACAGATTTTCTTTCTGGAATTAGTCTGTGATATAACCTGCTGGCAGATTACTGTACAGAAAGATGTCCCAAAATTCTCTCAGGAACTTTCTTTACCACCGAGTATCCAGGCTCCAGGGCGGTCACACAAGGAACAGTCAGATGGTAGCTGACACATTTCCCCCTTGCTTTCTTCCAGCATTTGCATCATGAATCTGAAGAATTGGTGAGGATGGCCGCTATCCACACGTAATTAAACATTCTGGAAACAAGCTAGAGGCCCTTATTACCTCCCGGAACTGCACTGCTGGAATTCTTGAACTATGGATACAAACAAACAAACAAACAACAGGCAAACAATCACCCAACAGTTTTTGTGACCCTCTAAATGTGTGTCTGAAATAAGAAAGAAAGGAAGAACAGCAGTATCAAACATCTAGATTGCCCAGAGCTCCCAGGGAACTAAACCATCAGCCAAAGGATACACATGGAGGGACCCATGGATCCAGCTGCATATGTAGCAGAGGGATGGCCTTGTTGGGCATCAAAGGGAGAAGAGGCCCTTGGTTCTGTGAAGGCTTGATGTCCCAGTGTAGGGTGGTAGGGCAGGGGAAGGGGGAATTGGGATGGGGGATTTTCAGAGAGAAAACCAGGAAGGGGGATAACATTTGTAAAGCCGGGCAGAGCCAGGTGGATGGATTTCTGAGTTTGAGGCCAGCCTGGTCTACAGAGTGAGTTTCAGGACAGCCAGGACTACACAGAGAAACCCTGTCTCAAAAAACAAAAAACAAAAAACAAAAACAAAACAAAAACCAAAACAGAACAACCCCCCAAAATTGAAATGTAAATAAACAAAATAACCAATAAAAAATTAAATATAAATAAATAAATAAATAAATAAAAGAAGAAGAGGACTGACATTGTTCAAGAACATCAAAGGATGTTGGGGGATGGGCAGAGCTCGTGCAGAGAGCACAGAAGATAGAATGGAGATGTTGAAAGTTTACAGACAGGAGTAGGACCAGCAGGGGCCAGAAACTGCAAGGCAGTGGCAGCTCAGCTCATCGGGACCAGAAAAGGAGCTCCAGGGAGACACATAGGGCACTGTTTAAAAAAAAAACAGCCGCCTGTGTCTGAGGTTCAGCAGAGAAGGTAGTGTGTCACTATGACCCAGGCCAGAGAGCTCAAAGCTGCATGAAACCTTAAGATGTATAAGACACCTTGGGGAACTGAGGAACAAGGTAAGCGATCCAGATAAGAAGGTCACAGTGACTCACAGCTAACTCAGGATAGGGAGAGATGACTGGTGAACCATGAGCTTCCAACTTCCACAAAACCCTCACAGCATCTGCAGTGTATTCTGGAATGCCCCATCATGGCATCCGCAGTGTGTTCTGGAATGCCCTGTCTACGTTCTCAGCTCATGGCTTGCGCTTCTGCCTGCCTGCCCATTCTCCTGGTCACTGGCTCCCATAGATGCATCCCTCCCTGCACTGCCTCGCTCCCTTATGGGCTCTCTTCCTAGCAAATTCCTCATTTTTCTCTCTGTTCTGCATGCTGCTGTACACTCCAGTCCTTTGCCTTGATGACCTTGCCACTGTCTCTGAAGGTTTATGGCAGGTGTCACCCCTTATCCTGTCCCTTACTTTCTCACTAGCAACCAATGTCCAGAACTGTGATAAGCCATTGAGCCAAGTCCTTGTTTGCAGGCTGCAGACTCTCCCTGATCAAATGAAGAACGCAGATTCACTCAAAGGCTGTTCAACCAGTCAGTCAACCTTGGGACATCCACAGGACAGTGTTAGTCTCACAGTCAAGCATAAGGGACACCAAGCTACCTGGAGGACGACAGCCATTATCATACCTAGAGTGAATCTTAGGTGAACCCTGAAGCCAGTCCACTCTGCACACAGCCTCCGCTGTGGCCTCATCAGCACTGACCATGCTCATCAGACTGAGGTCCAGTGTACCTTTCTCCATCCCTGTGGGCCCTCTAGAAGCAAGGCTTGGTTGCTATGCCAATGAGAAAGTGTCAGATTCTGTCTTCAGAGTAGGATTCAAATTGTCAAATGTCTTGTTGGACCCTAGATGAGGTTTCACAGAGAGGAGATGACTCAGGACCTCTTCTGAACATGATCCAGGTTGGATCTGGGAGGGCTTTTCAGAGGAGTACTTTGGTGGATCAATTGGGGCCATGGAATGGGGCAAAGATCATACCATGCATCAGATATCACCCAAGATTATTTATTTGGGGATGGGGAAACAGAGACAGTGAGACAGAGGAACACAGAGAGACATAGAAAGCAAGAACAAGAGACAGAAACTCGGAGACAGACTCAAGAGTGAGCATGAGAGGGGGGGGGAAGGGAGGGAGGGAGAGAGGGGGAGGGGAAGGGGGAGGGGGAGAGGAGAGGGAGGGAGGGAGGGAGGGAGAGAGAGAGAGAGAGAGAGAGAGAGAGAGAGAGAGAGAGAGAGAGAGAGAGAGAGAATGAGAGAGAGAGGTGGGTCCATAGATGGGGGTGTTTTTTAAAGGGTATTCTTGTTGCATTTGGAGGGTGGTGATGACATGGCTGCTGGCACTGAGACAGGCTGGAGGAGCACCTTGTTTCTAATGGGATCCTTATCTCTTTCCTGTGATTGGATTTAGAAATGGGCTTTGTGATCGAGAGAGGAACGAGAATGAGCTCCACATTTGACTTGGATCCCTGGGAGGTAAGACAAACCTGCCAAGGCAGATACACAAAGAAAGCCTGGCTTGAAGGCATCCTGAACAAATGGGTTGGAGATGCTCCTGGGACTTCAAATGGATTGTTGGATTTACATAGTGCTTGGCACACAGTAGATGTTCAATCAACACTTGTCCTCTAGGCCACTTGGAAGATAATACCATAGCACATGAATATCACAGTTTGATGGAATAACACAGGTGAAAGCAAAGAGGTTTATTTCTGCCTGTAAGCCCCAGCAGTAGAAATGGTGTCCTTGCAGAAAACAATATTCATGCTACCATGGTCCATTTGCGGCACCAAGTCCTTGTCTGACACTCCCTAGGAGCTTGGGTAGTATCCTGGCTCAGCTCAGTGTTAAGTGTCAAGGATTCTTTGCAGAGTCAGTACCGGAGACGGTTTTTTCTCTCCCTTTCTGTCACTTTGCTGATCCATTCCACGAGTGTCAATTTGCTGTGGCATTACCCTGATGGCACAGAAGAGGGAGCCCACCCAGGATTTGAGGCCGAAGGCTAAGCAAGCAGGGCATTTCTTTGTCATCTCCTCTTACATTCACAGATCATGCATGTAGGTTTTATTCTACCCTGAAAGATATTTCAGTAGAAATTCCTGGATCAAATTTATTTTTAACCATTGAAGAAAATGGAAAATACTGAAAGTTGTGCACATGAAGATTCAAGTCAGCCTCCCATTTCAGACTTTGCTGTGTGAGGACTCTAAAGCACCTCCCCACTAGCGTTTCTGGCCCTCCCCACCGCCCCCCCCCCAGACCAGTTCTGTTCTCACTATTACTGATCCATGATGCCTCTTCACATCCAGGATGGTCTCAGTTGTCCCATATTCATGACACTGCTGAATGTGGGCACAGGCGTCATGACTTAAAAGGAATCTCATTGTTCCTGACAAGGACTGGAAGATACATGCTGCTTTTGCATTTTCAATTTCTATTTATATTTCTATATGCAAAGCAGACAGACTTCTGGTACTGCCAAGGACTGTTCCTCTGGGCCTCAGCACATTTTCAACAGAGCTCTCTGGGAAGTTGTGTGTATACACATAAGATTATCATAGGATTACAACTACTCCATTTCTACAGAGGGCCACTGAGGACTCGTGACAAGATTTTCAAATCAAGATTAGGCTGGAGCCTGGCTAAGAGAACAGGTGCAGACTAGGGTTTTGGGTTAGTGTCACCTGTAGGACCCCCTTAGGTGTCCCTGTAAGAGCAAGAGCTGAGAACAGGAGCATCTCTTTGGAAACATTCTATCCTATGCTTCCTACCCACTCTTTTCTGGTTTTGAACAAGCTCTCAGTGCACACGCTAGTCAAGTCAGTGGTACAAACCAAGGCAATAAGACATAAGGATCCACCATATGTATTAGGGTGAGTGATCAGGACCTGCAGTAGGGGACAGCTGAAGGCAGGGAAGAAAAAGGCAGAGAGTGGAGAAGGTGATGCATGAACGTCTATGGCAGACCCTCCTCAAGCCTCCAGTAACACGGAGTTTAGATTTTATAGCAGAGAGAGGTTCATTATAATCCCCCTCATTTGCTTTTTCACACCGCATTGGCTGTTCCTTTGCATTTATGTTACAGGGTGACTTTTAAAGTTTTTTATTTATAAAGTGATAATTGGATAAAGACTTTAAAAACAGGTCTTTATTTACTCAGAAAATAAAATCAACAATTGACAAACTAAACCTTGTGAAGTTAAAACCACCTACGTAGCAGAAAATACATCAATCAAGTAAGAAGCCTCCTACAAAATGGAATACATTCTCTACCAGATATGTGTGTGTGTGGCAGAGGGTTAATAGAATACACAAAGAATTATTATCACACATAATTATAAAGAAAGCAAACAATAAAAATGGTTGTTAGGGGGGCCCAGATAACCAACCACTTTTTGGTGGGATTTGAGAACCTCTATATGAGAAAATACAGTTCTAGTACCATAAACCTGGACTAACTAAGGCCTGTGGTTGAAGAGACCATGCCCTGGGGTGGAACTAACCATTGACAGTAAACTAAATAGATACACATCCTAAGCCCTTTCTAAATATTTACATTTATATCCTTAATCTAGTGCTATCATCCCACTTGGCCAGAGAGCTTCTTCATGCAGTGGGGGACAGCTAATCCAGACTCATACTGGGTCACAATGCTAAGAACAAATGTCTGTGGATGCTCACCACCTCTAAGACCCAAGAGAAGGGAGTGGAGAGGTTGTAAGAGTTGGATAATAGTGAGGCGTCTCATGAAAGGCGGTCTTCTTGATATTATATGACCAACCGAATCATGAACACACAGTGTAGGGTTGTGGGTCCCGAGCCCACTCCGCCACAGGGCACTGCTGCTTGGGGAGGCGGGACCCCCACCGACTCTGCCCGCCACAGGGCACTTGGGAGGCAGGACTAGAGGAGTTTGACTGCCTTATCCCACGCTGCTCTGGGAGAGTGCCGGGCTATAGGGAAGAGCCAAGATGCTGCTGGAGGACGGGGAAGCACAATCTGAGTCATGGGAAGACCAGAGCTGGCTCGGGCTTCCCTGGCCTCCCTGGTTCTCAGACCCTTGGACATCCAGGCGCCGCTGGGAGTCACAGAAGTGCAGAGAACGGAGTGGGGACCCATGGGCTGGACCTAGTCCGGGCCGGGAGGAAAAGGGGAGCTCTGGCTGTCCCACTGTGAATGTCCTTGGCTTGACGGTGCCAGGCTTGGTGGCAGTTGTGGCTGGGAGTACAGAGAGGCCTTCTACGGAGGTTAGGCAGCAGTTCTGTAGCAAAGGCTTTCTCCATGGCTTCCCACTGTGGATCCCCATGAAAAGAGCTAGACCATGCTTTCAAATAATTTATTGTCATGGCAGAAAATACATGCATAAAACCATACCTCACTTCTCAGGGCGAGCCTGAGATTCAATACCTTTTGCAGGAAGGAATGTCTGGGAAAGGAAGCTTATTGGCTATGCCCTCCAGGTTTCTAGGTACCTCCTTAGCATGGAGACCGCTGTCTTGAGCCTAAGTGATCTGTGGTCACATCTCTTTTATGTAAGAAGCATGGCACGTGTTCCATGTCAGGAATCAAACAGGGAGCTGGGAGTCACCTAGGCCTCAGGTGTCTCTGGGTCTCCACCTGCTCTACCTTACCAAACTTCCTACAAAGAAGTTTTAAAGGGAGGAAGAATTAATCTGTTTGATTCTAATAGGTCAGAACCAAATAAAAGATAAGTAGAAGTGCCCAGGAGAGGCGTAAAGTATAAATTTAACCTATGTCCCACAACACAGTACCTATGCCTACCTGCACAGGACCTATCTACATGAAAAAATTAAAACATGAATGTGTGTAGGGGGGCTGGTCAGGAAGAAGAAGGAGGTTGTAGGAGTGAGAAGGTGACAAGAGGTAACAGATGGCATTGACCCAGGTTTGATTTCCAGCATCCACATGATGGCCTGTAAACACCTGTAACTCCAGTTCCAGGTGATCTGACACCCTTTGGTCTCTGTAGTCATTGCATGCTTGTCATGCACAGACATACATGCAGACAAAACACCTAGAGACATAAAATAAAAAATACAAAGAAATTTTAAAGGAAGGGAGAATTAATCTGTTTGATTCTAATAGGTCAGGACCAAATAAAGGATAGGTAGAAGTGCCCAGGAAAGCCGTAAAGTATAAATTTAACCTATTTTGCAACACAGTAAAAAATAAACAAAAGTAGGGAAATACTGTTTCCAACTGCCGGGAGAAAGAGGACATGAGTGTTCCTAACTAGCTGCAGATTCCGAGTGCCCCAGCAGGAAGAGCAGGAGGAGCAAGAGCAGACATGGGCTGAACAGTCAGGTTTTCCATCCAAACTGAGCCACTGGGGCCTCAAATCCAATCCCACCACTTGCTGCTGCTTCTTTGTCATTAGGGCTAGGGCTAGGGTACCATGGGATTAAAAAGGTGCCACAGGATTGCTGTGAGATCAGCATGTTCAGACAGAGTCTGGCCTGCAGAAAGCGCTGCCTTGGCACTAGCTGATGATTGTTGGATCTTATCAATGTGTGGCACACAGGACGATAAACCTGTATAGATTATTAAAAAGTATCTAACATGATACATCATAATCTGTCAGTCCAATAAATGATTATATATCAGTTAAGAAGTGAAGCATAATGTATGCCAAAATATGAGTGTGCATCTGTGTCCCTAACTTCATCCATGCACACTGTTACATATCTTTCTTAAACACCTAAATCTTTTTTTTAAACATCTAAATCTTGAATGAAGCACAAATACACACCAATGCTGATTTCCAATTTGATGACAGGTGGTAATTTTTATTTCGATATTTCTCATCTGACTTTTCAACAACAAATGCATTCTCAATGAAAATAGCTTTATTGTTTTCTAATTAAAAATGTAATACATACTCTGAGCTCTCTAACAAGCAAAAATCTCAAAGAAGTGGCATCACTTCTAGTTTCAGTCCCACGAATGTCAGTGAGACTGCATCTTTGTAGTTTAATTTCACTGCATGTGCGCATAAAGAAATTTAAATGAGATACTACACTGACACCTATGGCTCACAAGGGTGGAAGACATAGCAGTTGAAACTTACTGTTTTGTTTTCCAGTGATCAAAATATCCCAGTTACCCTTCTCTTTGAGTGTATGTGGATCGAATTTACTGTCTTACCGTGAAGTCAAGTGAAGCAGCGGATGGCAATGCGATGAATTCTTCATGTGTCTCAGCCAAAGCTTCTAGATGCCAAAAGGTAGAATTAATGTCAGAGTAAATGGAAACTTTAAGGCTCTTGATGAGCGTTTTAGATTACTTTTTAAACCCCCTGGTTCCCCTAGCAGGGGTCAAAGACGATGGCAGTATACACACTTTTGCTTTCATAGTTGTTGAATGTGGCTTTGGACTTAGCATTCAGAAGGAATTTTCTGTCTACCATGGAGCCTCTGAGAACTGAAAAGGGTTATTAATTCCAACAATGAATATCTCAAGATTCCACAGCTATAATCAATTCATTTTCAAATGTCAGGGATGAAACCCATAAAAATTCTGAGTATCATAGTTAAAGAGAACATAAGAAACAGATTTCATGGGCATCGTCCAGTTCTAGTGGAGAGTAAAGCTTTATCTCCAATCTCTTTATTTGTGGAATCTTCTGCCAGTTAGAAATTAGCTACCAATATTCAATTAGAATAATTTGGAACAACTTTTTATTATGCATGCTAATACGCAGGCCTCAGCTGTTGACTTCTGGCTACATTCTTGCTTTGTAAAACAGTCCTTATCTGTATCTAAATGCCCACTGGTTTTGGGATCAGTAGATATCATATGTTTCTAGCCTGAGAAAAAAATGCTTTGAGAAAGTCAAACTCAAAGCATGCTACAGGGATATAGATGTAAATTGTGTGTGCATGTGCCTAAGTGATGTGCTTGTGGGTACGAGTGGGATCTTGGGTGAATGCTGTAAAAGATAATGCCACTAAGAAATCTGGGATGCTCACATGACCCTTCTGGAACTGTGGTCTAGAGTGAAGTCCTAGATTTGCACTGACTATAGCTTCCAAGAAGCTGGTCCTCATGTCCTCTGATCATGCTGTGATGTCCCCGTGGAGTATGCTGGCCAGTGACATTCCTTTGAAGCTAGATCTTGGCACCATGGCCCTGAGGTGGAGGTAAAGGGAGGTGAAGGTGGGAGGGACAGAACTACCCTAACTTCCATTGTTGGCCCTCGTTCTTCCACCTTGCTGTCCGGTCTTCAAAACCCCCTGCTTTTCTTTGACTTGCTCCTGATGAACTAGACACTGGACAAACTTGGCAGGGATTATCAGGAAAGGTAGGTCTGACCCTGTCCTTCTCAGGAACCCGCTTCTCTTTGACATATTCCAGCATCTTGTTTTGGTTCTTCCAGTTGTCCGTACCCTTGTGTGGTAG
This sequence comes from Mus caroli, assembly GCF_978045245.1. Taxonomy (NCBI): domain Eukaryota; kingdom Metazoa; phylum Chordata; class Mammalia; order Rodentia; family Muridae; genus Mus; species Mus caroli. Next base: position 31,753,754 of record NW_028227262.1, on the reverse strand, counting down.
TTTGAATGTAATTGGCTCCCATTGACCCATAGGGAATGGCATTATTAGGAGAGGTGGCCTTGTTGGAGTATGTGTAGCCTTGCTGGATGAAGTGTGTTACTGTGTGGGTGGGCTTTGAGGTCTCATATGCTCAAGCTAGACCTAGTATAGCACAGTCTCCTACTGCTATCTGCGGATTATGATGTAGAACTCCCAGCTCCTTCTCTAGCATCATGTCTGACTGCATGTCACCATGTTTCCTACCATGGTAATAATGGACTAAACCTCTGAAACATGTAAAGAATTACATGTTCTTCTTTCTAAGAGTTGCTATGGCCATGGTGCCTCTTCACAGCAATACAATCCTAAGACACCTTAGGTCTGTGAAAGGACAGGACTTGGCCTTCATCATTCTTGCATACCTTGGCCATAAGGAAGGAGGGTTCTTGCAGAGTCTTCTGGGTAGGCAGGATGTCCTGGGTGCTGAGTTCTCCACCTACCCTTGGGATATGGTGTTGACTCTCTGCAGTGATCTTCAACCATGCTTATTGCTATGCTGGTTAATTAAATATAAATGTGGAAAGAATTAGCCAAAGGCCTAGAAAGGCTTGCAGAATCTTGGACATAACCAGCTCTAGAGAAGGAACTCTAATGGAAGCCATCAACCACAGAATGACCTTTTTCTGTGGTTCCCCTTCAGCTGGGTACCACTTGTGTAGACATCTTCCAGCCTTGCCTCAGACAAGTGATTCATGGCTTCACCCCCACAACCAAATTTTTTAAATGTTTGAAAAGAAAACAAATAATAATTAATCACAAAGTAACAACCAAAAATGGTATTCTTGGACACTAAGGAAAAAGCTGGGATTTGATGCAGGTGCTTGTTGACAGGGAAGAATCAGTATTAATTCTCACTCAAGCAAAGGAGACTTCACGGTTTGTAGAGGTTCAGGGATCAAATATCAGGCTAAAAGGAGCAACTTGAAAAGTAACCATGTTTGAAACATCTGCTGATACTTGGGGACACATTGGTCATAGCCACTTACATCCGGGAAAATTCGGGGACAATTGTGACCTGAAGTTGTTCCAGATACCATGGAAACATTTGGTCAACATTTTCCAGCTTTAGGAGACACATGAGTGTCTTAAAAAATAGTCAAGAGCTAAGATTCTGTGTCAAAGGCTGGGAGAGGGACAGTGCTGGAAGGGATGGGGACAGCCCATCCATGTCCTCCAGGCAGTAGAACAAAGAGACACCCCTCAGATATAAGAGCCAACAGACCACTCTCCAGCTCCCTCCTCCGCAGTACCTTCTTCTTTTTTTTATGTTTTCTTTTTCTTTTATTTTTATTAGATATTTTCTTTATTTACATTTCAAATGTTATCCTGAAAGTTCCCTATACACTCCCTACGACCTGCTCCCCTACCCACCACTCCCATTTCTTGGCCCTGGCATTCCCCTGTACTGGGACATATAAAGTTTGCAATACCAAGGGGCCTCTCTTCCCAATAATGGTCGACTAGGAGATCTTCTGCTACATATACAGGTAGATCTTAATGAACTTTCTTTGTCATTTTCCATCAGGACCACAAAGCCACCCCAACCCCAGTATGTGTTATAGTATCTAGCTCTTCAGTCTCACTATCCGGTAGTAAGATAGTGCACACATGCCATAGTAGGAAGTGTCTCTGGGGATGATTGGGTGCAATGCTAACCTTGGAGTATAAATATGCGTAGAAGTTTGACAACATGATCAATTAGCTAAGCAATAGCAGTAGGTCCCCCCACCTTACCCACCTTCTTACCCAGGTTTACAGAGCCAGGCATAAATTCCCTCCTATGGAGCAGGCTTCACAAATAATTAGAATGTGGTTACTCTTATAACAGGCATACCACTATTGCATGAGAGGGTACATCTTCCTGGCAGATAATTATTGTACCTTATATGATTCACAGCTAGGAGCTGGAGAAATGACTCCAAGACAACCTGGATTAGATCCCCGCACCTACATAATAGTATGTGACTATTGATGAAGAAACACATAGCTGATCAAAGTGTATAGATTAAGTGATGGTCAAGTGCTTGGCCCTAAGTGGGTCAGCTATATCTCCCCTAAATAGTTCAGAGAAACATTGTAGTGGTGGGGAGGGGGGTATGAGATGAATGAGAGATCCATATGATGTGATGTTGTGCAGCAAAAATCAGTCTTTTGGGTTAACATAAAAGATATACTCATGTACTCATTGCAACTGGGATCATCTGTACAAGGTTGTGCTGCTCAACATTTCCTCGTGGGAGGGGTAAAGACCTATGAGGTCTCATTTGTCCATACCAAGTATTGTCAAGCTGTTGGGAGATAAGGTTTCATGTCCTTAAATGGTAGCTACTGATATGTTGTCCTTGTTCCAGTATATAAGCCCCCAGCCATGTTGGTGCAAAAAAATTCTAATCACAGTCCATTGTCCATACACTAAAAAAGGCAGGAGAGTAAGAAGGGAACTTACTGAGAACAAACATTGCAGCAAGGAGAGGGGGTAGGATGAGAAAGGAGAATGGGAAATGGGAATGACTGAACTCATTGTGTACAGTTTCATCAAACAATTATTTAAGAAGAGCAAAGAATCTGTTTTGTTATGGTTTTAGGGAGTTCAGACCATGTGTGCTGGATTCACTGCTTTGGAGATGAGGCAATGCAGAGAGTGGAGTGAGAAAAGATGGTGATGAGGAGGAAGAACAAGAAGAGAAGAGGAAGAAGAAAAAGAGGATGAGGATGAGAAGAAATAGTAAGGAGAGGAAGAACAGGTAGAGGAAGAGGACAAGAAGTAGGGGGAGGGAGAGGGGAAGGATGAAGGAGAGGAGAGGTAAAAAGAGAAAAGGGAAGAGATGAGAAGAGAGGAATCCCATGCTCTTTGATCAAGGCCATCCCCTTATTCATAGAACCACACAACCTCAATCAAGGCTGAACCCCTTAAAGGTTCCACCTCCCCCAATAGAACTCCAAGTTGGAAAGTACACCTTTTATGTGACCAAGGGGAGGACACATATATGAAGCCCAGTATGGAGGAAGGGATGTCAAGCCACGGGACTTATTGTAGCAGGAAGAGGGAAGGAAATAGCTTCCTTGAAGCCTTTAGGAGTCTCCCTGCACTTTTGCCGTGGCTTTAAAAACTGCTCTCAGAGTCCTTCAGACTGAAACTTCAAACTTCCCACCTAACTTGTAATTGAACACACTATGTCTCCCACATCAGAGAGTGAAACTGTTTATTAAGACACTATTATAAAAACAGGTTCCAAGTGTATGGAGTCAGTGTGCATATGCACAGCCTTTCCACAAAGATACGCTGCATAAAGCACTGCAAACAGAAAACAGGAGCTGTTACCAGATCTGCCTGTACGTCCCAGTGCGGTCCTGGCTCTGCATTCCCGCTCATGCAAGATGTTTCAGACTGTCATGTTGGCTTTACAGAGTCGGTCAGTTCCCAGGACAGAAGGGTAACTGCCCTGCTTTTGGTATTCTGTTCTTAAAAGCTTTCAGTTTCTTTCTAGCAATGTGATTAAAACAATTTAGCATGATGATGAAAGACAGCAAATTCTCAAATAAGTGCTAGCTGTTACCATAATTATTGCTATTATAGTATTCCTATGATTGGGTTAACAAGAAGGCCTTAGAAAATTCAGATTATTCATAGAATGCCATCAATGTTGTGATGTATATTAAATATTAATTATTATTATTATTATTAATTTGTTTTTCAAGTCAGGGCTTCTCTGTGCAGCCCTGGCTGTCCTGGATTTGCTTGGTAGACTATGTTGTTCTTAAACTCACAGATATCCCCCTGCCTCTGCCTCCCAAGTGATGGGATTAAAGGTGTGCGCCACCATGCCTGACTTAAGTCCCTATTTTTATTGAGACATCTGCTATAAGGAACATTCCTACTTTAGAGGATTGCCCCCAAACATTGACAATTTGAAGGCGAAATGTTAAAATTTCAGGATTTGTATTCACCAGACTTATTCATGAAATTTATCTTGTCTTATAGACTGTACAGGCCAGTACACATTTCTCTTAACCTATCACATTCTGTCCTCACAGTCCTGTTTAAAACTGTCTCTATCTTCCACTTCAGAATCCTCCAAAAATTGGCATCAACTATCCCTGAACCACTAACATTACACTGTTAATATATGGCTATTCTACCGTATATGCTACTGGTATATGAGGTTTATTATGCTATGTCCACTTTTATGAGGCCCTTTTTTTGTCATATATGCCAATGGTGCACATAGATGCCTCTGTCATCCCCTGCTCCCGCTTATCCTGCCTCTCCTTTATCACTCTTAACATTGTTTTTGGAATAATTTTAGACTTACAGAAGCTACAAAGATAGTGTAAAGTCCCTGTGTACTCTTCACCCAGCCTCTTAAAACCATTGACATCTCACATAGCACTGGTCAAACTTAGGAATTAACCATGAGTGACATTATTACATGAGCCATGGAAATGTTCTCAAGCATAACTATCTGTATTTTATATCCAAAGATTCAACTGAGAAATACTTACAAGTAGATGTCATGTCACTGTACACAGATAATAAGAAATATAACACTCCTTAGGAATCACAAATGAATATATCAGCAACAGCCAATTAGAAAACATAACATATAAATGTAATTAATTCCCTCAAGCAAGAAGACCTGTACAGTAGATAGATATAGCCATGACAGGACAAGTCATATCTTTATGAATAAAACAACCAACACTGTGACATTATTTAAATTTTCAGAGGCTGAAATTTCAAAACGGTAAATATATCAATAGTGTTTTTAAAGAAATCTATCTTTTTAATTCTGAGCTTATTAAAATATCAATATATTTTATGGAATATGGATTTCTCATTCTGAAATTTTGTATGTGCAAGGCTGTTGTCCTTCCAGCCTATTATTGATTATCAAAATTTATTATAAAGGCAATGAGTGAAAAGTTTTGTGAAAAATAGAGAAATATATCAAAGAATGAAAAATACGGCCTTGTGGTTGGTATATGATACAATATTCTTAAAATTAGTAGAAAAGTGAGCTCCCCAATATAATAGTACAAGAACATTTAACTACATAGTTGGAAAAAATAGAAATCTCGAATTCAAGCATCACTACTTAAAACAAGTTCCAGATGGGCCCTAGTTAAGCAACAGCAGAAAAAGGTTGGGGAAAAAAAAAAAAGAAGAAAAGAAAGAAAAAGGCAGAATATTAATGACCCAGGAGTAGAGAAGGCTGAAAATAAGAAATGTATTCCACTCATAAATACTGACAAATACGATGACATCAAGATTTAAAGCTCTGCTAGATCAAAGGTTACAAAAGTAATGGACTTATTACTTTAAAAATTGAAAAAATATGCAATATTTATTGCACATGTATAAGAAAACAGCCAATATTTTTGACTATGTAAAGATTGCCTTCATTCAATTCAAGACAAAAACAACAAATCAAAAAATCAGCAAAACATGTGAAGAGACTGTTTACAGAGAGGAAAATGTAAATTGCCCGTTTCCAATCAGACTCTTCTCAGTGTAAGACTTACTTAAACCCAGGAGGGTTGCCCATTTGAAGAGGTGTGTTTAAAAGAGCAAGGAGGCCATTTTAAACCACAAGCATAGCAACATTTTCTAAGTCTGATAGAATCTATAACAATGGGAATTCTAATAAATGTAAGTCTGGTGAAGAAGGATATTCAGTGACTTATTTTTTTCAACACTATTTTTATCACTATTTCAACACTATTTATTACTAACCTTTCCAGGAAAAATAACCATACAGGTTCATGAACAGAAATAGAAAGGATACTAATTGCATTACTTACAGTGGTAAACATTAAATAAAATTTAAATAGGAACAATACAACACCATCGGGTAGGAACGGCAGGTTTTATGTGACATGAGGAGGCAAATACAATAGCCTAGAAGCTATACACGGAGTGGTAATAGTTACAACACAATATCTGCAGTGTGACAAACACCAGAGAAACAAACCAGGTGCACACAGCACAATGGAGCCAAATGTTCCCATAGATCAGTGCTAACAGGACTTTGCGTAATGTTACAACAGTTCTGTAATCTACACTGTCCAATAAGAGAGCCATTGACCACAGGATTCCTTGAGTACTTGTACAGCAAATGTGACCAAGTGTTGTAATTTAAATTCTATTTGATTTTATATAATATAAATCTCAATTGCAGTGTGCCTGTAGTGTCTCCCAAATTGGACATCATAACTGTAGATACTGAGACACATGTGAAATTATCAGAGGTAGAATGTGTTGAGGCACTGAACTGCATCTTAAAAGTACCCCGGAGCTCTTGACTCTAGCTGCATATGTATCAAAAGATGGCCTAGTCGGCCATCACTGGAAAGAGAGGCCCATTGGACTTGCAAACTTTATATGCCCCAGTACAGGGGAACGCCAGGGCCAAAAAGTGGGACTGGGTGGGTAGGGGAGTGGGGGGGGGTGTATGGGGGAATTTTGGATTAGCATTGGAAATGTAAATGAGGAAAATACCTAATAAAAATATTTAAAAAAGTATATTCCTGTGTGATGAGAGTCACTGGATACAAGCATCTTCGAATGAACTTCTGGGGTCAGAGAGATGGGGCTCAGTAGGTAAAAGTGCTTGCCACCTATAATTCTCTCTCTCTCTCTCTCTCTCTCTCTCTCTCTCTCTCTCTCTCTCTGTGTGTGTGTGTGTGTGTGTGTGTGTGTGTGTAGCTTACAGGTGGTCCTTGTAGTCCAATAGCAAGTGCCTCCCTGCGAGGCTGGATTGCTCAGTAGTCCCAAATCTGACTCTAGTCCAGGAGGATTCCCAGAGTGACGGTGGTTTCAGTCTATGCTGGAATCCTAAAGAAGTAGATTCTTAGACCAGTGAAGGAATTCCTGAGCAATGGAATAGATGAAATTGTCAGCAGGAGTGAGAGAAGGCAGTCAAAAAGCACGTCCTTCTTCATGTCCGTTCTGTAGCCTGACACCAGAAGGTGCAGCCCAGACTTAGAGTGTGTCTTCCTACCTCAAGTGATCTGCTCAGAAAAGCCCTCACAGGCACTTGGGTTTTAGTTGATTCCAAATGTAGTCAAGTTAGCAAATAAGATAGATGCAGATACTCATAGCCAACCATTGGAATGAGCCCATGGACCCCAATGGAAGAGTTAGAGGAAAGGCTGAAGGTGTTGAAAGGGATTTCAACCCCATAGGAAGAACAACAGTATCACTTGACCAGACCTCTCAGAGCTCCCAGGGACTAAACCACCAACCAAAGGGTATACATTGGCCAGCCCATGGACCCCACTACATATGTAGCAGAGGACTGCCCCATCTGGCATCAGTGGGAGGAGAGGCACTTAGTCCTGTGGAGACTGGATGCCCCAGAGAAGGTGGATGCTAGAGGGGTGAGGCAGGAGTGGGTGAGTAGGTGGGGGAACACCCTCTTAGAGGCAAAGGGAAAGCAGATGGGTGGTCTGTGGAGGGAAGACTGGGAAGGGAGATAACACTTGAAATGTAAACAAATAAAATGATTACTATTAATAAAAATATTAGCCATCAGAAGTCCTTTCTTTATCAAGTTGACACACAATCACAGCTCCTTATTTCATGCTTAATTTCCAAATGAAAATAATAATCACGTCATAATTCAACATAAATATCCATATACAACTGCAAGTACTATCTATATGATCAGAATAAGTGACAGTGTTTCTTAAGAAATGTTCAATCTTTTAGAGTCTTAGAAGTTAAATATGATTTAAAAAATCACTGATTCACTCTATGTTGCATTGCATGACAAAATTATAGAGGAAAGAAGACACAAGTATCATCTGAATGTCTATGTATGTATGTAGGAGCATGTTCTTAACAAAATAGAAATTAAACACTCATGTCTGCAACTGGTCATGACCAGTTGTGACCGAAGTTGGTATTTATAACTACCTTCCTCTACTAACCATTCTATATGTCCTCTGCCCTCAGCAAGCACCTCAGCAGGTCTTGGTTCTTTTCCTGGTGGAGTGGTCCATCCCTTCCTTCCTGAAGGGTCTGCACCCTTTGTCATTCTTCCTGGGATGGGTTGTTGTTAAATTACCATTGATCTTAATCACAGGACATGGTGGCACCAAAATATGCCCTGAAGGATCTCGTGCACTCCAGACATAAACTACCTTACTCCTATTGTGGATAGAGAAGCAATCCAATCCCCGCCCGCCCGCTAGTCTGGATCAATCATCTCTTCTAACACTGTTATTCTTTTCTTAGCCTGGTGGCTTGAGGATATCAGAAGCCCAAATAGCATGAGGAAGTCTGAGTGTCCAGCTCAATGGGATGTTTGTTGAAGCTCCTGGGAGCATTATGATCAAGGAAGACAAATCTATCACCAGAATAAGTATCTACTCCAGTAAGGACAAAGCATTTTCATTTCCATGGAGGAAGTGGGCCAACTTAGTCAACCTAATACTAAGTTATTGGCTGGTCACCCTGGAGAATAGCACTCTCTCAGGGACTTAGTGTTGGTCTTTGCTGCTGGCAGACATGGCACCTAGCTTCAGCTGTTTCTCTGTCAGCAGTGCTGCATGGAAGACCATTTTGTTAAGCCCTGGCATAACCTCCATCTCTCTCACCAAGACCACATTACTTATTGGCTCCCTGGGCAATGAGAGGAAAGTGGTTGAGCATCCATAGAATAGATCATCCTATCTACTTGACTGCTGAACTTCTCCTATGTTGAAGTCATATTTTGATGTGCATTTACTTGGGACACAGTCACTTTACACCCCGTGCCCATTCAGAAAGATCTCTCCACATATTCCCCAAATGTCATTTCACCAATTTTCCAACCATGATCAGTTCAAGTCCCTGACATCACAGTTGTCACAGAAAGATGCTGCCTCTGTCCACTTCTAGATGATGCTTCTTAGAATGAAGAACTATCACTAAAACTGTCCCCAGTCTTCTGTATTCAACTGATCATAGGGCACACCCATGATGCCATAAGTTCATGTTTGGGAGCAGAAGGCATTGCAATAAGATTCATGGGCTTCCATTAACCTTTTCATATAACTTGCCTCTGTCCTCAGGACCTGCTCAGGCCTGATCATGTGCATTCCATCTCTACTTAATAATGGACTGCTACTATACATGTCCTACTTTATGGCTTGGTGGATCAGATAACAGCCAGCTCATGATGGGCTGATCTCATGGTAACTTGATGTCCATTGTTAAATGTTCAGTTTCCAATAGCAGGCCAAGAACTGTTTTGTAAAGGGAAATGGTTGTCTTCAGATGATGGTAGAGCCTTGCTCCAAAGTTCTCCGTAATTCATTCACCTTTAGGGTCCTGATGAAAGCTCCACACAGCATCCTTATCTGCCACTGACAACTCAAGTATCATTGGGTCTATTGGATTATATAGTTCAAGTGGTGGAGAAGCCCGCATAGTAGTCTGGGTCTGTTGAAGAGCCTTCTCCTGGTCCAGAATTCACTCAAAACCAGCAACTTTAATGAGTTAATTGGTACATGGGCTGGAGTAACACACCCCAGCAAGGAATGTGCTTCCTCCAGAATCCAATAGGCCCACTAAGCATTGTGAGTCTTTCTTGTTAGTGGGAATGGCGAGGAATATCTAAGAAGAAATATATCTTCATGCCCCACACTACTGGACTCCTATAGATTTTACTGAGGTCGAGGCCCTTGAATTTTGTCTAGATTTATTTTCTATCCTCTGATGTGCATATGTGTTACCAACAAGTAAAAAATAGTTGCTGCTTCCTGCTTACATGGTCCAGTCAGCATAAATTTCATTGATACAGTGGACTGCTGTGATATTTTGTGGAAGAGACAGATGATCAAGATCCCTTCAAACTAAATTATGACACATGGATAATTCCTATATCCCTGAGGTAAAATGTAAAGGTATACTGCTGGCCTTGCCTTCTAAAAGCAAATTGCTTGGTACCTTATGGACAGATACTAAGAAAGGGGCATAGCCGTCTACGGCGCACCAGGACATGGGTTAATCTGTTTGATTAAGACTACCACATCTGGAACATCAGCTGTGATCAGAATCAGTTCTTGAGTAAGTGTGAGATAGTCAACTCATTCTGCATCTGTCTTCAGCATAGGCAAAATAGGAGGGCTGAAAGGAGCTGTGGTAGGAACCACCGCCTCTGCTTCTCTCAAATCCTTGAAGGAGGCACTAAAATCTGTGATCCCTCTAGGGATATGATATTGATTTTTGATTTATCATTTTCTCTTGTAGAGGCAACTCCAATAGCTTCCATTTATCCCTTTCAACTTTAATAGCCACTACCCCACAGGCCAGGAAGACAATGTGAGAATTCTCTTGACTATTAACCTTATCTATATCAATTAGATATTTATTTTGAGACCCAGGAAATAACCACAGGATGAATTCTGGGGCCTACTAGGCCCACTGTGAGTCAGGCTTCAGCCAAAACTGTATTAATCACCTGACCTCTATAAGCTCCTATTACAAATGGAGTACTGCAATGCCTTTTGGGATGCCCTGGAATCATAGTCAATTCAGAATCTGCATCCATAAACCCTAGAAAGCCTGATTATTTTCCTTTTCCAAGTATACAGTTACTGCTGTAAAAAGATATGGGTCCCCTTGGGGAAGGATGGAAGAAAGGCTAGCAATAAAACTCTTAAATATTCTAACAAGGTCTTCTTCAGAAGGGCCTGGCCTTCCCTTCTTTCTGTAGGTCTGAAAACAGACTCAAGTATGGAAATTGGTTCACAAGCCAAGATGTCCTATTTTTACAGTCCAACTTCACTATTCTTTCAGTTGTTTGAGAATTATTCTGTGTATACAGATTGAAGACATATACGCAGATGTAGTAGGCTTCTTCTCTATTTTATTCTTGGAAACAACATGGTTGATTAGCCAATACCAAAGGTCCATTTGAATCATGTCACCATAAAAACTACTTTGCCTGTGCTGCCCATTACGGGTCAGGCCATCATAGCCATTGTTCATAGACCGTGCTTCCCACTTACTACATGAACACCTTGCCTTTGCGACTCAGTGCTGCAGCCTCGCCCTTGCTATGCTGGGGCCCAGTTAAACCCATCAAATATAATTCATTTAATTGAGCAGCAACATCTGCAATCCAAAGTCTGTTTCAAGGACAAGAGCAATGACAAATGTGCTGGTGTCCCTCTCACTGTTGTGCATTTATAATATTATTTCAAGAGTATGTTTTCTGTGTCTTCCTATGGTGGAGTACAGATTTTATACAGTGAACTCATGCTAGCCTTACAATTTCCCAGAGTCTTAAAACCCCTTCATCCACACTAGCCAAGAGATATCAGGCATCCTTCATTTCTGTTCCATAGGCCATCTCTTGACAAATACTTCTGCCAGACAAGCAAACAACTACTGTCTGAAGGTGAAAGGGCCAATAATCCAGCAGTCATTTAGTTCATGAGACTGGGGGTCTCAGTAGTCCAAAATCTGATTCTGGAGTCCGGGGGATTCCTGGAGAGCTGGTGGATTGGGTCTACATGGGAATCCCTGAGAAGTAGGTCATTATACCAGTGAAGGAATGCCTCAGCATTGAAGTAGGTTTCAGTAGGTTGAGGGCAAGCAGGCCAAACTGAATTCTTCTTTTTTTTCCTACATCCTTTCATGTGGACCATTCAGAATACAGCACACAATTGAGCAAGGAATGGGAAAAAAGCAAGAAAACAATGTTTGGAGTATCCATGGGATCCTTTGTGTGAAAAGTCCACAGACCTTCACTTTGATGATGGGTCATGCTGACTGGATGGCAAAGTCACAAGGGACTCCATTAATGCACTGAATTAAATGTGTAGCATCCATCCTGGCTGTTCGTTTCATCAGAGGACATGTCCTGAGGATGGATTATTGACAAGCATGCAGTATAGAGATGGACGAAGCATTGGACCAAGGCAGACAGCATTGGTTTTGTGATGGTGCCCTGAACGCCAACAAGAGACTCAGGAAACTGGTTTTAACAAGAGGGGAATGCCAAAGCAGCACACAGAAGGATCACACTGCCTGCATCACAGAATTGGACCATCTAGATTTAAGTAGTAACAGACATGTCTTTATTTGTTTCTGCCTTCCTGGTGGTAATGAAAAGATCAGATTTAATGAGACAAGACCACAGCCAGCAGCATCCTGACTTTGTCATCTTCCTCTGCAATAAGTTTTAGTCTCAGGGAATAAACTTAAAAGCCAATTGTTTGCTACAAGTGCTAAGTGCTTTTCGATGTATATGTGCACGAATAATAAACATGGCAATGAGCTTAACACTGAAGAGGAAAGAGTCAGGGCTTCCAGTGGGGAGAGAAAGTGACTACTACTGGCTCTTTTGCTTGGTGAAGTGACTTTTAACCACACAAGTTGCCTTTGTCACTTTCTCTATGAGCCTTGGAAGAGGCAGGGATGTAGCAGTAAGGGATCAACCTAAACCATTACAGATATGACTGAGTCAACCAAGGGATCAGGTCACCTCTTAGAGCTGGTGAAAGCCGTGGCCTCAAAAGCATATAGCAGCAGGCACAGATTCAGACTACACAAGGTATGAGCAGTGAAGGCTGGCTGAGTGGCACACAGATAAGCTGGAACTTAGTCACCTTGAGAGAGCGATCTAGGATCAAGTGTCTGATATTGGGCAGTTACTATAGTCTGCTGTCATTATAATCTGCTAGGAACACTATGAAGAACAGGCTCTAGGACCCAGAGGAAGCTGGCACTGTAAAACCACCAAGAGCCCCAATCAAATAGTAGTGCTAGGTATTGGCTCCTACTGTGGAAGTCAAAAGGTGGAGCATACTGAAGTCTGAGAAGCACTGAGCATTTCAGGAGCCTGGATGGTGAGGGTGATGGCTAGATCTGTTGCCAGTGCCTCAGCACCCTGGAATTCCCCCAGTTCCAGAGTCTCATTCATGTCCATGTGGTACACAGATCACACTACCCAGAGCTGGGTAAGCCAGGGGCAGGGAAATGCAACACAGGGGCAGCATGACTTAAAGCATGGCGCAGTGCTAAGGTCTAGCTTGAGGATTCTCAGTTGGTTTGCACAGTTAGACTATTTCCTGGTCAATAAGAGAAATGGATGGATGGATTGTTTTCATAAGGGAATCATTGCTAAATGTTAAAAGTGTCTTTATAAACACAATCAAGTCATACAAATGTACATTACTCAGACAAATATACCCAAGTTTGTGGTGTGTGATAAAATTTTTAGGCCCTTTGGGGAACTCCCCCTGAATCTCTATGGAGCTGGCCACACAGCAAATTGTCAGAGCCATGAAGCTAAAGGTGCCCAGATATTTTTATGTAGAAGAGAGCTGCGAAATTACTGAAAAGGGAGTCTCTATCTGTGGTCTCCCTTTCCCCCATCTGCTTGAACCTGCTTGCTCAAGGGTGGAGCTTCCTGCTCATTCGTCCTGCCACGCCTACTGCTGGACCCTGTCGCTTTGTTGCCTGGAGGCACACACGTGTTCTTCCTGCTACTGGACCCTGAGTTACTTGGCGGGAAATCGGGTTCCCTCCCCCTTCCTTTATAACTGAGTGTCTGGAAATAGTAAAATTGAGCTTTGATCAGAATCTTGTCTTAGCTTCATTCCCTTCTCTTGCCGCCTAGCCCCTCTTCTCTTCCAGGTTTCCAAAATGCCTTTCCAGGCTAGAACCCAGGCTGTGATCTGCTGGCCGGACACAACATCTATCTACTGTTTTTAGGTCAATTTTTGTCTTATACTAAGAATGGCCAGCCTTGTGGAAAGTGTAGAAATCCTCAAAATAGAGACACCCAAGTTTCAGGACAGGATTTCACACACACACACACACACACACACACACACACACACACACACACACAAGTGGAAAGGAGATAATGAGAAAAGGAAAAACAGAATATTACTTTTATTATTTTATTAAAATGGTAAGGCCTGAGATTGAACCACACCATTATCAACCATGTGATTCCAAAAGCAGGTGACCCCAAATTGCATCTAACTGTATAGCTTACCTAATAGGAATGACCCTGGCAAAGAGGCAGACTACATGCCTACTTGTGGGTTTCAGATCCCATATCAGATGCAGGAATGCATATATGGCCTGCCCTGTCCAGACTAACCACTAGTGGTAAAACTCCCATAAGGGAGTTGTTATTTAAATTACAAAGTCGACATCAGGTAGGTGATTCTAAACATTCTCTCTCAGAACTGGGACGGACCAGTTGAGTTCAGCCAGCTGCATGCATCCCAGGCTTCAGAATGCTGTTTCAAGTTGTAGTAATTCAATATGAAAATGAGGAAGTCAACATGAAACAAATGCTCTGAGACTTTTCAAATCCCACTGTGCCTAAGCACATGAGAATACCTCGCATTTCATACTGGGTCCCTGCCCTAAGGAGTCCAGAACACTTTTTATCTTGGCTTCTGTTCACCTATTTCTTTAATGGAGTTCTTGATAAATATAGAGCTGACCCTTTCTTACAGAATATGTTTAGCTGCTCAGATTCCTCAAAAGAGACACAAAGGGACCTCAGGCCCTGCAAGTCTCCAAGTCTCTTAAATTTAGGGAACAGTTACTCTGTCTGTTTCCAATTAGCCTGGGAATCAGCATCTGTGACCCCAAGGCTTGCTCAGTCTACCATTGGAGACAGGGGGAGGGCAAAAGGACAAGATGAGAGAAAGAAAGAGACAGAGAGATACAGAGAGAGAGGTATCAAGAAGAGACTACATTTCTATTTATCATACCCAGTGTGGCTTGGGAATGGGGTAGACGCTACATTAACAGAAGTTTATTGAGAACTTTCATAGTTGGAAACTATTCAAGGAGTCAAGGAGAAGAAAGTGAAAGCAGATAAGATGAAGTATCTGTCCTGTCAAGCTTCCATTCTTGTGAGCAAACAAACATCTGTATCTCTACCTCTAAATCTTCTACGAACGTCTATATCATCTGAACCGCCCACTCCCCTTCAATATCTCTGGGTGAAGACAGCCATGCAGTGTTTGATGGCATACCTTCTGAGAAATACATTCCCATGCAATTTTCTCATTGTGTGAACATCGAAGAACATGCCAACGAACCAGGGTAGTTACAACATCACTGGACAATGTAATCTTCTGGGGATTCCCGTTGGTGGCTGAGACATCTTATTTAATATATATGTGCATATGCATGAGTGTGTGAGCCACACTATGTATGCATGCACATATGTGAAAATACATATGTGTGTGCACCTTAATTACATATGCTTTTGAGATAGGGTTTCTCTATGTAGTCCAGTCTGGCTCTGAACTTCTAATTCTCCCATTTCAGCATCCCAAGTACTTAGATTATTACATGGACCATTTCAGCCAGATGAGCAAGTTCTCCAAGGTTAGGTAAGGTTGCTATGGTGGTGCGTGGTTGATGGGGCGTGCTGAGTGTGTACAGGTGAGGGAAGCAACGAGCCTTTCACAAGGAGAGATTAGTGAGTGAGAATACTGTTAGAGCATTGAGATCTAGGGCAGGCATGAGACAGAGGGGTTGAGAATGCTGCCCTAGGCTTTGTGTACACTGAAGATCAGCCTAGAAGGCCTCTCTCCTCTCCAATTAACCCCAGAGGAAGAGAAGCTACCGGACTCTCTCCCAGCTTTGGAAGCAGGAGGAATGCTCCACTCAGGCCAGGTCTTAGCTCATTCTGGCTCCCCCCTTCTGGCTCTTGTCTTCCCTCTGCTTCTCTCACACTTGCTCAAACATTAGTCTTTTATTCTTAGCATTTTGCTAAAGTGCAATGAGCATATGGAAAGGTGCAGAGACCTACATTAGGTAAATTTTCATGGACCCAAGCAGAGGCATAACACAGGAGAAGGCTCCAGAAGCCCGCTTGCTCTCCTACAGCCCTCCCCTCCTCAGGAATCACAAGTAATTGCCGACTCACCTTGATTGGGTACATGTCATAATTTATATAAATGGATTTGCACACCACACTCGCCTGTGTGACTCCTTTCTCTTAGTCACATATTTCCCTTGTGACTCTGTCTGTCACTGTGTGCAGTTATGCATTCTTCATCTCGTAGTTGTATGATCTTCTTCTATTGAGGCAGCATACCACAACTGAATAATTTATTCTATTACTAATGGCCATTTGGAGGGTTTCCAGCTTTGGTCTAATATAAGCCAGCCTCCTGTGAATGTTCCTAGCATATGAAGTTTGGTGAACATATGCAGTGCATTTTTGTAGTGTGTATGTCTAGGATGAGAATCACAGACTGGGAGCATATCTATATGCAATACATGTCGCCAAAGGCTTTTCCAGTCCTAATTCATTTGAAAATGTTTATTCTTATAAAATATAAGTAATGAACATTTATTGATGGACATCTATAGAAGAGAATAAAATAAAATAAAATTACAGATGAATATTTATTTTATGATTACATGCATGGGAATCATGATGCCCAGATTGTTCTATTTGCTGTATTAGGGTTTCATTGGGAACCACGCTGCCTGGATGGCTCTATCTGCTGTATGGAGTTTTCATTGTACTAGTTCCAGTATTCTTTTTCAAAAACAGAAGCCTTGGTGGCAACATTTGAGTTTACCACAATAAATCTGACCATTTAAATGATTTGTTTTTATTATTGTGAACATCATCACATAAGACTTATGTCTACTTTGGATTACCTCCTCAGAATGCATTTTGAATTTCTGAGTCACAGGACTTGATGCACTTAAAGATTTTTCTGTGTCCCAACTTCCTCTTGAAAACCAAAGGCAGAGGCAGATGGCAGTCTGAGCTTGCTGGTTGGTTCCTTTCAAATCTCTGATAACACAGTGACAGAACATTCTGGTGAGCACTCAGGCTGACTACGTGCTGATTGACCGTCTATATCTTTGTTACCTCCCTGGTTTTGTTTTTGCTATATATGTATATGTATATGTATATGTATATGTATATGTATATGTATATGTATATGTATATGTATATGTATATGTATATGTATATTTTGCTTTTGTCCTGGGACATCTCACTTTTCTGTCATTACTTGGTAATGGCTTTGTGTTTTGCAATGACTAACTTTGAAGAGTAAACAGGGCACCCTGTCCTTTTTCTGTTTATCTACATTTTGGAGTAAACTTACATTCTTGGGGACCCATGCCTAACAGGTAGAAATGGCCTATGAACTGCAGTTTAAGGCTAGGGTGTCATTGGTTGTAGTGTTCACCTGACACGCAGGAGACTCTACAATTGATCCCAGCACCTCAAACACAGCAGCACCAAAAAGAGCTCCAACTCACTTTCTTGAAGAGAAGGGAAGATGTGTAGTGGAGGCAGAGAGACAGTACTGGTCTTTATTTCTATCTATGTACTACTATCTTGTGATTTGGAATTGAAATAGCAGCTGGAAGCATGGCCCTGCTCACCCACCACTGCTCTTAAATATAAGCAATGTCTGGCTTAGACCACTTGGTCCAGTGTACTTTTGTACATATGAAGAAGCTTAGTCACATAAGTACTGAAAAGGTGCTAAGAGTATGCACCACTGGCTGGTCAAAGACACAGAAGTCAAGTGTCCTTTGGACCACGACTTTGCAGGTGATCACACACCTTTCTATGGATTCCTTTTGTGCTGTGAACAATCATGAACATGGTCTGTTTCTAGATTTGCTGCCCATCCTCAATCATGACATTTGAGGAGCTTTGGGCAGTGTGAACAACTCAAGTACAGCTGATACTTCCTGCCTGTGGTTGAGAGCAAAGGTACCTTTGTTGTAGCTTCTAGAGTCCCTGATGGCAGCTTGTTCCTTTGGGTCTTCAGGGTCTCCTCTGAGGCTAGAGCCTGAGGCCTGACTGCTTTGTGATTCCTCTTTATTGTGCAGACTCCTATGAGAGTGGAGCCTAACTGAGCTCCTGGAACCTGTCCAGAGCCTTGTGGGAAAGCCGCAGTGAGGCTGGTGCCAAATGGGCTTGTGTGCAACTTGGACGAGAGCCAGAGATCTAAAGATGTCTGAATTCCTCTGAACGCATCCTTTCAGTGGACATTTCCCAAAGCAAGCCTGGCCCCTCAGGATGACATTTCATTAGAACTCAGTTTCTTGGCAGTGTTCTCTGTAAATGTACAAGGGACTCTACTTCAAAAAATGAAAATCTGGAATATATCTCTTTTCGTAAAATTGAACTTGCAGAGAATTTCAAAGTGGCATGAGAAACTGGGGTCTTGGGTTTATTAATGGTGCTGAGCCACATGTCATGGTTGACTGCTTAGGACAATGGGGTAGATTCTCCACCCTACTCAGATTGAAATCATCTTGCTTCAAGGTGTGAATTTAGGACTGTAAGGTAATTTGGGAAGAAATCGTTCAGGAATTTCGGATTGTGATACATATATCATCCTTAACTAAACTAATGTCAAGCACTTCATACACTAATGAGTTTCAGATTGCAAAAATAAATACATAAAGCTTCCATTGTGCATAAATTTACAAATATCACATAGTTAGACTGCTTAATATATGACTCATATTCGTTTTACACGTCCTGTTTCAAAAGCATGAACGTATACGTAAGTGAGAAAACACCAGCTAACGTGAGTCACTAATAGCTTTTCCAGTTATAATTTAAGTAACGTGGAGGGGTTTCCCCTAACAATGAGGTTTATTTTTCATTTTTGAGTCCAGGTCTATTTGTAAAATAATTTCAAGGCAATTTTAGGAACTTTTCAAATGTCATATATTCTATTGTACAGTTAAGCCACTGTTATCAAGTAGAAAATAATATTAATCAGAAGAAAGTCATGACTTGAGCCAACTGCCATGGAACCGAGGGATTCAGAAGAGAACGCTCTTGCATGTTTACTGTGAAACTCTCCTAGGCTATGTATTTACACATACCAAGGGAGCTGTAGAAGGGAATAGATAACAATCAGAGGAGCCCTTGCTAGCAAATATCTGCTTAGATATTATTGATCATGCTAAAGTAGCTATGGTTTATCCTGGCTGGCCTAAATATCAGTTCTATGTTTGCTAAAACAAATCCCTCCATTTCTGGAACTCTTCCATGAGAACCTGGGAAACCCTGTGTGGAATATTGTGTGCCTTACACTGGTTATGACACTGATTGCCAACTATCTGCTTACAGTAGCATCATTCTGGACATCCAGCTCATTAAAATGAAGATGTCAAGGTTTCTGAGCTGCTCATAACACCACAGTGTGCTTTGGACCAATGAGCAATTGTCAATTAGATGAGAATTATGTATGGTTGCTGTTTATACCCGTTGTAGCAACAGAGTACAAAGTTCAGAGTTCAGAGGTGATCAAGGAACATTATCCTCATCTCTTCGTTTACAATTTACATTTTGATTTTAATATTGTGATAAGTTTAGTTATTGTTAGTAAAAAGATTTAATGAACTGTCACAGGGCAGCAGGCATTGCATGATGTGGAATGCGCATGAGATGTATAATAAAAGTGAGGATCAGAAAGTTTCCTTTTTGTTGTGTAGCTAAAGATACATCACTCATACCCCTTGGCCCTCTGCATCTGTATCAGAAAAATGAGAAATACAACATCTGCCTCACTTGGATGTGAAGAACAATGAAGTAATACTTTAGTAAAGAGGGTAAAGAACCCAGAAGTGGACTGGAGAGACGGCCCAGTGGTTAAGAACACTCCCTGCTCTAGAAGAGGACCTATGTTAAGCTCCCAGCACCCACATGGAAGCTAATAATGATATGTAACTCCAGTTCCAAGGGATCTGACACCTTCTGGCCTCCCTGGGCAACAGGCATGCATGTAGTACACTTTTATACATTTAGGCAGACATTCAAATGCATAAAATAAAAACAAGTATGTAAAAAAAAAGAATCAACAAATTGATCCACACAAGTATGCCTGATTGTCTTTTGAGAAATGTGGTAAAAATTATACAACAGAAAAAGGCTGTGGAGAAATGGTGCACATGACACTTGGGAAACATACAAAGCAATTAACTGTGACCTAAGCCACAATCTGTATATCTCAATGATTTCAGGGTGTACAATAGAGCTGCATACAAGGTGCTTCGTGTTAGTTGGATTATTAGAAGGAAGCTTAGAAAAAGTCAGCTTGTAAGAAGAAAGGACAGTTTTGGATGGCTCAATACACTATCAGTGGCTTACTGATTTTGTATCTGCAGGAAGAAATTATACCATGGCTGGAGTGCATAGCAGAAGGAGTCAGTCACTGTGGTCAAAGAAATAAAACAAAAGAAAAAATATGGGCCAAGGTCTTATTATCTTCTTTAAAGCCATGCCCTCAGTGATGTAACATCCTTCCACTATTATCCATTTTCTGAAGGCTCCACTACTCCCAAATCAAGCCATATATTGTGAGCCAATGGGGAACATACAAAAATCTAATCTATGTCTTATGTGCCTTTATCAGCAACAGTTTCAAATTGTGAACAGCCCATGCTCCTCCGTGTGTAAGTTAGCTGAAGAAATCCAGGTGCTTCTCATTACTATGACCCGAGAAAAGCATCCTAAGGAAGGAAGGCTTACTTCACTTCACAGTTTGAAAGGACTGTCCGTCTCATCTGGGAAATCACAACGCTAAGCACTTGAGTTGGTCATATGGATCCACAGTCAGGAAGCAGAGAAAAGTGAAGGCTGGTGCTCAACCCACAGTCTCCTTTTGATTCAGTGCAGGATGTCAGCCCATGGACTGTGCTGCCCATGGCTGCTCTGGATGTTGTCCTCATCTCTCCATTTATAACTTACATTTTGTTAACGTCTTCTGGGTGATTCTGGGTCCCATCTAGCTCATCAATATTAACTATTACATCTCATGAGGAGGATGGACATCCTTCAGCCTCCTAATATGTCTCAAGCACAGTCTGACAGATTTGTATCTAGAATGCCCAAAGAAATCCAGAATTCACAAGTCTAAAAAGTCAAAGTAGAGAATGGGGGGGGAAAGCTATATGGATGCCAAGTGAGAAGATGAGAGCATTGTTGACATTAGTGAGCACTGGGGACGTGCACAGCAGGTTAATGCACAGTAAAAGCTGCATAAGGGTCTCCTTATACAGGTGAAACACAGTAAAATTAAAACAAAACAAAACAAAACAACAACAAAACCATAACACTAAAAGCTGGTGATGGTGCAGGGAACCAGATCATTCACACGCTGGGGTGGGGGGCACAGAGTGACGCAGCCACTTGGGAAAGAGAATTGAGAATTCTCTTTCCCATAAAAATGGGAATGTGCTTGACTTATGACCTAGTGATTACTTTTATGCATATATTCAAATAACTAAAAACATAGAAACCTGCCCACGAATATTTCAGAAGCATCGTTAATAGTAGCTTCAATCTTAAAATAACCCCAATGTTCTTACACTGCTTAATGATTAACAAACTATAATGTATTCCATACTATAGGCTCAAGAGAGGAGAGTGGGTCACTGTTGGACACAATAAACTTGAATTGGGCTTAGGTCAAAAAAGCCATTCCAAGACCACATACCAAATGGTGCCTTTTGTAGAGTGTTTTAATGATGAGAACCACGTATGCAGTTGGTTGGTACTGGGAGACCGTACTGACCTTGAAAGAACACCAAGGGTTTTTGTGATGATGCTACTCTTTGTGTAGTCTGTGCTATTGTTATGTAAGTCAGTACATATAATAAAGTGGAATAGACTTAATATGCACATATACACACAAGCAGGTATTATGTTAGAGAAATTCAAATATAACATTGATAAATACCGTTGGTGTCAATTTCCCTATTATGATATTGTACCCTAATTATGCAACGTTTATTGTTGGAAGGAACCAGGTCAGTTGAAGGATCCATGGGATATCTTTGTATGATTTATCACAAATATCTGGGAACCCATAATTATCAAAAAGAAATTAAATGCAAAGAAGAAAGAGGAAAATTAGAAAAATTAGGCTTCAAGATGAAAAGCAAAAGACTGGAAAAGGTACATTTTGGGAAATGGCTTAATTAGTAATGAACCTGCCTTGCAAATGTAAGGACCTGAGTTGGCTCTTCACATCCAGGAGAAAGCTGAGCACAACAGACTACACTTTCAATCTCAGCACCAGGGAAGAGAACACAGGAGGATGCCTGTTAATCAGTCTAGTTTAATTGATGAGCTCCAGGCCAATGAGAAACTTTATTTCAAAGGCAGTGGACAATTTCCTGAGGATGACATTGGAGTCTGTCCTCTGACCCACCATGCAAACACATGCATCAATCTATGACACACGTAAACATGCATACTTACATACACGCATGTGCATAAAAACTCAAATGACAAAAATGTAGAAAGCTTTGGCTACCATGTCTAAGACAAAAGAAAAGGCTGAGCACAGGTCACATACAGTGAGAGCCATATAGAAAGCAAAGGTCACATGCCGCCAGAGCCATATACACACTTGGCAAGCAATGGTGCCCAAGGGTGCACTCCACCAAATATGAAATCATTATTAAAATATAAAAGAAAGAGAAAAATAAGAGCTTTCAAACAAATGCACAAGACAAACAGGCTGTAAATAAGTCTTGGGACGACAGACTTGCAGCTCACCAAGACAGCAGTAGGAAGGGGTCTGGGGACCATGGCAGAAAATCAGGAAGGGCAGAGTGCTTCATGCCATAGACGCTGCAGTTGACGCTTTGGATGAATCTGAAGATATAGTGAGGACTCATTATTCTTTTGACAAGATAAAAGCAATAAAGATAACTTGGGTCACCAAAGTAAACAAGAAAACTCTGAATGTGGGGATCTGAAAGTTAAATTCTTGAATCTTGAGCAACTGAAACAGGGTGAGAGAAGAAGAACACGTTTGGCCTAAGTGTAATGAACACTTGCCAACTAGAGATTGTATCATGGGACTGAATAAAGTTATATATAACTCAAGAAGACGATGTTAACATGAAACATGATATTTTTAGTCCTGCAAATATTTACACCGATGCTTGATTTTTATGCTTTTACGTTCAACCACAGACAAAGTATGGGAAATGGGTATGAATACAAAGCAGAATGTACCTGTGCGAACTTTGCTCCATGCCTGGGCAACACTGCTGCTTAGCATATATTCAAATTAAATAAAATGAAGTTATTATGTCAGAGACTCATCTATAGCTGAATGTTCATTATAGCAGTCGTCACAATAACTGAAACATGGGAGTAACCCTAAATGTTCATTACTGGACTAATAGATAAAAGAATAAATTGCTTATAAGCAATGAAGTGCCATTCAATAGTAAGCAGATGAAATTTTGTCATTTTCACCCATTTAGGTAAGTTTTACAAGGCACTTTGTTAAGAGAAAGGAATGAGACACAGAAAGATAATTGCTCCATATTGTCACTCAGACATGGAAGCTAAAACAAGCAGTTTCCAAGCAGTAGTGGAAACTAGTGAATGCGCAAGTAACAGACATGTGCCACTTAAGTTACAGGAAACCATCGGGGTTGTGGGGAACACGCATGAGTTTGTGTCTGTAAAGTTCCCAGACCCTGGCTGTCAGGAGTAAGAGTAATGTAGGAGAAACAAACCATCATGTCTTGGAAAGGCTGATGCACAGAAGACTGGAAATAGCCTGTCAGGGAGTTGAGACATCATGCTCGCTGTGCACCAGCCTGGAGCTGAAGAAGGCCTGGGAAGGTTGCATATTCCTAGCCCTATGAAAAGATGTACCAAGAACAGGAGAGGCTAAAAACAACATTGCAGTAACAAGCTGGGCATGAAGACAGATGAAGTGTGGGACTGTCTATATATAAAACACACACACACACACACACACACACACACACACACACACGAGTCACACATAAGACAAAAGCAAACCCAGGCCTGACAGATTAACCCTTTTAAGGTAATAAGAGATTCTTACACAGGCAGCAAAAGGATGAATAACCAAGCTTCCAGCTCCTGGGCCTTTACCAGGGTGATACTGAGACACAAGTGACTAGCCAGCATGAATAGGAAGCATGAATAGGAACACGACTAGCAGCATGAACAGGAAGACCCTCTTCTGTGCATGTGTAATACACAGCATGAACAGGAAGCAGCCCTGATGTACAGGAGACGATCTGTGCTGCAGCCATTTTCATCCTGAGAGCTCAGCCAGGAAACCATCCTCCAGTAAGACTCGCAGCCACAGTTCAGCAAAAGTACAGAGCTGCTGGGTGGTTGAAACATCAATCATGGCTGTGACTAAGCTGGTCTGAAGTGAATAATGGCAATGGTCAAGTCAATCTGTCTCATCCCTGAACTTCACTGTCTCCCTTGGAAGAGTTGCTGAGAACAGCTCCAGGGAGAGCAGTGGGGAGCAGAGTCGCGGTCGGGTGGAGGGTCACTGGTAGTGGATTGCTATTATTCAAAACCCTTGAGACAAAACCAGTTCCCGCAGAACAAGAGTTGGCAGGAGGTGACTGTATCCATCAGAGGAGAAGTAATTAGTTGTAGTCTTTCCGTCTCTGAAATTAGGATGAAAAGTTTTATCTGCTCATGTCACAGGGCCTTGTAGAGAACAAATGAGAGTAAGAAATAACTCATAGCCACACTGCCTGCACACGTGCCATGGAGGTCATTGCCCAGAGGGATCTTAGTCATTGCACAGGTCCATCAGAGCATTCTTACAAATATCAGGCATCGAGGCAATAGAATTAGATAGTAAAACAGCACTGGATGTTTGGGGCTGGAGAGATGGCCTAGTCCTTAAGAGCATTAGATGCTTTTCCTGAGAAACCAGGTTAGATTCCTGGTACCCACATGGTACCTCACAAGCATTTGTTACTCCAGTTCAGTTTGTTACAGTTCCAAAATGAAAACTCATGTCATCCTCAAAATCCAAGAGTCATCAGCCACATTTGTAAGTTTTACAAATGTGAATTTATAATTTTGAATTTATAACTTTGAGGATTATATGAGTAATCTTTGTTACTCTGACTTCTTCTGGTCCCCAAGGGCACCAGGTACATGTGTGATACACAGGCATATAGCCAGGCAAAACATTCATACGTAAAATAGTAATTGAAAAATTTTAAAAAGCAGTATTGGAAACTGTTCAGAAGTCTTGTCCAAGTGTCTGGAGCTGTCTTTTGCTCTTGCATATTTCTTTTCAGTACTGCGATGATGGTTGGTTGTGCCCATGTCCTAAAGTCATTCCTTAGAGTTGGGAGCCTGTTATTATCTGTGGGACCTCATACAAGCACTTCACCTTTGTAGAACTTACAAATGTAGCCCTGTGGCACTTGTATCTTGAGGATTATGTAAGATAAAGCATTTAAGTGCTTGGTGTGTGATGGGTAATAAATGCAGTTAATAAAAGCACTATTATCATAGGATGATACTTATTTGAATGTTATCATTAGAAGATAGTCTGTTTTCCTTAGAAGTATGTGTATTTATGTATGTATGCAAACATAGCATGCATACATAGTCTCAATTAGAATGCTCACTGTTACTTAAAATCATCATGAACTGAAATAAGCTGTTTTAGATTCCCAAATGACAAGCCGTCATACAGGTACAGTATAATCTTTTTCACAGCATGTCCTCATTTAGATCTGTTAGTTCTTCATATCAAGATGAGATAGAAATTCTTCCCACTACACCAATGTGAACTCTAAGACTCAGAGTGTACAGTGGTAAGGAGGGGCTTTCTGTTCCTAAATGTAGTCTTTGGTACACAAATGTATACTATCATGAAATATTTTATCAAATCTTTTGTCACTAGAAATTAATTTTTTTCTTAATCCCATTGAAAACAAATCTTGCTTGAGATATATTTTATTTTTAGCACTAGGTGTCAAATCATGATGATCACTTAGAACCAAATTCTTCAAACTCCTTACCGTATAGTTGTGGAAACCTAGCTTCTCCCATGGGGAATCACTCAGCATTACACAGATAATAAATACTGTTAGCAAAATCCAGATGGCCTATATTTTAGAAAAATGGCTTTTTAAATTTGCTACATAGTTTCTCAGGTCCACTGATTTATTTTGCTTTTGTGTGTTTTCATGTTTTGCATATTGTGACTAAACTGAGCTATGTTTGAATGTGAAATTCTACTCACAAGTTCACATATTAGAATAATTGGTCTCCTACTTATGGT
Source organism: Mus caroli (assembly GCF_978045245.1). NCBI lineage: Eukaryota > Metazoa > Chordata > Mammalia > Rodentia > Muridae > Mus > Mus caroli. Next base: position 31,727,633 of record NW_028227262.1, on the reverse strand, counting down.
ACTGGATGCTACGGAATTCTTATTAAATGGGGCTCCTAAAATAATTAATACTGAAAACTGGTACTGAGAATGGAGTCATTGCTAAGTTTATATAAAACCTGACCATGTGGACTTAAGGTTTTGGAACTGGTTTCAAAAGGAATGGAGAAGAGCTTAGATCAGCTGGCGGGTGAAGGCTTAGAATGCTATAGGCAGAGATTAATGGGCCGTCCTGGCTCCAGCAGGGAAGACCATAATCTCCACAGAAATGTGTACAGTGACTCCAGGCTTATAAAGTTCCAGAAGTGAACAAGGACTCTATTAGGGGAGTGACCATTTATATTATATTCTGGTGAAGAATCTGGCTATATTCTGTCCAAGTTCTGAAAATTTGTATCAGGATGAATTCAAAAGTAAGTGACTAAGATGTTTGGTATCAGACACTTTAAGACAGCAGAGCATTCCAGATTGAGACAAGGATACAGCTCACTCACTGATTTTAGCCAGATTTACATAAAACAAGAGAATAAGAGATAAGAAAGGAGAAAAAAGACGTGAAGAGATGTGTATATTTGGTGAAGATAAGAGTGTGAAACTGGTGAGAATTGAGAGCAGGACGGGTAACGCAACCTTGCACAAAGTAACTATAATTGTTAAAGATATTAGTCCTATTTAGGAGAAAGCATGCGAGTTGCACATTGCCTCAGGGCAAGACCCTATGCACTGATGGCTCCACAGTGTGAATTGAAAATACATTGGAAAGACATTGAGAATTAAAAATATATACCTGCAGAAAAAAACAGCTATCATGGCCCCGGTGACCAAGTTATACCTCAAGCTGTTACCAGAACTTAGTGATGCTGTCTATGTAGTTCTGACTTTTCGAGCACGCAGAATGCAAGAGTTATGGGATCACTGGGGGATTTTTGCCAAGGTTCCAGAGAGCTTCTAAGGCCATGCCATGTATAACTGAATCAGAGGCGTTAGATGGGACTGTATGTGAGGTTGTAAAAGTAAAACTCAAGTTTCGTTAGATCATCCAGAATCTTGGAAATGTCAGGACCATAGGAAATCTACTAAGAGAAGCTTCCATTCGGTTCTACTGAATTCAGTCTTAAAAGACAGTCCATGTACAGTACAGTGAGCAAAGTTTCAAGAGCATTCAAGCATAGATAATGCTACAAGGGCCCCAAATTCAAGACATGGAGACACAGGACTCAGTATTCATCTTTCTGGATTTTAGTCTTCCTTTAATTTGATCTGGCATGCTGCACACCCATTTCTTCCTTTTAGAGTGGAGATTTATTTACTCTGTGTCTTTGTATATTGGAAATGTATATATTTTATTTTACAAGGGCTCCTCATTAAAAAGTGCTTCTGACTTTAGACCAGCTTTGGAACTATGAGACAGAATAGACTTTTGAAATTGGACTAAATACACTTTGCATCATGAGAACCATGAGCCCATTGGGGCTGAGTGTTATGATTTAAATAAGAACTGTCTTCACAGGTTCATGGCTTTGGACACTTGTAATTGCTGCTTTGAGAAGTGGAGCCTTTACGAGCTGGAGGAAGTGTTCACAAAGGTAGGGGTCTTGCAATTATAGCTCTGTTCTCCTTCCCGTCTGAGTATTTCATGACTGGCAACATGATGTAACTAGTCACCTCCATACTCGCTGCCATGCTTCCCATGCAATAACAGACTGTATTAACCTTAAACTGTGAGATAAAATGACTCCATTGCGCAAGATGTTTTTTGTCAGATATATTATTAAGGAAAAAGAAGAGAACTAGAGCATGTTAATTCAGACATGGCATGCCATTCACTAAGCCATCCTATCAAACTGGATAAGGATGTCCAGAATATACACACCTACTCAGCACATCCAGAAAAGTGGGTATTCAGTGCTATAGCAGAATCACTAACAGACCAGCTCTTGCAATAAAGTAAATTATATATGTGGGACTCCTGGGGACTTTTAGACTTTCAAGCTCATTAAAAGGCTACAGGAGAAACTTTCTGCAGGCTTCTGCCCAACTGGCAGCAGGGTTTGAGGATCCTGTTGGTCTTCAGGGGAACTAGAAATGACACGCATGACGTGAGAACTTAACTCCAATCATGTCAACAAAATACTGGCAGCACTAAGCCATCACCAGGAGTCAGCGTAGTCACAGGAATGAACTACTGTTCAAGTCATCAAACGACCTAACTGTGTCCATCGCCGGGCAGAGTGTATAAACAGCTATTAGAACCCCTCTTTTGTATGAAATAATCACCCATTTTCTGCTGCCAAAACTAATAATCCACTTTCTTGGCTGAGTCATCCTAACATTTCTTTTGACAGCAGCAGCTTTCAACTCCAATTGCAAGGCCAAGTTATATGACAAATAGCCCACCATCCCCATATTTGGAGGAGAGTTAAATTTTCTAGTGGCTATGAAAAACTTGCCCTACCATTGTGGGTGCAGCATCAACAGTTCTTGGAAAGCATGTGGGAGAGACCAACTGCATCCACTTAAATCCCTGAAACTGTAGATGGATGCTATCTAAAATATATAGATAGTAACCATGAAATATACCTCTCTTCTCCTCGTGAATGATCTTCCCATATGTGTGTGTACATAGTACAAGCCATATGATCTTTAAATAAAGTGTTAGAAATGGTGCTAAATCCTCCAGGATGTATCCCACAGATTGTTCTGAGGCCTGATGCTCCTCTTCTCCTGGGGCCTGAACACTGGATTTGTGGATTATAAATTACTCAGAACTCACATGACACTCTCCAGATTCAGTTAGGGATAGCTCCCTAAGCCCAGTGCCTGTGGCTAAGTCAAATCGCATGTCAACACAATTAGAGTTTCCTTCTATCTGAACCACGAAGAGCCTAACAAGTATAAAGTCTTATAGCCGCTGTGACCAGGGCTGTGTAGTCAGAACTCACGAAGAAGATAGGAGCTACTAGGTTTGAAGACATGACCTTAACTCTTTTCTTCTAGTTTCAAACATGTGAAAGGAAATCTTCTTTCTTCCATAAACCACCTATGTAACTTGCAAATATGTAAAGTAGAACTCAAAAAACAGTGTGAGTGCTACATTTAACATACTTTTTATTTTGGTTACAATAGACTATAAATTTCCATTTTCATACTCACATACATTTTAAGACCCACCATTCCTTGATCCCCTCTGCCTTCTTCCTCCTTCCTCTTCCTGTTAGTACCTACCCCTTGTCCCCATAGGTCACTTCATTTCTACTTTTGAGTCTCCTGTACAAATATGATTTTATGTATCTATATAAAAGAATTTCAAATGGAAGAAACATGAAGTATTTATCTGAGAGTGACTTAATTTGTTCAATGTTTATCTCCAATTGTATGATTTTTTTCTGTAAATGGCATAGCTTCATTCTTTTTATCCTTTTGCATCTTAATTTTTATTGATTATTTTATTTATTTACATTTCAAATGTTATCCCTCTTCCCAGTTTCCCCTACACAAACCCTCTATCCCCTCCTCCCTACCCCTGCCTCTATGAGGGTGCTTCCCCACCCACCCACCCACTCCTGCCTCAGCAGCCTAGCATCCTCTATCCTGAAAATACATCTACTGTGCAGATACCACATTTGATTTATTCATTCCTCTAGTGAGTGGCATGAGGGTTTGTTTCATATCTTAGCTATCATGAACTGTGCTGCAACAAACATTGGTGTGTGGGTATACCTGTGACATGCTAATTCGGCATAGTTAGGTCATACAATAAATCTGGTTTTAATTTTTTTGAGGAACTTCCATGCTGATTTCCCTAGTGCCTAGAAGAATTGTGTTTCTATTTGTTGTTGTTTCTTTCCTTAATCAGGGCCATTCAGACTGGGGTGAAATGGAATCTCAGTATAGTTTCCTGAAATATTAATTTTTTACTATTGAGAATTTCATATACTTATACAATGAAGCATGATCATATAAACCTTCCATTCCTCCCTCCAGCTGCCCCACAACCTTTCCCTTGCAACTCACTTCTAACTTCATTTCTTCTTTTCTTTTAATTTTTATAACCCAATAAGTTTAATTAGTGCTGCCTACATGTGCATGGGTATGGGACCATCCACTGGAGTATGGGAAATCTACCCAGTGTTTAAAAGAATGTTTATCCACCTTGCAGAAACTATGAACTACTGGTAGCTCCTCAGTAAAGGTGTGACCTAGAGAACAACTCCCCTATTTATGCTGGAATTCAGGCTGGTTCCATCTTGTGAAGGTAATTAGTTGGTGTGAGATCATGACTACAGTAGCCTGGTCAAGTCCAGGAATCTGAATCTCACAGCTCAGATGGTGATGCTGAAATTTCTTCCCTATATGTTTATAGACTGTTTGTATTTCATCTTCTGAGAAGTGTCTGCCCATTTCATTAACCCATTCATTGATTGGGTTGATTGTTTAGGGTTTTTTTTTTTGAGTTATTTGTATATTCATTGGTCAGATATATAGCCAACATTTCACCTATTTACACACCATCATTTCACTCAAATATTTCCTTTACTGTCCAGAACATTTGAATTTCATAAAATCCTAGTTATCAATTATTGGCTTGTTTCCTGAGTGACTGGGGTCCTATTCATAAAGATACAGCATAGAGAAATAAAGCTGAGGCTGAGCTGTAAGCTTCCTTCCTGCTAGATGGCTTTTATGAGTGCACAATGTGCTATTAGGTTGCTAGGGGAGAAAAGTTCTCAGTGTTCTTATTGGTACACCTTAATGTTACAATATTGACCTTCCAGGCAAAACGGGTCCATGGGTGGCACAGTGGCATGGATGCTATGAGGGTAACTACCCAACCTCTGACTAGATTTGAAGCCTAGACCATAGGGGGAGACCATAATACTAAATGGATTCAATAGGTTAGCTCTGTGTGTGTGCACAATTGTGTGTAAATTTATAGTTGAGAAGAGAAAAGAAAAATGGAGAAGAGACAAAGAAAAAAGAAGTAGAATTGAATAAGTATGGGTTATATATATATATATATATATACACACACACACACACACACATAATAATATATTACAATAAAGAAGTCAGTTTCAGAGAGTGTTTGGAAGATGAGAAGGAGTGGAAAATGCTGTAAATACAGTACACATATATAAATTTTAAAAATAAAAATTAAAAAATTCTAAATACTTAGAAAATTCAGTATACGTTTTCTTATTTCCTAAATTACCACAAGCCAGAAGATTCACATTGTCTAAAACACTAAAGAAAATAATAAAAATACACAATGAAAGATTAAATTTACTTTTAAAAAGGACACAAATAAATAGTTAAATAGAACATGTTAAACAAAAAACAAAAAGAAACAGCATCAGGTGGTAGGAAGAGGGAGATCTGGGAAGAGTTTGAGGATGGGGGTGAGTGATGTAAACAAGACGCATTGTAGGAAATCCTCAGAGAACTCTTAAAGGAAACTAAAGGACATGGATGAGAATCCAGATGGACCGACTGTGAGAAAGCCATCACACTGGGAAAAGAAGCTGGGTGAAGACCGTTGAGATAAGTACTGGGATCCATGTAGTTCAAAGATCATTTAAACTGCAGAAGATTGTAGTTTGGAAGGGAAAAGAGGAACGAATGGAGAAGAGACAAAGAATAAACAAGGTAGACCTGAGTAAGTGCATCCGCCATGTGTAAGAACAGCAGAGAGCAGGTGGACAGACAGGAAACAATGCACCACAGGCAAATCTAGCCAAGCGATATACAGACTAAAGCAGGTGGTTCTCAACCTCCCTAACCCCGTGGTCGTTCACACAGTTCCTCATGCTGTGGTGACCCACCCCCAACCATATTATTTTTGTTGCTACTTCATAACTATAATTTTGCTACTGTTATGAATCGTAATGTCAATATCTTTTGAGAGACAGCTGTCAGCGGGGTCGCGACCCACAGGTTGAGAACCACTGGACTAAAGCAAAGTGATTTGGGGACATTTATGCAAGAATAGAGACTTCGAATTTTAAAACCTTAAAAAATGGTAACAAAAAAAAAACAAGATGTAATGAAAAACAGATTAGATTTTAAAAGTACTGCGTCGGTCGGCCTTGGTTGGGGGATTGGTTTTGAACTCTTTCCCTCTATGATGCTTCGTGTAGCAAACAGTGTTGATGGAGGCGGGAAGAAGCTGTAATGTGCAATTCTGGTTTTAATCTTTAAAAACAGGTTCAGAACGTGTGCTTCCTCAGTGGACTTTGGACCAATTGCCTTTGGATTGAGTTTCTGGCATAACTTATAGTTTCAGCTCCCTCAGAGAACTAACGATTTCACCGGTTTGGCAATGCAGGGGAGGGGTGGTGAGCACCCTTGTTACAGATTCCCATTGACTCGACTAGCAGCCTTGGCAGGGAGACTGAAATGGTAGTGCCCCATTTCAGCCCTACATCCAATCAGAAATGATCCCTGGGCTCTCTGCCCATCGAGGTGCCCTTGGATTAAACTCCTCTCCCCAGCAACAGTGTGGGTGAAAGCCATCGTCTGATGAGTCCCTCTGGTCTCAACCAGATTTCTCCAACAAGACTGAAGCTCTGCCCCGCCGACATCTTCAGTTTTGGGGGGTCACTGCCAACCAACTGTGTCCAGCTGTCCAGCTTACTCTTCTGCAATGCTCGTGCATGTGAGGGTGGGGAGTTCCCACTGACTTCACTGGTATTGCTTCAGTAGATGTTGATAAATGAAAATTTTTAAATAATTTACAAGCCTCAATTTGATAAAAAAGAATTGTTAATGTCTTGGCTCTCTGGAGTTCCTCCAAAATGTTCATCTTCCATTCATTATGTCCAACAACCGTCTTCATACTGGCACACCAAATGCATAATACTTGATTATCATACAGTAATAATACAAATGAAATAAACATTTTTGGAAGGTACACAAGCTGAAAAGTAGTGTTCTAGTCCTAAGCATTCTGTACTGGCATATATATTGATCAGTGCATTTAAAGACAGAATGGAAAGTATTAATTCAGCACATTTGAGTAATTAAGAAGAGAATGACTTCAGGCATAGAATGTTTGTTGGGAAGAGGGATGGAAAGAAAGAGGAAATCTCTCCCTTACTATCCATATCCCCCTCTAGAGTGGTGCATTCATTATAATCAATGAGCCAACAGTGAGGTTATTATTGAATAAAGTCATAATTTACATTGAAGCTTACTCTTGGTGTGTGTGCTTTGGGTTTTAATTTATAATGACATGTGCCCTCCATAGGAGAACAAATACACTAGTGGATCCATCTGGGCCTAACCATTTTTAGTTGGAAGGCATTTTACTACTCTTGGAATCCCTTTATTTGTTATGGAACTGCTTAAGTTGCTGGTCTCTTCCTGGGTTGACTTCGGTGTTTTTGAGTTGGGCAGAGGCTCTCCCGATCTTTTTTATCTTCTCAAAGAAGAAACTGTTAGATTCATTAGTTCTTTGTATTATTTTTGTTTCTATTGCATTAATTTTGCTCCAATTTAATTATTTATTCTATTATTTGTTTTTTTTTTTAATCTACTGGATTTGGGCTTGTTGTATTCTTGTTTTCCCAAATTCTTCAGTTGCATCATTGAGTCATTTATTTGTGCTTTTTCTGATTTTTCTCTTAACTTCAGCTCTGCCAAGCATTAGAATGAATGCAAGTGATGTAGGGTTAAGCAGGTAGACTCCTGATTTGTTTTATTGATGGCAGTTATCATGACTAGCAGGAGATGGAATTTCAGCTTAATCACTATTTCTTTGAGAATTAAGGATGTAGAATAGTTTCAAAAGTATTGTCTTGGTCAGGGTTTCTATTTCTGTACAAACATCATGACTAAGAAGCAAGCTGGGGAGGAAAGGATTCATTCAGCTTACATTTCCACATTGCTGTTAATCACTGAAGGAATTCAGGACTGAAACTCAAGCAGGTCAGGAAGCAGGAGCTGATGCAGAGGCCATGGAGGGATGCTACTGACTAGCTTGCTTCCTCTGCCTTTCTCAGATTGCTTTCTTATAGAACCCAGGACCACCTGCCCAGGGATGTCACCACCCACAATGGGCTTTCCCCATTTGATCACTAATTGAGAAAATGCCTTACAGCTGGATCTCATGGAGGCATTTCCTCAACTGAAGCTCCTTTCTCTGTGATAACTCCAGCCTGTGTCAAGTTGACACAAAATCAGCCAGTACAAGTATTATTGCCCATTTGTAGTCATTCTTTTGAGGAAGTTTCTCTGTTTAAAACATTGGCTTATTTGCCTATCAGCAATTTTGGGTTTTGGTGTTTTAAAGTTCCAAATAGAGTCTAGATACTAATTCCTTGTCTGAAGTATTATAGTTGGCAATGCTAATCACATTTGTCAATTTTGGGGGTCATTTTTTGAGCCAATGGGGTTTTATATAGACATTCATTGTCTATATCTATACCTTAAAGTGTTTGTTTTTTCCTTTAACAACTACATTGTTTCTAGTTTTAAATAAAGGTATTTGACCCAATCCTAATAGATTGTTTTCTTACTAGGTGAGTAATATGGATCTAGTTTAATTCTGTAGGTGGATATCCAATTTTGTTAGAAGTACTTGTTGGAAAGGCTTTCTTTACCCAATGAATTTTTCAACTTTGTTAAAAATTTGGTGTCCATAACATGTGTGGGATTATTTCTAGGTCTTTATTACATGCTATTGTTCTACATGTCTGTAAGGAGCCGCCCTCACATTCGCCATTACAAGATGGCGCTGATGGCACTGGCACCTGTGTAAACAAACCATCTGTGCATGCGCCGGGGTAGTTTCCCACCCCATGTGCTCTGCCTTCCCCGTGACGACAACTCCGGCCGATGGGCTGCAGCCAATCAGGGAGCGACACGTCCGAGGCGGAGGACAGTCCTCAATAAAAGGGACGGGTTTCCGCCATTCTATCGATCTCTCTGGCGCTCTCTCTGGCTCTCTTCTCCACTGGCTCCTGAAGGGGTAAGCAATAAAGCTTGTCCCGCAGAAGATTCCGGTTGCCCTGAGCGTGTTCTTACCAGGGGGGAACAAAAGCGCAGGCAATACATGTCTGGTGTTGCCCCAGCACTGCTTTCTACTTAACTATGGCTCTGGCGTATAGTTTGAGACCGGATAATGTGGCTCCTCCCACTGTGTTCTATCTGCTTTATTCATAGCCCTTTGTGCTTCTGTAAAAGTTTTGCATTGCTTTTGTCTAGTTCTGTGAAGAATGTCAATTTGACTTGTGTTAAGATCGCATTGACTCTGTAGACTGCTTTTGGTAATATAGCTATCTTCTCTATGCTAATTCTGCCAATCAGAATCATGGAAGGCCTTTCCATCTTCTGATATTTCCTTCAGTTTTCTTTTCAATATCTTAAAGGTTTTCTCACAGACTTCTTTTGCCTTTATTGCTGGGTGTGTCTCTAGGTTTTTAAAATCCCCTTAAAACTGTTTTGAATAGAGTATTTTTCCTGATCTTTTCCTTGGCAAGTTGATTATTGCTATGCATAAGAGCTACCAATTTTTGCATGTTGATTTTGCATATGCATAATTTTTTGCAACCTCTAGCCCACCATGCAGCAGAGGTAGTGGAAGAGAAAAGTTATCAGGATATGGTGGAAGTGGACCTGTTCAGCGATAGGGGGCGAGAGTTTGATCCTCTTTCTCAGCAGTTCAGTCCTGTAGCAAACACCAAATAAGATTCAGGATATGCAGAACAGTTCTCTGGGCAGGCAGACACCACACACAAAGTAGCAGCTATAGTCCAGACCTTTCAGCAAGCAGACACTAGGCAGCTATAATTCAATCCTGGAAAGAAAACAAACAAGACAAAATGAAAACCAAAACCAAAAACAAAAAAACACAAGACTTGCCAACTAGCCTGGGGTGAGGCAGCAGAAGTGGCCGTGGCCGTTCTTTGGCAAGTTTCTTTCAATGGCAGTGTTACCACAAGTTAAGCTCAACAACAGTATGTAGGGAAGATTGTTATCTAAGAATAGCGAGGTGGAACAAACCAAACTAATGCTCAGTGCTCCTCTCCCACTGTCTGTAGAGTCATAATTTTACTCTTTCTTCAAGAGTCCTTTCACATGTTTGCTATATCCAAACACCCTTTCACCTGTGTCTGCTTCAGGAAAACAGTCTTTCACGTGTTGGCTTTAGCAAGACATCCTTTCACCTGTGTGCCCCAGCAAAACATCATTTGACACAACTAACTTTCCAAAGAACTGTAAGTTTCCACTTCAATTTTGCACCCTGGTACTTTGGTATTTATCAGATCCAGTACTTGGTAGAGCTGCGGTGTCTTTAAAGCATAGAACCATATTGTCTTAAGATAAAGAGAGTTTAATTTTTTCTTTCTAGTTTCTATCACCTTTGTACCTTTCTTTCATCTTGGTGATTTAGCTGAGGCTTTGACCACTACATTTAATGAGTGGAGAGAGTAAACATCGTTGTGCTAGAGAAAATGGTCTCAGCATTTGGTCATAGCAAACTAGCTATGCCTTCATTACATTGTATGAAGGGTATGTTTACTTCTAGTTTCTTCAAAACTTTTATCATAAGGGTATGACGAACTTTGTCAAATATGTTTTCTGCATCAGTTGAGATCATGTGATCACTGTCTTTAAGTCTATAGGATATGTTTTTTGATTTATGTATGTTCAATCAATCTTTAATCTCTGGGATAAAACTTGCTTATAATGCATGATCTTAATGTGTTCTTGAATATGTTTTGTCAGTATTTATTGAGGATACCTGATAATATTCCTTCAAACTATATTGGGTGAGACAGTGAAGTGCTAACGCTAGACCTTCCTTGAGAGTTTGGGAAGACACAGCCATGAAGCCCATCCAGCTTTGGAGTTTGCTTTGTGGCAAGGACTTTAAATTATTGCTTTAACCTCCTTGCCTGTTATGGATCTGTTTAGGTTGTTTATTTCTTCAGGCTTTAGTTTCTGTAGGTCATAGGCATCCAGAAATGGATCCAGTTTTAAAATACATGTTTCCAAAGTATTATGTGGTGATATTTTGGACCTTGTTGGAATCTGTTACAAAAGCTCGCTCTCTCTCTCTCTCTCTCTCTCTTTTCTAATTTCATTGAGTGTTCTATCTCTTTGGGTAGTTGGGTGACAGCTGTTCGGTTAATGGAATCTTTACTTCATTTGTTTCTGACCTGATTTTTCTTTACCTCTTGTCATGTGATACATCTGGGTTTGGCCTCTTCCTGATTTCCTAGAGCTCTGAGGTTTATCATTACATTTATTTTATTTGAGGTTCCTCCCAAAAGACCACTCATGTTTTCTTCTTGCAATCACTGTCCTTGCTCCATGAAACATATGGGAATCACCATGTTTTTTCGATTTCTATAATTCTGTCATTTAAGAGAATCATATACATTGAATTGTGTGGTACTTAAGTTTCTCTTAACAGTTTTATTGACATAGTTTACATAACACAGAATTTAGCCTCTTAAAGCACAATTCAGTGATTTCTGTCCTAATCACAAAGCTGTGCAAACATCACACCATGGAACTACAAAAATATTTAGGTATCACGTGTCCATTAGCTATCATTCTCCACGGATTCCTCTCCCCAGCTCAGAAGCATCAGCTGACAAATGGCAGTGATGTACATTGTGTAAGGGAGAAGTGGGGTATTCCAGGTCAGCTGCAGGACGTATGAAGCTGCACTGTATGACTTGAAAGTAACCTTAGGATAGGTAAAGATGAACACTGGAGCATTCATGGCAATCACCATAAAATAAAAACTGGAAGGATAATCCACATACAAAGAGACAATGAAAAGTAGAATTATACAAAACTAGTTTCAACCAGAAGGCAGAGGAAATCAGGAGATGGAATAGGGAGACAAGAACAACAAACAAACCCACTTGCTATCAAATAATTGTCATGTGTTAAATTTAGAGGGGTGGGGTGGGAGGAATTGGAAAGTTACCAGAATCAAATGGAATCACTTGTGTTAAGCCTAACCGAAAAGAAACATAAAGCCAGAAAGTTATGAAGGAACTTTCTGGGGTTGTGGGGTTGACTAATAGTAGTGTCACCAGGCTGTACCAAGGCCAGAGCATCCATCCTCATTTCTACAGGGACATCCATCCCATAGGTGCCAGATAAACCTCATACTGACACCACTTTTGTTGTTAAGAATTTTAACTAGACAGCTATTTCAGGGTGTCAGAGGTAACACACCCTTTTCTTTGAAAAACCTCTCACTTCTTAAGGATCCAGTCCTGACCTCTAGGAGTCCCACAGTGCTCCATGGCCAGGGACTTGTCCATAGCCACAGCCACAGCCAGTGTCTGAGGCTGAAGAAGCCCTAGTAAGTATTTACAATAAGGCAGTCCTGGCACACTCCTGTCCACCTTAGTGTCTTCTCAGAGCTTCAGCTGTAGGAGGTTGGGTACCCACAATAGCTGGTGAGGGGTTGCTACTTAGTTTCTACAACTCCACGCAAGGCTGCTCAGAGGACATGTACCAGAAACAAAACTGTATGAGAAAGTAAGAAATGTTGACTCTCCTAGCAAAACCATGTACATATCTGCCCAGGAGAAAGGATACAGCGGGGCTGGGGCTTCTCAAGTACAGTATTAAGCCAGAAATGTTGTAACCAAGACATCTCCCAAATCAGATTGTTTATTATACTGTTACAGATAGATGTGAGCCAAAAATTCAAGGGACGGGTCCTGGCAACTCTCTAGGGCAACGGCATGGCCAGATATCATCTGGAAAAATATCTGCTGGACCTAAAGAGCCTGTGTGCTTCCTAGTGAAACCTTGGAGAGAGAAACATAAATTACTCAGTTTGATTTAAACTGGCGCAGAAACAGTGTGGAGTGAGCAAAGCCTTGGGTGTCAGATGATCCATCAGAAGTGTCTGTTGCTTAGTGGGCGGATGGGTCTGAAAGTGCAGTCGAGGCTCACACTGATGGCGGATGCTCAACATTAGAGAGCCGTGTAACACTGTTCATTTGTTTTCTTTCTATTTCCTTAGTCGGCTTATATTCATGTTATTAGTTAAACCCTTATCTCTCTCATCCCTTTATCACCATCAGCCTGTGACTTCATTTGGATACTTAAGAATTCATGTCATCAGTCATGAGCTGTGTTAATGACATTCCATCAGTGATGGAACACATGAGGGACTTTGGTCAATTATAATGGAATCAATATTCCTACTGCTCAGTCAGGCTGTGGCTGGGGTAATGTCTTAGCACCAAATGTCACCCATATGTCTCTGGTGATGTTGGTGTAAAGCAACCCGTTGTGCTGAGAGTCGCACAAAAGTAGAGTAGAGCCTGTAATCTCAGCCCTTGGGAAACTGAGAAAGGGAGTCATGGAATCATGGCCAGCATGGGCTGCATAGTGAGTTCCAAGTTGTATGTGATGCTGGCTTTGCCAGAGACAGAATGAGCAAGGCTGAGCTGGGCAAGAGGTGTTCACTACAGAGCCTGAGTGTGAATGTGGTGCTTCTCTGCTGCTAAGAGTCCTCCAGAGGCTGTACCTGAGAAACCTTCAGTGCCAGCCTTGCCACCAAATTGAGAATGGTGAGAGCTCTGCCTGCTGATGCATTCATTTTTATACCTTCCATGGGACTGCCTCTGATGCCAGCAGACTGCTCCTTTCTCAGCATTGAACCAAAGCCATCCAGGGACTTTATGGGCTCTCTCATGGCAGGCTTAGGGCTGTTGACGTTTCTGATTAACACTGGCCTCTGGAGTAGGCTGTGAGCTTCATTGACACCAGATTTACCACCTCTGGTTGTAGCCATCTGACATATCCTCAGCCTTCTAGCACAGAAAGTTCAATGGACATTTGGGAATTCATGACTAGAGGCCTTTCCATTAATAATTAAATATACTGACTAAAGTATATATACAATCTGTCCCTGGGAAAAAAATCTGCTGCTTTTAATAAGAAGACACTTTTCTTCCCATACATGTTTTTGGTTACAGAATGTCGTTTATTTATTTTGAGAGTAGTGATTTGGGGCAATGACAGTCTTTAATACCAGTTTTTTGAATTGTTTCTGTGGCTCTGTTTTTAAAAAGTAATCAATTCATGACTTATCACTGGGTTATAAACAGGAAGAGGATTGACCGACCAGAGGAGGTGAACCTGGAAGAAACCTGGAGTTTAGATAGTCTCTGTGGTCTCAGTAACTCTGCCCCTCGCTAGCACTTTAAGAAGAGTAAGCAGTAACAGCTGAATCCAAGCATCTTCACAGTATGTGATATAGATTTATTATAATTTTGGAACTTAAGAATTTTATGCTTAAGTTAACTCTGTTAAGTAGTAGATATTTTACTTTGAAACATATTTATTCTTTCTGTTATGGTTTGTTTATCATAATAAAATTAATATATTCTGACAAATGCAGAAAGTAATAAAATACATTTCATGAAATCACATTATTCAGGAAAATAAATCGTGCTCATCTGGCTTTTTGATGCCATGGTCTTCATGCTTTTTTATGTTTTTATTCTAAATATTGTGAACATAAGATGCTTGAAGGCCACTTAGTATTTTATCATGTATAATTGTGTGTAGTATTCCATCATGTATTACTTTTGAACTATTTGAAAATAATACTCTTTCATTATTACAAATTATATAGAAAAGGATATTTTTATCAAAATATTCTCTACCTATTATTCATATATCTGTCTATCCATCTATTTATCATTCATTTATCTATTTTCGTTCTATCATCTATATTCCTAACTATCAAAATGAACTGTTTGACCTAGCTCTGAATATTGAATTGTAATCTACCTACCTATCTATCTATCTCTCTATCCTACAATGTACTCTTGTACCAAGTCGCCCAGTCTCAGCCAATTAGAAGCACCAGTATTCAAACTAGTGTTAATAAGACAGATGCGAGCTGTAGCCATGAGGACGGCTCTGTTTCTGTCCATGCTTAGCTTCCTTACATATGATCTTCCTTTTCTCTGCCTGTGCATAGAGCACGTGTGTCAGAGTGAAGCATTCTCAGCCATTTTGGTCTGTACTTCTTTTACATTTTAGACCCTGGGTAAAAATCTACAAAATTTGATCTAATGTAATCTTATCTTTCATAGTGATTCTTCTTAAGACAAATTTCTTAAAATGAAGTTACTGGATCTAAAAATAGAAGTAGTTAATGGTCATACTGTACTACGTTGTAAAAATGAAAGATTGTATTAATTGAAATTTCTAATCCGGTCTCTTCACATGATAAATCAGACAGGAGAGAAAACTGCTGTTGCTCACTGTTTCTATTTACTCCTTTTGTTTTATTTTTAGTGAATTACATAATTCAGACCTCTACTCACTTATCTGATGAGATTCTATTATTTTTTGGATTGTATAAGGCTTTACATTTTAAGAACAAACTATGAAACATCCATTTGGACATTGTTTGCATTTTAATCTTATGTATTTAAAATTACAATAAACAGTACGTATTTAATATGTGGGACTTGGTACATTTTTATCTTTCTGGAATCAAATATTTGTCTCCTGATTCTGCATCTTGTCATTTAACTCTCTGAACAGCATCTTTCATGAACAGAAGTTTCTTTTTTATATATACATGGGATGTTAACTACAAGAGTGTGGAGCGCTTATGCTTATCTTTGGCTGAAACTCTTCCCCAGGACCATTAATTGCCAATGGTCTCGGGGGGGGGGGGTGGGTGGGAGACTGGGGTTTCATAGGCCTCTTTCTCTTGCATGGCAAAATGGGTTCAGTCTTGTGCAGATCTTAAGCCGATACCACAGGTACAGTGAACTCATGAATGCAAAGGCCAGGCCATGTTAAGGGCTGTCTTTTACAGCACACCATTGTATCCTCCAAGTCCTATATTATTGTCACCCCCTCTTCCATGATGTTTCTTGAGCCCTGGGGGAGGGCAGGATGTCTGTGTCTCATTTAGGGCTGAGCTCGCTACCCTCGTTTTTTTGTTGGTGTTTTGATCAGTTCTGCACCTCTGCATTAACCACCATCCATAGCTGTAAGAACCTTCTCTGGGGAAGGCTGTGAGCAGCAATAATCTACGGGGGAGGGGGGAGGGCAGAGAGCAGGGCAGGGGGCGGGGCGGGGACTGGAGCAGGGCAGGGATGTGAATCCTAGAAGGCAGTTTAACTAGCTGTCTATTTTTGTACAAATTATCAGTGAGTTCTCTAAAGCCAGTGACCTTCTCAACTACTGGCTCTCCACCAGGCTTCTGGTACCATTTACATGTCCTTTCCTGTGGAGAGGTCTCAAATCTTATAAAAAATTAGATGGTCATCACCATCATAATCATATCACTACTGTGCCAATGGGCATTTTGAGTTTTGCCTAGTAGGGTTCACAAGCTTGGTAACACCATTGATGTCTTTTTCTCTCCCAGCACCTTCTGGCATATATGAAGGGAGTCTCCAGGTTAGTTCCAGCTTGGATTGTCTGTGTTCTGTACCCAAAGTGTGTGGTTGATATCTTCAACATCAGTTTCTAGTGGAAAAACAAGAGCAATGACAGCAGCTTGTATTGTTTTGGGATTTCTAAGTCCCCCTCATTAATCTCTGCAGAGAGACATTTCTTTGATGAAGGCTCAAGACAGCCCTAGTCTACCTCTACACACACAAATACTTAGGAAACAGTCTGACATGTCCATTTAGAAAAGCAATACTTATACAATCACTCCTTGTGCTGTGACCATCCCAGCTGTGTGTTTTGACCAGGTCCAGAGTATTGGCATGGACTGCCTCCTCTGAAGTGAACTTCAAAGCCAAACACAAAAGAGTTGGTTACTTCCATAACAGATGTGGCATATCTGCACCTGTAAACGCATCATGTCTAGAAAGTTGGCATTGTGCTGTGGCAAGGCCCAAAGCCTAGAAGAGAAAGCTGTGACCCTTCTCCCTAAGCTGCCTACACAATCTGGCAGCTTACCTACACAACTTTGTGCCAAAGTTGGCTCGGTGAATGCCAGCCAGTAGGGAGGAAGACTTCTTCCATCGTGATTTCTCTTGGCAACCAAGCTGCATTGTCTTCAGAGCTAGTGTCTTCCTGTTCTCATTCGGGTGGGCTTGTGCTCTTTAATTAAGTCTTCTGGTCTGTGTATTTTGATGAAGGAATTGAAACCAATTCTAACCAGCATTATTACTGGAGGGTGTATCTGAATTTCTGTCATTTAATTGAATGTGTCGTTCTTTCCTGCACCTTTCCAGATGTGGCTCTTTTCCCTCAGTCTGCAGGGTTTCCTCAAGTGTCTTCCATGGAGGTGGCTTAGTGGTCAGGAATTTCTCTAGCTTCCAATTAATCAGTATTAGAAAGAAAAACATTGTCTTCAGTTAATTTCTTGCTGTCTGAATTATATTGGACTCAATAAATACTAACAATAAAAATCCTTATTTGTCTTGTCACAGCTTCTTTTATATATTAACATTTAGTAAAACCATAAAAACTCTGTTGTTTCCAAATCAGCACATAACACAGTTTTGGGGGAAAAGAACTACATTGGTAAATGTTATAGTTAATCTCTCTCTCTCTCTCTCTCTCTCTCTCTCTCTCTCTCTCTCTCCCTCTGTGTGTGTGTGTGTGTGTGCTGTAGGAGGTTAATGGCACCATGGCCTCATCTATATTTCCTCAGTGAAATCAATATCCAGCAGCATTTTTTATGATGCTAAAACTTGTGGGAAAGCCCTTGAGAAAACCCACCCATTTCAAATGATTCTTTCTCATCCCAGGAAAGACTGTTCTCTTCCCAACAGGAGCCCCAGAGGGAGTCTCGGATGACTGAAGTGACGGAGAGATATTTACAAATGATTTCCTTTTACCCCCTATGAGCTCTTTGTCACTATTTTCACATTTCTTCAAACAAATTTGGCTGGGGGAGAGGGAGGACATTGCATAGTAACTTTCAAGTCATGTGTTGAATTGTCTTCAAGAGGTTGGAAGGTGGAAGGTGGAGGCCATGTGTAGAACACCCCGGTAGCTTCAGAAGGGCTGTCCTGACGTTCATGAACATTCTCCTGCAAACACTATCCACTGGAGTTTACCAGTGTACAGAATTTATAGTACATTCTGGAATTCACTAAAGATATGAATTGCTTTCTGAATAATTTAGTTTTTATGGTACCTACAGGCAAACTAATGTCTGACTTGAAGTCAATTTGTTTTGGAAAATATCTTTTTCTCTGTAAAATGTAATGGTCAGCAGGTTGCCAGATGGGATCTTAATAGGGAAAGTGGCTCATGGTGCCAGAGCAGACATGTCCCAGAAATGTGCACTGGTATGGGAGTAGAAAGAGAAGCCAAAATACAGTTTGTATGTATTTCATTTTCTGTGGAACTACCACATAATGGCTGGGAATATTTATGTTTCGTGTCTGAAGTTTATGAGGCATTAGCAGACTAAGAGGTATCCCAGAGAAATAATAAGTTCTTCTCACACCCTGACAGCTATAAAATACTTGTGTTTAGCTACTACCTAATGTACATAATTTTCCAGACCATTCCAGAAGTTTATTTTCCAAGGGTACCTTACCCTTTTCACTAAATATAATTTAAATATTGATACAGTTGTTGCTAGTGTCCCAGTCTGGAATTTCAAAGCTGGGGACCCCAACAGATTAGATTCAGTCATTTGTCCTTAAAGAAAAACAGGTAGAGAGGTTGGTGGTGACCCAGGAAAGAGAACGTAAGTTTCCTTCCTGGCCATATGGGATGACAGGTTAAGGGCTATCCTGCAGGTATCAGTGGCCTCTGATTCCACAGGGAAAGCACTGAAGCTGACTTGGATGGAGATGCTGCATGGGGCACAGTCATATTAAGGTTGAAAACTTTGCTGCTGTCCAGGGAACAGTCTCCATTGGGCTTTGTAAGAAGTTTACACATCAGATCTGAGTCTGAATTTAAATAAACTGACAGCAAAAGTAACTCAGAACAGAACTGGTAAGAGAGATACAGTGATGTCCCTGAGGTTAAAACCAGGATCCTTCTCCAACATTTTTTGGTGGCTAGCCAGAAAACAAAATTTACTGGAGTTTAAAAATATTATTTTGGTAAAATCTCTCTTTTGCATCTAATGATCTAGGTCTGTTGATATGGTTATTTTCTTCACCCTTGTTATACATGAATGCTACGTGTTAAATTTTTTATTTAAATAATTATTTCATTATGGGTGACATTTAATTAATAATTAAATTTTAATAAGTTCGTATTATGAATAAACCACAAAAGCCTCTCTAGCGAGAGAGATAGTCTTACATAGGGAAGGGAGCACAGGCTCTGCTTCGGTTCCTTCCTGGAGTTTCTACTTTGGCTTCTCTTAATTATAATCTGTAAGGCATACAAATTCTTTCCTCCCCTAAAAAATGATTCTCTGAAAAAGAATTGAGGCGTGAAATTCCTAAAAGGTGGCGAGGGATCTAGGTGAACTTACTCCCTTCAAATAGCTGACAGGCAAGAGGCTGAGTTGGGGGTGAAGGTCAGAGCACAGTGGTTGCTAATATGAGGCCCTGGGCTAGAAGCCTGGCACTACCCCAAACAAGCAAGCAAACAAACAAACAACAGGAAAACAAAAACCCTGAAAGACTAAAGCCAACCATTTCAGAATACAGGCAATAAAGAAAACTACGGGTAGGTTCAAAATTTGAATTACAATAGAAACTACTGAAAGTTGCAACTAAACATAGGTTTGGGTGTTTTTCAAATACTTTATTAATGCTTTGATAATTTTATTCAATGTATCTGGGGCATATTCACTCAGACTACTCCCCCCAAATGTACTCTAAATATAGTTTTTGAAGAGAGGTATCTGTGATATTTAAAATGAGTTATTCTGAAAAACATAAGTGGCATTGTGCTGTTAAAAATTTTTGGAAGCAGGTTAATTGTATAAAGCATATGTTTTGTAATTCTCGGATTTTTCTCAGTAAATAATTGCTTGTCCGTTGAACTAAAATTTTATTGGGGAATTGAGTCCTACTATTTTCAGTATCATTTCCTTTTAATTTATCAGTGAGGCATAATTAAATGCAATCTAATTAGTTCAAAGTGAAAGAAAGAGTTCATATTGTTCACTTATATCAGGCCACACATAGGGACAGATGGGAAATTATTTAGAAATGTAACAGCAGAGTTTTGGCCAACTCAAAATTCATGTGATCTGGCAATAACCTAATAAGAAAAACAGCAGAAGTGCCAAGTGTGGTGGCACAAAGTGCAGCCCAACACTGGAAAATGTGGCAGTCAGAATGAGAATTGCCCCCTAGGTTCATATATTCTATTATTTGGTCCCCAGTTGGTGGAACTTTTTAGGAAGGAACAGAAGGTCTGGCATCGTTGGAGGGTATGCATTGAAGGCTGACTAAAGACCCCCAGAAACCTCCGTGCCTCTACCTTATGGTTGTGGACCAAGATGTGGGCTCTCAGCTGTTGCACCATCATGAACTCTAAACCTCTGAAACTGTAAGCCAAATTAAACACTTTCTTTCATAAGCTGCTTCAGCCATAGTGTTTTATCACAGAAACACAGATGGAACCGAGACAGAAAGGCAGAGGCTGGAAGACTGGTAGTTCTTGGCTAGACCAGTCTATATGAAAACACCCTGTCTCAAAAACAGATATACACAATAGAAGCAGGAAAATGATCAGACATGTTGGTCTAAGTCCCAAGCAGATCCTATGTGGAGAAATGATGTTGGATTTCCAGAGCTGGCTAGAAATATGGCACTCACTCAGAACACTTTGTTCTGATGTCTATTGGTGAGCAGCAGCAACCCAGTGTTCAGAGGGACATAAAAGTGACCAGATTTAGGTAGAGAGACTTTCTAGCTGAAGAACTCAAGAGAAGATTCAGTGGAAATTGCTGGGCTCTGGTGTGAAATGCTTAGGGCTTCTGCTGGGTGGACTCAACGCCAGGAATTATCATCAATAACTGAACACCTGAAAGTGGGGTCAGAGCACCCAAGGTGGCCTTTCCAGGTGGCTTGGCCTTCCTCTGAAAATGGAGCAGTAGGGGAATTGGAAGTTTGCCATGGGAGCTATGCGCTGCAAGAACCAAAGTCTTTACAATGTGCTCACAGTAGTAGGGTGTGCTGTGATACTTTGCAGTTCGAGTACTTGAGGAAATCGCAAGTGCAGTCAAATTCAAGGAAATGGTACAGAGGCGTCTTCATGGGAACAACTTTTCAAATTCTGGGCATGTTCGAAAACTGACACTGTTAAGGAATGTCTTATAACATAAAATAATTTTGAGTTGCATTTAGCATCAATCTCAATGAGGTTTGATCATTTCTGTTTCAAAATAGAAATAGGCAAACTGACACTTTTGTTTGTTTGTTTGTTTGTTTGTTTTTGAGACAGGGTTTCTCTGTGTAGCCCTGGCTATCCTGGAACTCACTCTGTAGACCAAGCTGGCCTCAAACTCAGAAATCCACCTGCCTCTGCCTCCCAAGTGCTCGGATTAAAGGCGTGCGCCACCACTGCCTGGCATACTAACAATTCTTTACTTCTGTTTTGAAACAGAAACAACCATACCTCAATGAGATTGATGCTAAATGTAACTCGAAATTATTTTATGTTATAGCAAATTGTAAATTATAAAATGCTATGTACACTGTATTTGTGTTTTGGGTCCTCTCTCCACAATAGCTGCCTGTATGGGTTAGAGGGTAGAAACCTTATGCTAATTCAGCCTCATCTAAACATGTTAGAGGATCTGATTCCCAAATCAGAGCCTGAGAATCCTGAGGGAGTGATCTGAGCATGTCCTGGGGACACAGTCAGACCACCTGTCTGTGTAAGGAAAGCAGGGGCACAGCTTCAGCCAAATGGACCAGGCGTCTAGGGCCGAAGACACCTCTAGTTGGTGTAGGGTGAGTCTTAGTCTTTTCTTAGCAACTACTTTCCCATTTGTTAAATAGGAACAGCTGACTTGCCTTACCAGATTATTACAATGTCTTGAGATGTGTGTAAGTGCATATAAAACACTTTAACTACTTTCAATGTGGCACGTATTATTAATAATTCAAGTGAGGTCATAGAATTCATAGTTGTATTGTGTAGGATAGAATCTTACAGATTTGCTCTTTCTTACTCCTAAAGTGTAGCTCCTATGGTGTAGCTCAAGCTGGTCTCAAATTCTGAAACCATTCAAGGGTCACAGGAATGCACTACCACATCTGCCAGAGTCATTTTATTTGGTGTGGCTGGTGCATGTGCACATATGTTAGTATGCATATCTAATGTGTGCACACATGGAAGCCAGAGAAGGGTGCTTTCCTTTTGTGTGATCCTGAGATCTTGAGACAGGATCTCTCACTGAACTGGAAGCTTGCTGTTTTGGGGTAGGCTGGTTGGCCAGCAAGCCCCTAAAATCTACCTATCACTGCCCTCTAGTCCTGAGATTACAGGCACACATAACATTTTACAGGGGTGCTAGGGATTCAAACTCACATCCTTATGAGTACACAGCAAGTGCTCTTACGCAAGGAGCCATATCTCCATCCTGCCAGCATGTTGTTTTTAGTGTTGTCAGATTTTAAATAGTTATCACCAGTCCACATGACTGTCTTCCAAACACATATAAAAGACTGGTATGTACACAAAAACTTGGTGGCGCATGCCTTTAATCCCAGCACTTGGGAGGCAGAGGCAGGCGGATTTCTGAGTTTGAGGCCAGCCTGGTCTACAGAGTGAGTTCCAGGACAACCAGGGCTACACAGAGAAACCCTGTCTTGAAAAAAAAAAAAAATATATATATATATATATATATAACCTTCTAATACATATTTGTTGATTGCTCATCATATTCCAGGTATGAGTTCTTAATTGAAAATATACCAGTGAATGAAGTCAGATGTTAAATCTACTAGCTAAGAAACAGTTCACTGAGGCAGGGTGTGGTGGCGCACGCCTTTAGTCCCAGCACTTGGGAGGCAGAAGCAAGCGAGGCCAGCCTGGTCTACAGAGTGAGTTCCAAGACAGCTAGGGCTACACAGAGAAACTCTCTCTTGAACCCCCCCAAAAAAAAAACCAAAAAAAAAAAAAACAGTTCGCTGAGAACCATTGAAGTCCTCAGAATGTCCATATTTGCTGAGAACAGAAATGTAGCTTTGACACTCATTCTGTGTCCTTTTGTCTCTCCTACTTGGAATCTCACGTTTTCCAGGACATGAGAACCATATTGTGCCTATATTTGGTTGTTTTATAAAGAACAATAAGGATTTGGATAAATGGACCAAAAGGAGTCCCCAATACAGTACTGGATGGCCCCTGCTAAGGTGGGTATAAGGTTTGAGTTTGTCCCTCAAAGGTTCATGTGTTAGAAGCTTAGTCTACAGAGACAGTTTAGTGAACAGTGAGACATTCCAGCGTTGGGGAATAATTAGTGGGAGGTTTTCGTGCTGTTTGGTGACATGTTCTTGAGCTTCTGGGAACTTCACCTTTCTTGCTTCCTGACTAACCACAGAATCTCTCCCTCAACGACGCACCTCCCATCAGACAATGCAGCCATGATGACTTGATCAGTGCCAGCATTATGCTTCTACAATTGTGAGCTAAATAAATTTCTCTTCCTTATAAATGTCTAGCCTCTGGGGTTTCATTACAGTAAGAACAAAACTGGGCAAATAAACCCTAGGGACAACCCTGCCTGAGGACGCCGGACCTCGACTCCCATTAACCTTTTGGAGCTTCTTTTCCAAGGCCCAAGTGTGCTTGGAGCTCCCTTGTTGCAGATGTTTTAGACAATAATTAATTAGCAGCCCTCTGGGCCTCTGACAGAAGGATGTGGGGAGGTTTTTCTGTCTTTTTTCTGTCCTTCCTTATACAGGAGACATAATTTTTCTCCTTTTGATAAAGATTACTTCAATTTTGTACTTACTTATGGATAGTTGATGAACCACACAATTAAGAGTTAGTCCATCTTGCATGCTGCTATAGTCCGAATGCTTTCCAAAAAGACACTAAAATCCTAGTTCCCAAGGCAGCTCTTGTAGGTCATGAGGGTGGAATCTTTTTGGACAAAAATGGCCCCAGAGATTCTATATCTACCCTTCCCCTAGGCCAGCAAGATGGCTCAGTGGGTAAAGCAGCACCTGCTACCAAGCCTGGCGACCTAAGCTGGATGATGTGAGAGCCAGTGCTTCCTAGTTATCCTTTCACCTCGTACATGAACACATGCACACATACACACGCACACATGCAGATAAAAACACACATGCACACACACATGCACGCTCACACCTACATGCATGTGCATGAGCACTTACACACACGTAAAAACATACACACTAAATAAATAAGTAAAGTGTAATAGAATCTCTCTTTTAAAAAGACATCTACAAAGAAATATATAGAAGTATATAGAAGTATATGTAGCTGTACCTGCTTGTGCTGTGATCCACATTGCTGGGCTCAAGAAGGCCACAGACAGATCTCTATGATCACAGTGCCTGTGATCTGAGCTCACAATTCTTTACAGCAGCCCAAACAGATTAGCACAGCCACAGCACTGCATTATTTTCAGATCTTGAATATTGACATTAACATGGTCCAAAGTTACCCTGATTGAAAGAGTGAACCCCCTGCCCTCCAAAAAGAACTTAAAGTGAATTTACCTATCTAGTGTGCTCCTGGCATCCAGGCTGAGAGGGAGATTCACATACATGGGCAATTCATGTCTACGGTCATTGTAGCCATGGCCAAAGTTGCTCAAACCAAAATCTATTTCGAAAAAGGACAGCAACAAAGTTAAAATTAAACATCTCTTCTACCTCAAGAACAGCACAAACAGCTCAATAGACTTCCAGTAAACTGCCTGTGCTGGACACCTCTCCACCCCCCACCCCCATCCCAGGACTTTCCTGTGAGAACATTCCAACCCAAGACCTGACTTTGGCAGCAATTGAGTCCGAAGCCCCTTCTCAGGGGGATGTGGTGACTGTGATTTCTGGCCCAAGAGTTGAGCCTGAAATAGATGAAGTGTTTGAGGAGATCTGCAGGGAGAAGAGAAATGAAGACACACTCGGCACCTCCTCACACCCTTCACCTGACCGACGTGACCCGATGGGAAAGAGGTGGCTTTTGCTTTAGTGGCCCACTAGCACCAGCATGTTCCAATTGTTTGTGAATTTGGAACATATTCTCATATATGTCAACTTCATGTGCGTTGAAATACCAAAATTCATTTCTACAGCACCTCCCTCTCTCTGAATTCTGTGATCCCAAGTAGGGGAAACAGGCTTTTAAAAGCAAAAACAAATTAAAAAGAAAGAAACAAAGCCAAAAAAAGGAAGAAAGAAGAAAGAAAACAAAAACAAAAACTCTATTCCTTGAGCTATAGTCTTATTAGTAAGAGAGAGAGAGACAGAGAGACAGAGACAAAAAGAGACAGAAAGTGACAGAGAGACAGAGACAAAGAGAGAGAACGAGAGAGAACCTGTTATTAAGACATAAAATGATTACCAAATACTGGGATATAGAAAACCCAAGACTACGTACAATGGAGATTTAAATAAATTTAAAGTACCAACAGGCTAGTGGCTATGAATTAAGCAATTTAAATCAGAGGTATTTAGAGTCTCAAGACAGCGATGCGATTTTGCCTGAGAAAGTTGATTTTTTTTTCTTTACTAATTATCACATTTTAAAATTACATTTGCTCTCACAGCTAGAAAAGAGAAAGAGCCACTGACCAGGGCTGTGGAGTCATTGGGGGAACTGGGAAGAGGCAGCTGATATGAAATAAGAACAAGAAAGTCCAAGAAAAAGAAGACTGCCCAAGAATTAAGGCAAGAGGCAAAGAATGAGTTCAGTTCCTGTGGTGGTGTGAATGAAAATAGCCCTCACCTGCTACTAGATTTGAATGCTTGGTCACCAGGGAGTAGCACTTTTGAAAGGATTAAAAGGGGTAAATCTTGTTGGACCAGGTGTACCCTTGTCAGAGGACACTCTCCAGTGTGTCACTGGATGTGGGCTTTGAGGTTTCAAAAGTTCATGCCAAGCCTAGAGCCTCTCTTCCGGCTGCCTACAGATCTGGATGCAGAGTTCTTAGCCACCTCTCCAGCGCCATGTCTGTCTGTGCCACCATGCTCCCAGCAATGATGACAATGGACTAAAGCTCTGAAACTATAAACCAGCCCCAATTAAATGCTTTATTTTATAAGAGTTGTGGTGGTCATGGTGTCTCTTCATAGCAATAAAACACTAACTAACAAAATTCCTAAGCAAATAGGCCCTAATCTTTGTCTTTGCAGGGCTTATGGGGACAGCCTCATCAGTCAAGTACTTGCCTTGTAAGTGTGATGACCTGGGTTTTACTCACAGAACTTAAACAAAAAATCTGAGCATTGTGGCATAGGCTTGAACTCCATTGCTGAGGAGGTGGACACACACACACACATACTAGAACACACACACATGCACAAAAAAATGTTATAAAAATAAATCTTAAAAAGGAAAAACTATTATCATGGTTGTTTTGTTCTTTGTTTATTTTGTTTTGTTTTGAGACAGCATTGCACTATGTAGCCCTGACTAGCCTGGAACTCACTATGTAGACCAGGCTGGCCTCAAACTCACAGAGTTCTAAGGTTTGTTAATTAGCAAAGGTTATCAAATCAACTTAAGCAAAATATTAATGCTTTAATACAAAGGTGAATAAAGCCAAAGAATCAGTACACTCTGTAACGGTGACAGTGTTTTGAAAAACTTTTTATTTATGACTAAATCTGTGCACGGTGTTGGTGGTTGAGGTGTGAGAACTTAGTTCTTAACAACACACACATCCTCTGCTGCATGTCATGTAAATGCTCATTTTTTGTAAATGTCTGGATGTTTTCTAATGCCACCTCAATAGGTGAAGGATGACTGTAAGTAACCTTTACCGCTCCTGGTAAGCCATCTGATTCGTCATTTATAAGCCATCTGTGTGAGACTTAAGAGCACTAGCTGCTCTTCCAGAGGCGCTGAATCCTGTCCTAACACCTACATCGGGAGCTCATAACTGCCCTACAACTCCGTATCTACAGTGCCAGTCAATACTGTCCGGCACACAAATCCCATCTGGTGTTTTACCATTTCTATATTAAATGCTTGAAAAAGCCACATATGCTATTCTTATATGTTGTATCTATGTGCTGTTTAGTACTTTCAAATTTCAAGTATAGAAACTGCATTTTAAGTAGATTGAATGTGTGGTTTATAATGCACAGGGCCCTTATGGCTTATATGAGGTCTTCTGTGTAGTTTCCTATGGCCGCTAGCCCACCTCCTGGAGAGAGGTCCTGTTAGTCCTATTTCTTATAGAAACATTTTTATCTCTCTTCCCAACTCCGTTATTGTGGAGACACAGTCACCTCTTCATGCATATTTAAGGCACACTGTGTACCATTTAACCTTCTGCTTCCCTAGGTTCAGCACCATCCGTGAGGCTCTCAGGAACTGTTTCCATGCCTACCTGTGTGTGTGTGACAAACAGCTCTTGGCTCTAAGCAAAGTTGAGCTGTGAGAAACCTCCAAGTGTCAGGCGCTTAGTTGTAACGCAGTGTTCCTCAATCTGTGGCTTACAATCCCCCAGATATTCATATCACGGTCATACATTACAGCTATGAAGTAGGAATAAAAATAATTTTATGGTTGGGGTCACCACAACATGAAGAACTATTATATTAAAGGGCTGCAGCATTAGCAAGGCTGGAAAGCACTGACCAAAGGATACAATGAGAGAGGCTATCCCATGCTTTGGTAGGAAATTCACTAAGGTTTGCTATGGGAAGTTGTTACCAGAGCGTCTACCATTACAGCACATTGTAAAAGCTGCCGATGTTTCTTGCTGCTCTTGTGACAGATGGGCACAGGTAATATTTTAGCAGTCAGTTTTAGTTCTTTCAGATTCGTAGCCTGTTGCCAGTCATGTGCAGCAAGGCAGGAGTTTTGTGTGGGCATGCAGCTAAGAGCAGCTACGCACACTGAGCTGGTAACCAAGGTGTCTATCGGGTCTTTCATTGCAACTTGTCAAATGCAGATGTGTTCACAGCACAGTACAACAGGTAACACAGACAAATGTGCTACCTGTTTATTATTAGAGAATAATCATCAGAGGTATGTGAAATGCCAATACTTCAGATATTGGATTAAGTGACATATGTTATTGAAATTAGTTGGCTGTTATTTTTAGTTTTTTTTTTTAAAAAAAACACAGGTACTAGAGAATTTATAACTGTGTATATAGTTCCCCGTTGTTTTGTATTAAAAAGCAATGCTTACTTCTTCACTTAACACTACTGTGGTGAGACATGCAGATTTCTGAGTTCGAGGCCAGCCTGGTCTACAAAGTGAGTTCCAGGACAGCCAGGGGTACACAGAGAAACCCTGTCTCAAAACAAACAAACAAACAAACAAACAAACAAAAACCCCACTACTGTGGGTTGCTCTGTGCTACAGAACAACTTTCCTACCTGCTCAGACTACCAAGAAATTCTAAAACGCTGACGAGCTTTTAGAAGTATTTAGTGAAGGAAGTTAAATTTAGGAGTGGACACATAGAATTCAATAAATAATCGTTGTTTACAGTGACTTCAAATGTAAGGCTGTGTGGCTCTGCCTCAAGGAGGGGAATCATCTTACGCTCAAGGCTGCCATCTTTCCAACTTCAGCAGCACACGCTAAACTCTAGCAATGTTCCTGGAACTTCAGGTCCCAGTGGGAGGATGGGAGCAGCATGGCTAGTGGTGGCAGCAGCCTGGATCCAGGGAAGCCATGACTGATGACTGTAGGCAGCCGATGCCTAAAAGATGGCTCAGGTCTCTGGTACACCGTTGCCATAAACAACACCATTGCGCAGGCGCTAGCCCGAATCTGGCACCAACCCCTCCCGAGCGGGTGCATGCAAATTAAGGTGCCGGCAGACTGACCAATCCCAGGAGGACACAAAGCTTTTCCCTGTGCTGGGGTGTATATAAGGAGTCCTCCCTGGGTGGCCGGGGTTCCCGTAGCATGGAGGTGTTCCTGCAATAAAGCTGTTGAGAAGAAGCCGACCGTGTTGTGTTTTCCTTGCTGGACGGATGAGGTGGGCGCAACAGACGACACCCACCAGGTAGTTGTACAAAGGGGAAGTCAGTGGTTTGCTTAGGAGTGGTGCAGAGAATGAACGGTTGTGTGAGGACTCTAGGGGTGCTTAGCATTTCTCAGATTGTCTGGGAACAGACTGGCTTCTCTAACCTGTATCTTGCTATGGTTTCAGGGGACTTAAGAGTCTCCCTGGGAGGCGAGGAGCACTGGTAATTTATCTGAGGGCCATCTGCCAAGTGTTCACAGCGTTTAGCAGGTTTCCACCCAAGTATTTCATCTTCTCTCTCCTGCTCTTTGTTTCTGCTCCTTTTTGATTCCAAATAGACTCAGATGGACAATTTGGCTTGCTCAGTTCCTTCCTGGCCACTGCCTACGTTAGCGCCTCCAAATAAAACCTGAGCTGACAGCAGTGGAATTTATGAGGACCAGTAAGAAATGAGGAACACAGAGAGATGCTTGCACAGAGATGACCCAAGAAATACCGAGGTCTCCATTGCTAGGCCAAATTGCACAAATAATAGGGCTTGGACCCCTTAATTGCAAAACTCGAATATTTTAATGTAATTTGTGGAAAAGTAGTTGGTCCTGGATATATATGATTGGAAAATGCTGTGGGAGTCATGGACTCATCACCCAGTACAGCTCAGCGCTCCCAACTGTTCCTACAGACCACCTCCTGCTACAGATGGGTGGGATCTGAGGGTTCTACCCTAGGGAACCAGCTGCATCTTGAACTAGAGAAAAAAACATTCAGAGATTTCCTTGTATAATTTTCCTTCAGATGTTTTATTTATACAATACAGAGTTGATGCAAGCTTGGTAACACTTTCCAGATCTCAAAAGGCATCCAGCCCTGCTGCGCTTCCTATCGTTGCTTTCCCTAGAGTGGAGATGTGGGTATTGTCTCCAGTGACTCAGCCGAGCTTCATGGAGGTTTAGGTTTCACTGGTGGAATGTGGTGCCCTTGGGGGTCAAAAGGAACTGATCACAGAGGTTGATACGCTTCCTCAATCAGACTCGCTTGCCCCAGAGCTCCACTCTGTAAGCTCCAGAGAGCCCCCTGCACACGTGATTGAAAACATGCCTTCTGAAAGCTAGAAACCCGAAGAAAACAGACATCTGTACATCAAATTCCCATTTGATTTTTATTAAGACTGTTGTATGTGTTGTACATAGATGGTCCCTCAATTAGTAATGATTTGACCTATAATTTTCCAATCTTATGATGTTGCTAAAGCAAATTCATAAAACATTTAGTTTTCCATTTTTGGTATAATATTTAATCAATTACTCAAGTTATTCAGAACTTAACTAGAAAGTGTGTATGTATTATATTTTGTGTTAGGTAACTTTGCCCAAATGTAGGTTAATTCAAGTGTTCGGAACGTCATAGAGGTGTGGGATGGTGCAGTGAGCTGGGATGTTTGGTGAGTCAACAAATCAGGCTCATTGAATGTATTTTTAACTTACAATGTTTTCAACTTACGATATGTTTATCAAGTCAAAACTCTACCATAAATTGAGAAATATAAGCATATATTTGCATGCATACGCTGCAGATATGTAGGTATTTACAGACATATATGTATATACATGTATGAATGCACACAGAATACATACTTCTGTCTAAGTTAGTGAAGAGATACCATGACCAAGGCAACTCTTATACAGCACAACATTCAATTGGGACTGGCTTACAGTTTCAGAGGTTCAGTCCTATTATCATCATGGTGGGACTATGGTAGAGGTGTTGTTATGGCAACATGAAAATCCACTCACAGGAAGCCCTTCCTCCCATGCAGCAGGCAGGGCCCTTGTTCATCTGGGATCCTGAAGGTTTGAGTGAAGCAAGCTAACCCTGGGCCCTCATATTAGGTGCTCTTAAATAAAAGCAGCCTTGGGCATATTTCTTGGTCAAAGAGAGTCCCCTTATCACTGCCTCCGGTAGCCACTTGCTGATCACAGCCAACTCATTTTCCTGACTCTCTGGTACTAGGACAAGGCTGTGTGAGCAGATGGAGACAAATAAACATGGGTGCGAGCGATGGATGGGCGCTGTTTCTGGAATGGGAGCCATTTCTGGGCTGAGGAAGTCTGATGTCTCAGAGTCACTCCACAGCTCACACGCCCCACATGGCAAGCTTCAAAACCATGTTTTCCAGAGCACAGCGTCACTTCATGTAGAAGCAGGTCGCCGGCCCCACATGCAGGTTTGTGAAAGCAGCAAGCATGTCTTAGTTGTGCTGAGGCAGGGTCATTCTGGAGTTAGTTTCTCACAGATCAGCTGAATACTGCCTAACTTACTCTGTTCTCTAGGTTCTCATAAGAACAAACAATGTTCACCATGAGGGAATATTGGAGGAGGACCCTCTCACCACTCCCATCACAGTGGCCAGGTATGCTACTCCTTCATCCTCTTGGCCAGTGAGTCTCAACCGTCCTGATGTTGCTACCCTTTAATCCAGTTCCTCCTGTTGTGGTGACCCCCAAACATAAAATTATTTCACTGCTACTTCACACCTATAAGTTTGCTACTCATATGAATCATAATGCAAATATCTGATATGATCTGATATGTGACCTGACCCCTAGGGGTTGTGTCTCACAGTTTGATAACCAGCACCCTTAGCATTCAGCACAAGGTGCCTTTGGTGTACTTAGGGTCAGCGTTTCACTCTTGTTTGTCAAGCTGAATGAATGACAAGATCACAATAAATTTCCACCTGATCCTAGGATGGTTGTAAGCTATGAACTAAGGCCTAAGCGTTGTGCCTTCCAGGAGTGGCAGCTTGCAGGGTGCTGCTGAGCGTTCAACACTTGGAGAATCCTTGCCCTGCACTGAGTTAAGCAACAATGACAGAACACATTCCGTTGGAGAGGATAGATGCTGGAAATGAATCCCAGGAGCCACAAGGAAAGTGAACAAAGCAAAAGCCTAGTTCAAATGTGTGTGTAAACGTTATACAATTCTTCATGAGAGCCCAGTAATGTACTTTTTGCAGACACCTAAAACCAGCTTACTCTAAAACTCACATGGAAAGGCGGTGGCCACAGAGGAACTACAGCAGTCTTGAAGTGAATGGCTAAGATGGAAGAACAATCCAGTAATTAAGAGAGTCGATCCTGGCAGCTGAACAGAAACAAATATCAATGGGAAAGAAGAGGGAGTTTGGAAAAACATGTTATAGTCCCAACTGACTTCTATTTTTGAGACTGGGCCCCACTACACAACTCTGCTGGCCAGCCACCTCTCTCTCCCGAGTGTTGGATGTTCAGTGTGAAGCATGGAGTCTGGCTCGCCCAGCTGGTTTTAACTAAGACACAAGCACAGCTCACTAGAGGAAAGACAGACTTTCTGTAATCGGTATGATTAGCAAAATGATGAGCCTCAGGCTTGCCTTCTTATCATTTATATAAAATAACTTAAAATGGGTATGTTTGTACATATAGAAAGTAAGCCATAGAGACTTTAGGGAGAGAAAACTTAGAGAACATCCTCTGGACCTAGGGCTTGGGTTACAGAATTTAGACTTGCCGTCGAAAATATAAGCTATCAAAGACAAGGGTGATGGGCTTTCCACCATGAGAATGTCGTTTGCTTAATGAAAGACCATTTCTGCTCCAAGGATGTGAATTGATCAAGTGCCCGTGTCCCCCACAACTTTGGTGCATTCTTGTGGCTCTCAGCCCTTCTCAGAGTGTGGAGCTGAGTCTCAGGTGGTTTTAGCTTACAGTTCCCTGATGGCTAATGATGTTAAACATAATTCCGTGTATTTGTTTACTAACTATGTAGCTGCTTCACTGAAATATGTGCTCAAGTCCTTTTGTCTATCATCTCAGAACGCCGTTTTATTTTAGTGTTGAGTTCTGAAAATTCTTTATGTATCCTAGAAAATAGGCTGTCATCAAATAGGCAGTTTGAACCAAATTTCACACTCTCTGCCTTATCTTTTTATTGTCTTTACCGGGTCTGTCATTAAGCATGGAAATGTATAATATTTCAACACACATGTACAACATGTATGCAATGTATGGCAGGTTATTTTAAACTATCAACTCCCTGTGCATACATTGTAGTACAGCCCGGTTTGGAAGTTCTTTACACACTAATTTTGATCCTGTAATTGCAGCCCAGCATTTTTATTCTGAGGTTTCATAGTCATGAATTTTGTGGCAGTTTTCAACTGAAATAAAGAGATGTCCTTTATTTGTGTGTGGTAAATTTAACTAGGATATAGCTACGTTACAGAACACTACCCAGCAACAGAAAGGCACGTGCTAGAATCGTATAAAGGTTCCTCAAAAAACTAAAATTAGGCCCATTGTATGGTTATATCTCACTTCTGAGCGTATGTCCAAAGGAAAGTATGTCAGCATACCAGAAAGTCACCTGCATGCTAGTGTTGTCACACTATTCACAATAGGTAGCTATGGTGTCAAAGTAGATGTCCAAGAACAGATGAATAAGGAAAAAGGTGTTATATATGCACACGATACTACTTCTCTCTATAAAAATTATAGCCTATAATTTGCAACAATATGGATAGAATTGAATAAAGGATACATCATGCTGTTACATTAAAAAATGGATAAATTCTGAATGTTCTCTCTCACGTGGATACCAACGAAGCATCAATCTGGATATACAATGGTGACCATGAAGGGTTGAGAACTGGAGAGGCACATGGGAAGCAGAGCCTGATGCAGTTCTAGCACTAGAGACCGGAACAAAGGCTTATTACTTAGTGGTTGATTATAAGCTGGGCCTGGCCAGAACTCAGTGTGCTGTAGCAAGCATCAGCCTGCAGTGTGGCCAAACCAAGCTCGCACATGCTAGCCTGGAGTGAGCTATGGCAGCAGGCCCTGTGGACCTCATCCATGGGGGTATCAGTTAACTAATGTCCAGGCAGCTCGATGCAGATGGCAGCATGGTGTGTGAGCCTTTGGTTCTGAAGTCACTTGCTTGGCTTCAGCTCTTCTAGTTACCGTGAGGTCACCTTGGGCAAGCTGTCTAATTTCTCAGATTCTCAGGTTCCTCAATGACATAGTACACAGGACATTAATATCTGTGGTTATGGTTCTGATGACACCTCACCATCCTTTAAGGAAATAGCTTAGAGCACCAGGCTCTATAGAAAGTTACTGTTATTTTCCCCTAGCGTTTTAATCCCGGAGACTTCTTAGCTTACTTCAAGAGCATCACTGGCGGGGAAGGGGGGCAGGCATTTCCCCCAGGGGGCACTGGCAATTCTGCTAATTACCCTGGAGAAAGCAGGCCCCGACCACCCTTGCATGCAAACACCTGGAAGCCACCGCTGGTGTGAGCCAGTGCAGACAGGTAGAGCTTTTGAGTGGCATCCTTTTTTTCTTCTTTAGTCCCTTTTTTATGGGCTTGAACACAAGCCAAGCCCCTCAGATCCCTTCCCTTTAGAAGTGAGACACCATAAAGCTGCATGACCCCAGGGTGCACTGAGTCACAAGAGCCAGGAAAGGCATCTCACACGCCCTTTGATTCTTTTTCCAGGAACACGTTTCCCCCTGCCACTGGCCCTGTCTTCTGGAAGAAGGATTAAAAGAAAAGAAAAATCTTGCAAAACTCTCCATGTATCTTTTTGAAGTGGTAAAAATAGAACCAGCTGAGCAAAATGAACTCACAGAGGTGCCATAAATACCCACCATGCTGTAAAAGCGCAAATCTCTCTGCTGTGGCAAAGGAGAAGTGAGAGCTACAGGGGGAATATGGTGCCGCTCCTGACCCCAGGATAAACACTTCTCAGAATCGCTTTGTACTCCTGTCTGTCAGAGTTTAGGGGCTGATCTGAGGCCTGGAAAGAAAGCCCCGCAAGCACTCTCAGGGATCTGGTCCACTCATCCAGCACAAAGGATGTAGACTCTGGCTAGGGTAGGCACACAGCGGGTGGTGGCTCCTTCCCCATTTGCAAAGCATTCCAGTAGGTCAAGAAGAGTCACAGATCCCAGGCTGAGGTGGGAAGCCTTCCTCCAGAGGCTTTGACTGAGCTGGGAATCACAAAGGCAGTCAATGAGGGAAAACCCAGGCAGCAGGATTCTCTTCTGCAGTGACCACACGGGGACACCGGAGGTGAACGTGGTGGTTACCATTTCTGAGTAGCCTAGTTCCGATGACCTGGGGAATTTCGGGGCTTTGTAGCTCTCCTTGGTGCAGTTGGACTGAGAGGTGGGTGCAGTGGTCCCTCTGACTAGCACCTGCTGCATCTAAGTGGGCAGATCAACACTCCTTAGAAGACTGTGGGCTCTGCCTCTCAATGCATGCTTAGATTTGAATCCTATAGCACCCTACAAGGTCCTGCCTCAAGGCCAAGGGTCTGCCAACCAGAAGAGAAGGAAGCCTGGAGCTGATGCCTGGCTCACTGCCTCATCCTGGGCAAATCATCTCTTCTCTCGCATCTCCAAACGCAAATATGAGAGATTACTTTAAGTCGACACAGTGGATTAGTGGGCTATGAGTCATCTGCAGGCCTACTAGTGTTCAAAGATATTGTCACTTTCAGCTGTTGTATGTTTGCTCCTTCAGAGCACTGGGAAAGTCTTGGAATTCCCCCAGCAAAGTGAAGTTGGAAATCAGGATGGCATTTCTCTACAACTATCCTAGTTTATCTGGTCCAGGATGGTGGTCACGTGGCATCAGATGCATATGGCTCATGGCTGTCCAAGGAAGGGAGCTGAAAACAACCAGCTGAATAAGCTCTGAATCCCTGTCATACTAGCGAGCCAGATATGGGTCACAGCCACACTGCTATGATTTGACCAACGGCCAAGAGAGTGCATTTGAGGCAGTCAAAGAGACCAAGACTTGTGTTTTCCATTTAGTCTCAGAAACATAGCATCGGTTTAAATTGTGTTTGCATTGGAGTATGCAGAAACTTCATTTTTCGGATGCAGGCCAATAGAGAATTGCTCTATCAACAGAATTTCTATAGGACGCATCAGACCAGACATCCCATAAGACCCCATTAAATGCCAAGAGTTCGTAATCAACTGACTCAGCAGCCAAGACACTGGGGGTTTCAGGTGCCAGCTCTACATTTGTTCTCTCAGCATTTCTGGAAGCATCTGGATATTAGTTCCACAAACTCAAGTTCAAGTTCCCTCCCTCCGGTCAGGACCACCACTCCTCCCGCTGCCTTTTCTGAGGCTCAAAGCAGTTCTTGCCTGGGGAGAAAACTCAAACACTTCAGAGTTAAACTTCTCCTGCATGCTGGCCCAGGGTCCTGACATCTCTCACCATGGTTCTACCTTCCCCTCTGTCTGGTACCATCATTCCTTCCTAGGAAAACCTGTGTGGCCAGAAAGTGCCGAGCTGTTGATGTCTGAACTAAAATGGCACCCTGTTGTACAAGTGCGTGAGAATAACTGTCCCCAAGGTACAGCTTTCCACCATCAGGAATTGCGCTAAGTGTGAATGACCTCCTTGCTGTGTTTGGCGGCATTCCTTGTTGTTAGAACACAATACCTGCCATCGGAGGACTTACAAAAAGAAATTTATTTATTACAGTGTTGGAGAGTAGGGAGTTGAAGTTTGAGGGGCTGCATCGGAGAGGATATTCTTGCTAGCAGGTGTTTCCTGTGGATTCTGAATTAGCTGGTGAGACAGGACAACTATGCCAGAGGGACCGTGCTCGCACGGCAAAACTACCTGCTCACTGACCAACTAATCCATGTCCATATCAATCACTTTCCCTAAATCCTATATCCAAATACTGTTGACAGTTCCAAACTGTGAGGCTGGGGGACACATCAAACTGCAGCAGAGACCTAAGTTAATGGTATAATCCTGAGTGAAGGTTGGGACAGGCTTTCTTCCTGATTCTTTTGCCTTGCAGAAGTCATCACTCTAGTGTACAAGGCATCCCAGCCCCTTCAACCTGTGTTACACAAGCTCTATTCTGGGTGGTGTGTGGCTAACGGAAATCAAACTTCTTTCTCTATCCAATTCCTTCTCACAGAGCAGGAACCTCACCAGAGGCATGCCAGTTGCCCTTGTCCCAGCTTGCTCAGTGGGCATCATTTCATAGCAGAAGCAGTGATCCTCGAAAGCAGTGAGAATCAGCCCTGAGCAAGATATCATTTGGCAAGAAGCAAACTACTGTTTGTTTCTACAGCTTCTGGAGTACAGCAGGGCTCTGCATAGTGGAAGAGGTAGGTGCTAAGAACTGAGCGTCCACAACTCTGCATTAGGGACTGACTTTGGAGAAATATTGAAAATGGTCCTGCTTATGGGTGCTGTTAAAAACAACAGAAATGTTTGGGGAGAACCCAAACATTGACATAGCAGTAAGCTACATTGACTTGGAAGACTCAGCCAGCCTGATAGATGAAGTCATACCCATCCCTGGATGTCTAGAAGACAGTCTATATCCCAACCGTATCCTTGCTAAGCGAGAACTGCACAAGGATGCAACTAGTCCCTGGTTGACTAGTTGACTTTGAGATAGCCTTGGGAATGTCTTGGACTACAGAAGCAGTTTCAACGTTAAACAAACATCCAAGGCAAAATGTGAAAACCTGAGAGGTAAAGTGGCAGGAGGAAAAACTTTGGTTATCTAAAAAAAATCTGTGGGAAATTATGAGGCAAAGCCGAGTCCATATTGTAAAGCTAGGAAAAAGGTAGGTTCACAGCAGAGTTAATCAGACAAATCACTAAGTACATAGCAAGTGACCATGAAAAGACAAATCAAAGGGGATGTGTCTTACAGAAGGGGAATCAGTTACAGTTGGCACATTCTATTATTCAAAATATATAAGTTAAGTGTAGGCCCATGGACACTTGTGCAAAGTCCCACATCTCTCAACTGCTTATGAGAAAGCTTCAAACTCAGCCTGAGGACTGGATTTGACTCTGGGTTGGGCTCCCACCACACAGAAAAGTCCACATCTGCAGCTGCTGCAGACCCAGTGGTCAGAAAAGTCCTGAATCAAGGAAAGGCCTGTTTGTATCTAGAGGGTTCCATATCTTGCTGCAGCTTCAAAAAGAGCTAAAGACCAAAGGTGGGACAGGATTTGACTCCAGTAAGGCCCACAGTAGCTGGGAAGCTCCACAGCTCCCAGCATCTCTAAAAGTAGCTGCAGATTCAGGGTGGGGAGAAGATCTGAGTCCCGATGAGGCCCACAGGCCTGTGGAGAGTCCACCAACTCACACAAAAGCTGCAGAGCCTTGCAGAAGGCTGCGGCTGACACAGGGCAACATCCAACCATCAGAAAAAGATAGAGCTTCTGGCCTAAAGCCAGTCTCAGAGGGAAAGGACACCTCAGCTCCATGAGGAGCCAGTCCTCCACTAAGCAGTGCCAGTGTTGCCCATGGAAGGCAGGCAAGGATGATGAGAAATTTAAAGACAAAAACTACAAAAGAAAGAAGCACTGGAGTTTAAGAAATGCTAAGAAAGCCGGGCGTGGTGGCGCACACCTTTAATCCCAGCACTCGGGAGGCAGAGGCAGGCGGATTTCTGAGTTCGAGGCCAGCCTGGTCTACAAAGTGAGTTCCAGGACAGCCAGGGCTATACAGAGAAACCCTGTCTCGAAAAACCAAAAAAAAAAAAAAAAAAAGAAATGCTAAGAATTGGGAATGTGGGATTCCCACAGAGCAGGCAAATGGGAAATGGAGATTATATTAGAATGGAATAAAGGCTGGCCTTTGGCATACTGACGTCAATGCAGCTATTAGATCTAAAAATGAAGAGGAACACTCTCAGGATAAGAGCATGAAAATATCTCATTAAAACATAAAAGTAGCCCCAACGCTGAGGTGTGAGGCAAAGAAACAAAAGGTGTCCTAGAAATGAAAAGTAAAACAACTAAGAAAAAAAATAACTAGGGGAAGTTCCTTCATGTACTCGATATGGCACAATCCAGTAAACTGGAAGATAAAGATTAGTCTGTCAGATGCCCCAGTACAGGGGAACGCCAGGACCAGGAAGCAGGAGTGGGTGGGTAGGGGAGCAGGGCAGGGGGAGGGTATAGGGAACTTTCGAGATAGCATTTGAAATGTAAATGAAGAAAATATCTAATAAAAAAGAGATTAGTCTGGAGAATACAAAGAAAGAAAAGAAAAAGAAATAAAAAAGGAAGAAAGAAAAGTATCAAAGAAATATAATTGAATCCCCAAAATTGTGTTATACAATTATCAGGAAAGAATAGAAGAGAGAAAAATGTTTAAGTGATGGCTGAAAATGACCAAACCCAATGGAAATCGTAGTTATAAACTGAAAAACTCAACAAACAAACCAATAAAACATTGAATACGCTCACATGTTGATATTGTGGTTGAAAATTTGAAAGTCAAAGATAAAGAAAAGAAAACAGAGACAGGCAAGGGATCACTGTAACTATACTGATCAGCCCTTCAGCTCCCATTCTAGACAGGCACAGGTCCCTCATACCCTTAACCACGCGCACTGCCCCACCAGCACCTGAGACAGAGAAGGAAGACCTGCATGTGCCCTCTGTGTCTGACAAACACTTTGGCCATGAAGCATGCTCATCCCAGACAGGTAGGAACTCTGGAGCTCTGAGGTATAACCATTTCCTTCTGTGTGCATGTGACTGGTGAAGCCATAGGCTCACTCCCCTGTCCCCAGTGCACACATTTGCTGTTGGGCACACATTCCAAAAAGAGCACCTAGTGGAGGCGACCCATCCACATCCAATGCTCATACAACACTCCTCACACGCCCAGATGATGCAATCAGTGGTCAGAGAATCCCCAGCTTTGATACACTCTCAGAACTTGTTATGATCTCTGGGTCTGTAGATAAGAAGACATATGACACACCAAATTGCCTTCCCAGGAAACTGCCACAAACATGCTGCATGACTCTGGATTATGTGGCCAGGGGCTGTGTTTGACCTTGGATGAACTGTCACCTTCAACTCCCCTGTCCTCCGTGAGTCAACACCAAGTCTTTCTTCAATTGAACCATCAGTAGTAGCCATGAACTGAGCCAAGACTCATGCAGCAATGGGGATATCAAACACAAAACAAATACTCCCTTGGCTCAGGCGGAACACAAAGTCTTAACAAAGTTGTTCCAGGTGGGCAAGTCCCAAAGGGAAAGCGCTGGTGACAGAAAAAGTCAAGACCAAAAGTTTCCTCCAAACATTGATGTTCTCATACAAATAGCCACTAATGACAGGGATTTGCACAAAATTCCAGAAGGGGACATTAAAAGCATGATTCAAGTATGTTCAAAAATGCCAAAGAAGATACTAATAAATGCTTGTGTGACTTCAAAGACGATGTGAATAACGTGAATGAATTTTAACAAAATACAATCAGCTGCATGTACAAGGGAGTCAATACAGTCTATGAAAATAGAATTCAACAAAAGCACAGGGATACTGTAAAATAATGAAAAACTATACACGAAAAGAAATTAAAGCCAAATAAGAACCTCGGTGAGAATCTTGTCAACTGAAGGAATCATACAGAGGGCAGACTATCAGTTTTGAGACAAGTAGATCATGCATTTAAAATAAAGGACAGTTAGGGATGCAGTGAAAAGACTAAACTTACAAGTTATGGACATAGAAGTAGAATAGTCCCATTCTGAAGACATAGACAATGTTTTAAGTAAAACGGCAGAAGAAAAAAAGTCCCTAATCTAGTAAAAGAGATGTCCAATCAGATACATTACAAATAACATCAAATAGACAGGTCTAAAAAAGAAACTCCCTGTGCCATACTGCACTCAAAACACTAAGTACACAAAATCAAAAGGCAGGCTCGTCAGGATAACAGCTAACTTGTGAGTGGAAACTAAACTTCACATGAGCTGGAGCAATGGACTTCAAGTTTTGAAAGAAGATAGATGCCAGTGCAGATTACCCTGAAACACCCTGCACCATAATGAGGGAACAAAGAAAAACTTTCCACAAAAAAGTATCCTATAGCAATTTGTGTCTACTAAGCCAACTCACAGAGGATGCTGTAGGGGATACTCAGAATGGAAGAGACTGATGAAAGCATCCAGGTAGCAGTCTCATTTGCAATAGTCTAATATGTATATGTGAATATATATATACACACACATATATAAGTATACACACATAGTTATATATGTGTGTACATATGTATGTGTGTACATATATGTGTGTATATGTAAATACATGTATATACATACATGTATGTGTGTATACATATATATGTCTGTGTATATATATATATGTATATATGTGTGCATGTATATGCATATGTGTGTGTGTGTGTGTGTGTGTGTGTGTGTGTATCTTGAAATAAACCAAATGAAGGTAGGGAAAGACTTGTACAGTGAAAATACTGAGACACTGAAGAAAGAAATACAGGAAGGCATGAGATGATGGAAAGAGTTTCTATGCCTGGAGAAATTTTATTGTGTAAATCCCATAACCTTTGCCCAGTTCTGGTCCAGTAAATCTCCTATGAATTCTCTGAATAGTCAGCTGTACCCGCTTATAATCTTGTTTTCCCACCTTGCACACCCTCCTATCTAGTTGTCTCAAGTGCACTACTGCCAAGCCACAGGCTGGGCCCTATCTTGAATGCTCTGTTTGGCACAGTCTACTCAGCCCTCCTGACCCTAACCAACTGCCAGACCCAGCCATGGCGGCACAGACGATACCCCGGGATACTCTGACTTCATCATCCTCAGTCTCCAGGCTTCTCCCTGTGGATGTTGCATGCACAGTTCCAGACAACAGAAGACAAAGATATGAAAACAAACAAACAAACTTGTGTCTCCTATGTGTCAAGTGGAGCCCTGAACCAGGAAGGGAGCCACACCAGCACAGGACAATGAGGACAAGGACATTGACCTGTTCGGCAGTGAGGAGGAGGAAGATGATAAGGAGGCTGCAGACTACAGGAGAAGAGACTGAGGGAGTATGCAGAGAGGGCCAAGAAGCCCTGACTGTTGCCCTAATCATCCACCCTCTTGGATGTCTGACCTTCAGGAGATGAGACAGACATGGCTCAGCAAGAGACTTGTGTGCAGTCTATCCAACTGGACAGGTTGGTTTGCAGGGTGTCCAAGCTCATGCTTGTTGGTTATGAGATCTAGTGTGTGATGGAGGATGACAGAGTCAGCCCTGACTTGTCAGAAGGGGTCATCAAGTTGGAGGAGCATATGTCGAGTGTCCACACCACAGCTTTCAGCAGCATCTGAAAGTCTAAGTGTGTGGTTCATGTGTGTGCTCATGTGGAGCTACTGAAGTTAAAGGCTGAGACTCTGCAAAACAAACAAACAAAGAACAAAGTAAACGCATAAAGACTGCAGTCAACACATATGTGCTATACATTGACTTGTTTATATGTAACAGTAATGATTTAAGGAGGAAGCTAGATGGGAGACATGGAAAAGCAGGAGGGAGGGAGGTGAGGGAGAAGGGAAATGACCTAATTATATATTTTAAAATTTTGTTTATTCATTTGACATGTATGAGTGTTTTGCCTGCATGTGTATCTGTATACCACATGAGTGTCTAGTGCCCACAGAGGCCAGGAGAGGGCATTAGACTCCTGGGGCTGGAGTTACAGATGGGTGTGAACTGCCATATGGGTGCTGGAAACAGATCTTGGGACCTCAGGAAGAGCAGCCAGTGCTCTTAACCACTGAGCTGTCTCTCCAGCCTAATAGAATTAATTTTTGAGT
Source organism: Mus caroli (assembly GCF_978045245.1). Lineage (NCBI taxonomy): Eukaryota > Metazoa > Chordata > Mammalia > Rodentia > Muridae > Mus > Mus caroli. The sequence continues at coordinate 31,684,938 of NW_028227262.1, read as the reverse complement.
ATATATATATATATATATATATATATATATATATATATATATATGTGTGTGTGTGTGTGTGTGAATAAATATATAAAACATAGATTTATGTTTAAACTATAAATAAATATATAACATATATTTAATTCATAAATATATATTTAATCTAAAGGGAGACATCCTAAATGTCTGGATAGTGCTGCTCCTATGTGTGATTGTTTATCAAACAAAACAGTCCTCCAGTGTCAATGTGCTCTATTTCTTTGTGAGCTGTTGCTCAAGGGGAACCCAGAGGCTCCAATACCAATATAGTCTATGCCATTCTTTTGCTTGCCCACCTGAATCTGTTGATAAGACCCTGTTGCTGAGGGCACCATACCTCTTGATTATAAGATATAGAGAAAGAAATATGGAAGTGTTCTGGAAGCTTCCTCCTTGCTGGGTAGCTGTGATAGTGCTGGACAGTGTTACACTGAAGAGTCATCGGTGTTTGGTTTTTAGTGACCTGTGTGAACCTCTTGAAGAATAATGCCAACCTGCCAGGCAAGGTGCTCCTATTGGAGCAAAGGCAGCACAACTGTTAAGGAGGTCACTGCTCTCAGGTTAGATTGAGGCCTACTCCACAGGACAGAGTATATGCCTGGGACTAAAAACCCACCAAAACCCCTTGGTTGAAGCTATCATACACCCTAGCGTGGAACTTGCTACTGTCCTTTATATGAACTGACATGGCACCAAGGCAGACTGTGCTCTCATCCATAATCAGAGAATAAATAAATACAGAAACACTGAGCTGTTTACAATGCTTAGAATAAGTGATGGCTCACTGCTTGACCCTAAACAGGATAATTGTACTACCCTCTCTTAGACTTAGGAAAGGCTACAGAAGAGGGAGTAGAAAACAATGATATTAGACCTAGAAGGTAGGAAGAAAAGATTAGAAATGTGATCTCCAGCATGATACAGCCATTGTAAACATAATCTCACAGCAGTTAAGGCTGGCTCCCCTGGGCCTACATAAGACTGGACCTACATAAGACTGGGCCTGTTGACAACCAATTAAAGACCATGAGGAAGCAGCTCCTGAAACCCTAACCATCCTTGATGAACTATTAGCAACTGATGGATTCTAGGATACGAATAGTCATTATGTATATATACACACACACATATATATACACATACATATGTATATATGTACATATATACAGTATATAATATACTATTATTGCATTTATAATATCCTATATACATGTGTGTATATATATATACATGAGACAATATGGCTGGATAGAAATAAAGGTTCTTTACATCACTGGAACTTAATAGATTATCAATAAATCATGATTAAATTAATGTGCATATTGTAGACACTACTTAGAAAATAATTCAAAGAAAAATCTTTTATAGAGAAATATCTACTATAAAATAAATTATTAATTGTATTAGGTAATATAAAAGAAGTTGGTAAAAAAAAAAGCCATATAAACAAAAATAGCATGTGGCACACAATACCAAAAACAAAATAGCAAAGGTAAACACTGCCCACCATCAATTAAATATTAAACATAAATGGATTAAATAGTATAATCGAAAGAAAGAAATCAGAAGATGGCAGTAACAACAAAAAAAATTCAGTTATACTGTCTATCAGCCATGCTTGGATTCAGTCACATAAACAAACAGGAAGTTAAAAGACAGAGTATATGATATGCAACCACCAAACTGGCTATTCTCAGAGAAGATGAGCTTAAAAGTAAATCTAAACACTGGAGATAAAGATCATAGTTACAAAAGGACTTATCTTTTGAGGAGATATAACAAATACAAACATAGACACACTAAACAAGAGAGCCAAAAAAAAAAAAACAAATGAAGTAAAACTTGAGCAAATATAAGAAGAAATGGGCAATTTACACACAGGATAGGAGACTTCAGTTGCCTACTTTGAGTAATAAATAGAGTCATGGGTCAAATAATAAACAAGAATACAGAAGATGAAGACAACCACTAAATCACTAGATTCTGCAGACAACTATAAAAACTGTGTCCAAAGAGTGCTGACTGCGCATTCTTCTGAGGTTCACATGCAATAGCCTACTCACGTGGGGCCCTAAAATCAAACTCAATATATATTTTTTAAAAATTGAAGTCATACGAAGTATTCACTCAAACCACAGTGGAACAGAATTAGAAATCAACAAAAGAGAGAAACTTGGGAGAGTTTCAAATATGTAAAATTAACACACCCCTAAATAACCAATGAGTCAAAGACTATGCTATAAAAGAAGTTAGGAAAGTCCTTAGATAGCAAGTCCTTGTCCAACAGGATGATTCTGTTTAAGGTCTTATTGAGGACACAAGTCCCATTCCAGGGAGAAAACGCATCCATGGGACAAAAAGAAGTATCCCCAGAGTTTTACTGCTCCTGATTGGTGTAGCAAAAAGCAGCTCAGCCAGCTCTGTGCCTGTGGAAGACAGGGGTTCTCCTCCTCTGCCTGTCTTCTCTCCTGCCTCTTCCCATTGGCTTGCCTCTACAGTGTATCCTGTGTTTTCTAGGCCACCAACATGGGCTCATATGTCATTCTCCCCCATTCATTCAGTGAAGATGGATCTCTTGAGGCTTTTCTCAAGGCAAGCTACATCTTTGGTTGTCAGTAGAAAACAAGGCATCTTTATTTAGCGAATGGATAAGCCTAGACAGGTGTGGAACACCCAGTAGGTATCCTTAGGTGCTGGGCACAGTTATGGTAGCCCAACTATGCAGAGATCCCTTCTCCTTTGCACAGTATCACCCCACTGTCTTTCTCAGCACCCCTAAACTGTTAGGCAGCAAAGTTGGATGAGCAGCCCACTTGGTAGGGAAGAGGCTAGGGCACAGCCCAGGCTGTCTCTAAATCATGCAACTAGTTAATGCTAAAACCAACATAAAACTCTACTCTACTCCCTTGGCTCCAGAGAGTGTGCTCTTTCCTGCAGACCTAAATGTTAAAAGATGGAGGAAGCTTTCATCTTCAAAAGGCTGAGGCTGGACTCAGGGAGTGATATTGGATGTTACATCAGTTGTTCTGCACAAGTTGTTCATTTGGACCACCAAGGCAGCTAAAAGATTAAAAGTTAAAATAAAAGCCTAAATAGAAATTTCTCAAAGGAATATGCTCAAAATGGTCAGCAGACACAGGAAGAATACTCAGCATCAGAAATTGTCAGCACAAGGCTGGTCAAAACCACAAAGAGAAACCACCCAGCCCTAGTAAGAATGGGTGTTTTTTAAAAAGACAAAAGATAGCAAGTCCTGGTAAGGATGTGGGGTGAAAGGAACTCTTACACAGATTGCAGGGACATAAATTAGTACAGAAGTTACAGAAGCAAGAATCAAATATTGGGCGCTCTAGAAACTCTTCAATGTGTGATGGTGGTGTCTATATGTGTGTATTTGTGTGTGTATGTGTTTTATGTGTGTGTGTGTGTGTGTGTGTGTGTGTGCTCAGAGAAAATGAACATTAGATAACAGACAGACATCTACACTCCCGTTTTCATTGAGGAATCATTTACAAAGGCTAAGAAAAAGAAGTAGCCTACATGTCTATCAACAGATGAATAGAAAACAAGGTGGTACCTGTACATCATAAATATTATTCAGCCATAGGGACGAATGAAGCCCTGGATTTATAAAACCACAGATGAACGGGAGACCATTATGTTAAGGGAACCAAGACAAGTGAATCATGATAAGACACATGTCACTGGTCTCATTTCTATGTAGCACTTACAAGTGTGGTTCTCAGAGCCTGAGAGGATGCTGTTGTTTACTAGAGGCCAGGGGAAGGAAAGGAAGAGAAAGGATACAGGAAAGTTGACTACTGCTTTCTCAGGGAGTTCCTCTTGGCTTCTACTCTGTATCTCCCAACTCATGCACTCCATTTGGGTCATATGAACGTTTAAATCAGTGGTTCTTATCTGGAAGAATGTATGTGAATGGCTTGATCTTAGAAAGGCAGCTAATACAAGCTTTTGCATTACAAAGCAGCATGGCAAGCTCTGGGAGGGAGTTGGATTGCAAAGGATGAAGAACAGAGGAACTCTGGGTGCAAAAGAGCAAGGCTTGGAACTTAGATACGTTCATGTTGAGTCCTAAGGCTTTGAGGGTTTGGTGAAGGGGAATGTGCTGAGCTTGCTGAAGGTTCATCGATAAACCCCAAGGAAGTTGCACCTGAAAAACCCATCATAGGGCATCTCCAAGGCAGAGGAACGGATGGACAGTGGGCCCATAATCACCCAGTGCCAAGGAAGGAAGAAGAACTGAGCAGGGGTCTCATAGACTTATTTGTACACCGAGTATTATACACAGTGTTTCTCATGTCTCATTATGAGGTTATAAGCTATGGTTAAAGCCAACCCTCTCTTTGCATCAAGGCATCCTTACTTTAAACACAGCTGTCTACTTTGTAATCAGAGACAGAATTAGTCTCTGAAAACCTAATAGATACAAAATTAGATTCTGAAAACAATCCTGTGTATTTGTAGAATCTTCATAGTTATTCTTCCTTTACAACTGTGACGCGTAGGCAGAATGACGTCATGATCAAACACCATGTAAAAACAGGTTTGACTCAAATTCAGTTCCCTCCCTCAGAAAACACGTTCCTCCTCTGAACTAGTGTTCAGCATTCAGTATGAGCCTGTGGGCTTGGGTCCCAGCAAGCCCTGATCTCTAAGGTTGGGTCCACCATGTGTTTCTAGCCAACAAGAAGGTACATGATGATCACTTACTCCAAGTGCTCAGGACAGGACCACAGAGGGCTGGCAGCTCGAGTCTTTGCTCTGATTTGGGACAAGTTTTCAATTTTGCGGAGTTCCCGTTCCCTCCACTGTCACATGAGCTTCCATAATGCCACTCTGAAGTCCTATGTCTGTTGTGAAGATGGTGAACAGTGAGTGATTCACACAGTGGGGACACAGTAGACACTCACTAATGGCAGTACAGAGGGTTCTTCTGTAACCTGAGGTGAGAGCAAGGGGAATTCTCTCATTTTTTGTTGGGAAGAGAACAACTGTGCGTTTACAATCGGGCATCTGCAGAGCATAGCCATTGCGTGCTTTAGTCAAAGAAACCATTCCTGGGGCCCTGTGCCCCTACCAGGCTGTAGAGGGCCATTCGAAGTGAACCCAGGACTGTGAACATGGACACATGCTGGGAGATGTCCTCTGTGGTGAACAAGCCCGTTAGAACGATCAAGCCCATAAGCCCCATTCCACCCACAGCGGTTCATTAGGAACAAAACATGACGAGTTCATTTGAATGACGGCTAATGGCAAACAGATGTGCTGGCAAAGCAAGGCCAACAAAACGCTGTCTCCAAAAGTGCAGCTATGTCCTGGAAACCCAGGGTCCTGTTTTCACTTTACGTTTCAGTCCTCCAAGTGTGAGTGAGACAGAGGATGGCTAACAGGAAACAGGGAATGAGTTTATGCTTCTGCACACTAACAGGCTCCCAGCAGGATGAAAATGAGGCTGGTGGAAAGAGAAGAGAGTTAGATAGGACTCAGGAAGCCCATCTAACCTGTGCCTACCCATGGGATGCTTGGAATAGGTTCTTCCAGAAGGTTTCGCTGTAACACAAGGAGAAGAACGTGAACATTATTTACTGAGCTGGTGTCTAGATGCTGTCAGAATTTGTGAGTGTGAACACACATGTGCTTGCATACGCACATGCATATCCAGGCATGCACGTGTGCGCCCACAAGCACACAAACAGACACGCACATTTCATAATGTCAGTCACATCTAACAGAGCAGTAGAGGGTTAGCTTTTTATTTTTATTTCTGATTTTACACTTTTGACAGTGTCAAAGTCATGCTGAGTGACTGGTGTGAGCGCCACTGGCCTGAGCTGAAGTGGGTATAGATGTTAGTGACACAACAGACATAGATAGAAGATGGTGTGCTCTAAATGCCTCTGGAATCTTCAAAACTTCTGTCTGATTTAATCGGGTGGACTGACATGGGGTGAGACAGAGGCAGCAAGATAGAAACTGCAAGCAAGGGAATAGCAAGCGCTTAAAGTCAGGCACTTCCAAAAAAAAAACCAGGAAAGGGTTTGTCAAGCACATGCTGTGGATTTGGGGTTTAGTTTAAATAAAACTAAGCTGACTTTGGTACCCATAATCTACCTCATCAAGACTGACAAACATTCTAGGGTTAGAGCCCTTGGTTGGGTGTCACTGGGGGAATCAAAGGAGGAAAAGAAAACACTGACTCTTGGGGAATCCCCATCCCTAGCTATTTTTAACTACGAGGTATATGACTGACCTGGGCCACAAAGCTGCCTGTCCTCGTGGCCCAGGGGCCTTGTCAAGAGCTTTTTCCCACATCATAAAGTACATAAATTCTCAATTAGTCTGTATCACATCCCCTTTTTAACATATTAAAGATTGTGGGTATCTCAAAGATTGCCAAGGATTTTAACAAAATAGTGACCTTCTGATTTGGATTAGAAATGTATGTAATCTTTACATAAGGAAAAAGAAAAAACAGAACCTATAGTAGGGTGTACTATATTCAATTCCAAGTGGATTAAAAGCTAAATAAGCAAATTTAAGAGAAAATATTTGGAGCTAAGAAAGGGAGGGAAAACATTTCTTAATTAAGAAAATATTTAATTTTGTTTGTGTGTATGTGTATTTATATGCATTGCACTCATGCATGCATGCGTGTGTGTATTTGTATGTATGTGTGCATGTGTATCTGTGTGTACTCATGTGTGTGTGTGCGTGTTCAGAATCCAGAACATGGCATTGGATCCCCTGGAACAGGAGTTACAAGCATATATTCGCCATTAGTGGGTGCTGGGATCTGAACTCGGATCCTCTGGCAAAGTAGCAAGCTCTCTTTCCAGCCCAGAAAAGGTTTTTTATTGATTTTTTTATTTTTGCAGAAAACTACAACATTACAAAGTATAAAAGAAAATATATTTAATTTACCTGTACCTTAGTTAAAAGCAGGTTGCATTTCTGGCTAGGGTTAAGAGAATGATAGCAAAAAACAAGCCAAAAACAACAACAGTTATACCTTAAACAGACAGGTCTAAAATTAAACAAAATTATCAAACAATGAGCATTTTAGTCTCTGGAGAGTGACTGATGCCAGGCCGTGTTGGCACATGCCTTCAGTCCTAGCAGAGGCAAACAGATCTCTGTGAGTTCAAGGACAGCAAAACCCTGTCTCAGGGAGAGGGGATTGGGGAAGAGGGAGAGAGAAAGGGAGCAGGAGCGGGGAGAGGAGGGGAGGAGGGGAGGAGGGGAGGAGGGGAGGAGGGGAGGAGGAGAGAGACTTAAAGCAAATAAGCATGAATTTCCACTGGAAACCTGAGCACAAACAGGGGCCCCTGCAGCTGGAAGTTGCTAGGGCTGCTCAGTGTGTGGACTTACCAGGGCAGTGCTGGCCGTGAACACTAGAAGATTTGCTGCTATAGGGGCTAGGGGCTTTAACTAGATTTGGGGGTGAAAATGAATGGCCAATGGTGTTTTTAACAAAATAAAGATTGAAACAGGAAAGGAGTGGCCCAGAAGAGTGTTAGCCTGGCACTGTTGGTCCAGGTAGCAATTCCTGGCAGAACAGCCTGGAATTTCAGGGAGATATTTTGGCAATTAGAAAGCCATAGAAGACTTTCATAGGCTCAGTACACTCCCGTGTAAAACTGGAAATGCTATGTGCAGACGGAAGACACTGGAAAGTCCAGGAGAAGTACAGGCCAGGATCCTTCTGGTACCTGGCCAGTCCCAAAGGTGCAACTCCTCCTGTACATCCATCCACAGAGGTTGGAGGTCCCCCACGCTTTAACATTTCCGAGCACAGACCCTCCTTACTATTCAGATGGGTAAGGGCGGGGGTGGACAAGCCATAGCAAGCATCGGGGGCCATATAATGTCAGGAAGCCTGTCTGCAGACAATTCCAGACAGATTAATAAACAACTCCAGAAACTCTCAAGGCAGAAAGCTTCATAGCTCTTTTGATAAATCATTAAACATTCCAATATCCAATAACAAAATAAGTATAAGATGTGAAGAGGGAGATAAAAAGAGCCAAGAAGTTTGTAAAAATGTATAAAAACAGTGAACGGAAGCGGAATATAAATACTGCGAGCATACTTCTCTGAGCATATAAAGACTTCAATTCGTTTTCTGCTAGAGGATTCAAGATCATGTTTAAAGAGGTAAAGGAAAATGTAAGGGCAGAAATCTCACAGCTACTGCATCTTTATAAGTAAGGAAATCAGAAAGAGAAACAGGTGTTAATCATAACAGTTCCGCTGGAAAAAATCACTAAGAGATTTTTTAAAAGGTATTTGAAATGAATTCAATGATTGGTTCATAACCATTTATGTTCTGTAAAATCGGAGCGAAAACTAAGGTAAGAAAATGGAGAACCAGGTGTTCTATGGGACAGCATCAAACTCTCCCTATAGTATACGTTCCTCAGCAGTGTTGGAAAGAAAAGCATCTACCACCTCGGCCAGTGACAGCGACTAGGCTCAACTGATGGCTTCTAGATGGCTTGAGTGAGATTCCCGTGGCCCTTGTGGTTACAAATGTTCTCTCATTCGTTACTGCACAGCAAAGGCACACTATCCAATCCCTTTAAAAGGAGCATCTGCCTGCCTCTATTCCCTTCCCTGTGTTGGTTTCTCAAGGTCGAAGTGCAGGGAAGCATTGATTTGCGGTTACGTTTGGACTTGGCGGTCCTTTCCTGGGCCACTTGAGGAAAGAGAGAAGGCCAAGTGCCTGCCTTGTCAAAGGGACCTCTACTCACAAATCTGACATGGGTGGGAAACGGCTCTGACAGAAAGGGAGACTGTCTCTCTCAGGCCTTCCGAACTGGAATGTGACTTTTTGTTTTATTTCAGTGTTTGCCTTTCTAAACTTTCATGTCACCAGAAAAAAATAAAACATTTAAAACACTAACATATTTTAAATATGCAAATTCCATTCCCAATAAAAATAAAATAATTTCATATTGAGATACGAAATTATCATAGTGGAGCTAAATGTTTTTTTTTTAAGGTAGAAAGTATTTGTGTCATGTTACAAAAGAAAGATCAAATGAACTTTATTGCAGTTCGTTAAGATTGAATTTCATTAGTTCCTGAGTGGCGCTGCATTTCAATGTGTTATATAGTTAAGTTTGCAGTTTCATAAAATGCCATTTTTCAGGTCTAAGACTAACAAAGGTATTTTAAAATCCAACAATGATAAATATTGACTAACGAATATTGACATGGGAATCATCTTATCATAGCAGGGGGCTGTAAACTATTGGAACCCCTTCGGGGAGTATGGTAACAGCTAATCAGTATGAAAATAGACTTAAGCTTTCCACAGCCTGGCAAATCCTGCCCTGGTTACGCATGTGGAGAAACGCCTGTGTCTATACTCAATACAAACATGAAGACCAGCATGGGTGCTTCCGAGAGTGCCGTATTCAAAGCACCTCAAGTGTCCACTAACCAAAGAAGCTGTAATTAATATCTAATGGACTTTTTCTGAGGTCTCACTTCCCAGCACTGAAGCCTAATAATTCAGACCTGCAGTTATTAAACCAATCTCAAGACACACACAGCACAAGTGTGTGCACAGGACGACTCCATTGCAACAGATAAAAAATGCACAGTTAAGAGTTGGTGTTCTGGAAACCTACACACCTCTGTGGTGAGACGTGAACCAGGAAAGCTCAGGGCAATGGCAAATGAGAGAAGTCACTTCCAGTGAAGACAAGTTGTTCACTAAGAGTGGAGACACAAAGGACACAGTGATACTGCAAACACTTTGCTTTTTAGCCGGAATGTCTAAGGTTATTTTTATTAATCTTTCTACTTTTTGTAGACAGGAAACAATTAAAAAATATAAAAGAAAAAATTTAATTCAGTATTATTATAAAAAATTGACATAGTGCCACTTCCAAATATTGATAAATTTGATTTTGTACACAGCTTTAAGTATTGAGAAACCCCAAATTATTTTCTTTTTAATTTTTATTGTACATCTTTATTTCACATGACACTATGCTATACAGGATCATCTCCATATGAAGATATATTGCACTCTGAGTATATTCCTCTCTCTACTCAACAACTTTTTCCTCTCCTCCTAAGTCTCTAGATAGTTTTGATTCTATTTTCATGTCATATATATATATGCATGCATAAATATAGTCATATATTTACAAATATAAGTCATATGTATGTATAACATATATGCAACACACACACATAAAATACAGGAACCACACATGAGAAAAATCATATTTGGCTTAGACTGGCTTAGTTTGCTTAATACAATTATGTCCATCCAATTCATCCATTTTCTTGGAAACAACAAAGTTGCTTTTTCTTTATGGCTAAAACAGTCCATCATTTATCCATCACAGACTTTCTCTAACTGTTCTTCTGTTGACTGCAGATATCTCTGTGATATGCTGACTTGCAGCCCATACTTGGAGGAAACACCCAGGAGTGCTATAACTAGGTCACAGGGCAGACCGACTTCTACTTTCCTGAGACGCCTCCGCACTGATTCCCTACCTGGAGTACATCAGAGTTCCCTTCTGGGCATCTTCTCCAGCACCTGTTACAGTTTTATGTTTCATTTTGCTTTTTGTTGTTGTTTATGACTGACATTCTGTCTGGCTTGAGAAGGAATCTCACAGTGTAGTTTTAACTGAGAGACCTCTGAGGGCTAGTGAGTTTGAACATCCTACTATGTGCTTACTGAGAGACCTCTGAGGGCTGGTGAGTTTGAACGTGTTACTATGTATTTGTGTCCTCTTTTGAGAACTGCTCATCCCATTGAACTTGTTGCTGGCCCTTTGTGTCCTCTTTGGAAAATAGCTCATTCCACTAGTCTACTTACTGACTGGATTCTTTGATATCATGTTTCATTTTCCTGTGAGCTTTTGTTGCTTTGACTTTTTGATTGTCATTAAAGTTGTTGTTTGTATATTCCAGGCATCTATCCTCTGTCAGACACACAACTGGCAAAGATTTCCTTCTTCCTGTATCATTTTCCCAATTAACTGTTTCCATTGGGTTTGGAAGCTTTTTAGCCACCGGAGACCCCACATGTCAGCTGTTGATGTTATTTCATGACTGCCTGCAAATGTTGAGAGCCCTCAGCAGTTGAGAGCGCCTGTGTATGCCAATGTCTCCAACTATATTCTGCACTTCTTTTCTCTAACACTTTCAGAATTCCAGATCTTAGGTCTTTGATTCTTTTAGAGGTAAGTTTTTATAAGGAGAGATGGAGATCTTCTACCTGTGGACATCCAGTGTTCTCAGCATCATTTGTGGAAAAGACCATGTTTTCTTCAGTGTATTTCAGCAGCATCTTTGATAAAAATGGATGGCTGCAGCTGTGTGGGCTCATACAGGACTCTATTCTACTCTATTTTATAGATCTGTGAGTCTTTTGTTCCAGAAGAATGCTCTTTAAAAATCTATATTACTGCTCAGTAGTAAAAATTGAAATCAGAAATTATGGTGTCTTCAGCATTGTTTTTTTTTTCCTTGGGATTGCTCTGGCTATCTGAAGTCTTTTGTGCTTCCATATGAATGTTTAGATTATTTTGTGAGAAATGGCTTTGTGATTTTGATGGGGATTGAGTTGGATTGGAGATTTTGTTTGATAATGTAGCTATTTTACAGTCTTCATTCCATCTTCTAGTGTGTTCAATGTTGCAAGTTTCCACTCTGTGATCTTTCTCATATTTATGTTTACTTCATGGTTTTTAGATTTTTATTTTGAGGCAACTGTGCATGGATTTATTTCTCCACTCTTTCCCCAAACCTGTAGAAACTCAAATGTAAAAAAAAAAAAAAGTCATTTTTAGCCCAGAGGGCGCCAAACACCAGCTCACCCTGCCTGCCTTGGCTATTGCAACTGATAAGTCCTGCTGTTCTTTCCCTTTCAGGACAGAAACTCCAAAACTTCTCTGAGTACTCTGGAATATGAGAAGTTTTGAATATAACTTTTTAATATGCTATAACAATATCATTTGTGACTTCATTAACCACGGTGCTATTGGAGTGCTGAGAACAATGTGCTAAGACTTAAGACACTTTGGAATAGAATCCGGTGCAATAAATGTTCACAAAGGAGAGATAGACTTGATATGACATTATCAAATCAATATGTTTCAAAATATTAGAGATAAGTAGGAGACAAGACCTAGCATGAGTATACCATCTGGCTTACTGAATAGACTAGTGCATCAGCATTCATTTCTAGGTTACAATATGCAAATGACATATTGATAAATACCACACAGTTTCCCCACCCTCTTAGTGACACTGAGCCATAAGATGATTGGTCTACATCAGGCTTCATTTCAATTAGGGAATAAATGGGGGGAAGGGTGGCTGCTGAGCACACTGGGTGGGGGAAGCATTCTCTATTCGCCACATTATTCATCATTTCCTGCTGCTTCCATCTAGGTTTTGAGAAGTTAGTCTGAAGGAGGATTTCCTGCAGAGCTTGTTAAGACACACTTACAAGATGCACTGTAGCACTGTAGTACTGCACATAGGAGGTGCTCAGGGAATGCCAACTGCTATCCTGGTGCTGATAGCTTGCTTTGCTATCAACACCAGTGCCTTGCCTGAGTTTCCCATAAAAGACAAAAGATTAATCGAGTGAAAAAAATCACCCAATAAACTTTTCAGATTGCAGGCAGTTGGTTGTGTGTAAAGAACCCATCTCGGTATTTTGGGATTTGGACATAGAACCTTAGGCTGTCTTTAAACAGCTGCATCCTGCCCACTTAGTAATTCTTTAGAAAAAAAATACCAAGAATTACTGGATGCCATAAAACTGATTGTGTATTGAACTAATTTGAACATTGGCTCACTTGTTCACATCTGCAGAGCTAGTGTTCTGTTAGGTGACCAATCTGTTTATCACACAAACCCCAGCCACACCCTGTCACTAGCCCATGATTTTATATGTGAGATGGGTCTGACACTGAATCTGAGACGTGCTCTCAGAACAGGACCTATGCCCTAGATTCCTTGAATGGTGCAGAGAGAGTCGGATGCTAGACTCCCATCTCCTTTTCATTATCTGTCTAATGAAGGGGACCAAGTACATCTTTGTGCTGTCTGTGTTTAATAAATATGGAGACCATTTACTACATCATGGGAATGGAGTCCACAAAGTCTTAATGAAAATAAAGTGCATAACAGGAAAAGAAGGTGCAATATATTTTGGGCTCTCGTGTGGTCATGAGGATAGATCCTTCCCAAGAGAGCATAACAGAGGACCATTTTAGTTGCAGATGTGGAATGAATGTAGCTTCTAGCTACATATTTTCTCTGGCTTTGACCATGTGAAACACAGATGTTTTACAAATCATCTTTCTATTAAGGCTGTGATAACCCAGCATAGTTTGAAAATGGTCCCATGTTTTCAATTAGATTGTTTCCAGTGTAGAATGCTGTGGACAGAACTGGCTTTAGAAGGTGGTTTCTAACTTATTTTCCCAGAGTACCCAATCCAGTAGCCTCTGGAAACCAGGAGACAGTAGAACCCTCACTGCGTGTGAGAGTCTCCTCACACAGGACAAATGAGGAGATGTGGTGTGGATGATTCCAGGAAAGCAGAGCATCAAGGGGCAAGTTCAAAGGAACCTGCCAAAGCTGTGTCCTCCAGGTCCAGTTACAAAGCGCCTGTGTTAGCTCAGCTACCACTATAGTCCACAGGAGTATGCAGAAAAAATGAGTTTTCCAGGAATTAGCTGGCAGTGTCTCTATCTCTGAGGAAACTGTTGATCTCACATGAAGCACAGTCACAGAATGAGCTCAGTTACAGGTTGTTTGATTGCAACTGACTTGAGGTCCTCACCACCACTTCCTGAGCACCTCCCCGCTGGGTCCTTAGTGCATGGTCTGAAGTTACTCCCTCTTTATGAGCGCTGCCTCCATTACTCTCAACAGACAAGCATAGATTTGGCTGAAGCCATTAGAACAGACCACAGGAATGGAATCTTGTAGACATCACTATTCCAGTAATATAATAATCCAAAACCTGTATTTGAAATTACTCAGTTTCTGATACCTATATCTAGGCCACAAAAATATTCTAATCAAAAAAGGATACAAGTTGTACATCCCTTATTAAAATGCTTGGAACAGAACTTTTTTCAGATTTCGGAGAATTGAAATTTTTTGAATATTTGCAAACATTTCGCAAGCTGAAAAATCTTAATATGAACATCTGAAATGTTCCAGAAATCCTAAGCCATTTGGGAATCATGACAGTCTTCACAGAGATTCAGAATTCTGAACACTTGAGATTTTATACTACCAGACCAGATAATGCCTAATGCGTACAGTAATTTCCGTATTGCATTTGCAGGCTGAACTCCAGTCCGAGCAGAAGGACAACGACCCACCTGCTGGTGCAGTCTCATTTGCTTGGATTTTCCACAACTGCCTGCAAGAACCTAAGAAGTGCTCACCCAAGGATATACACATGCCCACACTTGCCTCTGACTCAAAGGAAAGTAAATATCTCAAGCCATTCTAGATCTTAAAAAAAAATCCCCAATGTGGCTTGGGCTCAACTCTGAGCTTTTCTGTCAAGGCATCTGTGTCCAGGTTAAAGATGATTTGGGTTTTACCCCAAAGCTGAGCCTTTCCCAAGCACTGGGAAAAATTCCCACAGGAGCCTTGAGGAAGCAGGAAACAAGTTGAGTGTCTCGAAGGCATTTCTAGGCTCTCTCCATTAACATCTCCGAAGCCTTACTGCTGGTTTCTCACACTCGCATACCCTCAGGAGTAAACTGATGTTCAAAATAGAACCAAACGTTTGCTCAGCATCCTCTAGTTATTGGCCAGAGCAAGTTATTTTGATTCCACATCGAGTGGGGCTGTACCCCTGCTTTGCTGCATTGTGCGCCTTACATACTGAGCCCAATCACTCATGTGATCGCTTCATCAGTGGAAGGTCATGACCCCACAATGTTGAGGCTAGTGGCTGTGACATCATCTTCTCCAGACCACTCATTTTCTAGAGGGCTCTGCAGTCCGAAGGGCTCCCATGGTCTGGGAAAGTTCACAGAACAAATGAGTCATAGTGCAGACTGCAGCCGAGGGACGCACAGCTCAGGTCTCTGAATCTTTAGACGTCTCTACTCCTGCTCTTCTTCACCTTTATTCTGCAGGGGAAGAAAATGCAATGGAATTAGCATTGCCAAAAGTCTATCCCTCTAGGGGAGCTTTTGTTTCTACAAAGTGATAAGCGTATCAGTTTGCAACAGGCATCTGACGTTTAGAGGTCTTAAATATCCAGTGAGCTTATTAAAGAGAACACTCAGTTTTGGTGGAGTTTTTTTCCCTAATAAAAATTTATCTTACAAACAGGAAATTAAAAATTTCTGACCAATTCAGCCACCCAAGCCCTGACAGACTCTGCTCATAAGATGATGTGAGGGTGTGAGGGCTTCAGGGGTAGAGTACAGAGATTTTCCCAGATTGGAAGATGCAGCTGGTGATGTTAGTTAGACACATGTTAAAAACCATACCCTGTCCCACACGTGAATAGTGTGGATCTCTTCCCCTCTTCGTGTGCAGAGTTAGACATTCCTTGGGACTTACTTAAAAACAAACAAGCAAATAGGGCTGAAGATGAACTGGCAGGACTTAAACTCCTGCTTTGTAAGTATCTGACAAGCTATTTAAAAGGAAACAATGATATCCATGCCAAGCATCGTCTTACCCATGAGCCTGTGCGGTAATACCTTCCCAAGCTCATGCCAGTGAAGTTCACATGGAGACAGTGTAGACATCCATCAAGTGACCATACCTCTCTTTATTCAAGAAGTCCTGATGCACATGTGTACCTAGCCTCTTTTTCTGTACTCTGCTCCTGCACACCCTCCTGCACATTGCAAACCAGACATGGACAATCCCAAGAAATCTTTTTAACTTTTTTTCTTTTTTTCTAGAGATCCTGCCAAGGACAGAGATGTGAACACCGGAGAAGACTGAATAATTGAGCAAATGGCGGAGCTCTAAGACAGCTATGGTGACTTCAGACCCACTCACCTAGATCTGGATCTGCAGAACCAGTCCTTCACTAAGTCCACTTCCTTCTAGAACCCTGGTTGTACTATTGTCTTCTGCTTCTCTCAGGGGAGGTCTCAGGTATTGGCTGGATTTGGTACCACGGAGAGTTCTCCTGCCTCAGCACCACCACTCAGTGGGCAGCAGTTTGGCAAACAGAGATAAGCTCTTAAGGAAAGTACATTTAAATCACATGGCCTCTTCTATCCCATCTCCTCACCATTCAGAGGAATGTGGATCACAAGTTTTTATCCCGTCTCATCCTCTGGTCTATGACTTGGCCTCTCTGAACTCTGACACGACCATCTTGTGTCTACAGTCAAAAGGTTCAGATGTCTGAGTCGGAGCATGGTAGGGGATTCTGTTTTCTTCTTAGTCAGAGAGTAAGCACATCTCACCATCTGGGAAGAACCTGGATGATCTTTTTGGTGCCCACTAAACAGATTCTCTCTGACAAAGGGCCGAACAACCTGTCTTTGAAAACAGTCACAGATTCCTTACTTAACCCAATAAACACTCCATTACATGTCCCTACTACTAAGCAAGGGTGTGTGTGTGTGTGCGTGTGTGTGTGTGTGTGTGTGTGTGTGTGTGTGTGTGTGTGTGCGTGTGTGTGTGTGTGTGTGTGTGCGTGTGTGTGTGTGTGTGTGCGTGTGTGTGTGTATGTGTTTGCGTGTGTGTGTATGTGTGTGTGTGCGTGTGTGTGTGTGTGTGCATTTAAATATCTCTTTTGCATTGAGCAAACCCTCTTCTCAAGAAGATGTGCTCACTGACCTTAGTTTCTGTCTTAGTTTTCAAATATGGTGGTGACATTGGAGTGTGGCATGAGTATCATCTCTGATCTGAGAGAAGCTGTGTGCCTTTGGTGTGATGAAGGGGAGGGGCCTCTCTATGAGGAGAGCAGGGATCAGCATTCTCACCTGGCCAATGGAGAAGGTTGGAGCAGCAATTCCTTCACTCCTAAGTTTTCTTATGTTCTGAATGCTTTGTGTTTTAACTTTTAAAATTGGTTCTTTGGGAATCTTACAATGTATTTTGATAATATCCATCCCCTCCTCCAGCTCCTTTTAGATAGATGCACTTCCTATCCTTACCCAGACAACTTGTGGCCCATTTTATTTTCATGACATCAGGTACAATTTGTGCTGCACACCTCATCTTGGATATGTGACTGCTCACTGGAACTTTGACTTACAGGGCCACACTCCCATGACATCTATTGCAGCAGTACCATGCCCTGCCAGGATGCTCATCACTGTAGCTCTCAGAACTCACAGCTAGTTAAGACTGATGACTGTGTTTCTCCTCTAGGAGTATGCACAGCACCTTTCACCACTACCAAAACCAGACAGGAGAGCAAAAGCTTCTATGCCAGCTTGATAGCTCAAGCTCCTGGGATCATGTATACTGTTTCTTCATCAGTAATGTCTTATTTACCATCAAGTTCCAAAGGGTAGTCAAGAGTATTGACAGTAGCCTACAAGGTTTGAGAGCCTGTAGGATCCCACTGGCCAATGACTTTAAAAGAAGTAACTTATTTCTGACACTGGTCTTTTTTTTTATTAATTATCATATGGTGTTTATCATGTGGGAACATCATTATCCTGTTGGATGGTGACTCCTATATATGCTTCCTATGACATTTTCAAAACGGCCTTTATTGTTATCTAACCCTCTTCTATTTTGTCTTTCCATCTTCCACCCTGATTTAACTTATATTTTTCCATTATTTCCTTTTGACCTTTTATACCCATTCATTCTATCCTGCCTCCCCTGTTTCTTGACCTCTATGTATATTCCAAAAGAATCACACACATCTGAAGATTCAAAGATGACATCCACAAGGAGAAAATATTGAGCATTTGTCCTTCTGGGTCTGGGCTTCTTCACTCAGAATAATTGTTTTTCATTTTTATTCAGTTACCTGTGAGTTTCTTCTTCTTCTTCTTCTTCTTCTTCTTCTTCTTCTTCTTCTTCTTCTTCTTCTTCTTCTTCTTCTTCTTCTTCTTCTTCTTCTTCTTCTTCTTCTTCTTCTTCTCCTTCTTCTGTCTTTGTTTTTGAGACAGTTCTTTAGTGTGAATTAATTACTATCATTCTTAGTTTAATTATTGTATTGACTCCTACAATTCAGGTTTGTTTGTTTGTTTGTTTCTGATTTTTAAAAGGCTATGGTCTTTTAACCTCCACCCTGTCTGGTCTGGAACTCACTGTGTAGTGGAGGACATTTATTTATTTGTTTATTTGTTTACTTAGACAGAGTCTCACTATGTAACCTGGCTGACCTGGCATTATGTAGACCAGGTTGGCCTAGAACACACAGAGATTTGCTTGTCTCTGCCCCTGAGTCCCATCATGTCCAGCTTTGGTTTTCTTAATGACAGAATAATATTTCATTGACTACAAACGTTTTTACAATACATTCTGTATCTTTTGCAATTTGTTTTTTTTAATGTCTTAAATGTATTAATCTCAACTTACCCATGTCTATTGTAGGTAGAAAGCAGCTGTGTTCTTTATTTTTCCCAGGAAAACACTTAATCAGTAGTATCCATCCCCCATCTGTGTTGTGTATAGATTTCTCTGAATGTAGACATTCTGACATGGTGGAATGCTTGTTAAGATTCAGGAAGTCAACAACTTATAAAACTCAGAAAATTCCTGAAACTTAACAGATTCACAGGGCTTCTTTCAAGGTTGTATAAATAGTAAGGAGTACTGATGGAAGGGCATTCCCATTTTCTTTTTTGTTTTTTAACTTTTTATTGATTCTTTGTGAATTTTACAACATGTACCCCAACCCCATTCATCTCCCTGTCCCTTCTGCCCTCTACCCTTGAAACCTCCTCTAAAAAAGAAAACAAAAATAAAAAGTTAAATTTAAAAAAAAAGATTAAAAAAAGAAAGAAAGAAAGAAAACCTCTTCTGCATGTGTCACAGTGTGTCTCAGGGTATATATGCTTTTCTCCAAGATGTTTACTTGCAAATGTTCATTGCAGTGAGTCACTGTTCTGGTTCTAGGCCTCTGGCTTCTGCTGTACTATCAATATTGGATCCTCACAGGGACTCATCTCAGATATCCTGCTGTTTGTTGCCCTGTGTCATGGAGGTCCTGAAGCTTTGGATCCACAAGACCACTCCCCTCACATGCTCCAACCATTCTTAGGTGGCATAGATTTTGAGGTTGGCCAACTCAAAACCCTGGCTCTGGGCCTGGAAGATGCCTGAGCTGGTCAGCCTGCCAGCTCTCACACATACACACCACCAGGGCCAGATCTCCAGCACTGCCCCAGCTAGCTCATTCAATGTTAGCAACCAGCAAGAGTCAGGGCCATCTCTCCCTCTCTGAGGCCACCTGGGCCAGCTTTACTGTGCTGTGCAGGTGCAGGTGCTCTTCTGAGTGCTGCAGCCAATGAGAGGCAGGGTCAGCTTTTCACAGTCCTGGGAAATCAACATGATCCCAGGGGGAAGCCCCAACCTTTGGTGGTAACATGGACCACAGATATTGACACAGACCCCTGCTGCTGCATGACCATGAGTCCAGACATGTCCCAGAACTTCACCATGGCCTCAGGTGGCAGTGGCCTACTCACATCAGGCTTCTCCTCACCAACCTCATGTCTCTAGTTTCACCTCTCTTCATAGTGCACAAACCATTCTGTTTCTCTTTCTCTTCATCTCTCCACTACACACACTTGCACAGCATAGTGGTGTTTATGGTCGGAGGCCCACTTGGTGGCAGGCAGGCCTCTGGGTGTCTTCTACCTGCCTACACCAGATAGCAGTAGGCAGGCCTCTTGACTTTCCCACTTTTCAAACTGCCTACAAGTTGTACAGAAAAGTCCAAGGTTCCAGTTTTTGTGAATGTACACTCATGCTGGAGTAAACTTTCTATGATGCTGCTGCCTTTGGGTTTCCATGCTCCTGTATGTAATCCCTTATTCCCAGTCCTGTAGACTGTCCATGTAGACTCATTGGTCTTCCAAGTTGGACATTAATGGCATTTTACTTTGTTCCTTTGTTAGTCCTTTATCTAGGGTGAGTAGACACGTGTTCAGTCCTCCCTGGGAGTAGTGTTGCACAACACTCTGCTATAGGGAGTTTTCCATCATGTTGGAGTTCATCAATTTAGACTCAGTTTCTCTATTAGGGCTCTTGAGGTCTGCATCTGATTCAGTCATGTGTCTCATTTTCTCCTTGTCCAAATTGATGTGCCAGTGAGTGTGATACCCAGGGTCAGTGTTTTTCATTAAGACACCGAAAAGTGGCCACATGTGTCTGTCTGTCTTTCTGTCTGTCCGTCTTTCTTCTTGGGCTTTATATCCACATTCTTTTCCCACACCACACAATTTACAACACTATTCCCTTTTGAGTCAAGTCCAGCTTAAGAACTTAGCCAATGTGCTTGTAAAGCCAGTCCCTCTGTGGGGCTTGCTTCTTAATAAAGTCCTGGCGTTGTTATCCCACTAAGCAGGAGCCCACAAACAGAATTACACTGTGGTCAGAACAGCACGGGGACTGAGTCAGCTGGAACTCAACTGGTCCAGCAGCAGCCAAAACAGCTGCTTGCAAAGTTCCAAGACTCGTGTGGTACTGAAGAATGCTTATGGCAATGACTATACCTTCTAGGCTCCACGGTGAGTTACAATGGTCTACATTGTCTCCCCATGCTTCTCTAGGCAGTTGAATCAATTTGCTAGGTGGGTCCTCCCAGATCTTCAATGACCAGCTTCCAATTCAGAACTTCCATGTACGTGCAGTGGGGTTGGTTGGGAGATATGTAAATATGCTATGCCTACCCCAGCTAGAGACAAGCCCTGAGTGAGCTTCTGCTATTTGACATGATGTTGGCTCACCCGTGCTCAGCTTGTGACTACAGGTGTTTGAATGCACATAGCTCCATGTGTCTTCACTAGCCTCCAGAACTCAGGGTACTGGGTGTTACAACATCCCCATCTTCCCTTGAGGAAATGGCTTAGTGAACTGTTGTGCTTATGACTGCCATCTGTCACCTTGGTGAACTCACAGTCCCCAGCAATTCATTATATTCTTTAACAGAAGTTTCAGGAACAAGTAAAACATTGAAGCTAAGTATTGATGAAGACTATATCTTAATCATTTGTCACTCAACAAAAGCCCAGTTCTTTGGGAAATTTATCTCAGAAGTTTAGATATATAGGATACAGGGGTGCAGTATGAGCAGACTAATATGATCTAAAAACTGAGAGGTATAAAGTCTCATCTCTCTGTTGGAGCTGAGCAATAGTCTGGAGTTCAGACTCACCAGCTGGAGTTGTGGACAAGAAGGATCCACACCGTGCTGAAAAGGAACCCAGCAAAGGATGTAAAGAAAGGAATCGGCACTCCATGAGGAAGGGGACAAGCCAAGAACAAAGAACCAAAGATGGACAACATGCCAGTGAATCCCTATCACCCAGAGAAGACCACAAACCTAAAGGGGGAGTAGGCAACCAGAAGGGGGAGTAGCAACTGAGAGCAGCAACCTGATGTATTAAAGGTGGATCAGAGCATAAGTTGATCTGCATTGGTCTATGGCTACCCTATGAATGTGGCACCCATCAGGGTCCTTCTGTTCATGGATTTAAAAGTGTCCCGCATGTTAACGGGACAAATCTTTGGTGTTACACAATCGACCTACTTGCAACTCATTGTGTGGCTCTGAGACGCCCACTTAACCTCTCCAAGAGAGCCTGCTCACCTCATTTGTAAAGTGAGGAAGGCAGGCCAGTGTATTCCCACTGCACTCTTAAAATAACTAATTCTATGAAGAGACAGTTCAAGGAATATTAGCATGCCAAAAACACATATTCAAGCAGAACATAATTAAAATATAACACTAAATCACAATGGAGTTTATTCTGGATGCAGCATCTACTTGCTTTTTGGATTACCTAGTCTCAACAGAGTTTTCAACATCCACCAGGCAATTCCCACGGTGAAGTCCCTATAAATCTATGCCATGGAGCCTGTCCATTTGACTCATAATGGGCTCACTGTGTATTAGGGAGATGCTTCCCAAGGTCTGTGTGAAGGGAACACACACCAACACTGATGGCAGCGTAGGTATGTTTCCCAGAACTGAGAATAACCCATCTTGGAGCACTGTTCTGAAAACCGTTTAGGTCTCCATAGTAAGAGTGGATGTGAGCCAAAATGTACATTCAGAGCTTCTCTGTTGCCAAGTGGGAAACTGGAAACACACAGAAAGAGGGACTCAATTTTACATGCCTGCGCATTTTCTTCCTTTAACTCATCTTTGCTAATGAAATGTAGACTTTGGTGCAGCCAACACCAAGCCTGGTACAAGAAGGGTGCCTTGATAGACCTACCGATAGAATGAAGCACTTATCAGAGCATATGGTGCTGGACCTGGTACAATGGTCTTGACGAGACATGCCACCGACTTAACAACTTAGGAGAGTCCAAAATCTGACACTCTTAAAGGACACAACACTAAGCCCCCTTTGATGAGAAAAGCAGTAGAGACCTCTATCGCCATATAGTAACAGCAAGGTCAGTGCCAGAGCCATAGCAGAGACACCTCCTGTGGCAGTGACAAGTTTCTGTCCACACAAGGGCACTGATGCTTGAAGCCCAGTAGAATCAGAATGGTAGCCAGATCTGAAATATGATTTCCCCCTAAGGTTCTGTATCTAGTTGACAGGAGTTTCCCTTAGAAACTCTTCTTTAGGATTAAGTCTGGACTTTTTGGTTCAAAAACTACATCTCTAGTTATAAAAATATCTTTAAGAATTATTATAAGAAGATATGATCAACTCTAATTCTGTCATTTGAAGTTTTTCTCCTTGTGACAGGATTAGAGTAGATATGAAGAGAAGATGAAGAATGGGGCTCCTGGATGGTAGTGACTCTTCTTGCTATGTTTAGATTCCACTGAGGAGAGGCAGCCACACTGCAAAGGAGGCTAAAAAATGGATTCTGCCTGTGTTCCCAGGAGGAAAGGAAAATGAGGTCTGTATAACACATGCCCTGGGCTTTTGCACATCTTTCACCTCTGTGGAACTGCTAGAGACAACATGTACTTGGCTCTGGCATTTCTGTCAGAGTACCACAAGTGATTCAAGCAAGATCGGCTTGTCTTTTCTATGTCCCTCTTAAAAATTGTTATCTGTGATTCACAGGGATTTCTGCCTTCCTCCTCACTTGACTTCTATGCTCTGAAACCCTGCAAAAGACTGTCTTGGCATCATTAGTCTTTAATTTGTCTGTGCATTGAAACTTTATATCTAGGTTGCAACTATCATTAAAGTTATAATGTTTTATAACTGCTAATTATTTAGCAATCCTTTCAATAAGAATGCTTTACACTGGACTCTAGCTAGTAAATTGAATTTAGTTCCTTAATATCATGGCTTTTTGTCAAGTTACTACACACATTTCAGTGAATAAGGTCATCTGGCCGGGTGCTGTTTGATGATGAGCCTGGGGTTTGGGGTAAGGATGAGCCACAGGGTTTTTCATAAGTGAAAATCTAATTTTGTGGCACAGCTCTGGAGATCTATATAGGCATAGATTCTTCTAATCCTTCTATAATGGCTCTTATAATGGTAATATTCTTTATTATTCATCATCTGCCCCACTACCCTCTCTCATCCACCCTCTTGTTTCTTGGTCTCCCTATAATCCCCTAATCCTCTCTGCTCGTTCTGTGCCCTCTGTTACTCTCCCCTGCCTGTAATATATACTCTTCCTTTCCACTTTCACAACGCCATAGCACACATACATGCATACATATATGCATACATACATGCATGTGCACATACATAATACATGAATTTTATGACATTAATACACATTAACATATTAAATCCATTTGTGTATATGAAAGACAACATCTATTTGCCCATTTTGAGTCTGCCTTATTTAACTTCACATAATTACTTCCAGTTCTGTCTATTTTTCTACAAATGTCTATTTTTCTACATTCTTCTTTAGGATTAAATAAAACTCCATTGTCCATGCATACTCCACATTTTCCTTTTTATTATTTTTATTGGGAGGGAGGGATGGAGAGAAAGAGAGAGAGAGAGAGAGAGAGAGAGAGAGAGAGAGAGAGAGAGAGAGAGAGAGAGAGAGAGAGAAGACAACTTGAAGGACTTTGTTTTCTCCTTCTACCACGTGGGGTCTGGGGCTCAAACTCAGGTCACCAGGCTTGGCCACTCATGATTTCACAAAACATGCAGGCAACTCAGCAGCCCTACATTATTATTTGGGGATCTCTACACCCAGTTCTTTAATGGCTACCCTGGCTTGCACTCCCACAGCAGTGAATAGGATTCCTCTTCCGCGCATCCACAGCGGCAATGCTGCCTTGGTTGTCTTGCTGACAGCTGCTTTGGTGGGATGAGAGGACCCAAAGCATTCATGTTTTCCCCACGGCTAAAGATACCGAACACTTTTCTAAGTACTTGTTGGCCATTTGTAATTTTTTTTCTTTTCTTTTGAGAACTGTATAAAGTAGCTTTCTGATTGTGTGTGTGTGTGTGTTTGTGTGTGTGTGTCCTTTGTGAGTACCGATTGTTTCCATAACTCTGCAGAACATTTTGAATTTTGTGTAATAACTTCTTAAATTTTAGGGACATTGTCCTATTTTGGGTCATTTTCAGAACAGTTTCACACATGCTGTATCTGGCAGTGTTTTCCCCTCTGCAACTTCAAAAGCTTCCGGCCTTACAGTTAAGGTCTTTGGTCCCTTGTGGAGTGGTTTTTTTTCATGTGAGGTAAGAGATATGAATTTCTTTCATTCCTCTACATATGGATTCTAGTTTTCTTTCTTTCTTTTTAATATAATTTTTATCGATTCTTTGTGATTTTTTTTGCACCGTGCACTCCAATACCTCTCATTCCCCAATTCTTCCATGTGGATTCTAGTTTTCTTAGCACCAGTTGTTTAAGGCTGTCTTTTGAAGTGTTGTTTATCTATCTCATACATAAAGAAGAATGAAGCTTTTGCTAGTTTTTAATTCTTTCACTTGGAATTCATTTAATCTACTCTTTGGCATCTGTTACTTTGGGATTTGTAAGTTTGGGGAGTCTGGTTGTCTTGGTTATAAATCTATTTATTTATTTTTGCTTTGGGTCTTGCAGATGTGGGAACTAGGTCATTAATTAGATTTTTCTTTTATCTTCATTTTTTTTCAATGGAAGTATTCGCGATGCCCTAATTGGACTAGAATTAGTAGAATTGAGGTATCCCTTTTCTTACTACCACCACCACCAATAGCAATAATAACAATGACAATAATAATATAGCAGTAACAGCAGCAATAGCAATAACAGCAATGGGAACAACAGTAACAATAGCAATAACAGCAATGGGAACAACAGTAACAATAGCAATAACAGCAATGGGAACAACAGTAACAATAGCAATAACAGCAATGGGAACAACAGTAACAATAGCAATAACAGCAATGGGAACAACAGTAACAATAGCAATAACAGCAATGGGAACAACAGTAACAATAGCAATAACAGCAATGGGAACAACAGTAACAATAGCAATAACAGCAATGGGAACAACAGTAACAATAGCAATAACAGCAATGGGAACAACAGTAACAATAGCAATAACGGTAAGAACCACCTCCCAGCAGTTCTCTTGGACTCAGTCACTGTATGAAACACAGGAGTCACAGCAGTAACACGCTAAGATGCTGATCTGAGTGGAAGTGGGAAAAGCAGCGGTTAGTGAGATGATAAAGAAAAAGGAGAGGAATGAAAACCAATGGAAGGAGACCAATAGGGATAAAGGAAGGAGAAAGGCAGTCTGCTTAAAGGTAGAATGAAGAGAAGCGAAGAAACCAATTAGGTAATCCAAAACAACCCCAGCTCGGAAGGCTCAGGCAAGGAGGCCAGCTTGTGTTCTCTGGAAAGTCTACCACAAAGAAAAAAAAAATAAAAAGATTGCTTTAATTTACGGTTGGAAGATAAAAAGAAAAAATAAGGCAGAATGAGAACAGAGCAAGGGGTCTGCGGTTGATGAAGACGCAGAGCCTGGGCTGTCTCTTGCCTGCTCCCTTGCTCCAGGCTTGCCTCTCCAGTTTTCCTTCCTGGGCTCCCAGCTGCCAGTCACACCCCAAACAGCCCTGTACGTTTGAGTGGCAGATGCAGGTCCCATTGAAGGGTCTGGTTCCAAACACTGGCCAGACCCACTGAAGTTCCTGCAGGAGTCAGGTTGCAAAAGCCGCTCAGACCCCGAGAATGCGGTTCTAGGGACCCCCCACCCCCACCCCGTCTTGAAAAGGACAGCCTGTGTCCCCTGAAGCCTCTGGCGCTGATTCAAATGTCTTCCCCCACAGTCTAGAAGTATCCTTCTGGCCAGGTTTCAGCTTACAGCCTGACATTTCCTCTGGGTTTCCCTGGTGTGTGGTTCAGGGTTTGTTTGGGGTGGCAAAGCAGCTGACTTAGCTTGTCCTATTTTGGTTTGTTTGTTTTAATGGCTTCTTGACACAGATCCAGTTGAGTGCCAAAGGGAAGTGTCTGCCACCCTGTGCTGCTGCAACTTCTGTCCCCTCTTCCCTCCCTTTCTCCTCTTTAGAGCAGCTGTTTACCGGAAGTACAGCGCTGGTTTGCTGAAGCCACGTCTCAAGCCAGGCTACATGCTGGCTCTGTACTCCTTTTGACGAGAGGGAGAGTGCTACAAACTGCATGAATTCCTGAAGATGGCCTCTGGGCTATCTCTCCTATTCGATTTTGCAAAGTTTCCTATTTTATTTTGCTGCTGAAAATACAGATCTTTGTCTGTCGCTCACCTATTCTGATAGCGGGTTTTTTCCCCCGGTTTATTTCCTGGAAATTTTAGCATATCTGAGTCATTCATTCTCTCATCCTCCCCAATTCTTTAAAAATATTTCCTTTTTAATGTGTACGAATTTCTTTCTGCATGCATGTATGTGCACCACATGAATACCCCTGCATATGCATGCCTGGTGCCTACCCACAGAGGCCAGAAGGTATCGGGATCCCCTGGAACTGAAGTCACAGATGGTTGTGAACACACACACACACACACACACACACACACGAGCACGCGCACACACACACACACCCTTGAATTTTAATCCAGTTAACTAGTGTGTGTCTCTTTCTTGGTAAGCAAGACCATCTACATTTTGTGTTGTTATTTTAAAAGTTCTTTAGTGCTTGCAATTTTGTTGATTGCTTTACTGCTTGGTTAGGATACTGTTTGCTTGTTTGGGGTTTTTTGTTCTGTTTTATTTTGCTTT
The DNA here is from genome assembly GCF_978045245.1 of Mus caroli. Taxonomy (NCBI): domain Eukaryota; kingdom Metazoa; phylum Chordata; class Mammalia; order Rodentia; family Muridae; genus Mus; species Mus caroli. The sequence goes on along the minus strand of NW_028227262.1, from coordinate 31,657,576 downwards.
GTTGTTTTTTGTCTGTTTGTTTTGTTGACAGTATGGGGATCTTTCTTGTTTACCACTGTTAGATCTGTTGGCTTCCTTCCTCGCTGCCCTTCCTTAGTTTTCTCCTCTCATGAGATGGATTCTTCCTTGGATCCTCACAATTGAGGTTTTCCTTTTTCCTTCCTCTGTGTATAAAGTTCCTTTAAGCATCTTCCGCAGTTTCTCCTAGTCTGGAACTGCCTTTGTTTCTTTGTCAATCTTAACAGATGGCATTGCTGGATGGAGCAACCCTGGCTGTTAACTACTTACTTTCAAGACTCATAATGCCTCCTTCTGGACTGTCAGTGGTCTCTCAACCCGGGGCAGGAAGTTATTTCATCTTCCCCTACAACTTAGGCCACACCAGCTTAAGGTGCTTGTACTTCGGTGGTGAATTCCCAGAAGGGCAGTATGGCTCACTCTATGCCTCAGGGACCACATCACAGTCACCTTCAAAACTCACAAGTTTGATTAGAGTGTTCAGAGCAAGAAAATTAATGCAAGACTCCATGATAGAGCACATCAGCTCTGCAAAGAAGTTCTTGAATGGTGTGTAAAATACAGCAAATACAAGCCACTGTCAAGCCTAAGAAGTATGCTAAGTGTTTACAAAAGACAGTTGTCTTACCACACAACATGTGCCTGTGAACCTGAAGTGTGTGCGGAATTTGGAAAGAAGGAAGATATTGTTATTCTGTTTAACAGAGAAATAGGAAATACTGAAATTCACCAAGGTTCTAACCATAGAAGAAGCTACAGAGGAAGGGAAGCCGGTGTGAGGATCAGCTGCTGAGACATGCTGCACACACAGTCCCATGCTGTAAAACCCATGGAAATCGTTCAGAGGAACATTTTACATAATGTCAAGCTAAACAGTGGTGAGACCTGGTGATGGTATCCGAACTACCTCATGGAAAACTAAGGTGATTGCCTCCGTGGGTCCATTTTAATAGACTGACCTCGGGTATGTGACCCCCCTCAGCAAAGGCCTCTGCACACCTTACAAGCAAAACACAGTTACACACATACACACATAAAATCACATGTGGTGATTTTCCTTCAAAAATATTTTTCCATACTCCATCTCAATGTTTATGCCTTTTGAAAATACTAGAAAGAAAAATCTAACCTTCATATCTGAGTGGAGATATCGCCAATACCAGATGCTCCTGAGGTTCTTCGCCATAAGCTTATCTTTCCCAGAGTTCCACCGTCCTGAACTATCACTCTACTGCCTGTGTTTCCCCTACCAGATAGTGCAAGTTAGCTTCATGTGATTACTGAAGTCTCTGTCCTTGGTTTAAAACCCCAAAGCTTCAGAAAAGCAGCCTGGCAGAGCACTGAACTTTTCTACATGCTCTACGGACATTACTAATTTTAGTGTTTGGCTATGTTTTCATTGTGTGTGTGTGTGTGTGTGTGTGTGTGTGTGTGTGTGTGTGTATGTGTGTGTGTATGCTGATTCATTTAAAATAAATTTGAGGCACTGGTTTGTACTTATAAGTTCTACAGAAGGGAAGGCAGGGGAAGAGAAGGAACAGAAGGGGAGGGGAGGGGAGGGGAGGGGAGGGGAGGGGAGGGGAGGGGAGGGGAGGGGAGGGGAGGGAAGGAAAGGGAAGGGAAGGGAAGGGAAGGGAAGGGAAGGGAAGGGAAGGGAAGGGAAGGGAAGGGAAGGGAAGGGAAGGGAAGGGAAGGGAAGGGAAGGGAAGGGAAGGGGGCAAGCTGTAGATGTCTATTCCTTGCTTACCTTGGGCTCAGGCTGTCAAACTATAGGGTTCTGAGATGCTAGGGTCTGCTCCTGGCTGCTGAGGTAGCGATGTATATCATGGGTTTCCTGCAGACTGTGACATTCCATTTCCTAGCTCTGACTCTCCTGTTCTTCACAGCTGCTCCAAAGGTTTTCTTCTGCCACTGAGCAGTAACAGGTTAAACCCAAGCTCTCTGGCTTGAGGTGGACAAGGTGACACTGCCAATGTTTTCATCAGGGACACCTGGCTTACCGTTTGAAGGCAGTTCTTCTTCCTGCACAATCCTCCTATACACACACACACACACACACACACACACACACACATAAAAGCATGCATGAGCACACACACACACATGCATACATCTACACTCATATACATAGGCACATATATTCCAACATGCATACACACACACTCACACAGGCACACATACTCACACACACAGTCAAACACACACAGGCATACACACACATAGAGGCACACACACAGAGGAATATACATACACACTCACACACACACACAGGCACTCACACACACAGGCACACACACACACACTGAAAAGTAAGTAGTGCTTTCTGGATTTCCATGTAAGTTACCCACTTATTTTGAAGGAATTTTCACAGATTTTCCCCCTCCTTTTCTTTCTGTCTAGCCCTTTCCCCTCTGACCCGAGGGCTATTGAAAGTTGTTCCAGAGTGTCTTCTTTTAGAAAAATTAGATAATTTACCATTCCCTGCCTTTTCACACCAGACTCAGCTGCCTTGTGTGTCACAGAGCTCTCTATACTGCATCCAAACCAGAGCCTGTTTCCCCATGCTGCTGATTTATTCCAAGGACATTCAGAACTGGCAGCATGGACACCAGCATTTACAATGCCATCTTCTCTAAAATCAATGTGCGTAGTAGTCTGTGAGGCTCCACGAACATGAAATAAATTACCTTGTGAAATGGTTTTGCCTTTGCCTTGAAATCTGAGTCACCCATATTATCAATTGGTAATACTACATTAATAGTTTAGTATGTTCTTATCTGGTTATTATTTCTTCTTCTTCTTCTTCTTCTTCTTCTTCTTCTTCTTCTTCTTCTTCTTCTTCTTCTTCTTCTTCTTCTTCTTCTTCTTCCTCCTCCTCCTCCTCCTCTTCCTCCTCCTTCTCCTCCTCCTCCTCCCTTCTTGTCGTTATCTTCATCTTCTGACCAACATCATTAAAGGTTTAGTAGTCCATTACACAAATAAGGACAGGATGCAGCATCTTAGTGCCTGGAGAGTGCAGCTCAGACTTTGGTGACCATGGGTCCTTAGAATATCTGACGAAGTCACATGGTGGCATGGCCACCAGAAGTATAATATTCAGAGAGAGAGAGTACACTTGACCCACATGCCAGCTGCCCTTGTTGGTTCAGGCTGCTCTGACAGACTGGATGTCAGAAACAACAAACATGTGTTTCTCAGCACTTGGAGTCTGGGAAGTCCAAGACCAGGGTTCCAGCAGCACAATAGGGATATTTCTCGTTATTACTGTATAGAGTAGTAACATCACTAATGTGACTGGTGGAACTCTATGGAAAGCCTTTGTGTCTTGCCAAAATCAAATTTACTGCCAAATAAGCTGGACATAATTGCATTCCACTGTGTTTTGGTAACAGCCTCAACTTACGGAACATAGAGCTTTCTGAGAATTAGGAAGATGGAGTTTCCTGAGAAAAGCCTCTCCTGCCCTTCCCTAGTGAGAAGCCATTAGCAAGAACTGGAGTGGTCGTTAGGGGGACATGTGACCTTCAGTATCCACTAGACTAACGGGGCCCAATTATGACTGACAATTGGCTATCGCCCAAGTGGCCCGTGAAATGTATAGGCAAGCATTCATTTTACAGTCCTTTTAAAAGAAGGTTCCAAATGTTGCTGGGTATCTTAAAGTCTGAGTTGTTACATGTGGGTGAGACCACCCACTGTGTGCTTAGGGGTTTCTGTTTTAGAAGCAGGAGCTACTTCCAAGAGCCGCACTCGGTGTGCCTTGCAAGCCCAGCCCTACAGGTTGTTACTATAAACTATTCTTGGACAATGGGCTATGGGCTTATTTGCTTAAGTTGGAAGTTTTCTTGCAGATGAAAGAGCTTAAGTACAAATCAGACATGGAACTGGTGCATTTTAAGCCAGTCCCTCAGAAAGAAGACAATGATCACATGGCCACCATTAATAAAAGTAGCCATGGCATCCATTCTGGCAAGAAGAAAGCCATAAAAGCCCTAAGGGCAAGATGATTAGAGGCTGTGTCCCCATGCTCAATGGACTTACAGAATAGTTCTTCAGGAGAAAAGTCATTAACATCAATCATTACAGATGTCAGTGCTGTACAGCAGTTTCAACAGTGTCATCAAACAGCAGAGGGCACAGCCACTCCAAGCTTCAGGAAGATGCCCTCAAATGGCGAAGGTATACGTGGACTTCGATAACCAGGTTAATTGGTAAAACCCCACAAAACGCTATTAGGAAAAATGAATGTGCCTTCCGATGAGAAGCTGAAAGTGTTATCCCAGAGTCTCTGGCCGCTATGATGGCTCTAGCCCTACAAGCACTCACAACAGAAAGCAGTGTTTGAATTCTCCCACGTGTATTAAAAAGGGCACAGCACTGTAGCTTCCTTGGAATGAAAAGCTGAAATCTCTCCAAAGTACTTCCCAGGGAGTTCCGATGGAGTGCCATTGCAAGCGACAGGTGTTCCTCTTTGTTTCCCAAGAGACACTTGAAAGGCAATTTCCAGCCAAGGCGGAACATCACACCTGTTTTGAACTCTCTACCAGCCATAATGCAGCCAAAATGGGGGGAGTCTGGGCGTAACTCGCTTTTCACAAAGGTGGTGGGCACAATGAGTCCCAGAGGCCATCATCAGGGTAAGCAGATCTGGCCTGACAGGCACAGTGTGTTGGAAAGCAGCAGAGGGAGGGTCAGGGTCAAGACCTGGCTCTGCCCCATCACCCCAGGAATTCCCACTGAGCCACTTGGGTTTCCTGTCTTCCCCTAGCTTTCACTACAGTATCAGCGAATGTTGCTAGGTTTGCAGTGGGTGGTGCTTTGGGCTGAGTGTTTCATCTAGAAGTTTGAATACTGTCTTATTCCACTCAGATTCAATTTTACATTCAAATTCCTCGATGTATGACCCATGGGCTTACGAACTGGATGTTTCTGCAAACAATGTCTGCAGTGTCTGCGGGACAGCATGCTTTGCACTGTCATGCTCGGCTTCATTTGAAAGCACCCATTGTGCTAACAGCCTGGACAGGACCTTCCCTCTCCATAGTCCACAGTGGTAAGGGTGGGCATCTTCTGTTGCCTGCTCCACACATATCTGATGAGCAGCCGTTTCCCAGGTACCTCCTCTTGGCATCTTTTCTCTCCATCCACTTCATGCATAGCTGTTATCTGACTCATCCCAGGGGTCATGTTTAAGCCCCCAGAGCCCATTGCTAATGCCAACAGGTCACCTACTACTGGGCTCATGCCAGCAAATCAGATAATCACCATTAACTTGTTTCTAAACCATATTCTTACTTTCTCTGGGCTTTGAGGAGGTAATTCTGACATCTTTCTCTTAACCATAGAGAAATGACACTTTAAAATACAACATTAAGCATGGGCAGAACATAGGAAGGGAGGGGAATGTTTATCAAGTCCCAGGGTCTATACCTGGTCATCTCATCCAGTCCAATGAGTAGCATCATATGAATTTCCCACTGTGTTAATCGGTCACTTTTATCTAGGACCAAAACACATCAGGAGCAGCCTGAAAGACAAAAGATTTAGTTTAACTCGGATTCAGAGATCTGAGTCCTTCATGGTGCAGAGGGCAGAACATGTATGTTGTTTAGCTTCCAGCAGGAGGAAGCAGAGGTCAGGAAGGGTGCAGGACAAATACCCTGGCACTCTTGGCAACCTACTTCCTTAAGCTAGCCTCTGCCACCTACAGTAGCCACACGCTCCTAAAATAGTTGGCCTGCTATGAGCCTGTATTTGAATACATGAGCCTTTGGGGGGCATTTTATATTCAAACTATACATAGACAGGAAAAGCAGTCTAGACATGAAGTGATTTCACATGCTAGTCCATCAGAGTTTGTGTGCAGACTGGGCCATCTTGCCTCAACCTCACTGTAGTTGCTCTGGATGACCATCGGACTCCTGGGAAGGGACATCTGCATACACAGAGGCTCTGAAGCACCTTCTAGGCCCAGTGTGAAGCATACCCTCCTAAGTGAATGGGCAGCCAGTCTTGTATCCTTTCTCCAGTGCTGAAATCACATTTTCCAACTCAGCTTGTGTCTGCAAGCTTCAATGCACCATTTACTATATTACCTATCTGATGTACACATCTCTCTGTGCCTCAGTCTCTCTATCTGTAAAATAACACACACAGTACCCATCTATAAAGCGAGTTTGCATATAAACAATGCTTGAAATTGTACTCAGTGTGCAGGGAATACTGTGAATGTTGGATCAGCTGATATTGCTCCAGTAATCAGCACCATCATCTGAGGTAGCCTTGGCCATTGTTGACGTCACCCCTTATTCCTACATGATTCTTGCCTCCATCTCTGCCCTTTTTGCCTCCAACTCTGCCCTGCCCTGTTCTGATACCCATGTGTTCAGCCCAGAGCAGCAGCCTCATGCCTGGTCCTCTGTGACTAACATTTCCTTTCCCATCCCTTACAAAGCTGCAGGGTCTGTCTAAAGTCAAGTGGAACCTGCCATCGGGTTTTCAGCTCTTCCCTCCATTGGCCAGAGCATCCATTCCTAATACTTTGGTCTAGAAGTTTCAACGCTTTCGGTCTTAGTCAATGTTCAATTGCTGTAAATAAAGAGAAACTATTGTCACAGGACAATATTTTATAAATGGCAACGTTTAATTGGGGCTGGCTTACAGTTCAGTGGTTTAGTCTACCAGGGCCATGGCAGGAAGCATGGTGACAGGCAGGCAGACATGGTGCTGGAGAGGGAGCTGAGAGTTCTACATCCTAATCAACAGAAAGAGAGAGATTGACACTAGGCCTAGCTTGAGCATTCTGGTGACACACTCCCTCCGACAAGGCCACACCTCCTAATAGTGCCACTCCCTAGTGACCAAATATTCTAATCTATGGGCCCTATGGGGACCGTTTCTGTTAAGAACACAACACTTTCCAGCTTGATCTTCCCAATGGTCAGTTTTGCCCATGCTGTCATCCCTTTTCTCAGGTTGTTCAGTCTTCTCTGAGAATGCTTGCAGTTCCACATTTTTCTGCACTGTCTGAGACAGTTACTCACCCTGAGATACCATGTTCTACTTTTGACCCCACTAGTTTTCACAGCGAGGTTTTTGGCTAAGAGCCTTGCTACCCCACCTGCCTCTCAACACATATCCATGACACTCAGGATGCTTCACTCTACCCTAGTCTATGAGACTCTCTTTTTTAAAAGTCTTTCACAGTTTCATTCATATATGTGTGAATATATGAATACACATACACACACACAAACAGAGAGAGAGAGAGAGAGAGAGAGAGAGAGAGAGAGAGAGACTTCTTTGACCTCTTTGTCTTCTCCTATCCCTACCCCCAATCCCTTCTTTTCCTGACCAATACCACCCTGACTTTAATGTTTTTTTTTTTTTAATGTGTCTCTCACTACACTCACTAGGGCTGTTACCTGAACATTTTATAACCTAATTAAAATGTAATTTAAAAAACAGAGTTTGAATGCAGGTATGTGCATCCATGAAAAATGCCAGAAATTATAGGTTATTCAGTGAAAATCCTAGTACCAGGTGTGAGATACTTCCATACAAGTTGTTGGTCAAGGAGGGCCCAGAGGCCTCAGTCAATGAAGGCTTTGCCATTGCTCTAAGTTGCCTGCCATGACTAGATGATGCTGTTGCTAGAGACACTGTACACATTAGTTATGCAACACTGAGAAATCAAGCTGGAACTGATCTGGAAGCTTCCTTCACGATAACTAGCTTCCACAGTGCCAAAAGATACTATGTGGGCTACTGAGGGGCAGGTATTAATGATCTTACCCAGCTGTGAACTCTACCGTACGTAATACTTTGAAATTGAATGGCTCCCATTGGCTCATATATTTGACTATTTGACCTCAAGTTGGTGGGATGGTGTGGAAAGGATTATGAGGTGTGGCCTTGTTGGAGGAGATGTGCCACTGGGGTTGGGCTTTGCAGTTTCAAAAGACCCATTTGATTCTCAACATTCTCTCTGCTTTGTGCTTGTGGATTAAGATGTAAGCTCTCAGCTGCTGCTCTAATACCATGTCTGCCTGTCTCCTACCATGCTTCCTGCCTTAACAGCGATGGACCCCTATTCCTCTGGAACTGTAAGCCCCAAATAAACCCTTCCTTCTATATGTTGCCTTGGTCATGGTGTTTGTTCTAGCAATAGAATAATAACTAATCCAAATGGAAACATAGTACCAATCTACCAGGCACGATGTGCCCACTGCTATACTTGTGGCATGACTGGTATAACGGTCACACAGTGCTTTGTGCTTAGATTTGAGGTCTGTTCTACAGAAGAAAGGCATGCTTGGCTCTGTCAACCTTGTCAAAATCTCATAGCGTGGGAGATCATAGAGCCTGGGTGGAGGAGAAGAGGGAACTAGAACTTGTTTTGCTAAATGTTGTCTGGCTTCCTTCCAAATATTTATGCTTATATCCACGTGTTGATGCTGCTCTCAGCCTTAGTCACAGAAACGTCTGTTGATGATGGGCAGCTGCAAGCTCAGGAACTCATAAATAGTCATAGTATGAGAATAAGTGACCATTGAGTCCTAGTCCCTAAAGGGGGCATCTACAAGATCCTTGACCATTGCTTAGCCCCAACATTTGACAGAGAGTTTCTTCTAGGGTAGGTGGTCCATGATTGCTCACTGAAGCTTTATTTCACAGTTGAGGCTAGACTAGACAAAAAGTTCCTTAACTTCTGATTTTTAGGGAAAAAAATAAATAAAGGTGAAGACTGAAACAGGAACAATATTGTTACAGATCTGTATTCCCTACCCTTTGCCAAATTAGGCCTTAAAAGATATATATATATATATATATATATAATTTATTTAGTAATTTGCAATTGAAATTTATTTTCTAAAGTGCTTTCCTTCAAGGCTAAGCCCAGGTGTCCACATGTATAAGTTAAACATCCTGGGAACCTTGGACATTTTGATGAATGTTCTGTCTTTTGTGGGAGCACATAAGAAATCTAGAATGCTTGGATTAACCATCAAAAGGACAGGAAATCTCTATTTGTAAAATGAAAACGAAATGACGTCATCTCTAAGAAGTTGAACCAGGCTGAGGACCTGAGCCCAGGGGACTCTGTGGTTCCTATGCTGGAGACAGAGCCTCCTCCCACCTGCTTTTGCTGGGCTAGACGGCGGTGTGGAAGGAATTTATATAGATAAGCTCTTGGTTCAGTAAAGAAAAAGACATCTTAGAACAAAGGGATCAAGGTAAATGCTATGCCTGCTTGTAAACATACAATCATTCAGGTTAGCCCTTTAGAATTAGCGCTTTCAGAACTGTGTGCTGATGTGGTTAATGAGCCGAAAGCGCAACAACTTGCAGGAAGGCATTAATCCTTCTCCTCTTCTCAGAACTCCATGATCCGGGGACTACACTTGGGCTCTCTGTTCCTTGCCCTGGTCCCCCTTGAAAGCCCAAGAAAGTGCCCTCTGTTTCCACTAAAGAAACCCAACTTCATTTCTTGTTCAGGCTGCCACATCAGCAAGTCACATGCATATACTTCAGTTGGAAGCAGTGTTGAGCTGAGACTCTAGGAAGCATTCCAGCAACCTTGGAGTGGCCAGCAGCATCTCTGCACCCTGAGCTGGACTTTTCATCTTGCATCCACCCCTGGTTGGACAGAGATCTGAGACCTTGCAGTGGGATCAATTGCAGATCACAACAGTTCAGTTGGCTGGTCTGATCGATCCAATGCTGTCTAGATACTTGAGGTGTCATTTCCCAGGTGTAAAAGTTAAATAAAAATGATCCTATCCCACCCAGCAAATATCTGCCAGTGACAGTTAAGTATTCTAGTCTACCCTGTGAGCTGAGGGAGACATAACAGGGTGGCCTGTGCCCTTGACAAGCTCCTGTCTGGTGAGGGAGAAGAATGAGTTAACAGGGAGCCTCTGCACTAAGCAACCGTGATGTGGAATATGTTACAAGGTAACAAAGCAGAGAAAGGAACTATGGGGGGAAAGGGATGGAAACCTGGGGAAGATATGGGAAAGGGATTCGAAGATACAAAGATCATAAAGAAAGAAAGAAGGTGGAGGGGGCATAGATGCATGGAGCAGGGATCAGCATCTGGAAGGGAACATCTGGATTGGGCCACAATCTAAAACACAGGTCTGTGATCTGAGGTGGAGTCGAAGACAGGGGAGGAAAATTGGGCTGGTGATGATGTAAAAAAGGGACCTGGTGGAGAAGGTGCAGGAATGAAGAACTTTTCCTCCATATTCTCACAGTGCCCAAAAGAAAGAACTCTCCCTGTCCACCCAGGGCTGTGGCCATCTGGACCCGAGGAGAAAGACAGAAAGGTTGGCTCCCTGGAATCAATTAACGCAGCGGTAGCTGCTCTGCTTGTCTTGCAGGGTTAATGATACCTGGCCACGGAGCTGTTTGTTTTAACACAGACTGTGGTATCTTAGCTGGAGGATGGATGGCGAAAGGCCTAGCTGAGTGACATGACAGGCCTGGCCTATTTTTATAGGCTCCCAGCGGAAGTTCTCTTGAGTCTTCGCCTGTTTGTCTCCTTCAGTCTGGCTCCAGACTGTCCCTTCCTTTGTAAATGCCCATGGATTCCTCCTTCATCTCCCTCGGTCCAAAAGGTCAAATATTTGGCAGATTTCTATCGTCACAGGATTGATCTTGTATTTTTGAAACAGAAGATATCATGGAGACTTTTGGGGTGTAGACACAGAAGAGGTTCATGACAGTACAGGAGCGGCAGGCCTCAGCTGAAGCAGCCACATTCCCGCTTCTCTGTGAACTGCTAGCATGCTGGGAACCAGACTGCAGCCATGAAGGGAGACTTCAGCGGCTGTGAGAACCCAAAGTGGCTTTGTGCTCCCAGCTCAGATCTTTCAAGTAATAATAAGTTAGAAAGTTGAGGCCTGAAGAGGCCTCTGGCTGTTGATGTATCTTTTGTGTTTGTGTGTGTGTGTGTGTGTGTGTGTGTGTGTGTAAACAATTAAAGAAAGAAAAGGAGGCTATGAATTTTAGAATGAGCAAGATGTGGGGGGAGGAAATAGAGGAGGGAATGATCTAATTATGTTATAATTTGAAAAAGTAAAAAAAAAAAAGTTATTATAAGAAACAATAAAGATGTGAAAGATGTGACAGAGAGAACCAGTGAGGTGAGGAGGCGAGGCAAGCACTACCTCTCAGGTCTTGTTACTATGGTAACAGGAAGGGTTGGACAGGAAGCTAAAGAGTTCAGTTAAGTGGGGAGGGCAGGGTGGTGGCATCCTCTGTCCACTTTAAGCTGTGTTGGCAGGAGACACTGAAGGAAGCACTGCTCTGCTTGGGCACATCGCTCTGCCACTCACTAGCTTCCCTCTCCTTGCTCCAACATGGCTTCAGCGCCATGCCAGTGGCACTCCTCAGAAAAGCCTTTTGGGGTACTCTTGGTCTTACTGGTCTCATGACAGTAAAGGCCCCTTCTCTAGAGCACTCATCATAGTCACAAGGTCTATTTGATCACCTGCCCAACATTCTGTCTCCATCACACTAGGGCTTGAGCCATGTCTACTTCGCCTCTCCTCTGAGTCCTGAATAGTTTGCATTGTGTCTACAGTCACCAAGTCCCCATGACATCTTTTCCAGAAGTACAGGCTAGATCGATTTTCCAGGTGTAAAATATTTCCTTTCTCCCTGTCCTTGCTAGCAGTAGGTGGAGACTCAATCCTCAAAATCACAATGTGGTATTCAGCAGAGAGATCTCTGAGAACCAAGAGATGTCAGATGGGGTCTTCAGATTGGGGTCTCCATATGGGATTAGTGCTATAAGTGGATATAGGAAAAGACCTGAGCTAAGGTGTTTGCTCAGTCTTGCATGTGATGCCCTCTGTGGCTGTTACAATATGGGAACGAGACCTTTACCAATTCCCAGGGTTTTGCTCATCAGCTTCTCAGCTTCCAAAGTTGCAATAAACTTACTTTCAGTACAAATTACCTGGGCTTAAGTTTCATGCTCTAGTAACAGAAAATAAGTTAGAACAAGTCCCCAGCTGTGCTATGTATATGTGTGTATATATTAGCACACACACAAACACACACACATACACAAACACACACATCACAGACACGTGTGTGTGTGTGTGTGTGTGTGTGTGTTGTGCACATACTCACATCTTGACACAAATAAGAGTCATCTGGGAAGAAGGGATTTCAATTAAGAAAATGTTGCCATCAGATTGGCTGGAAAGCAAACTGGTGGCTTTTTTTTTTTTTTGACATGGGAGGGCCTATCTCACTGTGGGAGGTGCCAGTACTGGACAGATGATCCTGGGTAATATAAGAAAGCAGGCTGAGCAAGCCATGTCAGTAAGCAGCACCCCTCCATGGTTCTGTTCCAGTTCCCGCCTCCAGGTTCCTGCCTTGGCTTTCCTCAGTGGACTATCTCCTGAAATACGTGAGCCAAATAAACCTCTCCTTCACAAGTTGTTTGGCCAAGGCATTTATGATCACACCAGAAACCTAAGACAACTCTAAGTGTAGTTTTTGGTACCTGGTATGTTGCTGTGATTACTAAAGCAAGGAATAAGTAATGGTTGGAAAGAGAACTTAAAACTAAAGGTTAAAGATAATTGCTGGCAGTTGCCCATCAGGAATAGTTGGTATGCTTCTAGAGCTGATGGCATCACATGCTGTGGTTGTAGGGCAAAGTGACTGGACTAGAAGTTGTCACCCCACTGGATCACAATGCTGGAAGGTGGTTTGCAAGCTGCTGTGGAATCAAAGGCATCAACAGTCTTACTCAGCTGTGGACACTGAGTGCAACGATGCTGACTGTCTGGGAAAGAGGAGCCTACAGATGCAACGGAGACAAATCTGTTGGAGAGATAACCTACTGCCTCCTGATTAGATTTAATGCCACTTCAGAGGAGAGACTAAAACTGGGCAAAAGCCCATGATCAGGGAGATTACAGGCCCTGGGGAAGGGGTGGGATCTACTGCTGTTACTGTGTAAAGTAGCATGAAGTGCTTCGCAAATTGCTTTCACATAACTATGTTTATATCCAAAGGAGAGTGCTACTGCCGGCTTTGGTCAGAAAGCCTGCTATTAGCAGTGGTTAAAGGTATCTGTGTAGGTTTGTGATGGTTTGGAGCACACACTGCTGAATGAACAGCTGTGATGAACAAGCAATCATCCCTTCCAGAGCCAGGGAAATGTGGAAATGGGGTGGAAGGGAAATAAGAGCTAGAAGTGGGGGCAGCGGTGCTGGGAGTGCTGACATCCAGGCATGCTTGACCTCCATGACTGTTAGTTCCACCATAAGAGCATCTCAAGGTTAGGCCTGTCAGCATCCTGTCATGGAATCAGGAAGGACTCGTGGGGCCTTAAACATTTGTATGTAGACTTATATACAGATGATAATTAACAGCATCAGAAGACACTTTCTTCAGCAGTGTAGCCATTGGTAAGGTACAAGTAGCCCTGTAAGTGAGCTAAATGGAATTCACTGGAACACACACACACATACACAACATGCTCACACACACACCAATGAGAGTACAAAGTAGAGACATTGGTGTCGATGACCCGCGTACAGCTGAGCACTCACAGTTACATATACCCAGCCTCTGACCAGTTAGCTATGAGTCTCTGTGCTAACCATTACAGAATTGGTCTGACCCAAGTTGTGAGCAGCACAAATCTAGGATTGCAAACACAACTATTTAACAGGCAGTTTGGCAGCAAGATCATTTAACCCTCAGCGGCCTATGATCTCCCATCTTTTGGCCAATAAACACATCCAGGCATAAAGCTCTCCTGTGAGGAAATTCCTCGTAAACGACAGAAAGAGACTGATATTCCCTATAACCACCACACCACTATGCATCTAGTGAGTTGTGTAGCCAGGCAGGCCAGTACTGCAGCCTGCAGAGCAGGGAGCTGGATACACACATTAATGTCCCCATCCCACACCCCCTGCAGCCTGCATAGAACCCTCTGGCACTAAGTAAACTAGTCAGCAGGAAAAGCATTTCTTGTGCAGATCGAGGTTGATTTCTCTATGTCCTGCATCCAAAGAGAGTGGCGTTGTCAGCATCAGGGCTGACCTACTAGTTTTGGGGAGCACCCAAGAGGATCGGCAATGGCCGGTGTTTGGGGGCCCCCTCACCAGTGCTAACCCAGCCACACTCCTCTCCTCTTCCCATTCCACTGCCCTCATTAAAACCTTTAAGCCCAAGAATTCCTTCCCCATTCTCTTTTAGGCTATTTCTCCCCGCCCCCTCTGGTTATTTTTTCCTGAGTTTGAAGATCATAAGTTTCAATATAACTTTTTATGAAGCTTCCATTTTGGTTAATACTCTTGCCCCCACCTCATCTCCTGCTCCCCACCCTCTTCCAAGTGCGAACTTTTCTGTTTCCAGTATTCCCCTCCACTACCAATTTACCTGAATATTACTGTCTCTCTTCCATTACTATATTCTTCCCATGTCTAATTTCCAGTTTCCAGTCAGCATCCAAGGTATTCCAGATTAAACACACAAAACAGTAGATTTGAACCTAGAAGCCAAAAAGGAGAGAGAACGTGTGAAATCTGTCTTTTTGGGTGTTGGTGACCTCACCCTGTAGAATATTTTCCAAGAACATCCATTTCCCTGCAAGGTTTGTTGTGGGCCTCTGTATCAGAGGCTTCCACCGAGATCTCTGGCCTGGCCTGGTGTGAGAGTTCCAGCGAAGAGAAGCGAGTGCACACGCGGAAGGGAAGTGCCTTCTGCGCTTCTGCTGCTGCAGTTGGCTCCACCTCCATTTCTGCCATGCCTTCCCAGTTACTCAGTTACTCTTCACCACCCTGCACTGAGTTGGGTCTGGATGGGCCAATGAGAGGCCAACTAGCCAGTGGGGAGAGTGGTGGAGCTTCTGGCTGCCTTTCTGGAGAGCAGACCTCTTCCCAAGTGTTACAGCTCTTAGGACAGAAGGCTCAGGAGACAGAGTAGTTCTTGCACACCTCTAATCCTTCCAGCTAGGATTCGTATAGACAGTTTTGGGGTGGGTAAGGGTCTGACAACAGGTACTTCTCACTGGTTTGGTCTGAGAGCTTTGGGGAGACCTTATATTCAGGTAGGAGGACTTGGGTGCTGTTCCTATGTGACTGATGGCCACATACCTCTCTGCGAAGGGGGGCAGGGGAGGTGGAAGGCTGTAGCTACAGGAGCCAGGGGCCCAGGAGGTGTGGCTATACACCTTCCATCCCATGCAGGTGAAAATCACCACCCACCCTGTCACTGAGGTTCCAGACCTTTGCTCAACTGGGGACCAGGCTGTCTGTGCACAGCCCACTGCCCCACATTTTGTGATTTCACTTTTTGTTACAGCTGAGTGGTGTTCCACTATGGACAAGTACATTTTCCTTATGCGTTCACCAGTTGATGGGAATGTAAGTTGATTCCATGTCCAGCAATGGGTATGGATGTGAGCATCTCTGTACCCGGATACAAAGTCCTTTGTGTATAAGACAGGAGTGGTACAGCGGGGTCATACAGCAGCTCTGTTTCTAGTGGTTTGAGAAATCTCCAGGCTCATTTCTAAAGAAACATGTGCAAGAGTTGATGCTTGCTCCAGCAATGTGTGAGAGTTTCCCTTTTTCTCACACCCGTGCCAGCACATGTTGTTATTGATAGTCCTGATCGTGGCCACTCTGACTAGGGTAAGATGGAATCTTAGGTTTAATTTTTATGCCAGCTAAAGATGCCAAACAGTTATAATTTAATTACAATTCTCCCTCCCAAACTTTGAATACATCCCTCTCCATGCTCTTTCAAATTCATGGCATCTTTTTATTTTAATTTGTACTAATTGTTATTGCATGCATATATGTATGTATGTATATATATATATATATATATATATATATATATATATATATATACATACATATTTACATGTGTATATATTCCTAAATATAACCTGATGTTGAGCACATTTTAAAGTGCACTAGTCATTTATAGTTCTTGCTCTCAGACTAGAGAACTCTTTGTTTAGTTCTTTAGTCTGTTTTTAATTGGCTTGTTTGTTCTACTGATATTTAGTGCTTTGTATACTCAAGACACGAATCTGTTACTGATATGCCTGGCAAAGATTTTCTTTCAATTTGTGAGCTGCCTGCTCACTTAGTTGTCAGTTTCCTTTGCTTTCCAGAAGCGTTTAACTGTGTGAGACCCAATGCGTCAGTTGTTGTGCATCCGGATTCCTGTTCAGGAAGTCCTTGCTTCAGCCTATGAGTTGAGGCATACTCCCTTTTCTTCTAGCTGTTTCACAGGAGTTTCACGGCAAGTTTTCAGGCGTAATACACCTGATAACAAAAGAATGGTTCGTGAGCGACAAGCTACATTGGAACTCACGAAAACTAAAATATTCAGCTCTGTGGGAGAGCCACACATTGGGAGAAACTATTCATAAAATGTGTATCATAAAGCATCAATGGGTTTCACTAAGCCTATTCACAGGAGTATGTGCATCTTGCCAGTGTCTACACTACCATCAACTATTATCTGTATATAAATGTCTAAGGCCACGTGATTCTATGGCGGGGTATTGGCAGGTCTAATTTTTGAGGAGCTCTGTGGAGGTACTGCTGCTTTGAGTTCAAGAGTGCCTTTAAAAAGACTAAGGAAACAAAGCATCTAAACGCGAACGGGAGACAGGGAGCATGCATAGCAAGTGGCACAGGGGAGGCGTTGGGTTTCATGTGGCATCTGCAACAGTCAGTGTTCCAAAGGACAAAACCAATGGATGCCAGCCATGCTGAAATAGCAACAGCAGCTATGATTTGTGGAACCTTGTGGGCAATAAGCAGCAAAGAGATGAAGCTAAGTATCTTCTTGCCACCCTCCAGCTGTCAGAAACTCATTGATCAGGATGATGAACCGAAACACTGTGCTTTCTATGAGAAACTCAGGGCCACAGAAGCAGGTGTTGATGTGAGGGTTGTGTGGTCCCTATCAGTGGTGGGAATGACAAACGAGGCTTATCCGTGAAGCAAGATGTGGTCGATGGTTCTGGGATGAAGGTTTGGAAACCTTGAATATTGGATTCACCCTTGTTTTATAATTTCTGAAACAGAATGGCAGTGCAGTCAGTAGTTTGCATGCAGAAACGAGACACTCCTCCACAGCCTGCCTCTTCCATGTGAGCATCATTCAGGGCCTCCACTCTATGGCGACTTCACAGATCGGTTGCAAAGACCAGCTGTAATCATTCTAACCAGGTGTCTTGCATGTTGCCTGCATATAGTAAGCCCTGAGTAAACATCACTCATTATCTTTGATCATAGTCTCATGTTAGCAGTGGGTGCTGGCTTCTCCCCAGTAAAGGAAACTTACTGTCACAATGATGAGCAAGCCTCAAAGTGAGAAACCATGGCCTGCTGCCCACAAATTCCCTGCAGTTTTCAATTTTTTGTTTCTAGGAATAGAAGCAGGAAGAATGGCGAAGGATGGCGTTTGGCAGATTACCTTCCCTCTCTCCTCTTGTTTTATTATTATTTTTCCTTCAGGCATAACATTAAAAAAACAGCAAAAAATTATTTTCTAAAACTTCTTAGCTCAAAATATTAAAACCAGATTTCTCCATCTGTGGCCTCTTATTTCTCTGAGCAGACAGCTTTGGCAGGGCTCCCTGCCTCCATCAGCTCTCCAATCTCCTCTGTGCCCTGATCACAGTGATATGCCAGGGACACACCAATGCTGCCAGGAGTCAAGACAATGGAGGCTGGTGCTCTCACACAGGTTTAGACTAGCTGAGGCTGTCACAGTCGACCCTTAAGAAAATGTGTTTTGCAACTTACTTTGATTCAGTGAATTTCAGAAAAGTCATTTAATGAATTATACTAGTCAATTAAAATGCTACACACATCTCTTGTATTATACAACACTCACCTGTGATGATATAAGCAGAATTCATCCTCATTTAATCTGTGAAGAGCTTCGGCTTGGAGATTCGTTCTAAAACTGTAAGAAACAAGATGCAGAACTAGGAGTTAAAATAGTGGTTTGTCTCTTATCTTTCAAGAATTCAGGAAGAACGAAGGTGAAGAGGGGTCTGGGGTGTGTGACCCCAATCCTGACTCCTTGTTACTGCTTCTTAATGTTGTAGAAGAAAAGGAAATAAAGGCAGAAGGGAGGAGAGGGAGGAGGGAGAGAAAGCGAACAGCAGAACTGTAGCATCTGGTGTTTCTGCTTAAGAAATGTTTACTCTCCAGCCAAACCACGAAAGCATCCAGCTCTTTGTTTATCTGGAGGAGATAGCACGGATTGTTCATAGCACACTAAACAGAAAGCCTTACCAAACCCCTCAGATTTGTCTTCTCTCTGAAAGATTGCATGCAGACACCAGTGTGTTTGCAAGTTATCCTGAATTGGACCGCCACACCCTCCTGCATGATCTTCACTTGTGATCTTCTGGCCAGCAAATGAGTCTCTCATTTGCCTCGGCTTGAGAGCTGGAGTGAGCCAATATCCTGCATCTTACTAAAAGGAGGTGACTGTTTCCTTAAGGATGAGGGGTGTGAAGGCAAAGAGAAATACAGAAAGAAGGAAGGAAAGAAGGAAAGAAAGGAAGAAAGGAAGAAAGAAAGGAAGGAAGGAAGGAAGGAAGGAAGGAGGAAGGAAGGAAGGAAGGAAGGAAGGAAGGAAGGAAGGAAGGAAGAAAGAAAGAAAGAAAGAAAGAAAGAAAGAAAGAAAGAAAGAAAGAAAGAAAGAAAGAAAGAAAGAAAGAAAGAAAGGAAGAAAGAAAGGAAGGAAGGAAAGAGAAGGTAAAGGGGAAGAAGGGGAAGAAGGGGAAGGGAAGAAAAGACTTGGAGGCTTGGAAGGTGATTACAGAAAGGTTGCTAATTGACTTACCTGTTGAAGATGTAGACACCAGACACCAAAGAAGACACAGGAATGGAAAGGTGGTACCCTACACACCATGTCTGGCTCTTAGATTTAGTCAGTAAACAGAGGTGGACCATGTTCATCAAACACATTTAAAGTGTGTGTGGCTGAATACACGCACCTGCTCACATTCTGGAATGGTCTATTACTCAGGGATATATCAAGGGAACTTGAGATCTCTGGGACACTTCTGAGGGACCATGGAGGTTGGTTTCCCTACCCAGAGCTTGCCCCTCTGACCATGGCTTTCTCGTATATTTAGTGTGGACATTCTAATGTCTCAATCATTGATGACATGAAAAGCAGGGGAAAACTTTAGAAGCCAGGCCACATATTTGTGGGCTCCTAACATTTTGATTGTCTGGCTCTTGTACAGGCTTTTATTAAACCCAGACCTCTCTCACAAGCACACAAATTCCTCAGAAAAGCATCAAAAAGATACCCAAGCATCAGGAGGCTTGGCCCTCCGGGCCCTCAGTTCACTGGTTGTAGGACAGGGGGAGGGGTATGAGGATGAGATCTGGGCTCTGTGTCTCCTCTCTGCAGTGCAGAGAGAGAGAGAGAGAGAGAGAGAGAGAGAGAGAGAGAGAGAGAGAGAGAGAGAGAGAGCTCTTTCCCAGGAGTCACAAAACCACATGGTTTTGAAGAGTTTAGCTCAAGCAGGATCTCGAAGACTGGTCCACTCTCAGAGAGTTCTCTGGGGGAATCCTTGTATTTGTCAGAGTTGGGCAAAGCTTATATAAAGATTCAGCACAATGCTGAGTGATTGACAAAATGAATCAGGAGTGAAGGAGTGAAGGAAGAATTGGACCAATGCAAGGGGAGTTGTTTTTCACCACAGTTTCTGTATGTGACACATTGGTGGTCATAGCTCCTCCAGAGGCACAGGATCATTTCAGAGCCTTTGAAGGGCAAGGTCAAGCCATGGCCCCTGCCTGGGGGCTGGGAGAGCCTCCTGCCTAGGGATGGAGAAGCCATGTTGCCAGTCACTGCCAAAGCAGTACTTTGGGAGAAGTGTCATCAGATCGTACCGTGCCTGCAGGAGTTAGCTCCTTATGCAAAGCTAGGCAAGTACAGCAGGCCAGGGGCCTGAGAACCTGGGAAGGCAGGGAGAGTGTGGCCGGAGTGTGCACAGGGGCCTGAGAGCCTGGGAAGGCAGGGAGAGTGTAGCAGGAGTGTGCACAGGGGCTTGAGAGCCTGGGCGTGGGAAGGGTGCAGGCAAGGCCGTCGAAGTCCTCTTCTATCCCTTCTATTGTGTGTGTATGAAGATTAGTAGACTTCTAACTTGATAAGATGTATGTATATATTTAATGTAATGTATCAATATAATGAATATAAATGAGTTGTGTGTAGTGTTTCTAATTTGTGTTTTCTATATCTTTTCTTTCTCTTGTCAGGATAACCTCATCTGAAGATAATTTATGATTTATTTCTTCCTTAATCATTTTCCTCTTAGTTGGTTATAATTTATCCCTTTATTTAAAAAAGAAGCACTACATATTTTTACTTCAAGTTATACACAAGAAAGCATATTGAGGGGCTGGAAAGATGACTCAGTTCGTGAACTGTGTGATGTGCAAGCATGAAGACCCTGAATTTCGTTTCCATCATGAAGATGAGGGTGGTGGCTCAGTGCTTGTGATAGAAGCATCAGTGGGGCAGAGACAGGCTGTCCCTGGTACTCTCTGGCCAGCTGGGATAGTCTAATTGGTGAAGCCCAGATCAGAACCAGAAAACACAAGGTGAGTGGCTCCTGAGGAAAATACCTGACCTTTACACACACACACACACACACTCACAGAGAGAGAGAGAGAGAGAGAGAGACAGAGACAGAGACAGAGACAGAGACAGAGAGTCAGAGACACAGAGACACAGAAAGACAGAGAGAGACAGAGAGAGACAGAGAGAGAAAGCAAAAACAAAAAAAAAGAAAGGAAGGGCAGAAGGGATGGAGGAAGGGAGGGAGGGAGGAAGAAAGAAGAAGAGAAAAAGAATATATATTGATTTGGCTGGGCATGGGGTCATAGACCTGAAATCTTAGCATAGGAGAGACTGAAACAGGGGGATTGGGAGTTCAAGGTCAGCTGGGTTATAGAGTGACCTTGTTTCTAAACTACAAAAGCAGAAAGAGAAGGAAAACAAAAAAGAATGTGTAATGTTGTATTAGAATCTCTCTTATCCATTCAAATGATTACATAACATTAAATCCATTAGTGTAGATCTTAACATCTAAAATATATAAGTGATTTATACACATAATACAAAGTTGAGCCATTCTTGATTGCCTTTTTTTCTATGAGTTGTTCCATTTTGCTATTTTTTTTCAAATCTTTATGACTAAGACAAGCAGAGCTACAGCTTTTCTTGTTTCAGTATTTGTTTTAGTATCAAAGTTACACTTGACCCAGAAGTGAGCTGAAAAGGGTTACCCAAGGCAGAAGAATAGTCAGAAAGTGAGAAAACCTTTATAAAGACTCTGAAATTAATATATGAAAGACACGAGTGGGCCAAGAGGAAAGCTGGGACTCCCCAGCTCTCAGCTTCATGCCAAGGCCTACCAAGTCCAGCTTCTGGCCTAACCCAGGTTCATACCAGGGTGCCGGGAGGTCTGTGGTTGACCTATGACTATTATACTAAAGCACATAACCCTGGTGGAGACTTAACATGCTGAGACCTGAGTTGATGTAGTACTAATTCTGGCAGATAGCAGGAGCAAGGCTTCTCTGTGATGATAACCTACAAAGCCAGGCTTGAGTTCTAGAAGCCTGGTCTACTGGGGTGGAGTGTTTGAGCTCTGTTGTCCAGGGGCCTCCTGTAGAAGTATATATTTTCCTGATACACTCTATTTACTTCTGTTTCTGGCTAGATATCTCTCAGAGTACTTACTCCAGAACACAGGAAGTCAACTTTTACCTTTTCTTCTTTACTTTGGCACCTATTCGAGGGCACATGCTTTTCTTCAAATAGTTCTTCTTATTACATCTCTAAGAGCTGGCATACAGAATATATTGTCATATAGCCTAGGAATTTTCCAATTCTGCTATCATTTATTACTAAAATTCTGCTATTAGAATTTTTTCATTGCAAAATGTGCAAAGTCCCTATGTTTGAATATTTGATCTTGGCTCTAACTATGGTCAATGGTCAATAAACATGACTTCCACAATACTTGTGTTGTGGAGTTTATTGGAGCTGGATTTATGAGACTGGTCCAAACCATATTCTGTCACACTTCTTGAATGCTTGAGAATATGTAAATTCTCAAATACTGCATACAAATCCAACTGAGTTGGTTTTAGCTTCAATACTTCTGAAATACTTTTATTTCCTTGCTATGATGATAATCAAGAGAAGTATTTTGAAGTTAGTGCTATGTTGATGATATTTCCTATCCCCCAAATTCTATAACTTTTTGCTTTATATATTTTGAGAACATCATGGGTTACAGACATGTTTAAAATCCTTAAATCACCTTGGCATTGATCATGTCACAGAGGAGTGGCAATCTTGATGTCTAACAAGAATTTGTGATTTCAATCCCATTTTTCTGAATAAGCATTCTTTTACTTTGACATTTCTGAGATCTTTGTACACTGTGGGAAATGTGTCGCCCAAAATGTAAATCCTTCCTAAATACCTAGGAGGATGAAATTTTAAAGCAGAGACTTGACTTCAGCAAGGGTGGAGATAAAGTAACTAAAGGATAGCAGAAAGTGAATGATATATGCAGATGCAGGAGCAGCCTGGTCCCACAGTCAGCAAAAGCCCTTCCTGATGTGTGTTTGTGTATCCCTCCCAGGGAGCCCCTGCCAGCAGGAGGAAGCACAGCTCTGAGGCCCTGGCTGCCTCACTCTCCCATTGCTACAACCATCCTTCCCTCAGTATCCCAAGGGGAAAACAATTGCAGAACCCATAGTAAGCCAGAAGGGGCCATATGATATAAGTGATACAAGCGTTCCATCTGTTTCCAAGGTTCAGCCAGGTAGTTATGTACACAGAGATGGAACGTGTCAATAAGGATTGCCAACTGTGGTTTTATGAAATCTCTATGAGTTTTTTTAAAAGCCATATTGTATATTTACATTTTTGAACTTAAGTGGTATGATGTTGCAAAAAATGTCCCAGGCTTACTATTACATTTAATTTTTAAAATTAAATATTATTTTGGCTTATGGTAGCACATCTCTTCTGTCTGTTTGGATTTCATTATGTAAACACTAGAGTTTCTTTGTGTGCTCATCTGTTGATAACCATGTGGATTTTTTTCAGAATCTTTGTGAACAGCACTGTTATAAACTTTCCAGTGTGGGAAAAACATGCCTACAGATACACAAAAGGTGACATTGGGGGTAAAAGACACATGAACATTTAACTCTAGCAGTCAAGTGAGTATTATTGTTTGACTCTCAAATACAGTGGATGGGCCATGCACCGAGACTTGGCTCTCCACCCACAGCACGACTGAGCAATGGCAGATCCTTTGTGGAATAGAGGTTAGAAGAGGACTTTGTGCCATTAGGAAGAATGAGGGATGACCAATACCATTAGGAAGAATGAGGGATGACCGATTGCCTTGTGCTTTCTCTTTGGTTCCTAGCATCCCTGAGATGGGGGCAGCCCCTCAACCATGAACTTCCCTGCCCAATATCTTGCCCCAATACAAACCACAAGCCAATAAGACCAGATGACCTTGAACTGAAATCTCTGATCACTGAGCCAAATTAAACCTTTTCCTGTTTTAAGAGTATTTTACAGTTCTTTTTTAAAAATTATTTTTATTTTACTATAGTAATGGAAAATGGCTCCCCAAGTTTAAAATAAAGCAAAGATTCTATGGAATTGTAGTCTGCTCTGTCTTTTTAAATAATTACTTATGGAATAGATGTAAAGCAATATTTCGTTGTATGGATGGCTGCTCACTCCCTGACTGGCGACAATGAACATGGATCTATGTATGCTGACATGCATGTAATTTATAGAAGATTAAAACATGACTGACACACTTATAATCTGAAAGATCTATTGGATTTACGAAGGAAAATTGTATACAAGTTTAAAGAACACATGAGTTTATAAATTAATTACATGGTAGACCATTGAGAAACTTCTAAAAATAAATTTAAAGGTTTGATATCAGATACTATGTAATTAGTTTAGATAGAAATGGCAAAAAGAGATCAACCACAAAGAATCCATGTATTTGGAAAAAGGTGAGCATATCTTATGAATGATGCTGCCTTGGTTGTTTTTTCCTAGAGATTCCTGGGCAGAGGTACCTCAGTTGAGAAAGTTCCTCCATCACATTGCCCCCAGAGCATTGATTGACTGATGGCTACTGTGGGAGGGCCCAGCTCCCTGGGTACCACCACTGTGTGGGTGGTTGGTATGGGCTCAAAGGTTAGAAAGGAAACTGGGAAAGTCACGGGTAAGGGGTAAGTATTGATCCTTCATGGCCTCTGCTTGAGTTCCTGCCTTGAGTTCCTGCCCTGACTTCCATCATGATGTACTGTGACTGTGCTTTATTATAGCAACAGAAAGCAACATGAGACAGTGGTGAAAGAAGTCAGGGTGGGTACCAGAAAGGGTTTAGGAGATATTAGTATGGAGAATGTGGATTCTAGAGGAATTTTATGTCATTAAATACTGTTTTTTTCAAAAGGCTTTAAAAATTGGATGAGCTAAGAATCAGACGCACACAAAACATAGATGTAAAGGATGAGAAATGACATTTCCAGCAAGGACTGGCTAAATTGCAGATGGGATGCTTTCAGATTAATTTGTGAAGATAAACACACATAAACCATCCATCCACACTCATCATTAAAATGATCAGACCTTTAGCCTGGTTGTCCGAAGAAGCAAAACAATACTTTTTGGATGGTGATAATGATACAAGGGCCTTGGACTCCCTCTGGGGTCTCCAATCACTGTGCCAAAGATTAAGGCCTCAGTGCTGAGGCTGACAGAAGAAGTCAGGGGAAGATGGAAAGCAATGATGCATGTGCGCCCTGCAGATATTATCTCCTCATCTGTGGCTCAGCTTTTCTTCTTAACAATGTCTTGTGAAAAAGCCAAGTTGATGACTCACACTGAGCAATCTGAACACTTTAATTCTGCAGCTATCTTGACAGCATGGATTTAGATGAACACTTAGATAACAGGCCTCCAAAACCGTCAATTGACTTTCTAACAAAATTTAGGATAATTAACTGAGAAATTAAAGTAGTGTTAACAAATGATGTTAGGATAGCAATCTCATGAAACAAAGCAAACTCACAATTCCTTGTAACACATGGGGATATCAGTGGGAATTGGTAGGCTTAAAGATAAAACCTAAACATGCAAAATTCTAGAAAAATACACAAAAACCTGTGTGATTCCATATTGTGAAGAAAAGGTCCTGAACAAAACAGAGAAACACAAACCGCGAGGGAAAAAGGTAAATTAGGCTTCATCAAAATTAAAGCTTTACTCTTGATGACTTTGAATACACAAGACACCATGTGAAATGCACTGATATCGTTATTTTACACATGACGAAGCCATAGTGCCAATTTCGACCATAAAGCCAGGAAGTGCTAAGCGAGAGATCAGACTGAGACCATCTCCAATCGCTTGCCTTTTCCTGAGCACAGAAGTCTGCCTGCCTGTTACGACCTAAGTGCAAACATAAATAACTTGTGCTAGCTATGCCATGGTTCTGTCAAAGATAACTGAAAATGGGATGCATACTATAATGGTTATAGGGCGCTTATCTCTTGTGTATGTAGACAGACATTTTTGCAGCTATTTAATCCCATAGGCATTTGGCAGGACAGCGATGGAGCCACTCTCAAATGGATTTTTCCTAACTACTGTCCAAATCGATCTGATCAGAAATAGCAGCAATTGCCAACCAGTTGTGACTTCCAAGAAGTACAAATCCCAACACTCACAAGGGCTTAGTATTAGAGGCTTTTCTGCAGAGTTTTTGTGACCCCCCACTCCAATGGGCTTGATATCAGCTATTCAGACAAGAACACTTACCACATGATCTCAGATGTTGATACACAGAACTGCCTGTGTCCCAAGTACCTGAATTTTCACACTTCATCTCTCTCTCTGCATGACTAGGGTGGAGTGGGGATGAGGGGGTGTTGCCTGACTCCCAGAGCCACATATGATCAAACTCTACCAATCACCATGAATTGGGCTGGAAACCATTCCAAAAGCCAACTGCAGGTTCATATCAAATTATCCACAGAAAACTGAACTAATGGAGTTTAAAGCCAGTGTGGGAACTCTGAGGGAGTTGAGAGCAAGGGTACAAACCCACAGCAGAAACCATCCATCACTGACAAGAAAATTGGGTCCCTTTCTCCCTGGCTTGTACAAATTAATTTCTTTAGGAGAAATTCTCAGTGCACAATTAGAACCAAATAGTTGGCATCTGCTGGGAAAACACCCACAAAACAACTCACCCATTATTCAGTAAAACATATATATCAAACTATAACCTCATTCTTTGGAGGATGTTGGGCGCTAAGACAGGATACCACTACATCATTCAAGCTGGCTTTGAAAGTTTGGTCCTTGTGCTTCAGCCTGTGGTGTACTGGAATAAAATGCCAGGGTCACAGAGGATGGCCTCTGACAACACACCTTGGCATCACAGGCTTACATTCTGTGATAAAAATGCAAAATACCATGGATGCTGGAGCGATGTTGCAGCTGTCAAGAGCTCGGTGATCTTCCAAAGGACCAGAGGTCATTTCTTAGCACCCATGCCAGGTGGCTCACAATGGGCAACAACTCGAGCTCCAGGGAATCTGCTGCCTCTGATGACACCGGCATTCATGTGAACATACATCAATACACCAAATGCAGACAAACCTGCCTGCGAATAATTAAAATTGATAACAATAAATCTTTTAAAAAAGTAAAATTTCATGGGTAGCCTCCTAATAGGTTCTCAAAATTAGTTCTCATGTGAAGGTAATAGTGGTTAAACTAGACATTTCAATTCAGTGGTAGATACAGAATCAAGCCCCAGAGCAGGAAACAAGCCTTGAAAGCCAGGTGACCTGCTTCCCTGGCTCTGGTGACATCTGACATCTGCCCTTGGATCCACTGGGTAGCGATGCGGAGCAGGATGACCTCAGTGCACACTGTCACTGTCATGGCTCTGTTCAGATAGAGAATTCGTTGCTTCCTAAGCAGATGCTTCAGTGCACAACCAATGGTTGTAATGTCCACCCTCCACTTTCTGCAATTGCTCAGACCTTGCAGGCTCCACTAACGGTCTCACTACACACACCTTTCCAACTCCCTGGAAATAAGTAGGCAAAAGTCAATACTATTTGAAAGAAGAAATACTCAGATCCATCAATGAGTCAATTTGTGTAGGCATGCCATTGTGGTTCCCACGCTATTTATTTATTTATTTACTTACTTACTTACTTAGTTTTCTTATGTGGCAACCATAGTGCCCAAAGTAGAATCTATGTTATTTTCTAATTTGCTTGGGATTTTTTTTCTGATTCATGCTTCAATGTCTTGTCATAAAACATAGCTACATATGGAAATACTTTAATGACGATTAAACACTAAAATCAGAAACATTTTCAAAGAACATGCCCAAACTTTTACACAGCATTCTTCAGCCAAAAACAGTCCTGAGCACTTTACCTATAGTAATTTATTATATCCCGGTACGAACTCCACGAAACAGGTACAGTTGTTATAGCAACTCTATAGAGCAGGAGGCTGAGAGACAGAGACTTTAAATATCCTTCGGGGAAGCACTGCCATACAATTGTGTGCCTGCCAACCAGAGTTGTGCTCTTTTGTCAAAAAAAAAAAAAAAAAACGAAACTCTGAGTAATATTGTTTGTTTTAAGCATTTCATTTAGCTCACATTTCTTGGCATCCTCCAGGGAATAAAATCAAAACATACACCAGCAGGGTCACAGGCTGGCTTCATGGGCATCCAACCTTGGGAATTTTAATGCTCTTCTGCTGTTTGCGTGATATCTTTAGAACAAGGGCCTTGACTTTTTTGTTTTCACAAGACATTGAAAACCATGTGTTCTTCTTAGAAAGGATATAAAACTTCCAAGAAAGTTCTTATCACACATGTGGTGACTTTTCATTAATCATAAGTGATAATGACTTTGTTTTCCCTCAGAGGAGGAGAAAATACACTCTTCTGTTTATTAGTCATTCTGGAAGCCAGAATCATAATTTTGGACAAGGTAGTCTGAATGGCTTCGTTCTGAACAGAAGGGGGATTAGTTTCCCAAGATGTGTAAATTAGTAATAGACATCCACTTCTTATTTGGCCGCACTGATGGGCGGGGGGGGGGGGGCATAAAGAAGTGTGGAGTCACACGAATAGTCAGGAAGTAGCCTGAGGTACATCGTTGATAGACAGAGGGTCTTAAAGTAGAGAGCAAGGCTTTATGGGATCCAACTGATAGAACCTGAAGATGTCACAGGAAAAGTATTCTACAGCTGGTGACTTACAGGGTCAGAGAACAGGCAGCTTGGGAACTCAGGTATCTCAGGTCAAACAATATGAGGATGAGATGGTAGCTTGGGAATTGATGGAGTGTAAGCATCCATGACTACTTATTAGGGCCAAGATCACCCAATAAGGCCAAAAGGCATGAAACCAGGCTCAGGGTGGAGGGGCCACACCATCTCTCAGGCTGTGACAGTTTTATTGAGAGCAATAAGACTTTTTTTTTATAGCTTTATCAGAAACAGAATGTAATGGCAATAGCCAGGATCAATACAGCTGTAGTTGCCAGAATACAATGAAGTTTGCATGCGATTCAGGAATCACAAGGTTAATGTCTAAGACCAAATGTCCTGTCAAGCTTCCATGCTTCCTTGACTACTAAGGGAACGAATATAGAGAAACACAAAAAGTGCATCAGTCTCTTGGGACCTGGAAGGCACATGGTGCCCCAGGAGCCACAGACTCCAATCTGAAAAACCTATGGCACACACCTCTCAAGGCAGCTAGGCCAGGCCAACTCCATAGTTCCTTGCGACTAAGTAGTAACTCTACTGTAGCCACTGTTGAGTTCAACTGAACCGAGTCATCTGATGATAGCCCACGAAGGCAGGTTGGTTTGTTTGTCTGTGTGGTCCCCATGCTTAGCTCAGTTCAGCTAAGTACAAACACTGACTGTATTAGTCAGGGTTCTCTAGAGTCACAGAACTTATGGATAGTCTCTATATAGTAAAAGAATTTATTGATGACTTACAGTCGGCAGCCCAATTCCCAACAATGGTTCAGTCACAGCTGTGAATGGAAGTCCAAGGATCTAGCAGTTACTCAGTCTCACACGGCAAGCAGGCGAAGGAGCAAGAGCTAAACTCCCTTCTTCCAATGTCCTTATATTGTCTCCAGCAGAAGGTGTAGCCCAGATTAAAGGTGTGTTCCACCACACCTTTAATCCCAGATGAAAGGTGTAGCCCAGATTAAATCTCCTTAAACTAGGAGATTTTATCTTCTGGAATCCATAGCCACTACGTCTCAAGATCTCCATACCAAGATCCAGATAAGGATCTCCAAGCCTCCAGATAAGGGTCACTGGTGAGCCTTCCAATTCTGGATTGTAGTTCATTCCAAATATAGTCAAGTTGACAACCAAGAATAGCCACTACAATCCACCCCTTGTCAACTTGACACAAATAATATCCCATGTTTACATGAAACAATAACAAGGTTGTGAATACGCCTAACATGATATAACTATCCCTCGTACAATCGCAAACGCATTTGTAAATTTACAATGGGGCATTCATATTACTTTATAATCCTCGTTTCTGCAACTGGTTACGTGGCCTTAATTGATATTTATAACTACCTTCCTCTACTACCCATTCTGTATTTCCTTCACCTTCGGCCAGCACCTCAGCAGGTCTTGGCTCTTTTCCTGGAGGATTGACCCATACCTTCATTCCTGATGGGTCTGCGTCCTTTGTCATCCTGCTTGGATTAGGCTGTTGTAGTTTCCCATTGACTTTAATCACAGGACATGGTAGTACTAGGAGACGCCCTAAGGGATCTCCTACACTCCAGACATAATCTTGCTTACCTCCATTGTGAAGAGGTAATCCAATTTCCCCATGGTAATCTGGATCTATCACTCCTCCTAACACGGTTATTCCTTTTTTAGCCTGTTGGTTTAAGGGCATTAGAAGCCCAAAATGACCAGGGGGAAGTCTGAGCTTCCAATTCAATGGAATGTTTGTTGTAGCTCCTGGTAGGAGCACTCCCCTCTCTGGAGCTAAAACTTCTAAGCCAGCAGAACCTAGAGTTATGGGGACAGGAAGCAAAAATTTTCCTAGAGGGTCATTAGGAGTGATAGTAAGTGGAACTATTCCCTTTTCCACCCCTTGATTCCTGGACCCATGAATCCTGGCTATGGGTGAAACTGTACCATATATGGAGCGCTGATTCAAAGCATATACTGCCTTCTGAAGAACTCTACCCCAGCCTTCCAAGCTGTTACCACCTAATTGGCGCTGTAACTGCGTCTTCAAAAGGCCATTCCATCTTTCTATCAGGCCAGCTGCTTCAGGATGATGGGGAATGTGGTAAGACCAGTGAATTCCATGATCGTGGGCCCACTGTCGTACTTCTCTGGCTGTGAAATGAGTTCCTTGGTCAGAAGCAATACTGTGTGGAATACCATGACGATAGATAAGGCATTCTGTCAGCCCATGAATGGTGGTTTTAGCAGAGGCCTTACGTGCAGGAAAGGCAAATCCATAACCAGAATAAGTATCTACTCCAGTAAGAACAAAACGCTGTCCTTTCCATGAAGGAAGTGGTCCAATGTAGTCAACCTGCCACCAGGTTGCTGGCTGGTCACCTCGAGGAATGGTGCCATATCTGGGGCTCAGTGTTGGTTTCTGCTGTTGGCAGATCTGGCAATCAGCAGCAGCTGTAGCCAGGTCAGCCTTGGTGAGTGGAAGCCCGTGTTGCTGAGCCCAAGCATAACCTCCATCTCGACCACCATGGCCACTTTGTTCATGTGCCCATTGAGCAATGACAGGGATGGCTGGGGAGAGAGGCTGACTGTCCACAGAACGGGTCATCTTATCCACTTGATTATTGAACTCCTCCTCGGCTGAAGTCACCTTTTGGTGAGCATTTACATGGGACACAAATATCTTCACATCCTTTGCCCATTTGGAGAGATCTATCCACATACTTCTTCCCCAGATGTCTTTTTCACCAATTTTCCAATTGTGATCTTTCCAAGTCCCTGACCATCCAGCCAATCCATTGGCTACAGCCCATGAGTCAGTGAATAATCGTACATCTGGCCATTTCTTCTTGCAAACAAACTGTAATACCATGTGTACTGCCCGAAGTTCTGCCCACTGTGAAGATTTCCCTTCACCTGTGTCTTTCAGAGTTGTCCCAGAAAGGGGTTGTAATGCTGCAGCTGTCCACTTCTGGGTGGTGCCTGCATAACGTGCAGAGCCATCAGTAAACCAGGCCCTAGTCTTTTCCTCTTCGGTCAGTTGATCATAGGGAACACCCCATGAGGCTATAGGCGCATGCTTGGCAGCAGATGGCATTGTAACAGGAGTAGAAACCATAGGCATTTGAGCAACTTCTTCATGTAACTTGCTTGTGCCTTCAGGACCTGCTCTGGCCCGATCACGTATATACCACTTCCATTTGATAATAGACTGCTGCTGTGCGCGTCCCACTTTATGACTTGCAGGGTCTGATAGTACCCAGCTCATGATGGGTAATTCAGGTCGCATAGTAACTTGGTGTCCTATTGTCAAACGTTCAGTTTCCACTAAGGCCCAATAGCAGGCCAAGAGCTGTTTTTCAAAGGGAGAATAGTTGTCTGCAGATGATGGTAGAGCTTTGCTCCAAAATCCCAAAGGTCTTTTCTGTGATTCACCTACAGGGGCCTGCCAGAGGCTCCAAACAGCATCTCTATCAGCCACAGACACCTCAAGTACCATCGGGTCTGCTGGGTCATATGGTCCAAGTGGTAGAGCAGCCTGCACAGCAGCCTGGACCTGTTGAAGAGCCTTCTCCTGTTCCAGGCCCCACACAAAGCTAGCGGCTTTCCGAGTCACTTGATAAATAGGCCTAAGTAACACACCCAAGTGAGGGATGTGTTGTCTCCAGAATCCAAATAGCCCCACTAAACGTTGTGCTTCTTTCTTGGTTGTAGGAGGGGCCAGGTGCAATAACTTATCTTTCACCTTAGAAGGAATATCTCTGCATGCCCCACACCACTGGACTCCTAAGAATTTCACTGAGGTAGATGGTCCTTGAATTTTGGTTGGATTTATTTCCCATCCTCTGATACGCATATGTGTTACCAATGAGTTCAAAGTGGTTGCTACTTCCCGCTCACTTGGTCCAATCAGCATAATGTCATCAATATAGTGCACCAATGTGATATTTTGTGGAATATCCAAACGATCAAGATCCCTTCTAACTAAATTATGACACAGGGCAGGAGAGTTAATATATCCTTGAGGCAAAACTGTGAAGGTATACTGTTGGCCTTGCCAACTGAAAGCAAATTGCTTCTGGTGGTCCTTATGGACAGGTACTGAGAAGAAGGCATTTGCCAGATCAATAGCCGCATACCAGGTGCCAGGAGATGTGTTAATTTGCTCAAGTAACGAAACTACATCTGGTACAGCAGCTGCAATTGGAGTTACTACCTGATTTAGTTTTCGATAATCAACTGTCATTCTCCATGATCCATCTGTTTTCTGCACTGGCCAGATAGGAGAGTTAAATGGAGATGTGGTGGGAACCACCACCCCTGCATCTTTCAAGTCCTTGATAGTGGCAGTAATTTCTGCAATGCCTCCAGGAATACGATACTGTTTTTGATTCACTATTTTCTTTGGCAGAGGCAACTCTAAAGGCTTCCATTTTGCCTTTCCAACCATAATAGCCCTCACTCTACAGTTCAGGGAACCAATATGAGAATTCTGCCAGTTTCTGAGTATATCTATCCCAATTATACATTCTGGAACTGGGGAAATCACCACAGGATGTGTCCGGGGACCTACTGGACCTACTGTAAGTCGGACATCAGTCAAAACTCCATTAATCACCTGCCCTCCATAGGCCCCTACTTTAACTGGAGGGCCACAATGTTTCTTGGGATCTCCTGGGATCAGTGTCAACTCAGAACCAGTATCCAGCAGACCCCGAAAAGTCTGATTATTTCCTTTTCCCCAGTGTACAGTTACCCTTGTAAAAGGCCGTAGGTCCCTCTGGGGAAGAACTGGAGAAAGGGTAACAGCAAAACCTTTGGGTGTCTTATCAGGATCCTTCCTCAGGGGAACCTGGCCACCCCTTCATTCAAGGGGTTCCGGATCTGCAAACTGGCTCAAGTCTGGAAATTGATTCACTGGCCGAGATTGCTGTTTACCACGACCTAATGTAGCCTTTCTTTCATTTGTTTGAGAATTTTTTTGTTTATACAAATCAAACAAATATGCAGTAGGCTTCTTATGTATTTCATTCCTGGAAACACCATGATTGACTAGCCAGTACCAAAGGTCCAAGCGAGTCATGCCATTATAAATTTCACCTCTCCTGTGCTGACCGTTACTGGGTCTATCATTATAAACATTCTTTTGCCTACGCTGTCCATTATAATAACTAGGATCACCTTGTCTCCGGTGATTCAATGCTGCCACCTGGCCCTTGTTACCTCGGAATCCAACTAAACCCAGTGAATTTAATTCATCTAATTGAGCAGAAGCATCTCCAATGCTGAGATCTGGCACAAGGAAAAGGGAAAGAACAAAACCCTTCAAATGTGCTGGTGCCCCTCTCACCAATTTGCGTCTTATAGAGCTGGTGAAGGGCATATCTTCTGGACCTTCCCATTGTGGACAATTAGGCTTTACACAATATATCCACTCTAGCATTGCAATTTCCCTAAGTCTTAAAATCCCTTCATCAACACTAAGCCATGGAATATCAGGCATCTCCAAGTCATTTCCAGTAGGCCATCTTTTGATAAACACCTCAGCCAACCATTCAAACAAACTTTTGACACCTTTTTTAACCATGCGAGCTTCCGTATTAAACCTAGAATCTCCACTCAGAGGGCCCATGTCAATAAACTCAGCCTGCTCTAGTTTTATGTTCCTTCCACCCTTATCCCACACCCTTAAAATCCATTCCCACACATATTCACCAGGTTGCTGTTTGAACGAATTAGCAAACTCATTAAGCTCCTTAGTAGTGTAGCGAATTTCCTCATGGACTACACTTTCTACCTCCCCTCTAGGAGCCTGTTTTGCTTTGAGTCTGGTTACAGGTCTAGAAGAAACTATTGGTGGGCCTTGAGAAACATCAGTAGTGAAAGTCATTGCTGGTTTATCAGACTCTGCAAAATTAATTTCCTCATGTGGGGAAGGCATTATTTCAAGGGGTGGGGCTGAGGGTACTACTTCCTCAGGTGGGGCAAACCCTTGAGAATCTGAAGATTCAAAATTCTCAGCTTCAACATGGTCTTCCCACACATCCCCGTCCCAAGTTATAGGATCCCATTCTTTGCCAATTAGTGCCCTTACTTTAACTGTCGACACATTCTGAGGCTGAGACTTAAATTTTCGCTGTAGTTCAGCCAACCTTACAATGAGGGTTTCAGTTTGATTTTCTGCAACTTGAGCTCTATTGCTGCAAGAGAGAAGATTCTCTTCAAGGACACACTTAGCAACTTTTAGATCGTTTACTTGTGTCTGGAGCCTTTCGATTTTATCACACAACTCCTTCCTTTCATTCATCATTTTTTCCCCAGATACTAAGAGCAGCCAGCCAGTAAAATCATTTTCTGATTTTTTCCCCATCTTGTAGAAAGCTTTGTGCACTGAATCACCTAATTCATTAAGAAAATCAAGGGCATTAGCTTCTTTAAGTTTGAAATATAGTTTCAACCATGGGTCTTCAAAATTCTCTGAGCTCCCAGGAGGGAGAGAATCTAGAGAGGTTTCAGTAGTTGAAAGTGCTAGTGGCTCAACAAGCCAATTCCAGTATTTTAAAAGATTCATCCTTGTACTTCTGTTACTCTAGAACCACTCCTGGTACCAAATTCTGTATTAGTCAGGGTTCTCTAGAGTCACAGAACTTATGGATAGTCTCTATATAGTAAAAGAATTTATTGATGACTTACAGTCGGCAGCCCAATTCCCAACAATGGTTCAGTCACAGCTGTGAATGGAAGTCCAAGGATCTAGCAGTTACTCAGTCTCACACGGCAAGCAGGCGAAGGAGCAAGAGCTAAACTCCCTTCTTCCAATGTCCTTATATTGTCTCCAGCAGAAGGTGTAGCCCAGATTAAAGGTGTGTTCCACCACACCTTTAATCCCAGATGAAAGGTGTAGCCCAGATTAAATCTCCTTAAACTAGGAGATTTTATCTTCTGGAATCCATAGCCACTACGTCTCAAGATCTCCATACCAAGATCCAGATAAGGATCTCCAAGCCTCCAGATAAGGGTCACTGGTGAGCCTTCCAATTCTGGATTGTAGTTCATTCCAAATATAGTCAAGTTGACAACCAAGAATAGCCACTACACTGACCCTTTGTGGTACAGAGCTCCATTCACCAGCCATGAGTGACAGAGACCTAGGATATCAATGGGACCCAGGGAATGGCATGTCATATGCACAGGCTGATGGAGAGTGAAGTGACAAAGCACACCTGCTGAGCTGGTGACTGTCCTACCTTGTGTTTCTCATGGAACAAGACTCATGTACCACTGACTATGGAATGCTTCACTTGAAAAGATGAGACAGGTAAAAATGCAAAACACTTCGAAGGACTATTAAAAATATCACTGAGGGACCTGGGAGGGAAAGTGGGGGAAGGGGAGGCAGGATCAGGTATGGGAAGAGATGGGAGAGAAGTCTAGAGGGTCAGGAAAATGAATAGAAATATGTAGCAGTAAGGAGTAAAGAATGGGGGTGGAAAACCACTAGAAAGTCCCAAACACCAGGGAAGGGAGAAGTTTCCAGGCCCAAAAGAGGAGAGATAGAATCTGTAGAGACCACTTCCAGTAGATAGGCATGACCCTGAGTTGAGGGATGGGGCCACCCACCCATCTCAAAATTTTTAACCCAGAATTGTTCCTATCTAAAGAAAACACAGGGACAAAAAATGGAGCAAAGACAAAAAGAAAGGCCATCCAGAGACTGCCCCATTTTGGGATCCATCGCAATCGCAGTCACCAAACCCAGAAACTATTGCTGATGCTAAGAGGTACTTGCTGACAGAAGTCGGGTTGGTATAGCTGTCCTCTGAGAGGCTGTACCAGCAGCTGACTAAAACAAATGCAGATACTCACAGACAGCCATCGGACTGTGCCCGGGGACCCCAGTGGAAGAGCTAGGAGAAGGACTGAAGGACATGAAGGGGATTGCAAATCCATAGGAAGAAAGCCAATATCACCTAACCAGACCCTCCAGAGTTCCCAGGGACTAAACCACCAACCAAAGAGTACACATGGCTCCAGCTACATATGTAGCAGAGGATGGCCTTATCTGCCATCATTGGGAGGAAAGGCCTTTTGTCCTGTGGAGACTTGATGCCCCAGTGTAGGGGGATGCTAGAGGGGTGAGGTAGGAGTGGGTGGTGGGGAGCACCCTCTTAAAAGGGGAAGGGGATGAGATGGGGTATTGTGGAGGGAAGACTAGGAAGGGGAACAACACTGCAATGTAAATAAATAAAATAACCAATTAAAAAACTACCACTGCTTTCCCATTTCCCTCGGTGGCTGTGAATGGATCCAGGTAAGGGATTCAGCCCTGCTACTGTGTATTAACTGTGGCTTGCTATTTGTGGTGCTATTGGTGTCAGTACATGGTAACCCTATGTGCAGACAGATGAGCTTATTTCAATCTTAGCTCCAAGGCTTCACAATAGCTTTTAAGGCATGGTACCTCTAAACCCATCCATGTACAGCCCACTGTGGCATCCTGGGGTGGGAACCTGCAGTAAGTATATTGCTTTCTCCTCAGAATCCCTGCTAGACTAGAAGTAAATAGCACTAGAGGAGGACCCCAAGGTTAGCAGAAAAGAGACTTTCTGTTTGTGTGTGCCCTCAGTCAGGAGCACCCCAGCAGCCTTGGTTAACAGTGTTGGTGGATATGAGGAACATTCTACCCAACAGCTTTGAAAATGGCTTTCTTCTCAAGCATTCATGTTTATATTCTCTCTCTCTCTCTCTCTCTCTCTCTCTCTGTCTGTCTGTCTGTCTCTGTCTCTGTCTCTCTCTCTCTCTGTGTGTGTCTCTCTGTCTCTGTCTCTGTCTCTGTCTCTCTCTCTCTGTCTCTGTCTCTGTCTCTGTCTCTGTCTCTGTCTCTCTCTGTCTCTCTCTGTCTCTGTCTCTGTCTCTCTCTCTCTCTCTCTCTGTCTCTGTCTCTGTCTCTGTCTCTCTCTCTCTCTCTGTGTGTCTCTCTGTCTCTGTCTCTGTCTCTGTCTCTGTCTCTGTCTCTGTCTCTCTCTCTCTGTCTCTGTCTCTGTCTCTGTCTCTCTCTGTCTCTCTCTGTCTCTGTCTCTCTCTCTCTCTCTCTCTCTCTCTCTCTCTCTCTCTGTCTCTCTCTCTCTCAGGACAAGCTCTAACAGAATCTTGAGAATATGCAGCGTTCTGGGGGGAAGTTTTCTCACTGTGCTGCAGGATGATTTAAAGCAGCTTCATATACTTCGGGATTAGGAAACTAATAACGAAATCTACTTTGTTTACCCAAGAAAAATCTCACATTCCCATTACCTTGTAGACCAAAGAAAACATTGACTTTTTTTGATTTTTAATATTTTTATTACATATTTTCCTCAATTACATTTCCAATGCTATCCCAAAAGTCCCCCATAGTGCCCCCCACTTCCCTACCCACCCATTCCCATTCTTTTGGCCCTGGCATTCCCCTATATTGGGGCATATAAAGTTTGCAAGTCCAATGGGCCTCTCTTTCCATTGATGGCCAACTAGGCCATCTTTCGATACATATGCAGCTAGAGACAAGAGCTCCGGGGTTCTGGTTAGTACATCATGTTGTTCCAACAATAGGGTTGCAGATCCCTTTAGCTCCTTGGGTACTTTCTCTAGCTTCTCCATTGGGAGCCCTGTGATACATCTAATAGCTGACTGTGAACATCCACTCCTGTGTTTGCTAGGCCCCGGCATCGTCTCACAAGAGACAGCTATATTTGGGTCCTTTCAGCAAAATCTTGCTAGTGTATGCAATGGTGTCAGCGTTTAGAAGCTGCTTATGGGATGGATCCCTGGATACGGCAGTCTCTAAATGGTCCATCCTTTCATCACAGCTACGAACTTTGTCTCTGTAACTCCTTCCCTGGGTGTTTTGTTCCCAATTCTAAGAAGGTGCACAGTGTCCACACTTTGGTCTTCATTATTCTTGAGTTTCATGCGTTTAGCAGATTGTATCTTATATCTTGGGTATCCTAAGTTTTGGGCTAATATCCACTTATCAGTGAATACATATTGTGTGAGTTCTTTTGTGATTGTGTTATTTCACTCAAGATGATGCCCTCCAGGTCCATCCATTTGGCTAGGAATTTCATAAATTCATTCTTTTTAATAGCTGAGTAGTACTCCATTGTGTAAATGTACCATAATTTCTGTATCCATTCCTCTGTTGAGGGACATCTGGGTTCTTTCCAGCTTCTGGCTATTATAAATAGGGCTGCTATGAACATAGTGGAGCATGTGTCCATTTACCGGTTGGGACATCTTCTGGATATATGCCCAGGAGAGGTATTGCTGGATCCTCCGGTAGTACTATGTCCAATTTTCTGAGGAACCGCCAGACTGATTTCCAGAGTGGTTGTACAAGCTTGCAATCCCACCAACAATGGAGGAGTGTTCCTCTTTCTCCACATCCTCGCCAGCATCTGCTGTCACCTGAATTTTTGATCTTAGCCATTCTGACTGGTGTGAGGTGGAATCTCAGGGTTGTTTTGATTTGCATTTCCCTGATGATTAAGGATGTTGAACATTATTTCAGGTGTTTCTCTGCCATTCGCTTTTCCTCAGGTGAGAATTCTTTGTTCAGTTCTGAGCCCCATTTTTAATGGGGTTATTTGACTTTCTGGAGTCCACCTTATGAGACTGCTCTGGTTGGGGAGAGAGAAATCCGGCCTACATAGGGCCACAAGCCTCTTCCGGTCAGAAAAGCACCAGGGCAGCTGGGGCGCAGGGTCGGCTGACACTCGCCAGCTACCCACAACACCCACCACAGGATCTTAAGACTTCTGGTGAGTGGAGCACAGCTTCTGCTCCAATCCAATTGCGCGCGGGACCTGAGACTGCATTAGTTAGGGAAGCAGAAACCGGCCTGAGTAGGGCCACAGGCCTCATCCGGCCGGATCAGCGCCAGGGTAGCTGGAGCGCAGGGTTGCCTGACACCCGCCAGCTACCCACGACCCCCGCCACAGGATTTTGAGACTGCTGGTGAGTGGAACACAGCTTCTGCTCCAATCTTTAAACAGTGACAACAATAACAACTAACCCCAGAGATTACCAGATGGCGAAAGGTAAACGTAATAATCTTACTAACAGAAACCAAGACCACTCACCATCATCAGAACCCAGCACCCCCACTTCGCCAAGTCCAGGGCACCCCAACGGATCTAAAAGCTAGACACAGATCTAAAAGCATATCTCCTGATGATGGTAGAGGACTTCAAGAAGGACTTTAATAACACACTTAAAGAAATACAGGAGAACACTGCTAAACAGGTAGAAGACATTAAAGAGGAAGCACAAAAATCCCTTAAAGAATTGCAGGAGAACAATGCTAAAGAGTTACAAATCCTTAAAGAAAAACAGGATAACATAATCAAACAGGTAGAAGTCCTTACAGAAAAACAGGAAAACACATCCAAACAGATGATGGAAATGAACAAAACCATACTAGACCTAAAAAGAGAAGTAGACACAATAAAGAAAACCCAAAATGAGGCAACACTGGAGATAGAAACCCTAGGAAAGAAATCTGGAACCATAGATACGAGCATCAGCAACAGAATACAAGAGATGGAAGAGAGAATCTCAGGTGCAGAAGATTCCATAGAGAACATCGGCACAACAATCAAGGAAAATGTAAAATGCAAAAAGATCCTAACTCAAAACATCCAAGAAATACAGGACACAATGAGAAGACCAAACCTACGGATAATAGGAGTGGATGAGAATGAAGATTTTCAACTCAAAGGACCAGCAAACATCTTCAACAAAATTATAGAAGAAAACTTCCCAAATCTAAAGAAAGAGATGCCCATGAACATACAAGAAGCCTACAGAACTCCAAATAGACTGGACCAGAAGAGAAATACCTCCCGACACATAATAATCAGAACAACAAATGCTCTAAATAAAGATAGAATACTAAAAGCAGTAAGAGAAAAAGGCCAAGTAACATATAAAGGCAAGCCTATCAGAATTACACCAGATTTTTCACCAGAGACTATGAAAGCCAGAAGATCCTGGACGGATGTTATACAGACACTAAAAGAACACAAATTCCAGCCCAGGCTACTATACCCAGCCAAACTCTCAATTAACATAGATGGAGAAACCAAAGTATTCCACGACAAAACCAAATTCACACATTATTTCTCCACGAATCCAGCCCTTCAAAGGATAATAACAGAAAAAAACCAATACAAGGACAGGAACCACGCCCTAGAAACAACAAGAAGGTAATCCCTCAACAAACCTAAAAGAAGACAGCCACAAGAACAAAATGCCAACTTTAACGACAAAAATAACAGGAAACAACAATTACTTTTCCTTAATATCTCTTAATATCAATGGACTCAACTCCCCGATAAAAAGACATAGACTAACAAACTGGCTACACAAACAAGACCCAACATTTTGCTGCTTACAGGAAACTCATCTCAGAAAAAAGGATAGACACTACCTCAGAATGAAAGGCTGGAAAACAATTTTCCAAGCAAATGGCATGAAGAAACAAGCTGGAGTAGCCATTCTAATATCTGATAAGATTGACTTCCAACCCAAAGTCATTAAAAAAGACAGGGAGGGACACTTCATACTCATCAAAGGTAAAATCCTCCAAGAGGAACTATCAATCCTGAATATCTATGCTCCAAATACAAAGGCAGCCACATTCATTAAAGAAACTTTAGTAAATCTCAAAGCACACATTGCACCTCATACAATAATAGTGGGAGACTTCAACACACCACTTTCACCAATGGACAGATCATGGAAACAGAAACTAAACAGGGACACAGAGAAACCAAGAGAAATCATGAATCAAATGGATCTGGCAGATATCTACAGAACATTCTATCCTAAAACAAAAGGATATACCTTCTTCTCAGCACCTCATGGTACCTTCTCCAAAATTGACCACATAATTGGTCACAAAACAGGCCTCAACAGATACAAAAATATTGAAATTGTCCCATGCATCCTATCAGATCACCATGGACTAAGGCTGATCTTCAATAACAAAATAAATAATAGAAAGCCAACCTTCACGTGGAAACTGAACAACACTCTTCTCAATGATACCTTGGTCAAGGAAGGAATAAAGAAAGAAATTAAGGACTTTTTAGAGTTCAATGAAAATGAAGCCACAACATACCCAAACTTTTGGGACGCAATGAAAGCATTTCTAAGAGGAAAACTCATAGCTCTGAGTGCCTCCAAAAGGAAACTAGAGAGAGCACACATTAGCAGCTTGACAACACACCTAAAAGCACTAGAACAAAAGGAAGCAAATTCACCCAAGAGGAGTAGACGGCAGGAAATAATCAAACTCAGGGGTGAAATCAACCAAGTGGAAACAAGAAAAACTATTCAAAGAATCAACCAATCAAGGAGCTGGTTCTTTGAGAAAATCAACAAGATAGATAAACCCTTAGCCAGACTCACTAGAGGGCACAGGGAAAGCATCCTAATTAACAAAATCAGAAATGAAAAAGGAGACATAACAACAGATCCTGAAGACATCCAAAACACCATCAGATCCTTCTACCAAAGGCTATACTCAACAAAACTGGAGAACCTGGATGAAATGGAGAAGTTCCTAGACAGATACCAGGTACCAAAGTTGAATCAAGATCAGGTTAATGATCTAAACAGCCCTATATCCCCCAAAGAAATAGAAGCAGTCATTAATAGTCTCCCAACTAAAAAAAGCCCAGGACCAGATGGGTTTAGTGCAGAGTTCTATCAGACCTTCAAAGAAGATCTAATCCCAGTTCTTCACAAACTATTCCACAAAATAGAAACAGAAGGTACTCTACCCAACTCATTCTATGAAGCCACAATTACTCTGATACCTAAACCACAAAAAGACCCAACAAAGATAGAAAACTTCAGACCAATATCCCTTATGAATATTGATGCAAAAATCCTCAATAAAGTTCTTGCTAACCGAATCCAAGAACACATCAAAACAATCATCCATCCTGACCAAGTAGGTTTCATCCCAGGGATGCAGGGATGGTTCAATATACGGAAATCCATCAACGTAATCCAGTATATAAACAAACTCAAAGACAAAAACCACATGGTCATCTCATTAGATGCGGAAAAAGCATTTGACAAGATCCAACACCCATTCATGATAAAAGTCTTGGAACGATCAGGAATTCAAGGCCCATACCTAAACATGATAAAAGCAATCTACAGCAAACCAGTAGCCAACATCAAAGTAAATGGTGAGAAGCTTGAAGCAATCCCTCTAAAATCAGGGACTAGACAAGGCTGTCCACTTTCTCCATACCTATTCAACATTGTACTTGAAGTCCTAGCCAGAGCAATTCGACAACAAAAGGAGATCAAAGGGATACAAATTGGAAAAGATGAAGTCAAAATATCACTTTTTGCAGATGATATGATAGTATATATAAGTGACCCTAAAAATTCCACCAGAGAACTCCTAAGCCTGATAAACAGCTTCAGTGAAGTAGCTGGATATAAAATTAACTCAAACAAATCAATGGCCTTTCTCTACACAAAGAATAAACAGGCTGAGAAAGAAATTAGGGAAACAACACCCTTCTCAATAGTCACAAATAATATAAAATA
This sequence comes from Mus caroli, assembly GCF_978045245.1. Taxonomy (NCBI): domain Eukaryota; kingdom Metazoa; phylum Chordata; class Mammalia; order Rodentia; family Muridae; genus Mus; species Mus caroli. The sequence goes on along the minus strand of NW_028227262.1, from coordinate 31,614,560 downwards.
TCTTGGCGTGACTCTAACTAAGGAAGTGAAAGATCTGTATAATAAAAACTTCAAGTCTCTGAAGAAAGAAATTATAGAAGATCTCAGAAGATGGAAAGATCTCCCATGCTCATGGATTGGCAGGATCAACATTGTAAAAATGGCTATCTTGCCAAAAGCAATCTACAGATTCAATGCAATCCCCATCAAAATTCCAAATCAATTCTTCAACGAATTAGAAAGTGCAATCTGCAAATTCATCTGGAATAACAAAAAACCTAGGATAGCAAAAACTCTTCTCAAGGATAAAAGAACCTCTGGTGGAATCACCATGCCGGACCTAAAGCTCTACTACAGAGCAATTGTGATAAAAACTGCATGGTACTGGTATAGTGACAGACAAATAGACCAATGGAATAGAATTGAAGACCCAGAAATGAACCCACACACCTATGGTCACTTGATCTTCGACAAGGGAGCTAAAAACATCCAGTGGAAGAAAGACAGCATTTTCAACAAATGGTGCTGGCACAACTGGTTGTTAACATGTAGAAGAATGCGAATCGATCCATTCCTATCTCCTTGTACTAAGGTCAAGTCTAAGTGGATCAAGGAACTTCACATAAAACCAGAGACACTGAAACTTATAGAGGAGAAAGTGGGGAAAAGCCTTGAAGATATGGGCACAGGGGAAAAATTCCTGAATAGAACAGTAATGGCTTGTGCTGTAAGATCGAGAATTGACAAGTGGGACCTCATGAAACTACAAAGCTTCTGCAAGGCTAAAGACACTATCAATAAGACAAAAAAACCACCAACAGATTGGGAAAGGATCTTCACCTATCCTAAATCAGATAAGGGACTAATATCCAATATATATAAAGAACTCAAGAAGGTGGACTCCAGAAAGTCAAATAACCCCATTAAAAAAAAACATTGACATTTTAATAATTTTGCAAAATTGAAAATATGACTAGACTTATGGTGTCCAGTGAGAGTGTTAAGACAAAGGAGACTTAAGTATGCTTTTTTTATATTAAAGAAAAGGCTTTATCGCCTAGAGCAATGTCAAAAGACAAGGAAGCTAGCACAAGATCAACGGGATGAACTCTAAAGACTGTAGAAAAAAATGAAGTAAAAACAACACTGAGAAAGGAAATGTACAAAGGACAATATTAACCAATTTAAAATTCTGCTTTTAAAAACACTGCAATAAATCAGTGAATAAACCAGTGAAACTGGTTAATAAAAGAAATGAGAGAATAAGAAGGCATAAGAGAAAATACAAAGAATCAAAAATATTATTATTCTGGGTGTGGTGATGCACATCTGCAGTCCCAGGACTGGAGATGGTAGTGAGGTCCAAGTTAGTCGTAGTAAGACAGTGTGTAGTGGTGTAAGTACTAACTGAATAGTAAGACACTAGTAAGTCCTCCCCAGTCTCACTTCCAAAAACAAAGCAATGAAAGCAAGCAAACATGGCAAAAAAGAATAACAAAAAACGAAGGATGTTAGCGATGAAAAGACATAATATAGCATGCATAACTTTATTATTGTGTCAAAACTACAGTTCCTGCTTACTGTTGGTAATTTCCTTGTTGTCCATACACTTCATGCGTTTAACTTATGTTTTCAGGTACCTCCTTTTATACTCCAGGGTTTTAGCAATGAACAAGTTAGAAACATCTCTCTTCTTGTGAAATGTTCTTTCAGGGGCAGTGGAACAAAGAAGGATACAAGGCAGTCGGTGTCAGAGCAGGTGGTGAGTGGCGTCAGTGTTTGCAGTGGGTGGTGTCACTGTGGGTGGTGGGCAGTGTCAGTGTGGGTGCTGTGTAGTGGATGTTGTTTCCAACTCCATGATAAAAATGTCTTTCAAGATGGAGCCGTGCATGTTGGGATATGATAGGTGCAATGGAGCTTCTTGTGGAGGTATCTGGGTGGTGTTACTCTAAACCAGTGCTCCCCAGCAGAACACTCTGGGATGAGGGACCTTCGTATCTGTGATGTCCAACATGGCAGTAGCTGAGTACAGGAGACCAAAGCACTTGAAATGGGACTGTTGAGACAGAATCTGAGTTGTCAAGTTTGTTAAACTTTAGTTTTAATTTAAATGCAAGTGTGTGTGCATGTGTGTGTGTGTGTGTGTGTGTGTGTGAGAGAGAGAGAGAGAGAGAGAGAGAGAGAGAGAGAGAGAGAGAAAGAGAAACTCAAAAATTTTGCTGCACTTACAGAGAAATTTGCTAAACTACTCATAAATAAAAAGATAAAGGCCTAAATTATATTTTTAAAACATTGTCAGAAAAAAATAAGACTTAAAGCTCTGAAGTTTTCGTTTCCATTACAATCTCACACAAATTGTTCAAGAAATATACACAAAGAAGAAATACTTCTCAAATTCCTTTGGTAACTAAGTGAAGCAAGAATTACATAGATTTTATAGACCAATTTTGCTCATGCACAAAAAAGCAACACCAGCAGTAACTGCAGGTGACAGTGACCAGGGTGGGTTGGTCCCCGAAACAATATTAACAGAAACTTCCTAAATGCCACTGTTCAGAGCTCTCCTGAACAATGTGTGTGTTGGCTGTTTCTTGTCAACTTAACACAAACCTAGACATATCTAGGAAGAGAGAATATTGATTGAGAAAGTTCCTCCGTAAAACTGGCCTGTAGGCCAATATGTGAGGTATTTCTTATTTAGTGATTAATGTGGGAGAGCCCAGTCCACTGTGGGTGGTGCCACACCTATGCAAGAAGTCCTGGATGGTATAAGAAAGCAGGGTGAACAAGCCTTGAGGAGCAAGCCGGTAAGTAATGTTCCTCCAGGGCTTCTGCTTCAGTTCTTGCCTCTGGGTTTCTGCCTTGAGTTCCCATCCCGACATTTCTCGGTGATGGACTGTTGCATGGAAGTATAAGAAGTAAATTCCCTCCCAAGTTGCTTTAATCATGGAGTCTCATCGTAGCTACAGAAACTCTGAGTCAGTGAACATAAGAAAATCAGAGGCTTCTTGGGTTCAAAACAGTTAACCAATCAATGCTATCAGTATTGTATAAATGACTGGAAAACAGAAAGTAGGAAAGATATGGGTGTTCCCCTGAGAAAGTGATACTTGAGAATTTGAAAGAGCTCAAGGATGGTGTAGAAGGAGCATCCCAGAAAAAGGAGTTGTCATGTTTGGCAGGTGTCAACCTAAGGAGAGTGATGGGGAAGCCAAGGATGAGATCTGGGGAACAAGGGACCAGATCCTACAGAGCCCAGAGGGCCAGGGCACATGTGAGTATGTCGGTTGGACACTCCCCTAAGGTGTACATTTCAAAAGGGATGTCCTGCTCCGTGATCTGTGAACAAGTCTTATGCTCTGATGAGAAGGAGGTGAGTAAAATCAGCTGGAGAGGAGGAAACAGTCCAGAGCTGAGATGCAGTAGCTCCCAAGTGTGACCCTGGGCAGATGTGAATCTGTTTGTGTGAAACATTCTTATTGTCTTCTTCAAAATACGTGTTTACCACCTAAGATTCCAAAAGTTAACTGTACATGAGAACACAAAAAGAAACACTCTTCTAGTTATTAGTACTAGCACAGACAGACAGTCACGCCTCCTGATCTTGTTATTGGACTATTGAAACAATGGACCCCTGTGACATGCAAATTTTCCCTGGAATCTCACGCTCAGTGAAGGAAAAGTCTCCAAGCAGAGGAGTCCTTATCTCCCTGAAAGAGATTGTACACAGTTCCAACAGCTTCTTAGACCATCTTCCAGGATAAGACTGAAGCCCAGGCAGCAATGCATCAGTGATGGGAGGGTCCACTCCATGACAGAGACTGCTTCAATGTATATGTCCCTGCCTTCTATATAAACTTTAATCTTATTTCAGGACCCCAAAGACTGACTTGAGGACTTCCCTGGATCTCCTTGTCCCTTTTCCAAATGTGGCCACCTGGATAAATCTCCCATTTCTGTTTTTTTTGTTGTTGTTGTTTTTGTTGTTGTTGTTGTTGCCTGTTTTTAATAGGCTTATTGAGAGGCTTAGGGCATAGGATATGTATGTCCCAACCCCAAATTCAGTACCACAAGTACAACTTGGATATGGATTGATCCTGTGGGATGGGGGCAGTTTCCATGACTATTGCCGTAGCAGTCAGAGTGATGGGCTCCACATGGCTCTGAGTGGCCTGTCTGTAGGAGTGTAAGGAGGTCAGGATCTCAGCTGAACGAGCAGAGTTTGAAGCGTTTCTCACACGTCTCAGGCCGGATGTTCAAAGGACAGCAGATCTGGTGGAGAGGGCAGAGGTCTGGCCTGGGGTTAACATTCTTGAGGGGTAGGTTGATAGATGACATCGAAAACTAAAACATAAATATGCTTCTCTCAAAATCTGTTCCAAACTGAGCCAAAATAGAAAAGCACCGATCTATCCCACCAACGAGTGTGCATTTAAAAGCCCCAAAGAAGAGAAAAGAGAAGTGAACAGAACATAACTAACTACATTTTAAGATTTTCTGGCTAATTTTAATGTGTGGTTTTTAGTTTTATTTGCAGGAGTTTTTACAATATAGTTACAAGATTTAAGAAAAAGAACTAACATCTAGATTATCAGGTAAACATTTGAGAAAGAAAGAAAGAAAGAAAGAAAGAAAGAAAGAAAGAAAGAAAGAAAGAAAGAAAGAAAGAAAGAAAGAAGGAAGGAAGGAAGGAAGGAAGGAAGGAAGGAAGAAAGAAAGAAAGAAAGAAAGAAAGAAAGAAAGAAAGAAAGAAAGAAAGAATGAATGAATTACACCAGTGATAGATTAGATAAAGTCTAGAAATGGGTTGTTCACAATTGGAAAAACTACTTATAAATTCACACACTATTACAACTAAGAAAAAATTCGGTGGATATAAACAAGAGACATAAAAGGCATTTGAAGAAACTAGAAATATGTTCATTATAAAGTCTAAAATTCTAAAAGTAAAAATTTGAAAACATACACACAGTAGGGCATCTTTCCCGCACCATCATTTGTAGAACAAAACTAAAACGTGGAATGTTTGTGCCCAGCCATCAATTGGGCAAACCATATCTTAGAGACTCTGGGTTGAGGAGAGAGTAAGGAAAACTCACAGCTGAGTGAGGAGACCAAAGAAAGTCAAGCAGCAGGCTACTGTTGGCCAAGGAATCACACATATGCACGTTCTCCTGACTTAAATCAGGAGAATTACAAACTGAAAGACAAGCGGTCCTAGGGAACTGGGGAGATGAGCATCATGCTTGGCACCTTGCACCTGATCCCGGGATCCACATAATGGAAGGCAAGACTTGGTTAACTCCCCTTTGCTATCTCATGCCTCCATGTGGCTTCCATGGCATATGGGTGTATGGATGCGTAAGCATACACACAATAATAAGTAAAATACATATATATATATATATATATATATACACACATATATTTTTAATTTTTTTACAAAAGCAAAATATGACACACTCTGTCTCTCCCTCCCTCCCTCCCTCCCTCCCTCCCTCCCTCCCCCCTCCCAGAGGGTAGAAAGTAAACTGTAGAGAACAGAATTTAAAGTATTTGCCCCAAACCAGCTAGATTCTATACATATGACTGGGTTACATGTAAATACTGTTGGTAATTAAGATCAAATAAAGATAAAATATATTTGAAACATGTCACTAGAAACTGAATACAAAGTAAAATACTTACAGTTTTCTTTGTATGGCGTTGGTGACCCATGCAGGTGCAGAGAGAGCTTTTCAGGCAACTTTACAGCAGCTTCCATCAGGTAAAAGCTAAGTGCAGAAGACTTAGCTACAACTCTTAAATCTTAGGGAACATGCTGCTTCTGGCAGGGTTGATGCAACATAAAAGAATCCCAGCTACTCAGAGGCTGAGGCAGGAGGATTGCACTTTCAAGGCCTGTCCTCAAGGCAACTTGGTGAGACCAGTTTCAAAATTAAGACGTAAAAAGAGGCACGAAGTTCCGTGGCCTGGGGTTGAATTCCTACTTCCATGTATACAAAGTCCACTGGTAATGAGACAAAGCCAATGAGCGGTTATGTTAGTTCCTAGGCATCTGGGATTCCTGGCTTGCATGAGAGGATTTATTGAAGTAAGAAATGAACTGCTGTAGCCCCCAGTTTCCATAGATTGGATTCACCGGTGAACTCAGCTGGGCCTAATCATTTCTGTTTTGACAAATTGCTAACTATCTATTCAGGTTTCAATAGATGAAGCCCCATTCAGAATGTCTGTGTTTCCTTGTGTGACATTTAGAACACTGTCTTACATTAGACATTATCTAACTACCAATATGGGGTATAGAGTTGTTCTGCGCAAGCCTTTATTCCCTTTTGATGCCTGCACGAGCCTAGACAATATCCATTCACCACCAACATTAGTAACTTGGATCCTTTCTCTATGATCTTAATTAGCCTAAAAGAATGATTAGTCTGATCTTTCAGAGAAATATTTGGAATATTACGTTTTTATTTTTGATTTCTCTGATTATGATTCTTCTTTTCTTGACTTCTCTGTGCTCTTTCTTGTTACTCGAATGCAATTTGAGTATGCTCTAAATGTCCCTGCAACCACTGTTTTTGCTGCATTCTGCACATCTGAATGTTCAAAATATTTTCTGGAGTTTGGTTGTTGTTGTAATTTGTGAAGTTATTCCTGAGATTTCTCTTTTGGCTCAAGTGCTATTTGAAGTGTGCTCGGGAGTCCCAGGGCTTTCCCAGTCTTCTGCCCTCTTCCTGTTCCTCCTCACTCTCTGCCTTCTCTGTGGGGTCTGCAAACCACTGCCATCCCACTAACTATTGATGAGGCTGGCCTAGTACCTACCTGCCCTACTTCCAGGATTTCCTTGTTCCTCCTGTCTCCTGTTATCTTCTTCCACTCTCTCTGCCTCCTACAGTCTTCAGCGGCGGTTGAACTTTGTCCCCTCTCTTCCCTCAGCACATCAACTGCACTTCTTTCTCTTATCTTTTCCTAGTGGTTGATCCGGGGTTTGTGACACACATTTTTAAGTTATGATATAGCTATTAACTCTCTAACAATTTCACACATGGGAACAATGTACTTTGTGCTGACCACATACTCGTGGAATTAGGACCAGGGGTCACACTTAAAGAAAACTAACTCTTCCTTCCCTGGAAGCCATCAACTGTCCATAGCTCTTCAGATAGAGGTCTGCCCTCATGAGCCTCTCATCCCCCAAGTTGGAATAATGGCTGGTTTGATCCTGTCTTGGCAACAAGAGCTGCTATGTGTTCATGAGTAGGGCAGACCTGTCATGTTTAGAAGATGGTTTTGGTTCCATCCTCCTGAGCCTTACAGTCTCTCACCTACTCTTCTGGGGTGGCTCCCGAGCCTTGGAAGATGATACCGTATGGATGTCCCATTTGTGGCCAAGCACTTCAAAGACACTTAATTCTCTGCACTTTGACCAGTTGTGAGCTTCTGCGTTAGCTGCCAGCCCTGAAATAAGAAGCTTCTCTGATGGGGCCTGAGTGCTGCTCTAGCCCTGGATGCAGAGCAACAGACCTAAAGGGCAGTTTGATATAACGTCCACTTAGCAAACAAACCGTAACAGCGTTACCCCTAATGCCTACAAGTTCCCCAGCCTTGGGTTCTTGGCCAGTTTTATAGTATCAGGCATAAATTCCCTCCTGTGGAACTGGCCCTAAATCCAATTAGAAAGTGGTTGGTGACCCCACAGCATGCATTCCTGGCTGCCTGTGAACACATCTTATGGTGGTCATCGTATTGCTTTCAGAGTTCATGGCTGGGTAAGATGGCTGATGAAGTTTCTCTGCCTGAGCCTGCATAGCACCTTCCAGTGTTAGGAAAGCTAGCTAGTAGGGAGGAAGCTTTCTGATCAATACCATTGTTGTTTCTCTCTTTTTGGTGACCAAAATGTGTATGTGGTGTCTTTAGCAAAAGGGACTTAACCATCAAGTTCTAGTAGATAATCAAGAAGAGTAGCAGTAGCCTGTATTGCTCTATCATTTCATGATGTCCCACTTAATTACTGGCGTTGTTTCCTGGAAGACCAGAGGCCTGTCCAGAAAGTCTTCACCAGAAATGTACACGCTACTCTTTCTTCTAGAACTTTCAGGATTTAAGATTTAATATTGAGATCTTTTTTGTGTGTGCAGAGTGAGAGAGAAGGATCAAGTTTCATTCTACATATAGATAGCCCCCCTTTTCAGCATCATTTACAGATGTCTTTCTTTTCCCCAATATATATTCTTGGCACCTATCTCAAAATTAAGGTGTCTGTGGCCATGTGAACTTATGTCTAGGTCCTTAAGTCTTCTCCACTGATCAATGTCTGTTTTTGTTGGCTGTTATGACGTTGTCTTACCACTGTGATTTTTTGTAGTTATAAATTGAAACCAGAAGAGATGGCTCTCTGGAACCTTTAACCAACCTCACTCAATTAAGGGACTCCAGGTTCAGTGAAAGATCTTGTATCAAAAACTAAGCAGAGAAAGTTAAGAAAGACACCCGAGATTGAACTTGGCCTTCATGGGCATGCACACGTGTGCATACACACATACATGCATACCTACCACACACAGCAGCATGCACATGCAAGCATGTAGTCAATTAAGTTTGTATTTCATCTTTACTTTTCTTCTCTAGTGTTCTTCCTTTCTTTATACTGGTCCAAATTTCTGACTTATATTGTTTGTTTTATATATATATATTTAAAACATTTTCCAAATAATTTTATCAGGAACAAATGTGTTAATTTTTATCCTTCTGGAAACTCTGTTTTTCCATCAAAGGCTGAAAGGCAAATAATTCTAGGTTGCTTCTGTTGTTAGTTTTGGAAACCCTTTGAATCTGTTGCTATAATCTCTTTTTGTGCGTATGGTTGCTATAGAGAAGTTATCTTAAATTTGATTCCTGATTTCCAGTGAGTAATATTTCAACTCGTCTACCTTTTTTGAGAGTTTTTCAGCCTCTTCTATAGTTTGAAATAATATGGTTGTGTATGCCTGAGAATCGCATTCTGGTATAGATTTCGTTTTGTGTTTTCTGAGCTATGGGCCTGTGGTCCTATATGACATGAATTTGAGGGAAGTTCTCAATAACTAGTGCCTCAAATATTTCTCCTAATGCTTCTCCTTCTAGTATTCACATTGTGTTTTAACCTTTTATGGATATCCAGAGTCTTGGATACTTTGGGAAATTTTTCTGCTTTCATTTTAGTTGTGGGAGTTTAAACTGAAATATACCCGAGAGCAGAGAGTTTTGCTTCAGACATATCTATTAATAATCTTACTAAAAGACATACTTAATTTTTGTTAAAATAACTTCAGTCCAGCTTTTTTGGTGGATGTTTTTAGAATGTCTGTCTCTGCTCACATGGCCCATCTGCTCTGAATGCTGCTTGTCCTTATCTTTTAGAGCTCTTAATATGTTCAGCATGGTTGTTTTAAACTTCCAGTGTCATAATTCCTATTTTCTGCCATATCTGAGTTTGGGTCCAGTGTTTACACTGTCTCTTTCTAAATTTATGGCCTTTCAGTGTGTTTTCTTGATACAACAGCACACTGTGCTGAGAAAGAGGCAATGCCCTAAGTAGACTTTTTTTCCCATTGTGGGGCTTGGGTAGACAGGAACACTACACTCTTGTGATTGAGTCTCAGACTTTTAGTAAGCCATAGACTGTGAATTTCACACAACCATTTTTTCTTCCCTCGGGTAAACTTGAAAACTTCCAATGTGGTCTGGAATTGGACATTTCCCATTCCCACACCAGCTGGGTTGTGATAAAACCCCAGCAGGTAAGCTCTGGTTACCATTTTCTCCTTAAAAAAATCTGGATAAAAAAGAATGCTGTGGTATATATCAGAATGCCCCCGACCCCAGCAACTGAGAGAAGTACACCTGTGAGATAATAATGCCCCCAAAACAGCAAACAAATGCTGTGTCTCATCTTTTAGATCAATTTCCCAATGTTTAGGAAACACCTATAACTTCAGCATATGTCTGAGATTTAAATTAGCAGCTTCTAAATTATTCTTCAGTGCAAAAATATCTACCAGAGCTGATTTATTTTTCTTCATTGTACTGCAAGGAGAAAGATTATGGATTAAAGACATTAATCAATGTTAATTTATGAACTTTGCTTACTTCTTAAATAAACATCACAGTAAAACTATTGAGAAGATTTGATCTAATGAGATATGGATGGCTTACAAATGATAATGATGTTTTGTTTATATCTGCTTGTACATGAACACGCACATGTGTATGTTTGATTCATGGACTGTGCTCAGGGCCCCAGGCTCATTAAGCATGCACTCTACCAGTGAGCTGACACCACCCCCTATCCTGTGTCTATATGTTTAAAACAACGACGTTTTTTTATAGAGTTACTAAAATGTTTCTAGATTTGGAATATATTAATTTCAACTGATATTAAGTGATTTGAAGATAAACAGTGAATGAAGATTAAAAGGACTCAAACATGGCAGGGAGTGGATGCCGATTATTGTATCCATCAATCCAAGACTTTACAACACTTAAAACTTTTCACATTCAGATAGTAAATAATTAAGAAAGTCATTTAGAGTAAGGAGGCCAAGGTACGTGTGGGAAACTCGAAGGCTGTGTTCATCACACATGGGTAGAACTACTTCTGCATATATGCCATAACTATGTGCAAGAATGTTTAAGTGCTGTCGGTGGCAATAAAAAAGTATGAGAAATATAGTTAAGTTTCTTTCAACAGAAAATTAATATAAAATAACATTTTATATAATGCAATACTGTCCGTTATTGTCAACAAAACAAGTACACAGATAATATAAAGAGCTAAAATGAGGCTGTGTGTATAGGTACTGTGAGACTACCACAGAATGATGGTACAATGTATGTTTGTGGTGATACAGTGTGAGCAAACCCACTGCACAGTCAGTCGTGTAAAAGCTTAGCACATAAAATTATATTCAACACATGATGCTTGATAATGAAAATAAACTGCTGTGATGCTGACATAGTTACCATACCATATCATACCATACTATACTATACTATACTATACTATACTATACTATACTATACTATACTATCATGGGTGGTCATTACTCTCAAGGTAGGCACAGTCCTCTGCCAAGGCTCTGATCTCTAAGTGGCAGAGTCTGTTAAAGGATCTGGAAAACTACCAACAAGTGATCCAGATGTATGAGCATCAAGGATGAAGAGCCTTCTAATGGTTTGACTGAAGATGAGATGCTAAACTATATTCCTTCTGGTATTGTGATGACCACAAGCCAAAACAATAAGTGAAGGTTAAATCTACCATTAACATGGGGTGGTGCAAGCAATTCAAAAGTATAGCTATTATGCTGTTCATATCAAAATGAGTGGCAAGCCTACAAGCACTGATTAAAGGCAACTGAAAGACACAGATTCTAGATAGATGGGTTATGGAAGAACATTGTATGCTGGAGCAGATCTGTCATATGGATGAAGCTCTCTTTCCTGGAGACAGACTTCCATCCACAAAGAAGCCAGGGCAGTGCCATGTTTCAAGGCTCCAATGGATACAGCAATGGACTTGCTCGAGGGCAGTATGGCAGGCTACATACCTAAACCCTTCTGGGATCTGGAACAGTGAGACTCCCAGGCCCTTCCAGTGGATCAGTAAGCATGCACTGCCAGTGGTTCACATGAGCTGTGAGAAGTCAGGGAGCTCTCAACTGCTGGCTAAAGAGTCTCCCTGCTGCTGGCAAGATGTGGAAGCACTGTCTGGTGCTCGATGCACCTCTGAAGTTTTGCTTGTTGTCGATAATGCTTTGTACCTCTTCTTCCTCCTCTTCTTGCTCCTCTTCCTCCTCCTTCTACGTAGCTCAGTTCTTCTCCTTTTAAAAATGTATTCTTCTCTCATATATTACATTCTGACTGATGCTTCCCCTCCCTCCATTCTTCCCAGTTTCATCAGCACACACAGCTCCCCTCTCTCCAAGATCCACCCCTCTATTTCCCTTCAGAAAAGAGCACACCTCTCAGGGATATCAACCAAACACGACATTATCACAGTAACAAAGCAGTGTTTCTTCTGCACAATATGACCTCTTTGATCCTGCCATTGCTTCAAGGAGTGATGGCAGATGTTAAGGTCTGTCACCTAAACAGGACCTTTGCTGCAGCTGAGAAAGACTCTGGGGGGGACTGGGCATCCAGGATGGCATCAGAAGCCTTGCTGGACTTTGGGTGACATCACTAAGGAACCTGCAAATGGCTCCTGGAGAAGACATTTAGGTTTGTCCGTGACTTCAAAAGATTTAAAGAGAAGGTTGCAAGACCCAGGCAGGCTGCGATGAAGGCAAGAGGCTTTCACCCCGTGCGGTGAACACTCCTGCAGTGGGGACATTCCTGATTTTGCTCATGGTGCACTGTCTGCTTACACACATATCTCTGATGAAAAAGGGAGTGGTTAAAGCAATTCAGGATGAATGTATCTCTTCAAATAGTGTCACCTTAAAACTACCCCTCAAGGAGAGCATCAGGTGGGTCCTCAGCTGTCCAGAGGTCAGAATGCAGTCATAGGCAATGACCTCCCTGTGTGCTGTTCCCCAGAAGACCTAGGACGTGACACAGAAGAGCCTAACAGTGGTGATTACGACCTTAGTAGTTCAAGGCTTATGTGTGCACATCTCAGCATTTTAGTAAAAAAAAAAAAAAAAAAAAAAAAAAGGTTTGGAAAATGAAAAGTATCCAACAATGTGTATTGTACTGTTTCACAATGTGTTTGTGTTTCAAGTTAAGTGTTACAAAGGAACCAAACTTAAAAACAAAAAACAAACAAACAACCCCCCCCAGGTCTATAAATTTAAGAATTTAGAGTAAAAGTTAATTTGCTGCTGAAGAGAAAAACTGCGTTTATCAAGTTAGTGTCACCTAAGTGGGCCAGGCTCATGGTGTCCAGCAGCCCATGGGGGACTCCCCGGCCTCACTTTCACCCTTGTCTTCTCCAGCTTTCTGAGCAACTTCTGGTTCTGCAGGCTCACAGGCATTCGCTCCCTGTTGGGTGCTATTTGTTACCCTTCCATATCACATTTGAACTGTATCTTCTAAGTTTAAACAAATCACAGTTTTATCATAGAAACAGGAGGAGCTGCATAGGTGTACAGTAAGCTATGTCCTCTAGTTTGATTGATTTTGCTTTTAGATTAAATGTAACCTTTTTTAACTTTGTATTGGTCCTTTGTGAATCATTCACCCTGATCCCACTCACCTTCCCTCCACCCTTGCAACCTTTCTGTGACCGGAGACTTTTCAGTTTGCAGCAGCAGCCATGGCTTCCCTTTCTGTTGGGTGTATATCAGATCATTGGGTGATGTCTGCTCACAGCTGAGATGCCCTCATGACACTTGTTTTCCAGAAGGTGTCCCTTCTGTTTAGCATTTCACAACTAATAGAAGAGAAATATATATATTCACTTTATTTATAATCACATAAGCATTTAACACACAATGCAGTGTCTCTGTATTGTCATGAAATCAAGCCCTGACAAAGAGCTGAAGTATAGGAATTCAGTGTCTAAAAGTTACCAGCCATGCCTCAATATTTCTTCAATGTCTGAAACACTTTTGTGTATTTTCCTTAACTATACACAAGACTATTGTTCATACACTGTCTTATTTAAAGAAAAAAACACTTCCAGAAAAAAATGTCTATTATCAGGAAATGAATGAAAGGTGGAAAGCAATGGCTGGGAGATAGATGACCTACAGCAGCACCTATCAGCACCCAGGGCTCCCAGAGAGAAAATGGGAAGCAGAGAAACTAGTCCAGAAAGCCTTATACACACTCCACTCTACACAGTTAAAATTGTAAAACTGACAGTGTGCTGCTTAGAGATCCAGGCCCTGCATATTCATAAAGAAAGGCAAAGGCATGGAGACTCAGAATCACGGCCACTTCATTGACATGATTAAGGAAGGCACTGGATGCTGTGGTGCCTATCAAATGTTGGGGACAGGCACAGTTATCCTCATGTTATCATTTATCAGTGCTGATACACAATTCATATGCCATTTCCCAATGTTATTCAGAGGGAATAAAATCAAATTTAAAGAGATAAGGGAAGCATTTCTTCACAGTGTTCTAATAAAAGTAGAGTCTGGGTTCAGGGGAGAGATGACAATGCCTTGCTTCAGATAGGCAGCATGTGCAAGCAGGCCAGGAAGGTGGGAAACACGCATGCCCTGGGGACCCAAGAGCAGTGTGGCATTTACAAACACCTGCTTCTTGGCCCTGTGTAAGGAGCCAGGTATCTGAGCTATAAACGCTTGTTTGTTCTTAGGAGACATGGAAGAGGAACAAAGTTAAAGACAGGCCCAATAAAAGAGAAGAACAATGAGTCTGCTTCACTGCAAATAAACCAAGGACAAATCCAGTTTCCAGATACTCGGCTGCTGTGAGAAGCTGCCTTCCACTCTCCCTTGTCACATGGACAGGCTGACTGAGTTTCATCTGTGTCTGCATGTTTATTGCAAGCTCACTGAGCCCAAGCACCAGCCTTGTTGACTCAGCAAACATTTGTCAACTTTCTGTTTTGTGCTTTCCCTAGGAGACAGCAAGGGAAGCACAAAAGTAAATGGGGCCCAGGCCCATCTGCAAAGCAGCTCATAGAGTTTGGAGAACGTCAGAGGAGCCATAAGGGAGGAAGCCGTGCCAAGACAGGCAATCTCTCATTGCTCCATTTTATCCTTTAGCAGCTTTTGTGTGTCAGTCCTAGGCTGGCCTCAGGGGATAAAATCGTATGTCTGAGGTTTGCACAGCTTTCAAAGGCTCACATCCTAATGGAAAGAGGCAGGAAGTTAACACAAAACTTGGAAGCCCAATGATAGAGTTGTTCAAAGTGTGTTACTGAAACAGAAATGTGACTTAGTGGAAGGTTGGAAGGGGCTGAGTATAGAAGTTTCAGGAAGGGCTCTGAGCTGAAATGTTACATATTTCATGTGAGTTAAACAGGTGCAGAATGGAGAGACTGAATTCCCACCAAAAGACACGGTGTGCAAAAGATAACCAGGCCAGAAAACAGTCCAACAACCTGTGTAACTGGACATCAAGGGAGAAGACCAAGAATGTCCTTGGCTTTCTAGAAGGAAGATAGTTTTAATTCTAAAGGCAATGACGTCTCCAGGCAATGGCTTAACAAGCTAAGTAACACTGGCTTTGTGGATAATTGTTTTAGAAAAGACAAAACGAAATTAGAGGGGTGCCTGATGACCCAGAGAAATCAGGTAGGGCTAAGATGCAGGATTTGTTTTAGGATATTGGGGTGTGCTTATGTGGAAGGTCCCCAGATGCCTCTTGGGAGATGTGTGAAAGTCCTGAGTCCAGGTCTGCATATGCCCAAGTCAGTATGATGGGTCCAGACTACATTGCTGCCAGGTGATAAGACAGGGACGCTCTGCAACCAAGGTGCAGGAACTTAAGACTATGATATAGAGAGGGGTGAAGATGCAGTAGTGGGCCAGCACAGGATCCGTGTGGGCCCTACATGCATTCTTCCAGCTTCTTTAGCCTAGCGGAAGGCATTTCCAACATGTCATAGCCCATCCTTCTTTATTCTCCAAGGAAGCAGAGTAGAGAAAGCAGTGTCTCTGTGGGTGTAAATCAGATGCAAGGTGACTGACAGGGGATTGTGTTTAAATAATAGGTCAGACCTTTTCAGGCTCCATAAAAAGAGCCATAAAGATCAGTATCTCCAAAAACCTGAATTCCATTTTCCACTGAAGGAAATTTAAAATCACCTGGGGCTCCTGTCAACTTCATTTTATTGGTGGACATACGGGGAGGGAAGTGGGCCATTTCTCATTCAGTCTGTGGATTACAGAAGGTAAGATCCATGGAGTTGTGCAGGTAAAAAGGATATATGGGGTCAATTACCTGCCTGCCCCCTTCAGAAAGTTGAAATAAATCCTACCAGGAATGTTACAAGAAAGAATTCCCTGAACAGCCTTATTGAAGACAAGCAGGACCAGCCACCCGTCAGTGGCCACTCTGGAGAAGTGGAAGAAATGGAAACGACCCTCAGAGCAGCAATGGAAGGTTGCAGAGTGTGAAATCCCCAAGGGGAAGTGATCTTGTCTCTTAGGCCACCGTAGAAGTGGAGTTCCACAGACTTTGAAAAGAGGAAAGGCTGTGTAGCAAGTAAAAGTGACCAGTTTAAAGCAATAATGATGATATTTATTATTATTATTATTATTATTATTATTATTATTATTATTATAACAATTAGTAATACTATCATCATTATCAGGGATTAGAGAGCAGAAAATATTATATTTAGTCATTTTACCTGTTTTAGTGAGAAAATTTGCTGATCAAATACACTTCAGAAATCAATTGAAAAATGACTTTTCCCTTCCAGACTGCAACTCTGCCCTGGGGCAGATAAGGCATGCCTACTTTTCTCATACCCACAACCTGCCTGCCTCCCAGGAGGCTCTAACCCAGGTCACAGAACTCTATCTGCCTCCAAGGAGGGACAATCTCTAGTCAGAGACACCTAGGCCAGTCAACTCTAGAGATAACCAGATGGCCAGAGGCAAGCACAACAGAAACCAAAGTAATTTGACACAATAAGAACCCAGTTCTCCCACCAGAGCAAGCACTGGATACCCTAACATACCTGAGAAGCAAGTTTCTGACCTAAAACCCCATCTCATGAAGATGATAGAGGCCTTCAAGGAGGATAAAAATAACTCCTTTGGAGAAATGTAGGAAAACACAGACAAACAGGTAAAAGCCACTAAAGAGGAAATAAATAAATCCCTTAAAGAAATATAGGAAAACACATTCAAACAGGTGAAGGAATTGAACAAAACAGTCCAAGACCCAAAAATGGAAATAGAAACGATAAAGAAATCACAAATGGAGGCAACCCCGAAAATGGAAAACCTAGGGAAGAGATAAGGAGCTATAGATACAAATATCATCAACAGAATGCAAAAAATAGAAGAGTGAATCTCAGGCATAGAAAGTACCATAGAAGATATTGACAGTCAAAGACAATGCAATAAACAAATCTCCTAACCCAAAACATCCAGGAAATTCAGGAGACACTGAAAAGACCAAACTTAAGAATATTAGGAATAAAAGAGAGTGAAGATGACCAGTTCAAAGGACCAAAAAATATCTTCAACAAAATCATAGAAGAAAACTTCCCTAACCTAAAAAAGTCATGGCCATAAACACACAAGTAACCAAATAGATTGGAACAGAAAAGAAAATCCTTCTGTTACATAATAATCAAAACACTAAATGCACAGAACAAAGAAAGAATATTAAAAGCAATAAAGGAAAAATGTCAAGTAACATATAAAAGTAGACCTATCAGAATTACACGAAACTTCTCAACAGAGACCCTAAAAGCTAGAAGATTCTTGACAGAGGTCATGCAGACCCTAAGAGAACTTAAATGCTAATACAGACTACTATACCCAGCAAAACTCTCAATCACCATAGATGGAGAAATCAAGATACTCAATAACAAAATCAACTTTAAACAGTATCTTTCTGCTAATCCAGTTCTACAGGATTCTAGAAGGAAAATTCCAAAACAAGGAGGGTAACTACACTTAAGAAAATACAAGAAATTAATCTTCTCACAACAAACCCAAAAGAAGAGACTCGCACAAACATAATACCACCTCCAACAACAAAAATAACAGGAACCAACAATCATCAGTCTTTAATATTTCTCAACATCAATGGACTCAATTCCCCAATAAAAAGACATAAGCTAACAGGCTGGCTATGTAATCAGGACCCAGCATTTTGCTGCACAAAAGAAACATTCCTCGGTGACAAAGACAGATATGACGTCAGAGTAAACTGCTGGAAAAAAAGTTTTCCAAAAAATCGGTTCCAAGAAACAAGCTGGAGTAACTATTCTAATATCCAATAAGATAGACTTTCAACCAAAAGTTGTCAAACGAGATGGGGAAGGACACTTCATACTAATCAAAGGAAAAATCCACCAAGATGACGACTCAATTCTAAACATCTATGCCCTAAATGCAAGGGCACCCACATTCATAAAAGAAATTTCCTTAAAGCTCAAAACACACATTGAACCTCACACAATAGCAGTGGAAGAGTTCAGTACTCCACTCACCAATAGACAAGTCATTGAAACAGAAACTAAACAGAGACACAGTGATGCTAACAGAAGTTATAAATCAAATGGATTTATCAGATATCTTCAGAACATTTTACGCTAAAATAAAAGAATATGTCTTCTTAGCACCTCATGATACCCTCTCCAAAACTGACCATATAATCACACACAAAACAAGCCTCAACAGATATAAAGATTGAAATATATGTTCTATCAGACCACCATGGACTAAAGGTGGTTTTCAATAACAACAAAAGCAATAGAAAGCCCACATACTCATGGAAACTGAACAAAGGTTCAGAGCTAAACAGAGAATTCTCAACTGAGAATGGCTGAGAAACAATTAAAGAAATGTTCAACATTCTTGCTCATCAGGGAAATTCAAATTAAAGCAACCCTGAGATTCCAACTTATATCAATCAGAATGGCTAAGATCAAAACTCAAGGGACAGCACACGCTGGCAAGGATGTAGAGAAAGTGGAACACTCCTCCATTGCTGGTGGAATTGCAAACTAGCACAACCATTCTGGGAATCAATTGGGCGGTTCCTCAGAAAATTGGAAATAGTTGTATTTGAAGATCAAGCTATACCACTCTTTGGCATATACCCAGAAGATGCTCCACCATATCACCTGGAGTCACTCTGTTCATAGCAGCCTTCTTTGTAATAGCCAGAGGCTGGAAACAACCCAAATGTCCCTCAACCAAAAAATGGATACAGAAAATGTGGTTCGGGACCAGCACCAGGATAGCTAGAGCACAGGGTCGGCTGACACCCGCCAGCTACCCACGACCCCCGCCACAGGATTTTGAGACTGCTGGTGAGTGGAACACAGCTTCTGCTCCAATCCAATTGCGCGCGAGACCTGAGACTGCATTAGTTAGGGAAGCAGAAAACCGGCCTGAGTAGGACCACAGGCCTCTTCCAGCCGGACCAGCACCGGGGTAGCTAGAGCGCAGGGTCAGCTGACACCCGCCAGCTACCCACGACCCCCGCCACAGGATTTTGAGACTGCTGGTGAGTGGAACACAGCTTCTGCTCCAATCTTTAAACAGTGACAACGACAACAACTAACCCCAGAGATTACCAGATGGCGAAAGGTAAACGTAATAATCTTACTAACAGAAACCAAGACCACTCACCATCATCAGAACCCAGCACTCCCACTTCGCCCAGCCCAGGGCACCCCAACACACCGGAAAAGCTAGACACGGATCTAAAAGCATATCTCATGATGATGGTAGAGGACTTCAAGAAGGACTTTAATAACACACTTAAAGAAATACAAAGGAACACTGGTAAACAGGTAGAAGAGATTAAAGAGGAAGCACAAAAATCCCTTAAAGAATTGCAGGAGAACACTGCTAAAGAGTTACAAATCCTTAAAGAAAAACAGGATAACATAATCAAACGGGTAGAAGTCCTTACAGAAAAACAGGAAAACACATCCAAACAGATGATGGAATTGAACAAAACTATACTAGACCTAAAAAGGGAAGTAGACACAATAAAGAAAACCCAAAATGAGGCAACACTGGAGATAGAAACCCTAGGAAAGAAATCTGGAACCATAGATACGAGCATCAGCAACAGAATACAAGAGATGGAAGAGAGAATCTCAGGTGCAGAAGATTCCATAAAGAACATCGGCACAACAATCAAGGAAAATGTAAAATGCAAAAAGATCCTAACTCAAAACATCCAAGAAATACAGGACACAATGAGAAGACCAAACCTACGGATAATAGGAGTGGATGAGAATGAAGATTTTCAACTCAAAGGACCAGCAAACATCTTCAACAAAATTATAGAAGAAAACTTCCCAAATCTAAAGAAAGAGATGCCCATGAACATACTAGAAGCCTACAGAACTCCAAATAGACTGGACCAGAAAAAAAATACCTCCCGACACATAATAATCAGAACAACAAATGCTCTAAATAAAGACAGAATACTAAAAGCAGTAAGAGAAAAAGGCCAAGTAACATATAAAGGCAAGCCTATCAGAATTACACCAGATTTCTCACAAGAGACTATGAAAGCCAGAAGATCCTGGACGGATGTTATACAGACACTAAAAGAACACAAACTCCAGCCCAGGCTACTATACCCAGCCAAACTCTCAATTAACATAGATGGAGAAACCAAAGTATTCCACGACAAAACCAAATTCACACATTATCTCTCCACGAATCCAGCCCTTCAAAGGATAATAACAGAAAAAAACCAATACAAAGACAGGAACCACGCCCTAGAAACAACAAGAAGGTAATCCCTCAACAAACCTAAAAGAAGACAGCCACAAGAACAGAATGCCAACTTTAACAACAAAAATAACAGAAAACAACAATTACTTTTCCTTAATATCTCTTAATATCAATGGACTCAACTCCCCGATAAAAAGACATAGACTAACAAACTGGCTACACAAACAAGACCCAACATTTTGCTGCTTACAGGAAACTCATCTCAGAGAAAAAGGTAGACACTACCTCAGAATGAAAGGCTGGAAAACAATTTTCCAAGCAAATGGTATGAAGAAACAAGCTGGAGTAGCCATTCTAATATCTGATAAGATTGACTTCCAACCCAAAGTCATTAAAAAAGACAGGGAGGGACACTTCATACTCATCAAAGGTAAAATCCTCCAAGAGGAACTATCAATCCTGAATATCTATGCTCCAAATACAAAGGCAGCCACATTCATTAAAGAAACTTTAGTAAATCTCAAAGCACACATTGCACCTCATACAATAATAGTGGGAGACTTCAACACACCACTTTCACCAATGGACAGATCATGGAAACAGAAACTAAACAGGGACACAGTGAAACTAACAGAAATTATGAATCAAATGGATCTGGCAGATATCTACAGAACATTCTATCCTAAAACAAAAGGATATACCTTCTTTTCAGCACCTCATGGTACCTTCTCCAAAATTGACCACATAATTGGTCACAAAACAGGCCTCAACAGATACAAAAATATTGAAATTGTCACATGCATCCTATCAGATCACCATGGACTAAGGCTGATCTTCAATAACAAAAAATAAATAATAGAAAGCCAACCTTCACATGGAAACTGAACAACACTCTTCTCAATGATACCTTGGTCAAGGAAGGAATAAAGAAAGAAATTAAGGACTTTTTAGAGTTCAATGAAAATGAAGCCACAACATACCCAAACTTATGGGACGCAATGAAAGCATTTCTAAGAGGAAAACTCATAGCTCTGAGTGCCTCCAAAAGGAAACTAGAGAGAGCACACATTAGCAGCTTGACAACATACCTAAAAGCACTAGAACAAAAGGAAGCAAATTCACCCAAGAGGAGTAGATGGCACGAAATAATCAAACTCAGGGGCGAAATCAACCAAGTGGAAACAAGAAGAACTATTCAAAGAATCAACCAATCAAGGAGCTGGTTCTTTGAGAAAATCAACAAGATAGATAAACCCTTAGCCAGACTCACTAGAGGGCACAGGGAAAGCATCCTAATTAACAAAATCAGAAATGAAAAAGGAGACATAACAACAGATCCTGAAGACATCCAAAACACCATCAGATCCTTCTACCAAAGGCTATACTCAACAAAACTGGAGAACCTGGATGAAATGGACAAGTTCCTAGACAGATACCAGGTACCAAAGTTGAATCAAGATCAGGTTAATGATCTAAACAGCCCTATATCCCCCAAAGAAATAGAAGCAGTCATTAATAGTCTCCCAACTAAAAAAAGCCCAGGACCAGATGGGTTTAGTGCAGAGTTCTATCAGACCTTCAAAGAAGATCTAATCCCAGTTCTTCACAAACTATTCCACAAAATAGAAACAGAAGGTACTCTACCCAACTCATTCTATGAAGCCACAATTACTCTGATACCTAAACCACAAAAAGACCCAACAAAGATAGAAAACTTCAGACCAATATCCCTTATGAATATTGATGCAAAAATCCTCAATAAAGTACTTGCTAACCGAATCCAAGAACACATCAAAACAATCATCCATCCTGACCAAGTAGGTTTCATCCCAGGGATGCAGGGATGGTTCAATATACGGAAATCCATCAACGTAGTCCAGTATATAAACAAACTCAAAGACAAAAACCACATGGTCATCTCGTTAGATGCAGAAAAAGCATTTGACAAGATCCAACACCCATTCATGATAAAAGTCTTGGAAAGATCAGGAATTCAAGGCCCACACCTAAACATGATAAAAGCAATCTACAGCAAACCAGTAGCCAACATCAAAGTAAATGGTGAGAAGCTTGAAGCAATCCCTCTAAAATCAGGGACTAGACAAGGCTGTCCACTTTCTCCATAACTATTCAACATTGTACTTGAAGTCCTAGCCAGAGCAATTCGACAACAAAAGGAGATCAAAGGGATACAAATTGGAAAAGATGAAGTCAAAATATCACTCTTTGCAGATGATATGATAGTATATATAAGTGACCCTAAAAATTCCACCAGAGAACTCCTAAGCCTGATAAACAGCTTCAGTGAAGTAGCTGGATATAAAATTAACTCAAACAAATCAATGGCCTTTCTCTACACAAAGAATAAACAGGCTGAGAAAGAAATTAGGGAAACAACACCCTTCTCAATAGTCACAAATAATATAAAATATCTTGGCGTGACTCTAACTAAGGAAGTGAAAGATCTGTATAATAAAAACTTCCAGTCTCTGAAGAAAGAAATTATAGAAGATCTCAGAAGATGGAAAGATCTCCCATGCTCATGGATTGGCAGGATCAACATTGTAAAAATGGCTATCTTGCCAAAAGCAATCTACAGATTCAATGCAATCCCCATCAAAATTCCAAATCAATTCTTCAACGAATTAGAAAGTGCAATCTGCAAATTCATCTGGAATAACAAAAAACCTAGGATAGCAAAAACTCTTCTCAAGGATAAAAGAACCTCTGGTGGAATCACCATGCCAGACCTAAAGCTTTACTACAGATCAATTGTGATAAAAACCGCATGGTACTGGTATAGTGACAGACAAATAGACCAATGGAATAGAATTGAAGACCCAGAAAATAACCCACACACCTACGGTCACTTGATCTTCGACAAGGGAGCTAAAAACATCCAGTGGAAGAAAGACAGCATTTTCAACAAATGGTGCTGGCACAACTGGTTGTTAACATGTAGAAGAATGCGAATCGATCCATTCCTATCTCCTTGTACTAAGGTCAAGTCTAAGTGGATCAAGGAACTTCACATAAATCCAGAGACACTGAAACTAATAGAGGAGAAAGTGGGGAAAAGCCTTGAAGATATGGGCACAGGGGAAAAATTCTTGAATAGAACAGTAATGGCTTGTGCTGTAAGATCGAGAATTGACAAGTGGGACCTCATGAAACTGCAAAGCTTCTGCAAGGCTAAAGACACCATCAATAAGACAAAAAAAAACACCAACAGATTGGGAAAGGATCTTCACCTATCCTAAATCAGATAAGGGACTAATATCCAATATATATAAAGAACTCAAGAAGGTGGACTCCAGAAAGTCAAATAATCCCATTAAAAAATGGGGCTCAGAACTGAACAAAGAATTCTCACCTGAGGAATACCGAATGGCAGAGAAACACCTGAAAAAATGTTCAACATCCTTAATCATCAGGGAAATGCAAATCAAAACAACCCTGAGATTCCACCTCACACCAGTCAGAATGGCTAAGATCAAAAATTCAGGTGACAGCAGATGCTGGCGAGGATGTGGAGAAAGAGGAACACTCCTCCATTGTTGGTGGGATTGCAAGCTTGTACAACCACTCTGGAAATCAGTCTGGTGGTTCCTCAGAAAATTGGACATAGTACTACCGGAGGATCCAGCAATACCTCTCCTGGGCATATATCCAGAAGATGTCCCAACTGGTAAAAAGGACACATGCTCCACTATGTTCATAGCAGCCCTATTTATAATAGCCAGAAGGTGGAAAGAACCCAGATGTCCCTCAACAGAGGAATGGATACAGAAATTATGGTACATTTACACAATGGAGTACTACTCAGCTATTAAAAAGAATGAATTTATGAAATTCCTAGCCAAATGGATGGACCTGGAGGGCATCATCTTGAGTGAAGTAACACAATCACAAAAGAACTCACACAATATGTATTCACTGATAAGTGGATATTAGCCCAAAACTTAGGATACACAAGATATAAGATACAATTTACTAAACGCATGAAACTCAAGAAGAATGAAGACCAAAGTGTGGACACTGTGCACCTTCTTAGAATTGGGAACAAAACACCCAGGGAAGGAGTTACAGAGACAAAGTTCGTAGCTGTGATGAAAGGATGGACCATTTAGAGACTGCCGTATCCAGGGATCCTTTCCATAAGCAGCTTCTAAACGCTGACACCATTGCATACACTAGCAAGATTTTGCTGAAAGGACCCAAATATAGCTGTCTCTTGTGAGACGATGCCGGGGCCTAGCAAACACAGGAGTGGATGTTCACAGTCAGCTATTGGATGTATCACAGGGCTCCCAATGGAGAAGCTAGAGAAAGTACCCAAGGAGCTAAAGGGATCTGCAACCCTATTGTCGGAACAACATGATGTACTAACCAGAACCCCGGAGCTCTTGTCTCTAGCTGCATATGTATCGAAAGATGGCCTAGTCGGCCATCATTGGAAAGAGAGGCCCATTGGACTTGCAAACTTTATATGCCCCAATATAGGGGAATGCCAGGGCCAAAAGAATGTGAATGGGTGGGTAGGGAAGTAGGGGGCGCTATGGGGGACTTTTGGGATAGCATTGGAAATGTAACTGAGGAAAATATGTAATAAAAATATTAAAAATTTAAAAAAAAAGAAAATGTGGTTCATTTACACAATGGAATACTACTCAGCTATTAAAACAAGGCCATCATGAATTTTGCAGGGAAATGGATGGATCTAGAAAATATCATCCTGGGTGAGGCAACCCAGACTCAAAAGGACATACATGATATTTATTCACTGATAAGTAGATATTAGCCAAAAATTTCAGAATGCCCATGATGTGACTCACAGATGATATGAAGCTTAACAAGAAGGAAGGCCCAAGTTTTCACTTAGACGGGGGGACAAAATAATAATAATTAATAATAATAATAATAATAATAATGAGAGGCAGAGGTATGGAGGGATCTTGGTGGGAGAGGAGGGTGGAAGAAGAGGGGCAGGATGAGGTGTGGGGGTAGATAGGGGAGAAGCCAGAGGGCCAGGAGAATAGATAGAAATATGCAGCAGTGAGTGGGTGTTAGGGGGCAGGGGGAAGATCTAGAAAGTCCCAAAGAATAGTGAGACCAACATTATCAACTAATCCAGACTCTTCAGAGCTCCCAGAGGCTAAGCCACCAACCAAAGAGTATATATGGGCTGGTCCATGGTCCCTGCTACAGATGTAGCAGAGGACTGCCTGGTCTGGCATCAGTAGGAAAGGATGTGCTTAATCTTGTAGAAACTTGATGCCCCAGGGAAGGGGAATGGTAGTGGGGTGAGGTGGGAGTGGGTGGGTGGGTGAGAGAGCACCCTCTCAGAAGTAAAGGTGAGGGGAATAGGATGGAGAACTTGTGGAGGAGAAACCAGGAAGAGAGGCAACATTTGGAATGTAAATAAATAATTAATTAAAAGAAAAGAAAATTGACTTCTGTAGCTAACCCTACACAAATCATCATTAAACTTAGATTATGTCTGATTAAACTACAAGTGGACAACACTCCCACATTCACGATAGGATGCAGAGTAGGAACAAAGCAGCGTTCTTCAAGCATCACTTCTCCCCAGAAAAGACTTCTTTCTACCAAACTGATTCCATGACTATTTTAATTGTGGCACTATATATGTAACAGGACACTTGCCATTCTTCTTTATTCTCCTCCTGCTTCTCCTCCTGCCCTTCCTCCTCCTCCTGCTCCTCCTCTTCCTGCTTCTCCTCCTGCTCCTCCTCCTCCTGCTGCTCCTCCTCTTCTATCCTTTTTTCATATATTGCATTCTAACTGCACTTTCTCTTCCCTCCCCTCACCGATCGCCAGGCTCTTCCTGCACCTCCCCTCTCCCCCACATTCAACCCCCCTCTGCCTGCCCTCAGAAAAAAGCATGCCTTCCAGGGACATTGAGCAAACATGGCAAATCACTTCTATATAGATTGAATATTTTGTTGTGTGCAGCTACTGAAGCCTATGCTCCATAGCATAGCTTGTGTTAATCTTGTGTTTATGCAGAGAACTCTTAAATGCTGAAGCTGAAAAACACAACCCAAGTTGCCCCAGGCTTTGAGGATGGCTGACTCTGTGCTGCCCTAACCTTCCTGATGTCACCAAGCTGACTCTAAGCCTGAGCATCAGCCCAGGGTGAAAAGTGGAGAATGAAACATTTGTCCTGAACTTCCGTTTTACTCTGCTTACGCACATGGCTTTTGCTATCTATCTTGATACAGCTAATTTGTGTCTCTTAATTTTGCAAAGGGACTCCTCCAGCTCTCTCCCCTAAGCCTTAGGTGGCCTGCTGTGTGTCCCCAGTTATCAGATTATTAGTTTGGTTTTCTAAGCCAATTAAAGTGCGTTGAAGTGCTAAGGATTTTACCTACAGCCTTCGGCATGTATCTGTCAGGGTCATGACTGCTGGGATGAAACACCATGACTAAGAGCCACTTGGGGAAGAAAGGGTTTGCTTGGCTTACACATCCTGAGTTACAGTCCATTGAAGGAAGCCAAATCAGGAACTCAAAACCAGGTAGGAACCTGGAGGTAGGAGCTAATGCAGAGGCCATGGAGGGATGCTGCTTATTGGCTTGCTCCTCATGGCTTGCTCAGCCTGTTTTCTTATAGAATCCAGGGCCACCGACAGGGATGGCTCCACCCACAATGGGCTGGGACCTCCCCCATCAATCAGTAATGAAGAAAATACCCTACAAACCTAACCTACTGATAGGCTGAATTATGGAGATATTAATCATTTGAGGTTCCCTCCACCCCAATCAATTTAGTCTGTGTCAAAGTGACACAAAACTAGCTAGCACAGCATGCTAGACAAATGTTTTATACTGCTCTGCATTCCCAGCCCCAGGTTCTAAGTCTGACATCACAAAAATGAACACTTTACTCAGTGTATCAGATGGTGCCAGTCAAGGTGAGACACACACACACACAATAGTTTCAGAGTATGGTCTGGTTCCAGGGACCAGAACTCCACAGTGCAGACATGTGCTGCCTCAGCCACGGAGCTGGTCGAAGAAGGACAAGTTAAATCATCCCAGAAAGCTAGTGTTTTGAAATGGTCTAATCCAGCCTTCTCTAGGTTACAGTAAACTAGTATTTTTGAATTCTGACCAACCTGGTGATGAGGGCATGCATCTATTGTCTTTAACATGTTTCTTGGATGAGGACAGAGACTCTTACTCTCCCATCCTCCTCATGAGATTCCTCGAGGTGCTTCTCAATCTGCTATTTACTTGCTTGGAAGGAAATTCTGGGCGCTGATGAAATGCTCCACTTTCGAAGCCAAGTAAATCAGTTTCGAGCATTTTGTTCCCCTCCCTTGCACTCAGAAGTTTCAAACATTCTGCACTATTTGATACTAAATAGCATTCCATCGGGGAAAGTGCCATGTGAAGCCTTTGTTTTGTAGTTAGACATAAAAAGCTCAGATAATTTTACAGTGTGAGCAGTAAGCCCATGCATGTATTCTCTCACCCCACTGTACTCTGCACCCCTGTCCCTCTGAAGGACTTGCAGCCTTCCCAGGGGCAACTGCATTTCAGTCATAATGTCACTTTATCATGGTGACCTGCATTTTAATCATAATGTCGCTTTATCATGAAAGCTCTCATCTGTGAAACTTCTAGGTTAATTATCTCTGAGTTTATTCTAATTTTAATTTTTCATGGATACTATTTGACATCTAGAATAGTGGCTTTTATTTCCTGACAGAACTGCACATACCTACAGATAAGACAGTTGTGACTGAAGGTCTTTACTGCCTAGGTATAGCCCATGACAATTCAAAACTCAACAAGTAATAGCAACAAACATTAAACATAATTAGTACAAATTTACTGTTTTTAATAGAAATCAATTAAACAATTATAACCTTTCTCGTGTTCATTAGTTTGTTAGTGGGTGACTTCAATACCCTGCCATTACTAATATGTCATCCAGAGAAAAACTAAACAGAGAAAGTCTGGAGTTAAACAACCTCATCAACCAAATGTACTTAACAGACACCTACAGAGCTTTCCACCCAAAACACTGAAA
Organism: Mus caroli; assembly: GCF_978045245.1. Lineage (NCBI taxonomy): Eukaryota > Metazoa > Chordata > Mammalia > Rodentia > Muridae > Mus > Mus caroli. The sequence goes on along the minus strand of NW_028227262.1, from coordinate 31,586,172 downwards.
ACACTCTTTCTTCTCTGCAGCCCATGAGGCTTCTCCAAAATTGACCACATAGTAGGACATCAATCAAGTCTCAACAAACGTAGAAAACTTGAAGTAGCGCCTGGCATCCCATCTGACCCCCGTGGAGTAAGGCTAGATCTCAACCATAGTAGGAATGGCAGAACATGTGCAAGTTAACAGAAGCTAAAGAACTCACTACCAGATGGAAACCGGGGTGATGTGGAAATCAAGAAGGAATTTTAAAAGGTTTTAGAATTTAGTGAGAATATTTGGAAATCTATGGGACATAATAAAGGCAATGATATCAAAGCAGACAAAAAACATTGAAAGAAGAGATGCTTAATATAAATTTCTTCATGTATGTAGCACAGGATTTTAAAATAAAATGAATAAAGGCCAAGAGTATGCAGATCTCATGTCATAATAAAAGGGTTATCTTTAGAAAGCAAAATTGACTTGCCCTGCAAGAATTATTATTGTAAATAAAATTACAATGAAGGAAGAGCCCTAACTACAACATCACCTCAATAAATACACATATACAGTATCTAGTACATTTTCTTGAGAAAATTCACAAAAAAATTGGAGTGCAAGGAACTTTCTCAATCTGAAGAAGGCTATCTAAGGAAACACTCTAAAGGGAACATTATACTTAGTGGAGAATGACCATCAGCCTTCCCTTAAGATCGGGAATAAAGAACATATGATAGTCTTACCATTTCTAGGTGATTGTTTACCAAGGTATTAAAAGAGGCAATTATCAAGGAAAACAAACAGAAGACACTGATGGAGAAAAAAGAAGATTTAACACTGCTATCATTTGCACATAATATGTCTATAAATGCAGAAAGTTGTAGAGGGCTTTTTAAAATATTCTATTACACAATGCCAGAAATATTTTGCTGAAGGGACCCTGTTATAGCTGTCTCTGAGGCTATGCCAGTGCCTGGCAAATACAGAAGTGGATGCTAACAGTCATCTATACAATGGAACACAGGGCCCCTAATGGAGAAGCTTGAGAAAGCACCCAAGGAGCTGAAGGGGTCTACAACCCTATACGTGGAACAACAATATGAGCTAACCAGTACCCCCAGAGTTCATATCTCTAGCTGCATATGTAGCAGAAGATGGCTTAGTTGGCCATCACTGGGGAGAGAGGCCCCTTGGTATTGCAAACTTTATATGCCCCAGGACAGGGAAATGCCAGGGCCAAGAAGCAGGAGAGGGTGGATAGGGGAGCAGGGTGGAGGGAGGGTATAGGGAACTTTCGGGATAGCATTTGAAATGTATATAAAGAAAGTATCTAATAAAAATATTCTAGAGTCTAATAGAACTAAATTGTGATGAGAAAGGTATAATGGGGGCTTCAAGGTCAAATCAGTTGTTTTTCCTACTGCTCCAAGTTTGTTGTTATGACTGGAAAAGCGGTCCAAATGTGAACTATAACTGCAACTCATTCTGTGGTATCATCAAAACGAACAAAACAAGTAAGAACCCACTTGGTTAAGAAGTATAAAGTGGTTATTATAGAGCAAAACCAAACTTTAAAGAGAAATTATAGAAGACTTAAATAACCGGAGAAATCTATGAATTGAAAGAATCAACATTATTGGTATAGGATATACCATATAGATCCTTAGGAAGAGCAAAGAAGAAGAAGAGAAGGGGGAGGAGAGGGAAATTAGATGAAGTGGGTGAGAAAAGGGAGAAGAAAAAGAGGAGGAGGAGGAGGAGGAGGAGGAGGAGGAGGAGGAGGAAGAAAAGGAAGAAGAAGAAGAAATCTTAATCCAAAAGAAATCCACATAGAAACAAAGATGAAAAAAATAAAAAATCTGGGTATGATGATTAGAAAACAAATTCCCAAGAAGAAAGACTAAAGCTGAGTTACAGAGATGATAACATTAAACGAAAATTACCAAGCACTCTAATTTAAAGGGCTTGTGGTTATCAAACTGGATACAAATATAAGAACCAAATATGCACTGTTTCAAAGAAATAGGATTCAAAATAAGAAACAAATAATCTTAGAGTAGACAAGCCAAGATAAATTCCATATGTTGATCAAAAGATTTATGCCATCATATTTATATCAGCTTTATGTACATACAGGGAAAACCTGGAAATGACCTAGAACATATTTACTGCAATGGAACTGCTTTTCAAACATGAAATGTGAAATGCCCTGACATGCTTTGTCACACATCTCCACTTACTTTCACTCTGTGTACTTGGCTACAATAAACACTAACATTAATTTCACTACTGCTGATTTTCAACTGTTTCTTCAACCACAATGGGAAGAGGAGGGGAGATGCAAGATGACATCTTCCTTCTGTTTTTGATATATCAATGAACTAACTGTCCAATACAGCAGAACTATCCCCAAATAATACTTTCCAAAGAGAGCTTTAGCTTCCCAAGTTATAGGTAGATGATAGACAGGTAGATGATGATGATGATGTGATGTGATGATGACTGAGAGAGAGAGAGAGAGAGAGAGAGAGAGAGAGAGAGAGAGAGTAGAAGGAGGAGCTTTAATTAGGGGCCAGTTTTTTAGATAAAAGGTCGAAGTTGACATAACCTGATTATCACATCTAATTCTTCCCACATTTTAAACCTCCACCCTTTCCTTAGATACCATGTGAAAGTCTCCCTGTCTGAGGCGGTCTCCTAGGAAGAATACAGTTCACCAAGGGTGAAACTGCGCAACATAATTAAGTAGAAGGCATAGTGCAAGTCAGGCTGACAAGAACACAGTCACCAAGTCACAGATGGCTGGTACTGAAGGAGGGGAACCATTGTATTATGAGGTGTACAGAGACAAGTAAGTATCCCAAACACATCCATCGTATGGTACCTGCACACATCTGGCTCCAATTGCCCCCTTTCCCTTTCCATGGAAGAGAGAAAGAGAGAAAGAGGAGGGGGGAGGGAAGGGAAGGGGGAGATGGAAAGGAAGAGAGGGAGGAAAGGAGGGAGGGACGGAGAAAGTGGGGAGGGAATTAATAGCTATCTATTCAGCAAGGACAGAGAGGTGTCAAATGACAGACAGGGACAAGTTAAAGAAGAGACTATTACTGAAAAGTGCATCTTCAGAGGCTGCCAAGGTCATTTCTTCTAGAGAAGGGGGACAGCACACATTTCCTCTTAGCCTTTCGAAAGCAATAAATGTTCGCTTTTCAAGAAGAATGGGATGAACTTTTGACTCTGATTTATGCAGATCATCAATCTGCCTCCAGTTAGGGCTCAGTGGTCTCAGAGTCTCCTCTTGTCTCTTCCTCACAGTCCCACAATCCTTTCGGTGACCAAATGTCTGTGGTCTTTCGCCTCCATCTCAGGAAAGACCAGGCCTCCCACTCTATTGGCCCTGTGGTCCTGAAGGCTCTGCAGCTCTTGAGCTGTGGGTGCATGTTCACTCACCTTCCGTCTTCCTGTCCACTTGCTGTGTGACCCTATTCCTAGGCAGATGTGAACACAAACAGGGATCAACAGCAGACCAAAGGAAGGGAACCACAATAGCTTGTTTGATTAGGCTTACAGGAATATAGATAAAGGGTTACTTAGAGGAACTTAAACAACTCAAGGATAGTTACATCGCCAAAACCCCCAGCATAGGTGACGGCTCATGAAAGCTGGGAACCTAGAAAGCACTGCCCAGCCAGCAGGCTGCTCAACAGTCTGGAAACTCTCCTTTCTGGGCAGCTCGGCTGGTCTGAGTATCTCAGTAGTTCCCATAGCTGATGTCAGTTTGGGGAGGAAGAGGCCTAGTGAATCTGGTCAGTTTCAAGGACTTCCTGAGGAGTTTGTTTACCTTCTGCATTTTTGAACTTTCCCTGCAGAATAGGCCATTTCACCTTGTTTTAGAGCATCTTCTTGTTTCACCTCCCCTTTAACATGGGTCTTAGCAGGCTTCTCTCAAAGATGGAAGGGTTTCATCTTGGGGGAAATTGCTACACACAGCCTTCCTTTCTCTGCCCACAGACTTTACTTTCTACAGCCTACATGGCACTGGCAGACCTCTTCCTACTCTGAATCCTATGCATCCTTCTTCTCCTGGCTCTCAGAATCCATTGTGTGAATCATCATCATTCCAAAAGTCGGAAAACACGACTGATCACGCAGCATCCCTGTAGTGATTACATTTGTAACCTGTTGGCCTCACTTCCTGTACCTGGAGAAAGTAAGCCATTAAAGGGTTCCTAGAAGTTCATGGATGCTTTTTGAATGCTTTTCTTGTATCAAAGGTCCAAGATACCACCCAAAGCACCTTCTCCTCTTAAACCTGGTATGGTGCTACCACCCAGGTACACTGGGAACGTTGTGAAAAGAACAACAACCTTCCAGCTAGTAACACATTTGTAAACCCAGCAAAAGATACAATGCATAACAGCCCTGAGGAGAAATAACCCTTTATCCCAGAAGTACCACAACCCAGAGGATGGGAACACAGCCGGCAGCCCAGAGCCCCTTCTGCAAACCAGAATCTGATATGATTTCTTTATAGAGACATAAGAAGCAGGACTATCATGTTTCACCACCTCACAGTGACGATGGCTTTCTGCACTTGCTTGCTCTCCTCTAACAACCTCTGGAATAGCTGGCCCAATTCGTGTCTAAGGACCTGGGGTGCATATGCAGCAGTTGCCTGGCTGCAGAATTGGAGTGGAAATGTAAACACAGCCACAGCAGCATGGATTATAACTCTGGAGAAGCATCCAGCAGATCCCCAGCAGTTCAAATTGGCCAAACATCCTCCCATTGCATACAGGTAGGAAGCTTCACTTTCTTTTGGCTGTCTGGTGAGAAGGATTTGATCCAGTCTCTCCCAATAGCCAGCTGGAATGTCTGTGCAAAGAAGCTCACTAGCAAATGAATTCACTGAATCCATAAGATTTCATTTCTACATGGAAAAAACAAACAAATAAAACAAACTGCCTGCCAACCGTGCAGCCCCATCACATGGCTTGATTATAGGACTCATTCCTCTAACAGATTGTCAGTTGGTTGATTGTCCGCGGAGATGAAAAATGGGACAGTCATCCAAGTGCCAACATCTGTGATAAATTTCTCCAGAAGCAAAGCAGACCCTTTTCCAAAGAGGGGAAAGACGGTGCTTCTAGTATTTGTTGTCTGCTGCCAAACTTGACACCAGACCTGCCTCAGATTCCACCTCAGCCAGAGGGACTTCTCTGGGGGTCATATATGTCACATCAATTCCCCTTGCCTATGGCAACACCACAACCCACCTTTGCAGAAAGGTCAGACCAGAACACCTCCTGAGAGACACAGCTCCCATGCTCCCCCACCTTTGGCAGATGGCTTTCTTATTTTCCCATTACCTACTCACAGGTGGAAGAGACGATATGCTTGAAACTGTCTGGGAGTGGCTGTGTTGCTCTGCAGTAAAGCACTTACCTAACATGCAGGAGGCCCTAGGCTCAATCCCTGGGAGAGCCAAGAAAACAAACCAAAAAAAATAACCCCAAAACCCACAAGGCAAACACTGTCCAACATTTTCCATTGTGCTCTAGCTAACACAGAAGCACCCCAAAGTGAGAGGTTTCATTTGTCAATCTCAGAAATTTCTGGTATATCTGTACTAGTCTGACCACTTATTGTTGGACTCCTAGCTTATCAAATGTTCCCTCATCAGCCTGTCTACAGCAAATGTGTCATCATCGTTCCTGAGTCTCTTCTTCCACGTAAGTTCTCATCCTTTGGTGTCTTCCCTTTGGTAGACAGATTACAGTGGTTCTGTGACCACACTATGTCTGCTTCCATCTGTAGAACTTTACTAGTACAGATAGAGAGGATGAGGTAATGGGCTCACTTACTATGTCCCATGTAGCTTGGTGTCTTGACTTGACTGGGGCAGAAAGTGAATGAAGAAAGGACAGACACCAAAGACACCATGGCTACAGAAAAGATAGGGTTGGGTAGTCTGCATACTCTGAGGGAGCCGTACCAACTGTTGCAACAGCCCAGACCTCCAGAAGGAGAAAGCTGAAGTCCCTAGTTTTTGCACATACTGATCTATAATTCATAAATGCATGTATCTGGACGTTGCCAACTTCCCATGGGTCTGAGGCATTGGTCCAAAGAACACACCTTCTCAGGAATCAACTGTCTTCTCACACTCAGTCATCAAACTTCTGAGACCCCTTTCAAAGGCAGTCACAGCGATGTCCCCCATGGATGTTAACTCTTCTTGGGTATCCTCATTTTAGGAGGGGCTGGGAACCTAAAGTGCATTTGCTAGGACTCTGATCATGTGCCTGACAAACATCAAATGCAAGTGAACAGAATTGTTTTGTGATTTAATAGTTGCAACCTCTACATTGCTCCCAGTGGACAGAAGAACTAAATGTCTCTACATAAAACTCCACCATTTGAGAGAATCATTGAAAATGTCCTTTGTGAAGGTGAAGATAGTAAGACAGGAAAGCTCACTGTACAAAGGCTACAGAATTGTATCATGGAAGTTTGGAGCATAGGGGAGCCTGGTCTTCATTCAGAGGGGAATGAGATGCACTGGGAGGTGGAGTTCCTTGAGTTCCTCCTGATGGGTCTTTGGGTTATAGTGTATTATATTAATCTGTTTTCTTTTGTTTTATTGTCAATACAACAACATACCTGAGGTTAGGCACTTTATAATGAAAAGGGCGTTATTAAGTTCCTGAGTTTTACCTTAGTTAGGGTTTCATTGCTATGAGGGGACAACATGACTAAGGTAATTCTTATAGAGGAAAACATTTCATTGGGGCTAGCTTACAGTTTCAGAGGTTCATTCCATTATCATCACAGTGGGAAGTATGGTGGCATCCAAGCAGACAGGGTACTGGAAGAGCCAAGAGTTCAATATCTTAATCAGAAGGCATCCAGGAGGAGATTATCATCTGTACTGGGCAGAGTCTGAGGAGAGATCTTGAAGCTCATGCACAAGGTGACACACTCCTCCAACAAGATCACACCTCCTAATAGTGCCACTCCCTGTGGATCACACATTCAAACACATGTACCTATGGGGTTCAAATCACCACAGGTTTAGAGATTGAAAGTATGTGATTGGGTGGCCCAGACCTCTGGTGGAATTCTCATCATCTGTAGCACAACCTTGCTGAGGTACTGTTGTAGAAATCACCTGGCAGAGACAGAGGTCTCATGGTGAGCAGTCCATGGGCCAGTCTCTCTCTCTCTCTCTCTCTCTCTCTCTCTCTCTCTCTCTCTCTCTCTCTCTCTCTCTCTCTCTCTCTCTCTCTCTCTCTCTCTCTCGATATTTTCTTTATTTACATTTCAAACGTTATCCCCTTTCCTGGTTTCCCCTCCGAAACCCCCCTATCCCTGCCCCCTGCTCACTAACTCACCCACTCCTGCTTCCCTGTCCTGGCATTCCCCTACACAGGGGCATCAAGCCTTCTCAGGACCAAGGACATCTCTGCCTATTGATGTCCAATATCTGTTACATATGCAGCTGGAGCCTTGGGTCCAGCTTTGGTTGGTGGATTAGTCACTGGGAGCTCTGGGGGTACTGGTTGGTTCATATTGTTGTTCCTCCTATGTAGCTGCAAGCTCCTTCAACTCCTTGGGTTCTTTCTCTAGCTCTCCCATTGGGGACCTTGTACTCAGGACAATGATTGGCTGAGAGCATCCACCTCTGTATTTGTCAGGCACTGGCAGAGCCTCTCAGGAGAGAGCTATAACAGGCTTCTGTCAGCAAGCACTTGTTGGCATCCACAATAGTGCTTGAGTTTGGGGTATATGGGATGGATCCCCAGATGGGGCAGTCTCTGGATGGTCTTTCCTTCAGCCTCTGCTCCACACTTTGTCTCTGTATCTCCTCCCATGGGTATTTTGTTCTCCCTTCTAAGAAGGACCAAAGTATTCATACTTTGATCTTCCTTCTTCTTGAGCTTCATTTAGTCTGTGAATTGTTTTTTGGGTATTCTGAGCTTCTGGGATAATATCCACTTATTAGTGAGTGTAACCTACTCTTCAGGGGACTAATTGGGATCTCATGAGAACTTCACTGATTCTTTGTGAATGCAGCGCCCTTTACCCCAAAGATCTCATCACCTTGCTGTGGACCCTGCCTCTTAATGGTTCTACCAACACCAAGGATCAAACTTTCAGCATCTGAACTTTTAGGGAACAAATTACATCAAAAGGATGATGGCAGGCGGGGTCTCTCCTGACTTCTGTTTGTTTTTTGTTTGTTTTCTTGTCCTGTATGGCTTTGATTTGTGTTCATTTCCATAGGAGCATCTTGTTTTCGTAAAATACTAATGAAAGAATCACAGGAGTGTCCCATATTCCCATCAATCTGAAAATAGCTAAATCAGCGCTGTGAAAATCCAAAGGTTCAAAAACTAGAGGAGAGCAACACGAACTGATTGAAGAAGATGGCCAAGATAGTCCTTGATAAGGAAAGTCAAAGAGATAATAAGCCTTGGGAGGGTCGCATTTATGATCATGCACAAATACTCATTTGACAAGAGATTTTAGAAGGAAGCAGGTGATACTAGTCAAAGGAAGATTTTTTTTTTAATTTTACCTGTTACACAAGCTGTTCATAAAACTACGTTTCTTCTTGTGCAAAATCAGCACCATCCACTCCATGGTTGCAAAGGACAAGTTGGGCTGACCCCCCAGGCCTTGCACAGGGGTATACTTGGGGACCACAACATTGCTTTGGTGGAGGCATCTTGCTGAGGGAGGAGGGACAGTGAGCCTAGAGTGTCAGCACTCCATGGTCACCTTGAGATAGTGGTGCAGCTTGAGCATGTAGCTGAGACCCTAATGTGTTGTCCTTCCAGGACTGAGGAAGCAGAAGCAGTTCCGGAGCCCAGGCTGTCTTCCTTCTCTGCCTCCTCGGGTCTGCTCTGATGCTCTCCTCTCCTGGTTCAAATGGCAAATATATGTGAGAGAGTCAGATATTTCAAGTGAACCCCGACTTTCCATTAATGTCCAAAGCTGAGGGGGTAACCTTCAGCGTTGTTGCTGTAGGTGGTACTGACTGGAGACTCTGGAGGATGGAAGCTAGTCCCCTGACCCCTACACTGATTTAGGGAGTTTGGTACCCACTATTTTCCTGGATACAGTTCAAAGGCACCTTTCCATTTGTCCTTGGGTACCTCGATGGGAAGACAAATTTGATGACCATCACTCTCACAGGAGGAATTCCAAATGAAGAGCAAAAGATAAAGGTGAATTTGAAGTGGTACACACACTCCCTACAGATGCTTGTGCCCAAACACTCCCCTGCCTGAGTCTGCACAGGGACTGTCACATAGTGCTCTAGGCCAGCAGAATTCACTCCTGTTAGTCTCAGGAGCTGCTCAAATACAGATGTAACACACTTTACTGCATAACGGGCCTTCCAGCTGACACAGGGCTTGCATTTAACCTGGCCTGTGTTTACCTAGTTTTTTCTTGCCCCTACTCTTGCCCCGCAGTAACAACCCCTGCCCTAGCCAGCACAGGATGGCAGTGGTGTGATGTTCTCCCAGGGCTGCACTAGCTGCATGTGTCACCACCACGATCGCCTGCAATCCTCAGCTGCAGCTGAGATAAACATCAGCGTGAGGAGCAGCGACTTCTGAGCAAGTCTGTGGGGCTCAGGAAGCAGCAGCCTCCTCCCACGAGCCACCTACCTACAGCCACTGCGGTTAGGGCAAGCCTCTGGGAACTTGTCAAAAGGGTCATTGCCTCTTTGCAATAGGGGTCCTTGTTAATCGTTTACTGGGAATTTAACTGGCACCACCTTGGGGACAGCATGTGTTTATAAAATGATACACAAGTGCAGACATTCATTAGCACCGTCAGTGCCTTTGGAATGATAAACAGTGAGGACGGCTCAGTCAAACTGCTTCTGGAGCTGATGCCAAATTAACTTTTCTATGCCCTGCCAAGAAGAAATATGGGAGCAGTGAAGGTTTTATGGTGGCCTCTAATCTCACAATTAAACAAACGTCTGAGAGAAGGGGACAGTGCGTTATATTTTAATTGAAGTGCAGGAACACAAATAAGCACCAACGTGCAGGAGGCCCTCCAGTGACAAGCCCTGGAGTGTCTATGACTTAGCACTAACGCCCCATGTGGCAGCTCTGAGCGTGATGTTTTATCAGGATCAATGACCAGCCACCTATGGGATTGCTTTTTCAGGGCCTCATTAGTCCTACAGACGCCCAGAGAGGAGCACCAGAATTCTAAGGGTGATTGAGTTCAGGGCCTCAGCCTACCTACAGGAATTAAGTTAATGCCATTGGAAAGCAGAGATTTGCAGGAGAACCTGTAGTTTCTCAGGAGAGAGGAGGAAGAGACGGGGGGTGGGGGGAGGCTGATGACTGGTATCTCGCATTAGCACATCTGAGATGTCCCCGAGCTCTGGAAGTCAGAAGATGTCCCCTTCTTGTCCTTAGTTTTCAGGAGGCACCAGCATGCTTGTGGTATACAAAAGCCAGTGCTCTAAAGAACCCTGTTGCGTGTTATAGAATAGAATGATTTTCCTAAGGTTGAATTATGGTCTCCCGTGCATTCTCTGAAAATTCAGATAAACACATTTGGCTCCCAACACTCTGTGCATACAGGCCAATGTGGGGCTCCCTGGGTTGGGTTTTAGATAGTTTCCTTCCTGCCATTTGCCATCCCTTTAAGTATCTGAGAATTTTTCAACTCCATTGACAAAATATTTAGGTCTCAGGCCTCATGTTAGCCAAGGAGGGAGAGATCTGAGGACACAGATCTGGGTCTCCGGTGGCTGCATTAGAGGGGCAGGTCGGCAATGTCATGGGCATTCGGTCTTTTGCCACTGTCCCTCAGTGTTATTACCCATGAGCACTTTACACACTGAGTCTGGATAAGGCTATCAGGCTTGTTTTCCTGAACACAGGCAAAGAGCCCATACCTGGAGAGTCACCTGTCTGTGGCTTCGCTAAGCTGGGAACTGAGAGCCTCTAAGTTCTCCCAGCCCAGGTGGTCAGCTGACCACAGGGGCAGCAATGACCCCCTCCTCACTCACAGCAACCCTCTGCCCTGCAGCTATGCCCCCACGCTGCTTAATGCTACACATATTTGCTGTACTGGATCTGGATACTCCTTGGACTCCAAGCCTAAATCTTGCTGTGGCATTCGGTGTGGTTTTAGAAAGAAAGTGAGTTTTCTTTTTCTTCTCCTTCAGCTTTTTTGATGATTTGTCATCCACTTATCTCTAACTGCTAGCCAGATGGCCTCTCTCGAGCCGTCCTGAGTAGCAGCACCTGAAAGCTCACACAGGGACCAGCAGACACCACTCTGTGAAACCATTCCTCATGCCCAGATGCTGTGCCATGACCTCTTCCTGGGGAAGTAGCCTCCTGTCTGGAGCACCGACAGCATTTGCTGTCTGACTCTGCAAGATACTCTGCCACATGCTTCCCTCTGCCACCAGCAATGGTTTCTACTTGTGCTCTGCCTCCCTGCCAGGAACAAGAATAAGATCAGCGGGGTTGTGTACTGAGGAGGGTCTGGGGCCACGCTGTCTAGCAGGGGAAAGAGCATGGTTCTCTGGCTCTAGCACATGATCCAACCAGCAGAGGACTTGCTTCAGGGTTGTCCTGTGGTAGCGATGAGTCTCATGCCAAGAGTCTAGTTCTGCAGATGAAGCTGGAACTCGAGACAAGCACCTGCAGCAGGTTCTCCATAGAATCTGGACTTACTAGTCCAGAGGCCATGCTGTGTGAACCTGTGCCCAAAAGCACTGTGTGCCTGAGCATGGAAATGCAAAGATACCTAAGGGTGTAGGATGGCCTCCTCCCCTCACCCCCCACCCCCCGGGGAAGCTGATTCCAGACTAAGGGATAGTTCTGGCTGGGGGCCTAAAACTACCACATTTCCTGATTCAGACCTTGATGTGCTGTGGAACGGGTAGGATATGGTTTCAATAGCCATTCTGCTGGCTTTAGCTACCCCTTCCCAGCCCCACAGAACTGGCCCAATTCAGCTCCAGCTTGGCTTGAAAGGATTCATAGATTTAAAACATTGACTGTGTTATCAGGAAGTTTCAAGTATACACTCAGACGCTGTGAATAATTTTTTAAAGAAATGTGGCAAAGAAGGAAACTGACCCAAGTCACAGACTCCTATGATACATTGGTCCTCATCCCTGAATCTAGCCTCAGTTTCTCCTCTTCCATCTAAAGGGATAATCTTCTATCTTCATTATTTTCTTGCCATCCAGCTGAGCCCTGACACTCCATCACTATCTGCGCTTCCTTGATCTTCAGTGCTGGACCCAAGCCCTACTCTCACTGAGGTCACCTAGGAGGATACTCAGGACACTGGACACTGTCCCAACTCACCCCACGCATTCCCTCTGACTGCTTCCTTCCCTTCTGCTATTCTCTGTGTTACAGCTATGTATGACTTATAAGTGCCATTTTCCCAATAGTTATCTGCAATGCTTTCATGAAAGTCACTTGAAAATTAAGGAGATAGCCTGGAAAACAATACCATTGCCGAAAGGCTAATTAAATACTTGGTAATCAGGCCTTTATCTCCACCTCCCTTCTAGATCTCTTTTGATTTTTATTGCTTGGTGGTGCACATTTTTTTTAATCAGGCTAACAACTAGCAATGTAGGCCCTCCTTATATGACAAATATCAGATAATATCTCCATAGCACTGTAGCTCCTAATTACTGCTTGTATGTAGAAAGGGTTTGTTTTAATCAATTTGCACCACTTCGTTAAACTATTTATTATCAGATTTACGATAATCTTTAATTTAGTTCCATAGTATTAAGATAAAAATTTGGATGCTATTTTCAAAAACTTATCTTTCCATTGATAATTCTCTTGATTTGTATTGACTTCAAAGTCATGTGAAATTGCGGTGGTCACGGACGACCAGTCTCTTCTCTTTCTTGGTTTTTATTTTAAGAGCTACATGATGATCTGCTTAGGAAAGCATAACTTTACCAGAGTTCATAGCCAAAAATATTCTACTTTTGTCCTTAGAGGAATTCTTAGAATGAAAAAAAAATGGGTGTTGATTTTCATTAGATTATTTGAGCAGCTATTTTGTGTTCTGGTTTTCACGTTTCTTAACATTAACCTTTTGTTCGCAGGCCTCATAGGACAGACAGACTGATGGTAAAGTGTAAGTTGCATGTTCTGTGGGGGTCTAGCTACTCTTTTGATCATGCGTTTTGTATCTCTAACAGATACTTGAAAATCGTGGGATAGGAGACTGCAAGCATATATATATATATATTACAAAGCATAGCAAATAGGCACTTAAATCCATCTCTTGACACTGTTAGTAGACATTAGCTCTCTGCTTAGATTTTCAATGTTCATTTCTAGGGAGGACACCTCACAACACAGATAAGGTCACTGTTCTATGTGAATCACCAGAAATGCAGGTCCAGAGATGAAGACTTGGCTACTTAGCTTATTTGAGAAAGGATTCCAAGAATTAGGATGTGACTCACACTCATCTGACACAATGCAGCCACCACATGGGAATTCATCCATTCATTTCTTTCCTCCAAGATCAAAGATACAGATCTTGATATCAGGAATGTTTCTGCAGAGGTGACATGCTGGGCATATCTTGATCTTACCAGTAACAACAGATGAGGTGGCAGCCATGGCAACAGCAGGCTCTTTGGTGGTACACTTAAGAAAAAGACACACTTTGTTCTTGTTGGTCCTTCTGCTCTCGTCCTTGTCACCCCCTTTCTCCCATGTAACATCCTCTGTCCTTTTGTGTCATGTGTTGCATTACCCTGTCTCACTCTCCTCTGTCTTCTATTTAGATCACTTTCTCCTACTTTATACTCTCTTTTCTATATTCATGTCTTACACACACACACAGGCACACACACACACACACACACACACACATTCTGCCTATGAGAAAACATGATATTAATCTTTATTAGTCTGTTTCATTTCACTTAACATAACGGTTTCTACTTTCATCTGTTTTCCTCTGTTCTTAGAGCCAAATAAAAGTCCACATTGGTTATGCTCCATGTAATCTTTATCTATGAGCCTGCCCCTGGATATCTAGATTAGCTCCCTATTTTTGTCGCTATGAAGAGTGTAGCAATAGACTTTCTGTGGATATGCACCTATCGCAAACCACAGTTATTTTAAGACATTTTTTCCTAGAAATAAGTGTTAGGAACATGTCTCTGTCCCCAGGAGTGTATCTGGAATAAGCCATTCCTTCCTGCTGACATCCTGACTCTGCCCATCAGACCTCATCCTGGTGTGAGCTTCATGAGAGACATATACTTACTACTTATGTCATTCATGGGCAGTATGAAGAGTGTGAAACATTAAAGAAGTTTTTTGTATCCCCATCCCTTGCTAATGAAACAAATTTCAAGATTAATATTCAAGACTTTTGAGTCATGCCAGGATGTCCCAATAGCTGCAAGAAAACACTATCTGATTCCCCTGAACTCCCCACCCCCTTATGTTGGGGAAAATGTAAACATGCTGCCTAAACATCATCACTGGGAATAAATCAGATACCATCGAACACCATGGTGCCCCTACATGGTCACTGTATGAGGACAACTGGTGGCTTTTGCTGTATGAAGGAGAAGAGGGACTTGGGTTTTGACTATATCTCTGGGTCCTACTTGCTCATATCAGTCATGCCTGCCACAAAACCTTTGAACACCAACACCATAACCCTTTCAGACTCCTGTCTGCCTCTGTCTCTCCCCTTCACACCTTTGTTTGAGTATCTCAAGCAGGCATTCATTGAGCACTCTCCTAAGTAGCAAATATTACTCAAATTCTTCCTGGATGTTTTCTCTACTTATGAGGGTTTTTTTAGTAGCAATTTTTGTTATCTGACCTCTACATACTTTATTCATCTGTGATCAGTATCCTTGATAGCATTTAAGGTCCAACTTGTTAATATTTTTGCTAATGTGAGTACTTGCTGAAGCCCTAATACACAAGACAGCATTGGAGACATAGAAACAACAATACTTTTTACAGAAATTTTTTAAAAAGTAAATTAACATATGACTAAGAAAATGATCACTATCCTTACTTTGCTCAGCTGATGCCTTGAGACATAAATATTGGTAATTTTAATCAGTGATCACTTGGAAGGCAAATCAAGCAGCTCTCATATACGTTAGAATAGACTGGAGACTAAGTGAATCATTAGTGGATGTTAGATTATGCTTTGATAGTGCAAATGCACTGAGCCATATAGAATAAAAGCTGACTCTAAAAACGATAGCCCTGGTTGTCAGTGCACAAGAAACAAGCCCTTCTCTAGGGCTATTTACATGTTCACCACAAAAAACTCTAACAATAATATTTGCCTTCCCCAGGGCATAGCCAAGTGGAATTTGAACTGATGCTGCCCAACCCATCAATAGGAAGGCCAGTCTGAGTTGCTAGTCAAAGAAATGGCAGACCCCCTGAGATGGGGGGCAAGCCATGCAGGGGACTTTGGTGGGTGCCTTGCCTATGTAAGCAAGTGGGTTTGGAAGGGCTGGAATCTGATTGACAACTCCAAAAGGCTTGCAGCCTTTGTGCTGTTGACTGAAGTCAGCTCTCCACCTGATGAACATAGGAAGGCCAGAACAGCTCAATGCAAACAGGCTCTGACAAAGATTCAAAGACCTGCTTCTTTGTCAGACCACAAGCCAGCTCTTGATTTTTCTCCTATACTCATCTGTGCACTTTCTCAAGTCACAAAGTCTTACCAAGAACATGACTCCAAACTGAAATCTGATTAGGTTCTTTTACACACACACACACACACACACACACACACACACACACACACATTTCTGGTCACCATGGCCTTTCACAAGAATACTACCAGAAGAAGCCCTGCTATGGTCATTTAGTCTGAAGCCCCACTCCTTGTCTCCTGGTCATTTTGCTTCATCTGTCACAGCTTTTGAGGGCCTTTGAACCATATGCCTGGGTCTTCACAGTAAGGTTGGCTGCCAAGACTGTTAGGATTTAGCAAATAGCACAGCAGGGCTAAGAAAATTAGGTAAGCAAGCAGCAGGAATGATTGAGTCCTCTGAGAGGTGAGAGTAAGGGGATGCCTGGAGCCAGGTGGAGAAAGCCACAAGGAGGATGTGAAATATACTATGAAGAGCAAAGAAAACTTAAGAGTGAAACAGTATCTTATAATCCTCTGCTAGAACTGGTGACTGGGGCTTGAGTTCTACAGAAATGATGAAGGATGGGGGCAAGGGCAGCTACAGATTCACTATAGATCTGGGATATGTTTCATGACGCAAAGATTTGGAGTAACTGTCATTTCCTACTTATTCAGAGAGACACACATCCCATCTACCCTGGACAGACAGACCTTGGCCCTGAAAGTATATAAACTTGTTCTCCACTGGAGATGTGGGTGGCAAGAAGAGTCTGCTTGCTGGTGCTCTCAGTGAGTAGTCAGTGGTGTCTGTAGACCCAATGACTGAAGTGTCTGAACAGATAACACAGGTGGACAATATTGTTGCCCCAAGCAGTGGTCCCCTGAGAATAATGATACTTGAAAGGTCAAGCATCTCTGCAGAAGACACTTGCCATTGTGACATGCCTTCTCTGTAAATCAGAGTGGGGTTATTTGGCACATGAAAAATGGAACTCAAGCAAAAAGGATTAATCATAAAGGGAACATGTTGGTTCAATTAATTTATCATGATGATTCTATTCTCTCTGTTTCTCTCCTCGCCTCTCCTCTCCTCTCCTCTCCTCTCCTCTCCTCTCCTCTCCTCTCCTCTCCTCTCCTCTCCTCTCCTCTCTCCTCTCCTTTCCTCTCCTCCCCTCTCCTTATACTCTCTTTAGCTCCAGAATCATAACCCACTGTATTATAATTTCATGTGACTGACTTGGAATCAATAGCCAACAAAAGTTTCTCTTTTAACAAAACTCTCACCTCAACATAGCGGAGTCTAATTACTGTAATTACTGTCTAATTACTGAGTCATGCTCCACTCCAAGTGAAGATGGTGGGTCAGAAGAATAGGTGTCCTGATGCATGTTCTAGGACTGAGGGGGAGGCAAGACAGAGGGGGTGGTGCTGTCCATGTGGAGAGAGACTAAGAGTGTTTCCTCAGTATAAAACCAAACTATTAGGTGATGTTTTCCATTCTCCACTAGAGTTGTCTAAAATGGCAATGTTATCATAAAAATCAAATCCATCCATTTTAGCTTTAGGAAGCATTAAATCTGCTAAAGCCCTTTGGGAGATTGCATTCCCAAACTATATGCCTGAGCAAAGAGATTCTTGGCTGTGGTGGAACTTTCATCAGTCTACAGAGCCAGGGCATCTTAGATACTTGAGCTCTTCAAAATCCTGCCCTGTGATTGAGTCAACACTTTGCTTCCAACTCTTAGCGACATTCCAAGCCTGAGACCTAGTTTTGGCAAGTAGACTAAACAGGGCCAAACACTTTGGCATGGGATCATACCATTTGCTTTCTCCCATAATCCACAGTATTAAAGTCCTTTGTACAGATTTGCTGGCTTGTGTTTATTAAATGAACAGCACGTTTCTAATAGTAGTAAGCTGTGATTTGGTGAAGGAAGAGGTATACACAACCCTACCCACTGTCCTTCCTCCACAGTGTGAAAGTTATGCTAATTCTTCATCCCTCCCATTGCCACTGCTCAAGAGCTGCCCATGATGTGGAAAGACAAATGATAATGGGAAAGAGTATTTGCAAACTATGTGTCTGAGAATGCACTAGAGTCTACAATAGGAAGAACTATCAAAAATTCAACATCCTTAGAAGAAACATCCTGCTTAGGAAATGAACAAAAAGAATAAATGTCCATTTTACCAAAAATTGGGATAAATTGTTGCATGAAATATGGTCATCATTGGTAACTTTTAAAGAAATACTAAATGATGTTTCTAAACTGAGGAAATCCTATGTGCCAGTCATAATAGCTGTGACAGAAAGCAGTGGCATTCTCCAGTGCTGGTGAAGATGCAGATGAACCACTTCACTTTTATGTTACTTGCAGGACTGTAAGATGACAGAACCATGGAGCATGGCTTTATTTTCAAATTAGGGACCAAATATGACATGGCACTTGCCTCCTTGGTCATTCTTCCCTGAAAATCAAAGAGCTGTGTGACAGGATGATCCGTCTGGGAATGCTCCTTGTGGCTTTACTCATAATGGCTACAAACAGGAGACAGCCCAGTCGCTCTTCATCGGATGAATCATTAAACAAGCTGTCAGGGTTCTTCAAAGGAATTAACCCAATAGATAGGAACAAAGGAGAGGAAGAGAAGAGAGATAAGAAGAAGGTCATAGAGAGCAAAGAGGTGACGGCTTCCGTGTCTCATGGCCACAACAACAGGATCTGGTGATATGGTCCAGTCTGAAGTCAAAGCTCATAAAAAAGACCATGTTTCTATTCAAACCTGAAGGCAGAAACAGTCCGGGGCTTTGGCTGGGAGACCATCAGATGGTGAGCATCTCTCTCGTGGGGGACAGTGAGCGTTTTTTTGTTTCTGTCAAGTACTCCACTGGCTGGACTAGATCCTCACAGATTCTGAAAGATGCTGCATCTGTGTATTTAAACATTTGTTTCATTTCATCTGCAATAGTGTTTCTGTGACTAAGTAGCTGGGCAACTGGCAACACAGTAAAGTTAACACGCACCACACCACTGAAAGGCACTTTGCAATGAAAAGGTAGGGGTGGGGTGGGAATCTTCCACCATTCTGCAGAGCGTGGGTAATTCTCAAGTGAATTATGTGACACTTTACAAAGTCACAGAAGGCTATGCTATGTGGTATGATCCTGTTTATATAATTTGCTCTTGAAGTACTTAACTATCTTCCACTGAACTGCATCTTCTGCCTTTGACCTTTTGAGATAGGATCTCTGAGTAGTCCAGTCTGTTCTCCAACTTTCTGTCCTTCTCCCTCTGTCTCCTGAGTCCTGGGCATTGCAGACTCCAACATTATTGATTCACATAACATTAATATATGGGGAAGAATGGCACATGGTTGTATCTACTAATGTTCTCTGTGCGGCTTTTGTAAAATTTGAGAGCCACTGTTCAAAAGCTTCCAAACACTATTTGTCCTCCATTACTTGCCTAGTTCCAAAACAAAGCCTTATGCGTAGCCAACAGCAAATGTTTATCAGCACAAGGATAGTGATGTGCCACTATCTTCTCGGAAACCCTTGGGTCACAGAGTTTATGAACCTCTCCTGGTGCAAAGGTTAAAGAAGATGCTAGCTCATGATCTTTGGGGTATAGCCAAGCCTTGTGGCAGGGGCCTCTGTTCCTCCCCTGCACTTTGGCCTGGAAAGTTGTACCCCTGGGGCAGAGGCCCAAGAGAGCTGGTCTGGCTCACACAGCCTGTTCTTATTCCCTGAAGCATAGCAGACACAACCTTTAGAGCTCAAGTTTGGCAGACTTAGGTTTTGGGTTTTGTTTTTTGTTTTTTGTTCCTTTTAGAGCTAGAGCCAGGATGTCAGATTTAGTGAACTGCAAAGGAATCCACATTCTACCAGTGCCAGTAAACATGTTCCTAGCATGGCTGGTGTGCTACTGCTGACTGATGATACTAGGCTTAGAGTGAAAGTGCCATTGGTGAAGACAACCAAGACCCAAGTGATGGAGAAGCATGCCCGGCATCCCTGTGTCCACATGCTCCAGCCAGATGCTCTTCCTATCCCCACTCAGGAAGAAAAATACTCCAAAAGTGCCAATGAGATGGCAGGCTTGTTTCCTCTCATTGAAATAGATTTTATTGATGAAATGGTTGGGATCTTTTCACATAGAATCCAAAATAGAGAATTTTTGACCCAGGAACATCACCAATGACATCATCTGACAGCTGAGGCTATGTAGACATAAGAATGGAGGAGTTAAGTGTTTGAAGTTGAGAATCAAATGCCTAGCTGCTGTCACATCCAGGAACAGAAGTCATAATGTCTAGAGAACATTTTTAAAAAGCTGTTTCAACATCTTTCAACAAATAACCACCATAATGAGGTTAGTTCTCTCATATGAAGAGGCAGGAAGCACCGAGCTTGCCTCCTGCCTCTTTCTCAGCCATGAGAGCAACATAGTTTTAAAATAGCTTTAAGAAATCACTTTAGAGTTGGCAGTGGTGTTTTGATTCTGAAACAGTTGTGTGACAATTGAAAGCTCTACAAAATAATTCTGCCAGGCTTACTTACGGTTTGGAATGTGAGATCGATGCGCTCAAATAAACCCCATTGCTTTACATTTGATTCAAAAGCATCAAAAAACCACACCCTTTTAAAGAAGTTAGTTATTTCTTGGTGTTGACCACTAAAAGGGACTAGAACAGTTAAAAATCCCACAGTATTGGGCATCGGTGATACCTCAATTACAGTTTCTAAGTTTCATTCTCCAGCAGAATAAGCAGTGTCTTAGAAGCTGAATGATGTAGCTCTCGGTCAGGAATGTACCTGTGAGATGGAAGCATCTCTTAGGGAAGACAAGGATTCCATCTTCATTATGAAAAGTGTCAGAGATTAGGGAGAGACAGACCCACAGAGGCTGTCCTGGGACAGTCGAAGAGTTCTGCCACTTCCTCTATTTCCTATATACTGTAGCGGAATCACACTGAGAGAAGGACATAGATAGGTGGGGATTTCTAGAAAAGAAATGATCCTAGAAGAAACAGACTAAAAGGAGTAGAAGAACTGCCATGGCAGACAGGGAGGCTGGTGACTGAACCTTCCATGGACCACACCACACTGAGCCCAGAAGTGGCCCTACACTAATCTCAGCTGTCACAACAAAGGATGGGAAAAGTGGTACTTGAATTTAGGAAAATATTATTTCACTTGTGGTTTTATTGCAGTGTTTGAATGAGGAACATGTATACTTTTAAACACTCTGAGTGAAGAGTCCAGTGTAAATTGAGAAGTTGAAGACAGAGGACAGAGATTAACCTTGAGCACTGGTGCCGGTCGATACACAGGTAAAACAAATCCTCAGTGTTATCTGAGACATTCAGCATCAGCATCACCCAGCCCTGGGTAGGCAGACAGCATCAGCATCAGCATCAGCATCAGCATCACCCAGCCCTGGGTAGGCAGACAGCATCAGCATCAGCATCACCCAGCCCTAGGTAGACAGACAGCATCAGCATCACCCAGCCCTAGGTAGGCAGACAGCATCAGCATCACCCAGCCCTGGGTAGGCAGACAGCATCAGCATCACCCAGCCCTGGGTAGACACACAGCATCAGCATCACCAAGCCCTGGGTGTGCAGACAGCATCAGCATCACCCAGCCCTGGGTAGGCAGACAGCATCAGCATCAGCATCACCAAGCCCTGGGTAGACACACAGCATCAGCATCACCCAGGCCTGAGTAGAAATTAAATCAGTGCTTTACTCAGGTAAGGAGCAGAATCCATGCATCTTGCAGCCTTCAAGGTGAGACTGGCGCATGTTAACTTTTGAGCAGGCAGTAGAAGGGCAAACTATGGCTTAAGGAATAAGGAAAACCTTGTCAACAAGAGGGGAAAGGGAGAGGTAAGGGCTGTTTCAGGGAAGGATTGAACAAGGACCTGCCTGCTGATACCTGTCTTTTTGGAAGGAGGGATATGTGAGAGAGGTTATAAAGTAGAGAACTTTAACTCTTTCCCAAACAAATACCAAATATCTATAGTATACATTCTGATAAGAAACACACACACACACACACACATACACACACACAAAGGGTCCACCATGGCCTTTGTATAGCCCAGTGCTTCTCAACCTTTCTAATTCTGCAACCATTTAAATCAGTTCCTCATGTTATGATGACCCCATAAAATTATTTTTGTTGATATTTCATAACTATAATTTTGCTACTGTTATGAATTGTAGTATAAATATCTGTGTTTTCTGGTGGTCTTAGGCAACTCCTTTGAAAAGATCATTTGACTCCCAACAGGGTTGCAACCCACAGGTTGACAACTCTAGTATAGCCTTAAGTCTAGAAACCAGAGCCTAACAAGCTAACAGGGAGGTAAACAGCCAGGACAATCCAGGAGGTGTGGCAAATGCCAAGGAGGGAGTGAGGAGGCTCATGGCCATTTGGTTTAGATGGAATGTATTAGAAAGCCATCCCTAATGGCTGGGCTTGGAGAGAATAAAGCCAGCCAGGCTCAGGAAGTGTGTCCTTGGCCAAGGACTGATCCTTGCAGAAGAGTCTTTTGGGGAAAGGAGAAGCCACAGCCTAGAGATGGAGAGAAAGGACACAACAGTCTTCACTGAGTCTCAAAGCCCATGGGGGCTTGTGAAAGGCTACAGTTTAATTAAACATGAGACACATTTGAGGCATTTAATTACAGGAATTATCACGTCTGTGAATTATACAGAGACGTCCCAGAGCAGTGCCAGCTATACCTTAGAACACCATAGAATGTCTCCACAAAAGTCCCCATGCCTACTCCCCTGCTGCAGAGAATGTGCCGTGATTGATCCAGAGTGGAACCATGGTTTGTGTCTGTCATTCTCCGGTGCATTCCACATGGCATAGGGACCCAGAGTGTGGTCCTGGCAGTGCCCACTTTCACAATAGAATGTAGAGTCAGAAGCCCACCTACACAGACACTCTCATGCACATGCTCTGCAGACCTCCCCTCTTTCTGCTCACCCACTTCTTGCTTATTACAATGAGATGAATTCTTGAGCAATGTTCTTAAGGCTTTCTCTTTGAACACAAAATATCAGTAAGTTTTTTCTTAGGAAAATGAGCAAATTTCATAGAATGCATTTAGACCTTTATGGTTGATAGAGTTCTGGTATGGTGAACAGATTACAAACCCTGGTGTTACACTCCTGGGTCCAGGCTGCCTTTCACTCCCTGGACCACTCATGCATGCACAATGTTCGATTCTTGCTCCTGGCCCAAGACTAAGTTCCAGCAGGGAACAGACATGCCTGAAGTGTACACAAAGTCCTGCACTCAGCTCTTCTGCCCCCTCCACCAAGAACAAGCTTACCCTACAGCCCACCATGCTGTGAAGGCCATCACAGAGGATGGTCTCAACCCACTGCCAAGTTCACATAGCTGAGAAACACCAGCCAGATGCTCAGTGCATGGCATGAGTTAGGCTGGCTTCCCCATCCTTCACTGCCCATATCCATCCATGAGCAGGTCCATGTCTGTTCCTCGGAGTAAAGGAACTAAAGCTGGATGAGCAAAGGACGGGTGGTTGAAAAGTCTGCAAGGTCAACCTTTCTCAAGCCTATACCAGTCTAAGCCAATATCACTTCCTCCTTGTGGTATGGGAGGCAGGCAAAGCCTGGGGTGGGGTTTGAGGGAGGATGTCTTCGAAGGCAGAAATCCCTTCCTATGTGTTACAAAATCAAGGTGAAGCCTCAGAGTTCGCTTTTTCTGTGAATACATTTATCCTCATTTTAGGTCCAGAGTTATTTGCTGCTGGGATCTGTCTGCTAATTGAAGGGACAATCACATGGGCAAAGTCCTAAACCTCTTTCTCTTCTGTCTTCTAAGAGGTGCCACATCTTCTGAGGCTCTCAGCAAAGCCCACTGGGTTTCCAAGTCAAGTGCCTAGTGTTCATTATTATCTTCATAGCAGGAGCTAAGGCTGGCTTGTTAAGGATAAACACAGCCCTAAATTCCCCAATGTGCAAATGTGGGGAGATGCTAGCTGCCAGAACACAATCACCTTCCCTAGCTTAGGATCTAAAGACATCTTGCTTCCTCTGGTCTAAGCTCTCCACTGCGTCACAGTTGTGCCATGCACAAACTATATAGCCCTGTGGCACTCTTACCCACTGACCTTGAAGCCTATCAGTCACTCCATCTGGCAGCTCCCTTCTGGTGGCCTGCCCATACCTACCACACACTCCTCATCCATTAACAGAGCTGGTTGAAGTACCCAGTACCCCAGGGACGCTGTTCCACGCAGTGGGTCTAAATAAGACTGATTCTGGCCATCGCTTCATTGAGAAGTCTTTTCTTCCATTCCAGGTTGCAGTGTTGGGTTCCCGTGGACACTCATCAGTATCCCCTTAGGCCTCCAGACATGGTGATAGGTGTCCTGTCCCCATAAACTGTGAGGAAGCAGGGAGTCATCCAACCCAGGCAGGCTACTGCCAAGTCCTGGTGCTAACCTGGCTGAATACCTTCCCAGGCTTCTGTGGCGCTTGGCTGAGACACAGCCTGCCCCAACCCAGTCTGTAAACCAGGCAGCTGCAGCAAGCAAGACACACCAGCAAGAACTGGGGGAATCCTTCCTCTCTCACCGCACTTCACATTCCTGACTATATAACCATGCCTTATACTATGTAGAAAGCAGACTCCTAGTGGCCATCCTTTCCGTGGTATGTCTGAGCAGGAAAAAAAAAAAAAAGGCTGTCAGCTGCTAGCTTAAGCACACATTTGGAACTTACTACAATGAGAAATCGATTTTGTGTCTAGGCACTGCAGTTTTAGGTTTTATGCACAATGACACACACTGTTACATTTTCATCTCATGGGCTTCTGAAGCATCCAAGATTCTTGATTCAAAAGGCTGTGCTTGGCTCCTGGCCCTTGAGTTACCCTTTCATCTAGTGTGGGCCTCCCCTGGCTATTTCTCGCCCCTCCTCTGCAGGATTGTTCCCCACACAGGCCTGAGGACTCCTGAGGTGGGTGGCAAGACATGCTGTAGCTGCCCCGGACAGGGGTGTGTCGTGTCTCCCCTGAGTCCCAGCACTGATGCCTATGGCGGCAGGGTTGGCTGTGATGAGCATTTTAGATAAATGGAAAATGTACAGCCCTGTACGTGGGATGTGAAGACATATTTATGTGATGTTTTGTGGACGTTTTCCAGTATCAGAAAGTGACTCAAGGCTGAGTTCCATAATGGGGGGCCATTAAACATCTGGCTATGACTAGGTGCCCTCGGAAGCAACAGTTGAATTCCACCAGGAATAAATTCTGACAGAGGACCAATGGTGCTTCCTCCTCAAACCCAGCACATCCTTACCCAGCACATGTGCCTTGAAGAAGAGAGATTTCTGGAATACATGGGTATGCATATCAGTCCTGAGTTAAGGTTTAGGTAAAATGCTATTTCCCCAGCGGCCGTGACCAGATCTGCAATGGTTTTCCCTCCAAAACTCATGCTGAAACGTGTCTGCCAGTATGGCAGCATTGGGGCCACCAGTCATGGAGGCAGAGCCCTCTCGAGTGAAGCTTTTCTTATGGGCATAGCTGGGCTTCCACGAGATCCCTTCTCTGTGTCTTTCATACACACACACACACACACACACACACACATACACACACACACACATGAACACATTCACATGCATGTCACTGCTGTTTTTCACTATGAGTCAAAACAACGCGAGGACCTCAACAGAAGCCTGGAAAATGCAAAAACCATTTGATTTTCTTGGTCTTCCCAGCTTCCAGATTATTAGCCAAACTAAACCTCTTATTTTTATAACTTGCCTATTCAATATCAGCAAATCCTGTTACAGTAACCAAAAGTGGGCTAAGAAAAAGCTCATTTGACTTGAGCCTCTTCCAAGGGTGATCTAGCCAGTGTTGTGTATGCAGTGGTGCTCCAAGCACATTGTTCTGGTACAACAACTCCTTAAGGACCTTTGACCAGAGTCTTGTCTCTGAACATCTCACAAGCAGCATTTCCTTAATTACTGCAAGCCTTGACTCCCGCAGAAGCCTGCAAGATGCTGCCCAGTCTCATGCTCTGTTCAGATGGATCCCAGGCTAGAATAGAGCTTGGGGTGGTCAGAATCCCAGATTCAGGCTCCTAAAGCGACCCTACACCATTAACACAGAAAGAGCTAGATGAAGGGAAAACTTCTGTCTGGAAGATACTCACTCTAGCTCCCAAGAGAAGCAACTATCTAAGACCCGCCAGCATTGAGCTGTAAGGATGAAGGTGAAAGAGTAGTATGTCTACCTTTTGGGGGACTCTGAATAAAGCCTACTTCACAGAAAGATTTAACCCGAAGACCCTGGATATACCACAATGGGATGCAAATGACCTGGTGACCAAGTGCCAAGCATAGTGTAAGGACATCCATCCAGCTCCATCTTTCTCCAGAGGAGCTGAGAGGGGGTTGGGAAAAGAAGGCTAGACCCAAGTCAGACCCTTAGTCCAGCTTGCTCCACACCAGTGCATACAAAACGCCCCTGGGCTATCAGTGCCCTGGAGTGGGGGTGCACCGAGCTTTCACCACAATCAAAATCTAATGAACTCCTCCAGGCTCTGCCAAACCATGTAGGCATCTGGAAAGAATTGTGGGCTCAGCTGGGAACTATGCTTAAAACGACCTTTTCCTGTAACATGCTGCTTTCTAAAATGGCACATCATGGCCGTCTGAGTCTGATTTTTTAGGGGCTGACGTTTTCTCAAATTCACACTGACTAGGAAGGAAAGGGAAAGATGCAGTGTCAAGGAGCTCAGAGTGCAGAGAAGCACAGCCTGTCCCCAGCAACTATCCCAGCAGCAGGCAGCAGAGATGCCACCCTTCCCCGGGCAGAAGCCCAGGTCTGACAGGGCTCCCAATGGGTGCCTGTATATTTTCAGACCTGCCAATTGGCCTCGTGCTTAACACACAAACACAATGTACTCTGGTGCTGCTGCCTTCGGTTAAGAGAGATGGCTCATGTTTCCTCCCTTAGACTAGCAGCTGTACAGAGAGAGGCTAACATTCCTGAGGGATGAATGTGCAGAAAAGAAAGGCCTATAGGAGGACCATAAATTACTGAGAGGTCAGAAGATAGTGTCAAATGGGATCTTCCTTTTCATGGTGAATCGCCTGTTGACCCATCAGGATGGACAGATGGAGAGCCAACGATGATGGCTAAATGTTGGACTTTGTTGCTAGCCTGTGGTATTAGGTACGCGTTCTGAACTGATAATCTCAATGTAGAGTGATATTTTTTCTTTTTACACAACTCCATCAAAGTGGAGAGGCATCTGTACTCCTCCCTAGCTGTTGAGGTTCTGCCTCTCACGTGCACATACACAGTAGGCATTTACTTCTCCCTCCACAGTGGTCCCCACAGTCACATACCTGACGATCGTTCTGGGTCCCACATTGAGCACTGACACATGCTGAAGGAAATGCATTACATTTCTCTATGATGGCTGTGGATATTTGCCGAGACTACAGCTCCCCAGCTCTCACTTCCATAGTCCCATACGTTTTCTTGACCATCTTCCTTCTCTCTGGGGAGTGTATCCCAAGTTCCTGGAAGGCGCTGATCTTGTGCACTTCTCCGTTGCCCAGGCACAACAAGGAGTTATGGGCTCCTCCTCTTCTCTGCCAGCCCCTATTTTCATTCTTCCCACAGCCTGCTCAGCTCAGGAGTGTGTGACTGTCTGGGTCTGTGTATATTGTATGTCAAGCCCATGTCAGCTGGTGCTGCCCCAACAACCTTTTTTACCTACCACACTTCTGTAAACCCCCTTCCTTCTAGAGCAGCAGTGTAGTTGTGTCTCCCACACCTTCCTAGAGCATGTCTCTGTGAGGGCTGTGCCACCCCTAGGGAGCCCATCATGAGATCTCATCTGCTAAGCTGTAACTTCACCAGGCCATGTGTTCTCAGTTCAATTCCCTCCCCAAGAGAGGGGACCCTAGCTTTCTCCACCATGGTGCCTCCATCAGAAGCAATTGCATCTGCAGGAACTACCCAGTGGGGTACAGAGCCTCTCATCCCCTTGGGGTCTTGGGTGTACTGAGAACCTGCTGCTCAGCCTCCCATGTGTCTGTCACAAACTGTGCTTATTTCATGCCCGAAAAGTCCTATGACTGACAGGTGACAATCTCATTGTGACAGTTGTGATGGTTTGTATATGCTTGGCCCAGGGAATGGCACTATTAGGAGGTGTGGCCCTGTTGGAGTAGGTGTGTCACTGTGGGTGTGAGCTTTAAGACCCTCATCCTAGCTGCCTGAAATCCAGTATTCTACTAGCAGCCTTCAGATGCTGCCCAGATGCTGCCATGTTCCCACCTTGATGTTAATGGACTGAATCTTGGAACCTGTAAGCCAGCCCTAATTAAATGTTATTCTTATAAGAATTGCCTTGGTCATGGTGTCTGCTCACAGAAATAAAACCCTAACTATGACAGCAGGCATTAAGTCTACTGGGCCCCTGAGATGATATCACACTGTCCCCTTCCTGTCATGACAGGAGTTCTTCAGGCTGGACATAGGTTTTCATTTCCGTCTCCCTTCCAGCCATGTGCACCCTTTCATGACTGACCATCCTCCTTCCTCAAAACTCCAGGGAAACATTTGGTGTCCCAGAGACTTTAAGCAAATTCTCCAGACTGGAAAGGACCTGTCCTTTGACCACACTGGAAGGTTTTCCATCCTACCCCAAGCACTGTATGCTTTTTATGTGTCCTTTCCTCATGATTTTCTCCCTGTAGAGGGCTGACAGTTCTAGATAGCAAACTCTTCTCCCCGTTTTCAGTATAGCTTTTAACCTAAGCTTAACCAGCTAGTGTGTCTGCGCCCTGGAGAAAGTTGGTCAACTTCTCTAGGTCTCTACCACTGAGTGGAATAGCCAATACCTGCCCACCTCACAGTGGTTTCTGAGAATTATGGAGAAGCAGTGAAAGCAACCCGGGCTTCGTGATGCTACCGTGCATACTGACATTGATGCCACACATTCAGGGACTTCTGGGCCATCGCAACTTCACAGTCCCCATTCCCTTAAGTCTGTGCTACAACTTGACAAATGTTTTAGAACTTTTTGATGAAAATACTCCCAAAATGTGTACAGTGGGAGGGATCTGCAGTGTGCTTCTCTGGCATCTGTGCTTCCTGTCACTCGGCCCCAGGCTTCATCCCAGCACTTACTGCCCTCCCACTAGACACCTGCCTTCCTGGAGCAGGGACCACCATGTTCTAAAAGCCTTAGTGGATTCCGTGTGCCACTTGTAACGGCACCATCTAAAGCCAGGCTCACCCTCTACCCGTCTAAGTTCTTTTCTATCCTTTCATTCAATATGGCATGAATTTCATGTGACACGCCCTTCCTGTGTCTAAGAACAATACCATAAGAGCCTAAAATTTTTAGTCTCTGGAAAATTCTGAAGAATGTTGCCAGGTTCAAACCTGGCATTTTTTTTCTTTGAGTGCTATCTATCAGTTCTGGACATTTGTCTTGCCACATCTCATCAATACTGTATTTACCTAGTGCTCACACTGGATTAGATATGATTTTTTAGTTATTTATTTTCTTTTATTTGTGTGGCTGTTCTGCTAGCATCTATGGGTGTACAGTATGTTCATACAATTCCTCAGATGCCAGAGAGGGCACTGAAACTGGAGTTATAGGTGGTTGGGAACTACCATGTGGGTAGTGGGAACCAAAGTCAGATTCTTTGCAAAAGCAGGAAATTCAATCACTCAAACACCTAAGATAATAGAATTGTAAGAAGAGAAAAAATAAAGTGAGACTAAAACCATAGGCTACCCCATTATAGGCTTTTCTTCTTTGCACATATGACAGACAGTAAGAATATTCAGGAAATTGACTTGTCAGAGGATATTTAATAGTAACACAAGAGTATACATGTTGAAAACTGAATAGAATTTCATTTAGGACAGAAATCTCCTGGAAGCACACAAGACCGTGTGTGCCTGCTGTACAAGCAAACAAGATGAGGACACGATGGGAACCTGGAGCTTAAACAGCTCACAGCCTAAGGCATCTGATCTCCATGAGCTAAACCTAAGGGTGCTTGGACCCATACAGCCTGCTCTACGCCTGTCCAGTGGGTGAAGCCCATGCATGCTTGGAGAAAGTCAGAGCTGGCAGCTACAAAAGAAGAGCAGTATTGATTTACTTATTTTGACTCCTATTCAAAAGCAACAACCACAAAATAAAAGTCACTTGGCAAAATTGGAGCGAGTGAGGAGGAGAGCTGACCTCCTAAAACGAGGATGTGATGAGCCATGTTTACTCACAGACCATCTGCAGGGCCGTCACAGCGAGGATGGGATGCTGAGCGCCAAACTGATGCTGCGTGGGCGTCACTTGAACATTTGCCTCTCTGGGCAACAGAGAGTAGTAACAGATTGTTCTGATTGAGACAAACCTTTCCCCTACTTTTTTGCCCTGTAACTTGCTTAAATTGACACGTTTGTTGTTTCTCCTACACTTGACAATGACATCTGGGGAACACTCATTATGTTCTCAATATTTAATGTAGAATTGATGCTGAATTAATTAAAGTTGTGCTTCAGGCAGCTTTACTTATATCCTCTAATAATAGCCTCCCCGGCTGCCATCTGACTCACTCGGGGTGGAAATCAACAGACACTTAGTGCATCACTGATACAGAAAAAGTGAAGACAGGGAATTCCACTCCCAATTCCCACCAATGGGCTATCAGCGTTGTCAGCTCTACATGTAGCTTTTGCGGACTCTGAACTCCATCCCCATGCCTTTGCTTCTTGGAAGTGTGGGTGTTGTGCAGAAAGGATGTCAGGAATGTGTTTACCAGATCATCATGAGAAGACTTCTAGGAAGACTTGAGAAACAGTTATCCTAGCACAGGGACTGTGAACAGACAGAGGCAGCCTCCTGAGGAGAAAGGATGACGTCAAGAACTCTAAGGGGGAAAAAAGTGATTCATGGAGTCACTGGGAAATAAATGGTCTTAACCACCTTCTGAGAGAGTTACTCTAAGGATCGTTGCTGGATACCATGATGAGAAGTGACATCGGTGTTCATGACCTTCCCTGAAGAAAAGTAAAATGATTGAAATGGTGAATATATTATTTGCTAGTCGTGCTTTAAAAACGCCATCGGAGCTGTTACATCGTTTGTTCTTTGAAGCATCTTGAGAATCAGACAGTTTTATTTCCAGTTCAGACAGAAGGAGAATAATAAAAGGAAAATGTTGAGTTTCTCCAGCGGGCAAGTCAAAGCTTGCGCACAGACTGTGTCTACATCCTTCTCAGCCACTGTCTGTAACTTGAGTCTCGATCATTACCTCATTGGCTTGTTGTGAAACAAGTAATTAAAACAATGCCTAGAACTTACTGGATGATGAGCTGTGGGCTTCTATTATAGTAGAACTGTTAAAAACTGTTCTGTGAGGTTAATTTAACTTGAACAGACTACTCCAAAAACACACTGCCAATGCAGGTAGTGCATACATTAAGGCTAAAAATCTAAGCTCATCTCAGGATCAAAAGAGAGCTCTGGGAGATAGAAAATCTCTTGGGTTTTGCTCTTCCATCCAAAAGATAGTAAATTTTTTTTAAAATGTCAGTGTAGTTACAAGTCTACTCACAATGGGCTATTGCTGCTTGTAATTGAGAAAAGCTAGAGTGACCACATGCTGTCAGTAAATAAGTGATAGAATAAGCCCAGGTCCAGTCACAAATAGACCCATCAGAAGCACCAGGAAATGATGGGCAAATCTCCACCTTGTTATTATGCTTGTCGTGGATATTGTTTGAAGTGAGCAAAGCAAGACTGACAAGAACACACGTGCGTGAGACAACTACTCATTCAAAAGCAAGGCAAATAAACACATACATATGATCGATCAACACATACTACGGGTAGTACAACCATACAAATATATTGCATAAACAATACAAATATCAATACAAATATATTACAAGAGGATAAAGTAGAAAAATTATTTGTATGAAAAATTAGAAAATACTAACATGTTAGATATAAAAAAATTCTCAAAGAACAGAAAAATGTGTTCAGCCTGATCGATCCGATATAGAAGCCAGCTCACATTATGCCTGACAGTGAAGACGGCCTGCTGTCCCCGTGAGTGGACAGGACAGGACAGTTCCTACCTCTCCATTCTTCCAGCCAGTGAAATAAAAATCTCATATGGTGTGAATTGTCTCCAGAAAGCCATCCCTTACCGTTGCCAAAAATACTTGTAGAATGACAACAAAGGACTTTGTCATGGTTACAGTATACAAGATAAACATACCAGGACTATACTTCCACATCAAACACATAGAAATCAAAATTAAAAATATGCCACCTTCTACAAATGCTTACAAAACAAACAATTAATCAACAGAATATGCACAAAGTTTATGGCTAAAAGGTAAAAGTTACCAATGAAAGAAACACAAGACCTAATCCAGGAAGAGGGTCACCCATTTCCCGAGTTGGAAGTAAAAATTCCAAATCCTCCTAAGCTTTTGCCCACGTCCAATGCTATCATTGTGAAAACTATCACAAGAATATAAAACACCTGATAATTGGAAAAACAAAAAACCACACAGCTCAAGCAATTTTGAAAAAGAAGAATAAAATGAAACTCGTCCTGCTTTGAGGATACACGGAGTCATGAGTGGTTAAGAGTATGCAGTATTGGCACAGAAACAAACGCATAGACTAATGGAGCCAAAGAGGCAGCCCCTAAGTGCAGCTGAGATATGCCCAAACCTTGACAGAGATGTGAAAGCAACACAACAGAGGAAAGACAATCCTGCAAATGGCACTGGGGAAGTAAGGGGCAACTGACAATATCCTCACAGCTTATTAAAGAATAGACTTAAATGTAAAACGTAAACTCTAAGACTGTCAAAAATGGAAAGGCCAGTGGGATAGCCCAATGGTTAGGAGCACTTCTTGCTCTTGAAAAGGACCCAGGTTCAGTTCCCATCACCCACACAATGCTTCAAAACCATTAGTAGCTCTAGTTCCAGGGGAGCCAATCCCCTCTTCTGACATTCACGGGCACCAGGCACCCATGCTGAGCACATACATGCATCCATGTCATGCACATACATGCATCCATGCCATGCACATACACGCACCCAGGCAAGGCAGTCACACATAAAATTTAAAAACAAAACTGTCAAAGGAGTATTGAAAACACAGAGAAATTGAGCAATGTTAAATTTCGTGAGGAAATAGTCAACAGAAAAGCTACTCTGAAAATATTCAGCAGTTATTGACATTAGACACATGCATCCCCTCTTAGATATTTATCCGGAGAAATTTTATGCATGGAATGTTTTAATGCGGATTTTCATAGCACCTTTGTTCATAATAGACAAAGAAGTGGAGACCACCCTTCTGTGAGTGACAGATAAAGGCATGCCACGCCGACCTGTGCCTGGAACACCCCCAGCAATAAGGAACCCACACTAACCACTGTGTGGGTTCAGCCGAGAAGTTAGACCAAAGGGGAAGGGCACATCATAAGATAGTGCATGCAGTATGACCGCCATATGTAGTGATCTTTTAAAAAATAATTTTAGTAATTCTTTAAGAACTTCTTAGAATGCTTTTGATACTCACCCTAAACTCTTTCCGTGTGATCTCTGATATTCTGACTCTCTAACATTGTGTTCTTTTTCATGTTTTTACTTTGCTAACCCAAGGACTCCAATTTGTGCTGTCTGTATAATCCTGAGTGTGGCTGAGCTACCACACTGTGTACCATTAAAGGAGATTGACTCTCCCTCCCTTAGACGCCACTAGCTGCGCAGAGCCTCTCAGTTAGGGGTGAGGGCTCGTGAGGCCCTTCCCCTCTCCATGGTAGAATGTTGACTGGCTTGATCCTGTGCCTTTCTTGCGTGTAACCACGCCAACTGTGGGTTTAGGGATGCTTTGGTCCTTCGATGTCCTGAGAACACTTTCTGCTCCCTTCCTCCCCAACCTCGGGCTCATACAGTCTTCTTACCCCTCCCTTGTGATTGCCCCTGAGCATGGGGACTAGTGTCCCCAAGCTTATGATACAGATGTCCCACTTGTGGTTGAGCATACCATAGTCAGTCACTCCCTGCACCTTGACCAGTTCTGAGTTTTAAGATTAACTTTCATCCCCTGCACAAATCAACCTCACTGATGTGGTCTCAGAGTTGCTCTAATCCACAGGTATAAAAATACAGACAGAGGGCAGCATGGTATTATGTCCATTCAACACAGGTAGAATAGTAGAATGACTCCTGGAGCCAATGATCTTCCCAACCCTGGGTTCCTGCCCAGATTTTCAGTACCAGATGTGTGTTTCCTCCTGTAAAAGAAGCCTTAAATCCAATCATAAATCATTTGGCTATCCTATGACATTCATACCATAACATTGTGCCATGTTCCTATCTGGTCAGAGTAGTCAATTTTTTTCTTTTCTTTTCTTTCACTTTCTTTCTTTCCGTTTCTGTCAGCACAGAGTTCAAAGCTGAGTCAGACAGTAGATGGCTTTCCCCTCCCCAGCAGCCTGCATATTATGTGAAAGCCAGCCAACAGGAGGGAAGCTTCCTGACCAATACTGACGCATTTCTTCATGCCCTGGGACTAACATGAGTTGTGTCTTCAGCAGTAGGGTCTTACCATTGCGTTCTTGTATGCAACAAGAGTGGTGGCAATACCCTGCATTATTTTGCAGGCCTGTGAAACACCTCTAAACAACATGAAGAACAGTATTACCACCTTTGGCATAGGCTTCTCCTTTAGCAACCTAGATCTTATATGATGAGCATAATCCCTGTGTAGGGTAACTCCAAATAAACTGTTTTTATATGAAAAAGTGTGTGTGTGTGTGTCTGTGTGTGTGTGTGTGTGTGTGAGAGAGAGAGAGAGAGAGAGACCCCCAACAAAACACTGCCCTCCCCTCCCATCCCTTTCCCCACTTTCCCGTCTCATTCTCCCCTCTTTCCTCTTCATGTGACCAGTGTTCTACTACCCTTTACCTCGTAAGAGCTTTCCTCCTCCTTCCCACCAAGGAGTCCTTCCTAGTTTTCTGGATTTCATGATTTCTCCAAATTAAACACACAACTTGACACTAAGGTCCACAAACGAGTGAGATCATGTGACATCTGTTTTTCTGGCTGTGTGTTATCTTACTCAGTGTATTCTCCAGCTCCACCTATTTACTTAAACATTTCATATTTGGTTTTCTTTACAGCTCCATAAAATCCCATTGTATATAAATACCCCATTTCCACTACCCTTTTACTCAGTTGCACAGACATCTAGGCTATCTCTGTGCTTAGTCATTGTGAATAAAACAGCAGTGGACATGGCAATAGTAAGAAATCGAGTTGTTTTGACGCATGTCCCGGAGTGGTCTATCATTGTCATATATGTAGTACATCTATTCCTAGGCTGGTTGTTTTCTGCTGGAATTGCCACACTGGTTTCTGCGCTGGCTTCACTAACGTGCACTCCCACCAGTCCTGTTTGGATTTTCCAAGTTCCACAGCCCTTGCCATCATTTGTCAAATATTAGTACAGTTACTCCTGGTTATTTCTCAGCCTCATTTGCTTAAAATAACTGTTTTTATTCTCTTACTCTAATGGAGTGTCTACTTTTGATGGTGATGTGTGTTTCTTAAAGGCAACAAAAATCCTGTTTTCTAATCAAATCTGCTTGTGTGCATCTCTTTGACAAGGGATTGAGGCCATTGGTATTAAGAGCTATTATTGAACAATGTGTATTCATTTTTGTCTTTCTTGTTTTTATGGCATATCCCTAGATCTCTTTTGATTAACTCCCCTGAACATTTTGTTTATTTATTGTGACCTCTTGGGTGTGTTTATCTTTGCTTTCAGACTAAAATATTCCTTCCAATACCCTCTGCAGAGCTGGGTTAGTTCTCATAAATTTCTTTAGTATGTTTTATCTTGCTACTTTTTACTTCACCCTCAAACTTAATAGTTTTTCAGGTATTATATTCTGGGTTGACACCTGTCTTTCAGAACTTGAAATACATTCCCCCTGGCCCTTCTGGCTTTTAATGTTTCTGTCAAATAATCAGGTATTATTCAGGTGTTATTCTGATAGACCTGCATTTATAAGTGATCTCTCTCTCTCTCTCTCTCTCTCTCTCTCTCTCTCTCTCTCTCTCTCTCTCTCTCTCTTCAAAATATGAAGCTTAGATCTTTTCGTGTTGTCCTCACCAAGCCTTCCCACTTTCTACTTTTTAAAGATTTATTTTATGTATATGAGTACACTGTAGCTGTCTTCTATCACACCAGAAGAGGACATTGAAACCCATTACAGATGGTTGTGAGCCATCATGTGATCGCTGGGACTTGAACCCAGGGCCTCTGGAAGAGCAGTCGGTGCTTTCACCCACTGATCCATCTCTCCAGCCCCCTTCACTTTCTCTCCTTATTTATTTTTTTTTGTACCAAGTGCTGAGCCACTTCCACTCCCTTGTGAGTTTCCCTCACTCATTCTGTAGGAGAGGCTTTCCACTGAGGGATCTTTTGCTTTTTGTTTTGACTTATTGGTATTTTCCTTTCCAACATCTTTTGTTTGGGCTTCCTTCAGCAATTCTGCTTCTATTTTTATATATCTGACTTCCTCATTTCATTCAGCTCTGTTTTGTGCTTTTTGGAGTATATTTATGTCTTTGAATTTCTTACATTGTTCTTTTGAATTCTTCATCTGGTAGTTCTTTCAAGTCATTTCCATGTGCGATTGCTTTGAGAAGAGTGATTTGTGGAATAGATATGCTGTCTGTTCTTCATACTGTGTCTATTTCTTCCTTTGGACTTGTACACCTGGACTTAGTTTTATGGCTGAGTCTTTCTCTTTCTTTCTTTCTTTCTTTCTTTCTTTCTTTCTTTCTTTCTTTCTTTCTTTCTCTCTTTCTTTCTTTCTTTCTCTCTCTCTTTCTTTTTCTTTCTTTCTTTCTCTCTTTCTTTCTTTCTTTCTTTCTTTCTTTTTTCTCTCCTTCCTTCCTTCCTTCCTTCCGTCTGTCTGTATTTCCTTCATATTTCTTATTTTTAAA
Organism: Mus caroli; assembly: GCF_978045245.1. NCBI lineage: Eukaryota > Metazoa > Chordata > Mammalia > Rodentia > Muridae > Mus > Mus caroli. The sequence continues at coordinate 31,549,451 of NW_028227262.1, read as the reverse complement.
ATCCTAATCACCTGTTTTTCTCTCAGTGGTAACAATTTGAAGTTCCTGAGTCCTATAGGGATGAGTGCCCTTCCGTCTGTGCGACTATTATTTAGGGCAAAGGGCTCTAACAGGAGTCTTCCTCGGATTGTCAGGTATTATCCTCAGATAGAGCCTTCTACCTGGGTCTAAAGTTTTCCTCTCTTGTGCAATTCTCTGTATACCTGTGGACCCCACCCACAGTCATCTCTGGTCTTCTCACTTGTTTCTAAGCTACTGCTGCTGCTATTGGGGCTGTTCCTACTATCTGTGGGCCTAACAGTGTTGAATCTGACTCCCATCCTGGGCCTGAAGATTCTATTGAAGCAAGAAGTTCCACACTCCCAAGCACCAATAAGTTTTACTCCTGTTGAGGATTGGCCTGCTCCCTGGGTCTCCAGCACCTGATGTAAGTGCCGAGAGAGGTGGCATTGCATCTGTGGGTCTAACCTAGAGCTGAATTCTGGCTGTATTCTTGAAAGGAAATGTCTAGACACATCATAGAGAGCAATGGTTCCAGAAACCAAGCAGAGCAAGGGAAAAATCTAAATGGACACAAAGGGTGTTCTCAGTGATAGGAATACTCAGCATTAGTGCCAGCATCCTGGTTGTGCTGTTGTCCTGGGTGAGATGTGCTGTCAAACATTGACACTTTGTGTTATACAGTGCACTGTGCTACAATGTACAATGATACATTGTATCCTAGCTGGACTGTGCAGACTGTCACCTTTGGTGGATCCTGAATAAAAGATACACAAGATTGGTCTTCATAATTTCCTATAACAATTCAGAAGTTCACCAACAGATTAATAAATATAAGGATTCGCGTAAATATATATTCATACATATATATGTGTGTGTATATATATGTGTGTATATATACACATACACAATATGTGTGTATATATATATATATATACATACACACACACACATGATCACATACATACAGTGGAGCATTATTCAATCTTAAGAATAAATAAAATCTGATACATGCATGCTACAACATGCGTATATATTGAAGACAGTATACAAAATGAAATAGGCTATATGCAAAAAGATAAATATGACATATTTGGAGTACTCATACTTTTAGAGACAAAAAATAAAATCATGGAAAGTTATTCAGTGGAGAATGAAGGGGGGGTGTCTTAGTTAGAGTTTCTATCCCTGCACAAGCATCATGATCAAGAAGCAAGTTAGAGAAGAAAGGGTTTATTCAACTTATACTTCCACATTGCTGTTCATTACCAAAAGAACTCAGGATTGGAACTCAAGCAGGACAGGAAGCAGGAGCTGATGCAGAGGCCATGGAGGGATGCTATTTACTGGCTTGCCTTCCCTGGCTTGCTCAGCTTGCTTTCTTATAGAACCCAGGACTACCAGCCCAGGGATAGTACCACCCACAAATGGGCCCTCCCACCCTTGATCACTAATTGAGAAAATGCCTTACAGCTGGATCTCGTAGAGGCATTTCCTCAAGGGAGGCTTATTCCTCTGTGATAAGTCCAGCCTGTGTCAAGTTGACACACAAAACCAGCCAGTATGAGGGTAGGGGATGGGGACGGGGGGGGGGGTCACTTCCCATCACTGTGATAAAATACTACGACAAAAGCAACTGAAGGAGGAAAGGGGGTGGTTGACCCATCGTTCCAGGCTGCAGTTCATCATTACTGGGAAAGTCAAAGTACCGGAACTTGAAGTAGCTGGTCATGTTACATCCACAGTCAAGAGCAGAGCACAATGAACTAATTCGTGTATGCTCAGCTTGCTGTCCTTTCTATTCAGTCCAGGAACCTTCCCATGAAATGGATCCTCTCTTCTCAATCAACCCAATTAAGAAAATCCCTCACACACATGCCTGCAAGCCAAACTAATAAATCATTCTTTATTGGGACTCCATTCCCAGGTGACTCTAGATCATGTCAAATTGATAATTAAAACCATTAATGCATACAGAGCTCCATTGCAGGATGATAAAAACCACCTAGACTTGATAGCAATGATAGTGGTAAAGCTCTGAGAGGAGAGTGGGTGTTAATGAGTGGTACTCTTAAAGTGATGCTGTATATGCGCCACGTAGAATATACATTGCTACATTATAAAAATGAAATCCCTGCCCCGCAAACAAAGCAGAAGAGCATCAGAGAGATTTAAAAATCACAGTTTAGAGAGGAAGAGGACAAGATGGGGGAAGAGGGAAGTAGACTCAATATGCTTTCCATTGGCAGATTAACTTCGTCAAGACTTGTTACATAATCACAGGTATAACTAAATTTAAGAGGTAAAATCTCTACAGAGCCAAAGGTCATTGACAGAGATATGTCATGCTTTACTGACTCGTGGCATAAATACACAGAAGAGAAAGACTGTAAAAAACAAGTCGCAAAAGTATAAATGCTTTCATCACCATCATGAGGCTATTCTGAGCCTACCATTTGTGTGCAGTAAAGACAACGTAAGTGAGAACTTTTATTGGAGTTCCAGGGAACTGGCACTTTTATCCTGAGAGGATAAAGATATAAATATACCAGAGATGGGGAGAGGTGACAAGTCTGTAGTCTCCAGACTGTTAGTTTTGTAGAGGCCCATACAGACTTCTTTCTGAGTAGAACAAAAAGTCCTGCAAGTAATTAATCACATAAGCAAAGCACCTCTGTAAGGTGAAGGAAGGCGGGGTGTGCAGAATGGACAGGGTTTATACAGTATTAGGCTTCTTGAGTCTGTGTTTTACCGTGTACCCACCTGAGCACAGAGTCCGGCAACTGTAGCTGTCAACGTGCACAAAGAAGAAGGCAAGAGAAGGCTTGCCCTCCCGTAACACACGACAGACAATAGATGACAAGCAGAGTTATGCTGAGTCTCTGTTCCATGCTCAGCAGCACCTCCTGTGCCTCCTGAGCCAACCAAGAGTTTCCAAGAAATTCAGGCAGCACCATGTAAAGGGAATATGGATGCCAACTAAGCTGGCGCCAGATTCCTGAGTCGCAATACCAAGAAAGCCAATAAAACATTTACCTTTAGCCTTTGATTTACAGACTTTAGAGTTAATGGCTTTCTTGGGTCTACTACGACTTTGTTTCAGCATCCTAATGGAGGTGTGTGCTCATATCTCCCGCTAGGGGGCGCCAACAGCGTTCGCTAATGAGGACACTGCCTACAACCCGTGACCTGATATTATTACTAAATAACACTCGATACTGGGACTGATTCGTTTTTTAAGATGCTGCAGGGCAACCCTGCCCACAGGGCATGCGGTCAGCGGTGCTCAGGGGCTGCCTGTGTGTGCCACTCCTGACCTGTACTGTCTCTAGCTACGGAGGAACTGTTTGCCATACACGTGATGCCACCATTGACTGAGACTCGGGAGGACCCTCTGAGGGAGGTCAGCTGTGGAGTAGCTGGGCCACTCCGCTGCCCAAAGAGTGCAGAGGAGACAAAGACGCCAGCTGACAGGGACTCCCTAGCCCTGAAGTAGGGTGAAAGACAGATTCAATCGTGTTCCTGAAGAGCTGCCTTTGATGGCCCTGATGGCTGTTTCTCTCCCTTTACTCAGAGGTTTTTGCATCTTACTTTATGGGATTCTGTGGTCTGAAATACTCCATAAATCACTGTGCGCCTTTCAGAGTCTCTCTATACGCCTCATTCACACGTCCTGACAGCTCCTGCACCAGGAAGAGGTCTGTTCGGTGGCTGATGAGGCCTGGCCAGGCCTGCTGAGCTCTCATAGATAAATCTATCAGTCACCTGGCCGGCCAATGCCCATTTCCCAGCTCGGATCTATGAGCAGAGCTTGGGACTGGACGATCCAAAGTCTGAAAATGTTTAATGACACCAACACTTTGCAGATTCAGAGGTGGGGCAGCTCCAGAGTCCCCTGGCATCCTAGAGATTAAACAGTGGTGTGGCAACGGTGCTAAAGCCCATGCACATTTTCTTGGCTCGAGTACAAAGTCTGGTATTAATCTGAGGAGGCCTAAAACAAAGGCTTAATGTGAGGCATTAAGCTATGCTGACCTTAGGGACTGGCATCAAGCTGGAGGAGTAGACAGAGAGCCGTGGGAACGGCCCACATAGACGCTTCGACTGTGAGCTACTGCCCTCCTAGACCACACACACCTAACCACCAGTCCACCTTGCCTTCCAAGCCACAATGCTTGGGACGTGCCTGAGCCAGGCAATCTGTCTTCCTTTGTGGGTACCAGGTTAGAAGGTAGGACCACACCCTCTTTCATCCCTATGTGCAAGATTTGAGAGGATGGCTCAGGGCAAAGGTACCTATCAGCAGAAAAGTGGTGTCAGGTGTCTTTAGAGCCTTAAAACAAGTTAGTTCCCCTAGGACTGGCAGGACAATTGTCTCCTTCCCGATTGTCCTGCTGCCCTGGGCAGACCCTGCTGAGCACTCCGGTTTTACATAAAGCCAATTCTGACTATTTCTGCTGCCTCTTCACACTTCCTTTCAACTTGGAAGCCACAGCCGTGCTGAGAGGAAGCACTAATTCACTAATATCAATGCTTCTCTTTATGTGACCTTCAAATGATAGGAATCTAGGAAGCGCTCCTCAAAGACTCTATCTCTGTTTCTGGTCTGATGAGTCTTTCCCTAACAGCAGGCGCTGGACACTGCAGCAGTCCACATGGAGATATGCTGAATAGCCTGCATATTCCAGTAGTAGCTTCCTAATCCAGGTATAAATCGCTTCTCTGTCCCTGTACAAACACACGCATCCTTTCCATGCCTGTATCTGCACAGAAGGCAGATTCCTCTAACTAGTTCACATACATTCTTGACCTTAGTCTAGTAATTGACCTTGTCTCTCAGTTATGACATGATCCCAAGAGCTTACAACATATGGTCCAGGTCCTATCTGTGTGGCTATGGAACCCTGTGATACCTCAACTGCCCCCATTTATTAAATAAGTCTAATAAGAGTACCCACGCCCAATATTTGTTGTAGTTATAAAATTACATAATGCCCTGAACATGGTCAGTCCTAACTGTAATAGAGAGAAGCTTATGTGTTCCTGACTCCGGTGGGGCAGGGTGCCAAGATGGACTGTCTTTAACGTGTGACCTCAGAAGCCTGTGTCGTGGATTCAGAAAGACCCAGCTGATTGCTCGATGCTGCTTGTATCCTGATAATTGGTGCACTGTTTCCTAACTGTGTTTAAGGGAACGCCATTGTGGCCGCTTGAATGAAAATGGTCCCTACAAGCTCACAGAGAGCAACACTATCAGGGGTTGTGGCCTTGTTGGACTAGGTGTGGCCTTATTGGAGGAATTATGTCACTGGCAATTATGTCAATGGTAGTGTGAGATGTCAGATGCTCAAGCCAGGTCCAATGGCTCACTTTCTCTTCCCGCTGCCTGCCAGTTCAGATGTAGAACTCAGCAGCTTTCCAGCACCATGTCTGCCTGGGTGCTGCCACACGTCTTTCCATGATGACAATGAAATAAATCTCTGATCTGCAAGCCAGCCTCAGCTAAATGCTTTCCTTTATAAGAGTTGCCACGGTCGTGGGGTCATGGCGTCTCTTCACAACAATATACAACCCTAAGACTCTCAAGCAAGTATGACCAGCAGATCTGATGTTAGAGGACAGTGTACTGTTGCCTAAGTACTATCAAGTGTGTGGCTTTATTCTTTGATAAGAGGAGAGAACCACCTAATTTTGTAGTTGCCCACCAGCCTCACAGATCACTTTCTTCCCCAGACATACCATTTGATGAGCTTGCCTCCTCCACCTTCATCCACCTTCCTTTTTTCTGTTTAATGTTGAGCATAGAGGGCGCAGGAGCCTGGAACCCACTCCTCAACCTCCCATCAAGACAAAGTCACATGTCTGCACGAGGATAGCCACCCAGCCGCACCCTCACCCAGGCTGCGGTTCCTCACCTGATCAGTATTTACTCTCCTCAAGGGGGAAGCGTGGGAAGGTTAAGTGCCATGTGCCAGCAATCTTCACACCGATAGGCTGAGGCAGGGGGATCCTGAATTCTCTCTAACTGGGGCTATACAGAAAGACCCTATCCCAGGAAAAACAAAGGAAGGAAAGGAAGGAGGGAGGGAGGGAGGGAGGGAGGGAGGGAGGGGGGAATAGAGAATGTAAAACTTATAACTAGTATCCAGAATGAAAGTCAGAGGCAAGCACACCAGTTAGACATGTCTTCTCCTATCTTCTTCTCTAGAGTTACCACCACGGGCTCAGGAATCTACTCTCACCCTGTGCTGTCCCTTTCCTTCTGCAGTGTGACAAATACAGCAGGTCTCTTACAGCAGAGTCCCTGTAACAGAAACATCCCCACAGTGGAATGCTGTACCGCACAGATGCTCGGCAGCCCTCTTGAGTGCATGCAGGACTGTCTTCTGTATGTGCTCAGTGCAGTCCAACTTCGCTAGGATGGCACGGCAGCCACACAGACACTCTGGGCAGAGGACTTTATCCTCATCTGAATTTCAATAGGTGTGATTCCAGTGTAGAAAAACCTAGCGACTTCAATCAGAAGTCCTCTGGGATCCAAAATATGCTCATTTGTCTCAACAGAGCAGAGAACTATATTCAGGAGCAAGGAGCTTTTGGTGAGAAAGCCTAGCAGGATTTTACACAATCCTTCCTGTACCCAAAGCAGAATATAACTCAGGCGTATGTTGGAGAGCTATAGCAGACTGCTCAGGACAGGTGGGGCTTAGCACTCACTGCTCACCTAGAGCGAGGGTGGCTTTCCTCTCCATCTCTCTCTCTCTCTCTGCATCCTCAGATCTTCACACTTTCCTGAGCTCTATAATGAACCATATGCATCTTCCCATCCTCTGAGAGTGGCATTGAGCCCAGTGGCCACATGTTTATGAGCACCGAGAGAATTGATGTACATTTTCCTCTGTTGGCTCTCCAAGCCAGCCCCATTAGGCTCAACCGTTCCACGGCTTCAGTGTAATATCTCAGGGAACTCTCCTGAGTAAGGCTTGCTGTGCATTCACTCTTAATTATGCTCAGCATCACAGGACATATTATCTGGAGTGACATGAGATCCTGTGCTGGAAACACTCATCACATAGACGAAATTATTATACAAAAATATTGCTCTGACTCTGGTGTCATTTGAAAGTGGGAGACTTGCTAGATTTAGTGAGAGGGAAGCTATATATAACTTGTTTGGATGGAGTTAACCTCTGCATGGACTTCCTTGGGGATCTAGTGCATTTATCACACACCAAAGCTATTAGTGCCACGGCAGATTGCTGTAACATAACACACGCTTGCTGTCATCAGCCCCCAGTAACGCAAATCCAAGATGTTCACTTGGAATGGGATGGGATGTTTGGCAGTTCCAGCTCAATGCCCACTAAATTCTCTGCACACATCCACATATTCCTAGAACTTGCTTTACATTTGTAAGTGCATGAAGTAAAATTGAAAAGCGCCATAAAATATCTGGATTTTTTTTGTCCCTAAATATCCAGATGTTTGACTTTGTTTAGTGAAAGCCTCTATAACTTTTACTGCTTTCTTGTCTCCATATTTAATCTCTGTTTGGAAGGCTATGGACCTATGTAAGATGCTTTCCCATCCAAAGCTCAGACATGAAGCTTGAACTTGAAAATGACTTCTAAGTAACTCTACAGCTTCTCTTCTAGGCTCACAGTCAGCCTTTACAGGCCCCAGACACACTTCAGAAAGCAGTCTGGAAGGCTGAAGCCAAGGAGCGTACAAGAACATGGAAATCAGGGTCACTACAGGATCTCAGCAATGCATGCTCACCTCTACTCAGTGGTAAGTGGGAAAGCCTTGCTCTCAAACAGCAAATGTCAATCTCTGAAGTGTCCTACAGAGGAAAGGGCATTCATGAGAACTGAAGGAAGGCACTGCTGGCCAGGTGACGTCGGTAGCCCAGTCATAATTATGAAGACAGGGGGCTGCTTCCAAATTCTTTGTCTGGGCTGTAACCTCTTGCTCAGGAGTCCCCAGGGAAACCCTTTCCAAGTAGACTCTTCTATCTTACCCAAATAACATTTGAGAGCTGGCTTTTCCTGGTTATCCATCTTCACTCTGTGGCAATCCATCTCCTTCCCACCCTTCTCCCATTGCCTTTTGTCCCTTCAATGGTGTGTAGCAACCCTATATGGAGTCACAATCCTGAATGGGGGGGGGTCTCAAAAACTCAATAATTTTAAAAGATTTTTAGAACGTGCAACAACCAAGACATAATTCAAAGTCAAACATATACTAAACCTGAGGTGTGTGTTTCTGCGGCAGTGCACAACTTCACGGCAGCCATAGGTCTCAACAACACCCAATGTTCTGCGAGCCACTCAATGGTTCCTCACACTGCTTGAAACAACTAACCTCAGATTCAAGACTCTTATGCGCTATGGACTGGAGTGGTTCTATGATACACACAGAGTTTTCTGCTCTTCTAGAAGCATAATGGTTTAATTACAGAAAACCAAGGTTTGTACCCTTGCCATTCTTCTGCAACTAAGTACCTAGTTAGGGTATTTTTTATTGTGTTGTTTTAGGATGCTTGATTTTTAAATTTGCTATTTCAGTTGCTGACTTGAGTTTCATTTAAAAAAAATCATTGTGAGTTTTGGCTTAGAAATTAGGACAATTTCTAACAATTTTTGAAATGGCCCTAAACATACTGCTTCTGTTTTTATACTATGTATCTTTTTATGATGTATGCTTGTTTTTAAAGTGGGGCATATATACAATGTAATACTGTTTAGCCATGAAATTCTGAGTTTTTTTTTCTTTTCAATTAACTTTATTATAAAAAGAAAAGAAAACAACAACAACAAAAACAAACCATGGGGAGTCAAAAAATCCTGCACTGAAATTAAGCAGACCCAAAGACTACACATCTCACTGATCTCTTAGACAGTGAGAGCAGGGACTCTGAGGCCAGGGAGCTGCACAGTAGACTGTACACCTTCACTACCCACTGCATTTTTATGCACTTATTTACCATCAGAAGTGGGAACAGCAAAAACAATTAGCTTCATAGCCTCTTTCACAATTCGAGTTCATTTTATTTAAATTTAATTTACATTTTTATTTTTGAGAATTCCATGAGTCCTGTTTACCATTTGCATTGTTGTCCCTCCCTTCCCCCTTCCAACTCCTCCCACAACCACCCCGCCCCGCTCCGCCCCGCCCCAGTCTCTCTCTTACTATGTTAGCATCTTCCTCATTCAATATTGTTGCTGTATCTATGGTGTTATAATTTTCACTCCAGTCATCAAATTCAATTTCTGAAGCTTCAGTAAATAAAGAGTATGCATTTCACTTCTTTCCTTTTTTTTTTTTTCTTCCCATGCCTCGTGGTTCTCTTTTTCTGTTTGTGTATTGTTTGCAGAAGTTCCTAAACCCAGGACTCACGGGCAGCACTGTGAATAGCTACGTTTCTTCTCCGTTTTACCTCTATAGCTTCATTCCCAAATAATCTTGCAAAGCACAGACTTGCCAGCTGAGACCTCTTCTTCCTTCTGAACTATGAAATTAGCTGCCAGTCCCTTGATTTAAAAACCACTCCTGCACCCTGGAATAGAAGTGAAATTCCTCAAGAAAGAGAAATTGAAAGCCTGCAGTGGGCACATAAGAGACTCAGTGCTTTTACAGTAACCCAAGAAGGGACCAGAGGCTGGCTGTCCCCATCGTGCCGCTCCGCCCAGTGCTGTAAGCAAGTGTGTACAAGTCATGCCTGACTTACGATGGAAGACATACGTGTAAGTGTCGCAAAATCTACTAGCGTGAAGAGTCCTGACTTAGATTAACTGAATTCACCAGAGCAATGGGTATACAGAAAAATCAACTATATGTCTACATATCAATAATGAAAAAAAAACAAAGATAAAATCAAAATGCCAGTTCTGACTATTTTGGTATGAGAAGGGATAAAACAGTAAGAAGTAAATTTGATCAAGACATAGAAGACACATGTTATACCCTGAATTGTGAAATACGGCCGAAATAAAGACGTCAATAAGCTGGAAACACATCTTATGCTTTTAGATTGGAATGCTTGACCTTATAAAATTGCATTATTTCCCAAATTCATCTGCATATTGAATGCAGTTACTGCTGAAATAACAAGTAGGTCTCAAAATATTTTAATAAAAATGAACACACTTATCCTAGAGACTTATAATGCCCCCCAAACAATCCTGAAAAAATATGAAAGTTGGAAGATTCATTTCCTTACTTCTAAACTTACTAAAAATCTGCAGTAATCAAAACAAGGTTAAACCAGCATCAAGACACAGATTGAATGCAGTGACCCTCAAAGTTACTGTGTATTGACTGTTGACAAGGGGGCCAAGGGAATTCAATGAGGGAGCCTAATCTTTTCTTTTTTATCTTGCTTTTTCTATGCATGAGAGTTTTGTTTACATGTATGTGTGTACCATGTGTGTTCCTGATGCCCAAGGAGGTCATCAGATCACTTATAACTGGAGTTACAGGTGGTTGTGAGCTGTCGTGTGGGTGCTAGAATAGAACCCAGGTCCTATGGAAGAACAGTGTTTTGTTTTGTTTTGTTTTTTGTTTTTAACTTTGTATTGGTTCTTTGTGAATTTTATATCATGCACCCCAATCTCACTCAGCTCCCCTTTCCTGGCACCCACCCTCCACCTTTGAATCCCCCCAACAGAGAAAAAATCTTGTTGTATCACAGTGTGTCCCACAGTATAGCCCTTTGTCCACACATCTTTGCTTGCAAATGTTCATTGCCATGAGTCATTGGTCTGGTTTTAGGACACTGGCTTCTGCTACACCATCAGTACTGGATCCTCACTGGGGGTCCTCTCAGATATCCTGTTGTTGCCCTGTGTCTTAAAGATCCTGTAGTTTTAGATCTATAGGACCAGTCCCTTCATGCAGTTCATCGATGGGGTAGATGTTGGGGAGGGCCAATTCAAAGCCCCCAATCTAGACCTGAGAGGTATTTGAGCTGGTCAGCCAGTGGGTCTCCCACTCTCATGCCTTCCAGGATGGCTCACCAATGAAATGTGCCCCTACCTTTACCAACCAGGGCCTGATGCACCATGCTGCACAGGCAAGGAACAGGGTCTGCTCTCCCGAGTGTTGCAGCAGATGAGAGACATGCTCTCTCACCCACATAAAAATGCATATATGAACATTAGAATCTGCATCTGAAAGAGAATATGTAATTTTTCTTTCTGATGTTGGGTTATCTTACTTTATAACATTTTCTGGTTCCACCCATTTCCCCACAAATTTCTTTTTTTTTTCTTTTGTTTTCTCTTATGGTTGAATAAAATCCTTGTGTGTGGTTCCATGTGTTCATTGTCATCTTATCTACTGATGAACATCTAGGCTGATTTCATTTCCTTGCTGTGTAGATAGAGCAGCAATAGGCACAAATGAAGAAGGGTCTCTGTAGTAAGAGACAGTGCCACTTGAGTGTGTGCCCAGGGGTGTCACAGCTGGAGTATATCATAATTCTGTTTTTAGCTTTTTGGGAAACCTCCACCCCAACTTCCCAGTGGCTTTCCTGGTTTACAGTCCCATGAAGAGGGCACAGAGCTCCTCTCTCCTCACATCCTCACCAGCATTTGCTGTTACTTGTTTTCCCAGAAATAGACACACTATGTTCATATCTTATATTTGAAAAAAGAACTCATATCTGAGATAAATAAGGAATATTGAAACTCCAAACAAAATTAAACAGCACAGCTAAGCGAAGGCAGAGGATTGGAACAGGGCTTTTAATGTGAATTAACCCATTAAAAGGGTCGAACCATCAATATCGTTAGAAACCAGAATGAGATGGCGTTTCACACAGTGAAGCTAGCTGCAATAGTAACAGGTACAGACAGTGAAAGGTTCTGGGAAGGGCATGAAGAAACTGGAATCCTCATTCATCACTGAGGGAAGATGTAAACAGTGCATTCACATGGGGAAAAATTGGCAGTTTCTCAAAATACTAAACATAGATATAGAGTTACTTAGGAGCCAGAAATCCAACTCCGAACTATAGTCTAGACCCAAGAGAACTGAAACTATATGTTTATACAAAAACTTTTACACAAATGTACCTAGGATACTATTCATAATATAACCCTAAGTGGAAACAACTCAATGTCTGTCAAGCAAGAAATAGATAAACAAAGAACATTATGCCTACACAAGGAATATTATTCGGCCATAAGAGATGAAATATAATATCAACATGTGATAGATTGAGCGACCATTGGAATAAAAGAGAGGGAATGTTGGAATGAGGTAAAATAGGGGAAAGGCCACATAGTACATGACATCATTTGTATGAAGTGTCCAGAATATATAAATACACAGTGACACACAGTATCTTGACAAATATGAGTTGGAGGCTTACAGGAAAGGAGATCAACAGGCAAAGATATGGGGTTCCTTTGGGTGGTGGTGACCGTGTTCTTGTGTTAAATGTGGTGATAACTGTACAACCCTACAGTCTTTATGCTGTATAACCCAAGAGGCTGAACGTACATTATGTAAGTTGTGTTTCAATTTAAAACAAGTAAGCATATCGTGTTCTCGTAGGACTCCTAACAATGGAAGCAGGTATATCTCTGATTCTTTCACCTGATCCTGGGACTCTTCTTCCTATTGGGTTGCCTTATCCAGTCTTGATATGAGGGCTTAATGCCTTGTCTTACTGTATCTGGTTTGTCCTGTTTCACTGTCATCTCTTGGAGGCCTGCTCTTTTCTGGGGAAGAAAGGCGAGGAGGAGCGGATCTGAGGGAGATGGGAGGTGAGGGGCGTCTTGGAGGAGTGGGGAGGCAGGGCAAGCTGTGATCAGGTTGTGTGAGAGAAGAATCTAATTTCAATAAAAGATAAAGTTTAAAATTAAAAAAGAACATGTAAATGACAATGCTTGTAAATAATTATGGTATACAGTGACATTTTGTTGCCTAAATTGTTGAATGATTAAGTTAATTAGAGTAGCCTACATCTTATCTACTCCATTTTATTTGTTTTTAAGTAGTGTACCTCCATTGCAAGGAAGCAGTGAGCTGGGTACTCACCACAGTCCCGCTTAGTCAATGGCTTTATTTCAAATGACACACAGTTTCATACACATGTGTGCAATGTAGTATGACAATTCAATAGCTGTATAAGTAAACAAGAAGCATTCTAAGGAAACAGCATGTCACTGGTCCTGGTCTCTGTTGCTCTGATGAGCACACTGACACTCGGTAGACAGTAGACGTTCTTCCTTGGGTAGGGTTTCTTCTCCCCTGAAGGTATGTTTGTCCCCTAGCCTCTGACATTCTCTTCCCTCTTCATTACTGAAGATCTGTCTCTGCTGACCCCATACAAGAGCTTTTCAAAGTTTCTACAATGATCTAGCTCTCTAGGACTTCCCTTTAAATCCCAGGCAGGCTCCCGTTTTCTCTAAATAAAACCAAAGTCTGTCATTCATTTTCTTTATGAGGTGTATTCAACTCATGTTCTGGAGGCCCGAGATCCAGGGGCTGCAGCTAGTGAGGGCCTTCAAGCCCATGGAGAGCACTGAAGCAGCATGAGATGTCATAAGGCAAGACAGAGTGAGCTTGTTAGCTCCCATCTCTCCTCCTCTTCTTTCAAAGCCACCAGGGTCATGATGGGATAGGAACCACCATTATGATCTCATCCAAGTCCAATGGTCCCCCAAAGGCCCAACCTCTAAATACCATCAATTTATGAATCTGGGGATTGTTTCCAGAGCCTGAATGCTGGGAGACATACTCAGAGCGTGGCAGCACTTTAGGCAGCTGGGGTGTAGGAGCGGCCTTTCTTCTCCCCTGTCATCCTTGCTAAGCTGAGCGAATCAAATAGCAAATCTTTGAGGCCAATCAAATAGCCCCTGCACTCTAGAAATACAGAATTTCCTAGGCAGCTCCAAACTGGAACAAAAGGCTAGCTGTTTTCTGGAGCCTTTTCCTCAGAGACTTTTAGAACCACCTGTGTGTTAGCAGCAGATGCTCTGTGAGTTTTGTCTTAGGACAGTGTTCCTTTTGTCTCACTGGGTCTGGGGGAGCCCTTTCTATCTTATGTGTATGTTGTACTTAACTGGAGACAATCGACTAGAATTGTCTCGCCCAGAACTCTCAACATTCAAACGCTTAACAGAAAAGTCCCTTCTGGGTAACTGACAGTAAAACAACATACCTAGAACTCGTTCTGTTCCTAGTCCTGGGACACTAAAATCTTGTTCTAGTTTCTTCTACCAATAGCTGAGGCCCCGCCTAGGTGGCTTGCGACTTCTCACCCCAACAATCTGCTCCTGAATGCTCTCATTATTCCTTTCCTCTCTGTGTAACATTCCAGCCTGCGAAGTTTGCCTCAACTTCCCAGAATCCATTAGAGACACCCTGACTCGCGCTCCTGCAAGGCCCTGTGGTTTACCCCCCTCCGAAAACATCTGACTGGATTCAGATTCCTTAGTGCATCCAGATACCTCCCTAGGACATCAACTCCAGGAAATGGCCAAGTCTCCTCTGCCTCTATTCCCTGGGTACTCAAAACAAATACATGGTGAATAGCTGAATGTGTGTATCAGCGATTTGACGCTGTAAAGACATTCAGGGCGAAAAGGGCTGATAGCTAATAAAACAATGAGCAATGCTGAAAGGGCTTCAACGCCGATCAGATGTGTTCTCCCGAGGAATCTCTCCACGCACGTGTGGAGGGAAAAGCCTTGAGAGCGTCACCAAACGCTTGGCAGCAAGCTTAGTGGCCATTCCTCCCTCTGCTGAGAAACTGGCTGGCTCTGCTGTAACTAAGGCTGAGTGACAGGCAGCTCCATCTGTCTGCACTCCAAATCCTGGTTGGCTGCGGACCTTCCAAGAGTTGACTTTAGTTTTCTTGACAGTACAAATGTATTTCTTCTACTTATTGGCAAGACCCATGATTTCTTTGCCATATTCTTCCTCAACAGTGCCTAGAAAAATAGGATAAGCATGATCAGTGTTTGAATTTACAGTGATGTCACCGGAAAAATAAGGGTTTTAAAACACAAGCACCTACTTTAAAAAGCATCTTTCTCCAAGATCTGCAATTGTAGATAGATTCTCCCACAGCTTGCTTCCAGGTTTTGATTGCCCCCAAGGCCTGGAAATAATACATATATTTATCTCTGTGCTTTGTGGAATAGTACCTCCCCAATTGCCAAAATCCACATCTAACCTATGAAATAAAAATATATCGAGTCTCTCTGCTTTAAAGGCAGATGATCAATATTAAAGGGCAAAATCGGGATAAAAGGCCCAGCTGTTGACAGGGTCTCACTGTCCACCAATTTCTATTTTTAACTAAAAAAGACCAGTCCAATATTGTGAACCATATATTTGGTCTTCATGCACAATTCCTGAGATACAACCCCTAAATTCCCTAGAACCCATACAATGTATGCTCTATTTTAACATGTTAACAAATGGCCAGAAGGCTAAGGAGTTTCAAGATGATACTTGGTCCCCAGAAAGACCAAGGCAGATTGGTCCCACCTCCAGAGAGCAGAAGGGCAATGACTTAACCAATTATGACTATAAAGATGGCCTTATGAAACCCAAGGCAGGGTAGTAGCAGCTTGTCAATAATGGAGATCATGGCAGCCAGAAGAATGGTGAGGTCTCCAAAGAGATCTATGGGTACAGCAGCTCCAAGGCACAGAGCCCTTCAAGGTCTCACCCTGGGTATCCTTTATCTGGGAGTAAGTATCTCTTGTGTGGCAGTGGCTAGACATATTCCATTTTGGAGGAGGCTCATGAAACTCAGGAGAAAAGCAAACTTCATATGTCAGGAGAAACTGAAATGTAGAGGATTCACAAGAACCCTCCCCTAAGGTTCCAGAAGTGATAAACAACTGGTGGGGTGGGGAAGACTTTGACCAACTGAGCTGTCTTGGGTTGGGGTGTTCTTTGACCTGTAGAACTGCTACAAGCCATGTAGAGAGTTCCAGGGTTCCAGCTCCCATTATCTGCCATCCACATCCATGCTAGGGTGGCTTTCAATGACAGATCTACCTCTGAGATGTCCATACTCCTGGAAGTAACCCAGACAAACTCATTGGCCAACCAAGTTGAACTCCGGTACTTTGTGGTTGCTTTATTCTGTTATCTATTCTCTATGTCACACAGCATGCTTGGCACCCAAACAGAGACAGAGCAGAGACAAGGGTAAGATTTGGGGAAATACTTGCATGGCCTTGGCAATGAACACTGAACCATGCAAGCAGAGCTGAAGAGCCTGAGGGTGGGCACCTGTGGAAGTGATTCTGATGCAACCAACCCTTCCTGTGTGGTGAGAGTCCCAATGGGCAGTGAGATGGGTAACCAGAACGGAATCCTCTGAAGGAGTATGTGTTGGGGAGTCTCTGCATGGCAGCCTTCTATGTGATATGAAAGGGACATGCCTGAGTGGGACCAGCTGCGGGAGTAGAGAGAATCCTTGAGAATGGATGAATGTTTGCAGCAGATGTTTCAGTCCTAGTGAGGAGCATGTAAGGGGTGGCAGGACTGGAAAGCTGCTATGAAGGTTGCATGCATGAGATGTGGGCACTGATTGCTATGGAGGTTGCATGCATGAGATGTGGGCACTGGTTGCTATGGAGGTTACATGCATGAGATGTGGGCACTGGCTTGCCATTTCTACAGCTTGGGACAGGGGAGGAAAAGGACAGCACAAGTTAGACCAGTTCATGAAAGCTCTTCTTGAGATGGAAAAGGTTTGGAACCCATTGAGAAATTGAAGAGCGAGGAAGAAAAGAACAAGGTCATTGTGGTGCGTGTCATCCTCTTAGGCCTGACCTTTAATTGAGAGGAAAGGGAAGCTCGTGATTTAACAAGCACATAGGACTTAATTTAAGGAATTATGAGCACTGGGGAATACTCTGTACCTAAACTGCTCGCCTGGGAAAGACTTTTAAATAAGCAGTGGAGAAGCAGGGTGCCATGTAGGTTATGAGGTTAGAAGCCATGGAAGAGGTGACTACTGAATAGTGAGGGAGCAGAAAAACATGGGTCTGACTGTCTATTCCTTCTTAAGACAAAGGCAAGGCACCCTGATACAACAAGTGACTCAGGCCATAGTGAACTGTGTCCTGTGAGCCATTGAATACACTTGGCGATCACCGGCTGAGGTCCCCATAAATACCGAGGACTGGAAGTCAATAGAGGAAACTGGGCATGCAAGGAGATTCCAAGTTTACTGGGCCTGATAGGACGGCATTCCCTAGAAAGTTCAGGGAAAAGTTAATCACGGGCCTGGAGACATGAGCTCAGAGGCTGGAGGGCAGGCCTGACTGGCTCAGACTGGCATAGGAATCATCTGAGAGGGGAGGCAATCCTCAGGAGGTGGAAAAAGAGTGCAGCAGAGGAAAGGGTCTGTGCAGGTCACTCAAAAGCAGCTGTGGAGAGCTTGGCACTGAAGTGGAGTTCCTAAGGAAGATATCGATAGAGAGCCAATGTTGTGAGAACAAGCTTACAGGAGACTTTAAAGCCTAAGCCACAGTCCACAGGAGGCACAAACAATTAAAAACAAACAAACAAACAAACAAACAAACAAACAAACACCACGGTGAGTGAAAAAGACTGAGCTTCCGGGCTGGGAAGTCATGTTCCCAGAGCAGACTGTGCACATTTTTCTCCAGCAGGAAAATATGCAGATGTTGGAATTCATTCACCCAGCCCAGATGTGGCTGAGAGGGAGAAAAATGGGAGTGGCTACAGCTATAGCACTGCTTCTCACATCCTGTCAAACCAAGGACCATCAAGAGCAACCAACTGCGGCTGAAGGAGACACAGTGGCCTGACTTCAGCCCAGCACCCTTCGAATGGAGGAAGCTGGCCAGTGCCAGGGCCCTGCTCCTCTTGACCCCCAGCATATCGGAGCAGGGTAAGGCAAACACTTCTATCCCTTAAGGGGTAGGGAAGTCCGGAGGCCCATGGCAGTATCATGGTGTGAAGAAAATGAAACAGCTCGAGAGAATGTCTGAGGATTAGAACTCATGGCTAACACTGTAAAGCAAGACAAAAACCTGAGCCTACGGAGCTCATTGATCTCAGTATGGAGGTCACGGCTGTTGGGTATGGCACACAATGTGCCTCAAACTGCCTTCTAAACACTTGTGCTTATGACTAGAGATGACTGTTGTTGTTGGCAATGATGGGTCATGGAAGGAGACGTCTTTGTTTGTAATGGATGCCGTGCCACAGATTTACAACCATTGGAAGCTTCTGGCAATATATGATGGTTGTTGGGCATACAAGCCCAATGCTGAGACATAGATGACATCTGTGTCACCTCTCCTAGGCTCAGGGAGCATGAAAGAGAAGGTGAGATGACTCTAAGAGGCAGAAGAAGGGAGACTCCCATAGCTATTTCCTCAGTTGAAATTCCTCATCCAGGGAGGAGGCTCATGAGACTCAAGAAGTAGACGGATTTCATAAGTCTGGGAGAGCTGAAAGATACAAGTGTCACAAGGCCCCTTCCCAAGGTTATAGAGGAGTAAACGATAGCCAAAGGGGGAGACTTTGGCCCACTGACCTACTTGGGAAGGACTCTCTGACTCATCAAGATGTCTTTAAGTTATGCTCCAAAGGCCCAGCTTTCATGAGTTGTAGCCCATAATGTGCTTTCGGGGTACAGCCACTGTTGAGTCGTCTACTATAAGTAACCCCATCGCTCATTCTTCTCTAAGGAACCACAGGAAACTCATGGGCTGACCAAGCCAGGCTTCAGTGGTGTTCTTCCTTTGACTTCTTAGTAGTTTCCTATGTGGGATGAGTTGTCATTTCTTCACATCTCTCTAGAAATAATATCATACAAACAATATATCATAAATCACCCTTCCAAATTAATTAGCAAACACGTCAATGGTAATGTCATGGGAATCCTGCCAGCAGGTCACAAGCAAGGTAGAAAAATATTCCGAGGTTTGTGATTGACATCTGAGGTGGGAACGGGATCAGGGGAGTCCTGTGCACAAAGCCCTTGGCCTGTGACTCTGGCCAAGGCAGCCCGGCTGGGATTAGAGGGTACCCAGCTGCTGTCTGTGGCAGAGACAACTGCTTGCCTGCTGGTGAGAAGCTCTACACACTGGGAATCACATCCACCTTCCGTGGGGGAGTAAGGGAGAAGCTGTCCAGCCTTGTCCTATTTCTTGGGAACCAGCAAGCTCTGTTTGCGTTCCAGCTGGAGAGCAGGCAGGTGGCCCGGCTTTGGCCAATTCCTTGAATTCAGTGTGTTGAAACTGGAAAGAGGTGCATACATTTAGAACTGAGAAAATACCCAAGGCAGCCAAAGAAAGGCACAGCACTCACATCAGGAGAGTCATTCCTGTGGTTGCTTATCTAGGCTGTTTTCCCGCGGCCCCATCTCACCTGGTTCCAGTCAGTTCTCCAGTCTTGCCTGCCCACCTCCCCATGAACTCTGGGTGTGCCCCTGTGAGTCCAGGACATTCTTCTGCTGCTTAAGCTATCCAGGACCTGGAGCTGGCTTTGGCAACTAAACTTCAGCCCTGAGCCCTCTCTTGGAGTGGAAAATCCATAGCAACCTGGCAGGTCCTGTCAGTCTCACCACTGAGCTCACTCCTGGACCAGGCTCAGAATCAGAACCAACAAAGAACTATTGACTAAACGGTAGTCCCAGTGTAAAATGTGTGTGTGTGTGTGTGTGTGTCTGTGTGTGTGTGTCTGTGTCTGTGTCTGTGTCTGTATATATATATGTGTATATCTGTATATCTGTATTATGTGTTTGTGTATATGCGTATATATGTACGTATGTTTATATGTGTATGTATGTATATATGCATGCATGCATGCATGCATGTGTGCATTTATATTTGGGATGTTGTGCCTTAAAGTTGGAGGATTTGGAAGGACCCTCCTAGCTTCAGGAGCTCTGCTTGTCGTGAGAGACGCCGTTGAGTCTATGTGTTCAGATTCTCTGGCATGAAGCAGAGGCTCCAGTCACTTGTCTTTCTCCTGGGTAATGCTGAACAGCTGCTCTGAAGTGAGTACCAGATGAAGCTCTTATAACTCCCCTCTAAATGAAATGTAATAAAGATGACTTTCCCTTTCATAAACAAGGCCAGGAAGACTGCCAAGGGATCTTGTCTTCTCCCTGCTTGGGCAACTCGCTGGCATCCCAGACAAGGCGAGGAGAGGGCAAACGTTCCCTGGGGACACTACCTCCATCCAGGCAGCTGCCATTGCACACTCCCCCCAAGCTGCTGTGAGGTCAGCTGCTGCTGGGTGTGGCATGCTTTGCACCTCTGTAAAGCCAGGCTGATCCTGCCTTTCCAATTACTCCTCCCGACAGCACTGTGGAGGGTGGAGGCCCAGTGGCTGGGAGTCTGCAGTCTAAGGGATGAGACAGATACAAGGCCACATTTTTCAGACAGATGACAACATGAATACATGTGGAACAGCCTAGAGGTGCAAGGAGGAGGTGGGGTGACATTAAGAAGGGAAAGTGCCTTGCGTGAAGCTAATAGGGAACAAGGGGCATGGTTTTCTTTTATCGTGGTACCTAGAGGACTACAGTTGAACCTCTTCATCGAAAACTTCAATATGGAAGCTGTGATTTCCAAGCTACATGGATGTGAGCCCTTGCATCTTTCTTAGGCCAGATGGAGATGAATGACATGCCTAACAATCTTAGAGACGATCATACTCATACCACTCAGAGACATATGCAAGGGAAAGGGGGTGGATTTGTGTGTTCATCAACATTATCATTGTATTTTTCCAGAGTCTGTGTCTTCATATATAGATACAGAGTCTTACAAATATCAACATTGTTCTGTGCACAGCATATATGTAACTAGTCTTTCTCCTTAGAACATATCATTGCCTGATTCTTCCATGTCACATAGCGGTTGGGTACTGCTTAGTCACATTCCTCTAAAGAAAGCACATTCATCTCCATTGGACCATGTGCCCCTTAGTCCAGTGCACCAAAGGTGCTTGGTAAATGTTGAATAGGTGAATGGTTAGAGCTGTGTGGCCAGATCAAAGGCCATAATTCCCTTCATGCTTACCGACACCGTGACAACATTAGGCTAAGTCATGAAAACCAACCACAACTGTTGATTATGTGGTATATGGTTCCATTCCACATGAACAAATCTACAGAGACAAAAAGTGACCACCTTGAAATGGGGCCGGGGCTCTGGAGAGAGATTGCCAAAGGGGTTTTCTCAAGGGAGAAAGTAAGTGTCCTGAGATGGATGATGGGGACAATGTCACATACTGTGAATATTCCAGAAAGCATTCAACAGTAGGCTTGATATTGGTAAGATTTGCTTGGTGTGTGAATTACACATCAACAGAGTTGTTATTTATAACGAATAGAGGAAGAGAGGATGGGTTAAGAGAGTTGGAATAGGAAGCAAAAGTTGGTTGGCCACTTCTCCCAGAGCCACTGTTATTGTCTCTGGGAGCCACAGGGTTTTTCATCAGCACTTCTGAGCAAGATCTGCCCTAAATCACTGAGAGGAATGTGTCTTTAAACAAGCATCTCACCTGCCTCAGGTATGCCCTGTCTCCACACAGACTAGGAGTGATGACTCTTGCTTTATTGATCCTTAGATACCTTCTGGGTATTGATTTACTTAGAACTCTGCTGCCAGAGCCAGGAAGCCCCACTTCCTAGCCCAAGAATCTCAACAACCCCAATCTCCCCACTATAAATGTCACAGATGATAAATTGGGGGTTGGTCTCCAATAGGAAATGGTGGAACCCAACATCAGCAAAGGAGGAAAGCAAGACCAGGCAAAGCTCCTAGCCAGGTGCCTTAGGCTGGAGAGGAGGAAGAGGGCAGAAATAAAGGTCGGGGTCAGCGATGCCTTTTCTAAAGCCCCCATCCCATTCTGGTGGTCTGTATCTACCTCAGGATGGAAACATCAGAGGGAAGCAATTGACCTCACAATGATGAGTCAGAGATGCAGAGAAAAGATATTCGCCTCTACCTTTGTGGAGAGAATGTCTGTCCCACTGAACCAACACAGAACCCACAGGGGCCTGGGGTATGGGCTGGGGTGCCAGAACTCTCAGAACTCAGGAAGGAAGCCTGAAGACTTAGGGGTCTGCTCACAACATCTAACACTCATCAGGTAAACTAGGACAGCAGAACAGATATGTCACTTAAAGAAATCCATTAGAAGAGGCATGTACCACTTCCACAGGGGTTCAGAAACACATAGTAATGGTTTTTAGTCAAATAAAAGTGGCTTCAAATGACTGGCTTGCTCTGATTGCCATCCCATGAGCTGAGGTGGGAAAACATTCTCTTTGGGGAATATTTTGTGTATTCCCTCACTCAGGATGCCCTCTGGGACATCTCAGGGAGGCAAAACCCCTTTCTGGTCCTCAACTCCCTGGAAGGAAGCCAATCAAGTCTGAATGCCATGCTACTTCCTTCAGCCTAGACTTCCAAATCCTCATGCATGGATTCACAGAACAGTAAGATGGGAGACTGAGGCAAAGAGATAACAAAAGGGAAAGTAACACTCAGATATGCCTGGACCCAAGTCATGTACGGAAGGGCTGCATTCAGCAGCTTCTCAGAAGGCTCAGCTTTCTCTATCCCCAGTGCTGAAGTCACTGCCTATGCCACTCAGGAGGCATTGAGCACCCTCAGATCTCCTCTCAGTTAAGACTGTATTCCCATTTCTTTTGGGCACTCAGCAACTTTGCAAAAGGTCTGAGTGCTACTCATGAGCAATATACTCAATGTACTGAAAGTGTCCACTAAAGCCTTTGGCCTCCCAAAGACCTATGCTGGGGACCAGCAGCACAGGAAGAAAACTAGGCCCAACTATAGCATACCCCAAAACTCTAGGGATGCCTCTCTCTACGAAGAAGAGAGCCTTGCCATTGCTTGGAAAACACACACTTCATTGAATTTGCCACTTTTAATATAAATATACATACAGAAATATTTCTCCACTTAGGAAGACTACATCTGTGACAATGGATGAGCACCGACCCACAGCCTCCAAGGTTGTGATCCAGAGGGTGGCGGGGAGACCTACAACAGGGCTTCCCACTGATACAGCATCATTATCGCCAGACCCCAAAAGCTGTGTCCAGCTTCGAAAGATGTTGTGATTTTTGAAAAACAAAAACATGCCAGTGCCTGGCAAACACAGAAGTGGATGCTCACAGTCACCTATTAGATGGAACACAGGGCCCCCAATGGAGGAGCTAAAGAAAGTACCCAAGGAGCTGAAGGGGTCTGCAACCCTATAGGTGGAACAACAGTGAACTAACCAGTACCCCCAGAGCTCGTGTCTCTAGCTGCATATGTAGCAGAAGATGGCCTAGTCGGCCATCATTGGGAAGAGAGGCCCCTTGGTCTTGCAAACTTTATATGCCCCAGTACAGGGGAACACCAAGGCCAAGAAGTAGGAGTGGGTGGGTAGGGGAGCAGGGTGGGAGGAGGGTATAGGGGACTTTCGGGATAGCATGTGAAATGTAAATGAAGAAAATACCTAATAAAAATTGGAAAAGTTTTAAAAAAGAAAGAAAGAAAAACAAAAACAAAAACAAAAGAGGAAACCTGTAGGAGTACCTTTGAGGACCACACCTCCTCTTTCTCTAACTTGGGAAAAGGATGGTTTCTTCTGAATCTCCATGGAAACCAGCAGTGAGAAAGTGTTCCAATGGCCAAGTGTATCTTGTAACAAGTGTAACTGCATATTACATTACCATGACTGTCTCCTCCCAAGGCTTCCACAGGTTACCACAGATGCTGCCTTTGCCCCTGGAAAGAACACAGGGGACCCCCAAACTCACCTTCCTGGGAACACTAAGGGTTGGCTACCACCTCATCCTCTTGCTAGCTAAGCTACTCTGAGGACAAACCACAGACAATAATTTTTCCCTAATGAAATGAAAATAGATTAATTGATCAGTTTAATTGATTGTCCACATTTTTTGCTTCACTATAAGAAGGAAATTAAAAGTCCACTTCGCTCCAAAGCCATGTAGATTCTGTTCAAATGTCCTGACCCAGTCAGTTAGCAGCATGTGTTTCTGGGCAAACATTGGTACCAGGTTTATGGAACATTCAGCCTTAGTCCCTGAGTCCTGACTTTAGGAGCTAACATTGTCACAGCACAGACTGTGCTCCTGACTAAGCCAGGTCAATTCGTGCAGGGTGAAACATACATTCATCTGGAAAGATTAACTTCCTGGCTTTTCTGGATAAGCCTTGGTCAGCCTGGAAATGGTGGCCTCTCTCTGAATCCCTGTAACCTCTGGGTATTTATGGAGTCTGGAAGTGCTGTGTATACTGCATATCCTATAGTGTGTAGTCACATAGCAGATATGTGCTGGGGGAACTCCAGAGGCATGAAGGGTTTTATACATGTCTCTTCCACCCTCCCGATTCACTCTCTCCCTCGAGCCTTGGACAGCATATGGCTCCCAATAAGTACTGAAATTACTACTCCTTTCAAATAAATTAATACAGAATAAATAAGTGCATGTGCCGTGGCTGGTCTTGATTGTCAAATTGATTGGGGGGGCGGGGCATGAGATGGCTCAGTGGGCGGGCACTTGCCTCTAAACCTGAGAACCTGAATTTTTATTTTTTAATTAATTAAATTGTTTATTTACATCACAAACGCTGCTCACTCAAAGAGTCTCTCCCCATCCCCCTTTCTCTTTTCCTCTGAGAAGGTAGAGTCCCCCCAGACTCCCCTGGGTATCTGGTACATCAAATTTCTGCAGGGCTAGGCACATCCTCTCCCATTAAGGCCAGACAAGGCAGCCCTGTTGGGGAACAGATTCCATAGTCAGGCAACAGTTTAGAGACAGCCTCCTGTAGCAGTGAATTGTTAATCCGCACTGAGCTCCCTGTGGGTCATGCGCGGTCTGCATCCACCCAAGAGCTCTAGATTCATGAATGAAAGACACATGCACACAGTGATATTTTTAAAATGCCTTACTAACTCCATGGCTGGGCACTTCCAAACCTCCCAGCAGCTAGCACACACACCCCTCCAGTATTCCTGCGTTAACACTTTATAAATCTATATTTTATCTTTGCTGCCCTGTTTCCTTCTGGGTACTCCTCCCGTGAGGACACTTTCCCTTTGTACCTACATTGCGGGATGATTTCTCTCCTGCAGCTCTGAAATCTGATCTCTTTGCTTCTGAGTCATGCCCATTCTGTTCCCTCTCTCCTCTGAGTTACTTGCCTCCTCTTTCACCCAGCCTAGCCATTGGCCGTTGGCTTTATTGATTAATTAAAAAGCAATTGTGGACAGGTACCCTCAGTATCTGGACATGCAGATTCCTGTGTGATTTGGGGAGCCAAATTAAGACAAAACAGAAGAATCAATCCCAAACAGCCTCAGCTCCAGTCCCTGGGGGACCCACATGGAGACTGAGCTCCATGTCTGCTCCATGTCTGCTACATGTGTTGTCTTGCCTGGCTATAGAAAGTGGCCTCTTCAGGAGTACCTGAATTTTGAATCCACGGGGCCATGTAAAAGCTCTTAAGTATAAACCATTTAAAGTAGAGATATTTAGGGGAACCCTGCTCTAGCTCCTGTGGATCTATAGAAAGCCCTGGAAGTCTTGACTGTCCCCCCATCAGAAAGAGGACTATCCACTGTGGCCCTCAGTGTCCTCTCTTCTAGACCCTAGAGCATTAATTTGATAAAACACTTGAGAAAGATAAAATACAGGAGGAAGAAGTCTTGGGTCAGGGTTTCAGAGGGGTTTCAACTCATCGTGGTGTTGGGAAGGCACTATAGAGTCCCTAGCAGCAGAATTATGTGATGGAGCCTCCTCTATGCTGGTGGAACAGGAGGCAGAGAGCTGGACCAGGAACCAGGACAGTGGTAACATTGAGAGGACAGACCTTATCTCCTAAAGGCTCCATAGACTTCAAAATACCATCAGTAGCTGGGGACCAGATGTTCAGATCATGAGCCTACTGGTGATGTTCCAGATTCAGCATTAAAATGGTTCACACCACACTTCCCATGCAGCTGGGGGCTTCTGGCCTGGGCTGCAGAGGCCAGGGGTGCTGCTCAGATCTCTGGCTGACAACTATCAGGCGCTCTCTGCCTGAACTAATGCCAGCAGCAGTGACCAAGGCAAAGCTTCCCTCAGAAGCCTTCTGATGTCACACCTTCATTTTGCAAACAGTTACCAAGCAATTAGTTAACATTTGCAAAGCGAGGCACAACAAGAAGCAAACAGAATAAAGTCTCTAGTATGGTAGCAATAGAAAGACAGAGAAACTAGGAAAACCCATATGTGTCGGAAGGTAACAGGTGTGGTAAGGAAATCACACCTCTAAATGGGGATCAGTCACAGGCTTGCCCACATGAGCTGGGAGGCCACCTCCAACAAGGCCAAATTTAGACAAGATTTGGCTGGAGACTTGCCATTGATGAAGAACAAACACTTCACCGATATACCAGCGGTCCAGTTTGTTAGAGTCAGGACAGCAAACACGAATCAGCAATGGTAACTCTACCTAGCAGAGACAGCCAGGCCTCAGCCTTTGCTAGAGTCAACAGGAGGGACCAGGAGGAACACCAGGAGAAGTTCACTCAGCTGTGTCTCTCTCAGGGAAGTGAAGATCAGTGAAGACTGAAGACCCACAAGCATTGCACAGCTAGCTCTCGAAGCTCAGCCCTCATCACTGTCCATCAAGTCCTATTTCATTCTCTTCAAACATCATGTGTCCTCCATGGGTCTAGCCTCAGCACATGCATCTGTCCCAGCTGACACCACTGCCAATCAGCCTGAGTCCCCAGAAGTGGCAAGAAACTGCAGCACACCTACCAGAAGTATTTTTGGTATGTTTCTCTCTATGGCATCCCAATAAGTACAGCTCAACTATGAAGTGGAAGAGTGGACCAATACATGCATCTACGTAGCAAAGAATCCTTCATGATATGTCCTTTCACATGCTTGCTTTAGCAGATTGTCATCTCTCCTGTGTCTGCTTCAGCTAAATGTTTCCTCACGAGTCTGCCTCAGTCTTTCACCTGTGTCCACCTCAGGAAAACACTCCTTCATGTGTTTGCCCCAGCAAACTACCATCCAACTGACTTTCCAAAGAACCCTTAAGTTTCCACTTCACTGAGGAGTCATACCCAACTCATGTACACACACACACACACACACACACACACACACGCGCACGCACACACACGCACGCACACGGGCAGGGGGGAGGTGAAGAGGAGAAATAGCATTACCACAGAAACCATGCAAGGTGAGTTTGCATCACAGCTAAGAAACCTAAGTATTTTATAAATAAACCTGACTCTGCCTCACTGGAGGGGTGAGACATCATTTTCTATTTTACCAGACAATAACCAAGCCTGTCCTTCACTTTGGTGAGGCTATGTGCATCTACTTAAATGTCAATCTGGAAAGAAAAGAACAAAAACAAAACAAACAAACAAACAAACACCTCAGCTGTTGATGCCATTCACACGGAGTATGAAAAGCACGCAGAGAATTATCTCCAACAGAAATAAGAACTCAGACTGCGATTGGGTGAGAGTTCAGAAATGCCCCATTCTTGATGAGAAGGAATGAACAGAGGAAGCCTGGAGCCAGGCTATGTCACGGAGGGATGAGCGTGGCCTTCCTGCCTCCATCAGAAATAACAAAATATGTCTAGTACAAGCACAGGCCAATAAGCTCAGGAATGAATATTTCTCCCACAGGGTACTTTTGTGGGCAGTTACTGGGCCCTGTTTCACAGGACAGGGAGCTGCTCCACTCATCACTGACAGCAGCCCCTGGCTCCAGGCAGCCACACAACCAGACTCTGGAGCCACCTCTCCAGGCAGGTACCAGTAATTAGGTGTTTAGATTCAAATCAACATTTAAAACAGCCTCATGAGAGTTTCCATAACCTGTGAGACCAAGCAGGCTGCTAGCTGTAAAATCCTATGAGCTGACCCCTTGTGCTGACAACAGTTCTAAGAGGAACATCAGTTTGGTTCCCTTACTGTGCCCTCTGCTCATATAGCAATATTAATGATTTGCTGGTCCATTGGGTTCGGGTTACATAAAATTTACTAGGAAGAAAGCCACTGGGCATTCAGTTTGAAAATATGAGTTAGTTGTGAGTGAGACCTAGAGACAGAAAGATTCCCAGAGAGAAGCCAAGGACAGGAAGCCTAAAGGGGAGGGATAGCTGTCATGAAGAAAGCAAAGTTAGAGGGACAAGCCCAGCCCATATCAGACACGGGGTCAATTCCCTTCCCCTGGGCTTTGGATCCACCCCACCTGCCACTGCCCGTTCTTTCTTTGATGCTCTGTTCTACAAATGTTCACAAATACCTTCAAAGCATCCAAACAGGAGAGTTCCTTGAAAATAACAGGATATAGAATTGTCATACAATCTTGTAGTTCCACATCTAGACACATCACAAAGAACTCAAGGACTTGAACAAATGCTGACTTGACACTGTTCCCTGAAGTTCTACTCATAATAACAGAAAGATGTAAACAACCAAATATCCACCAACAGGAGAGATAAAGTGTGAGTTATAAACACGAGAATGGGGCCTGAGGGAAGAGCTTGGTACGCTCAGCACCTGGGTTCCATCCCTGACACCACAATAAAAATATTAATAACAAGCAGGAATATTACTAGGCCTTAAAAGGGGAAGAAATAACAGCATATACTACAGCACATGAAGAAAGAAGTTAGAGGGACAAGCCCAGCCCATATCAGACACGGGGTCAATTCCCTTCCCCTGGGCTTTGGGTTGAGTTTGAAAGCATCAAGACTTCACTTATATACAGCACCAAGAATAATTAAACTTATACCAGTGAACTGCAGAGGTTGGAGAATGGCTATGTTATTATTCAACTGATATTGGAAATTAAGAAATATTATTGGAGATGGAAAGCGGTGATGAGAATTAAAAAAATGGGAATGTCCTGAACACTCTTGAAATAGACACTTAAAGCATGAAGTAGTAAAGTTATGTGTGTCTTACCGCCACAAGATGAGAAGAGGTACGTTCACGGTGAGTCATAGGTAGAAAATAGATGGCATTTTTGCTCTTTAGCCAGATGTTCAGGCGTCACGTTGACATAGCCACAATGCAGTGATGGAGAATTGGGGGATTGAAGCCAGGACTCAGAGTCTCAAGTGACTGCCATAATTACAGCATTTCATTTCCTGCTTATAAAGCAAGCCGGGTTCAGGACTAAAATCAATATTCCAGTGAGCTGTGATTAATTGCTTCTCTTGTGTTTAAAGGGCCCTCTGCTCTACCTTGGCTATTGTTCTGCACACGTAATTAGGATGGCTTCCACTGCCAAGGTCATTCGTGTGCACACTCTGGTGAAGGGAAAAGTGAGGGGCCATTTCTGCTCAGTGTCTAGGAGACTTCAGGCTTGCAGTACTCTAACCCCAACACTTAATGAGAATCCTCTCCAGCCACTCCCCGTTCTTCTCACTGATTCTGTGATGTGTATAGTACCTTCCTTGCCTTATTGGAGAATCTTGGTAAGGCTTAGGTGTTCTTCCAGAGCTGTACAGCTGGTGCCTCTCCTGCCCTGCTGACCACTCACCTCAGGATCTTCTGCCCTCTACCTGGTGACTGGCAGGGGAACCTGTGGCTGCCCCCAAATCTGAGTTGCCCACTTCTATATTTTTTTTAATTCTTGTAACAAACATGTTCTTCACTTCCTATGTTCCAGACACAGTGACAGGCTCTGTGAACGTGGGTTTCAACCATGTTGGTGCTGATTCTAGAGAATCAGCCTTCCTGACCAGGAGATTTGGATAAGGAGCTGCAGTTTTGTTGCCTCTGCAGAGGCTAGCAAGAGTGTGAAGGGCCACAGTGGGATGATCAGGCTGCTATGGCCACAAGATAAGGATGTGGAGGAGAGATAAAGCAACGAGTGAAGAGTTCCCATTTATTTTATTTTATTTTTTTTAAAGTTCTTTAAATCTTTTATTTACAGTTGTGATTTTATTCTTTTTTTTTTTGATTTTTATTACATATTTTCCTCAATTACATTTCCAATGCTATCCCAAAAGTCCCCCATAGCGCCCCCCACTTCCCTACCCACCCATTCCCATTCTTTTGGCCCTGGCATTCCCCTATATTGGCACTGACAGCACCCAGAACACTTCAGGCATGTGGTGCCTGCACGCGGCAGGGTCAGGGACACAGAGGTCTTGGGTTTCCTACTAAGGAAAACAACAGCTAGGGAGGAGAAGAGCAGAAGCAAACACATGCTTTGAAAGGTCACTGTAAAACTTCCCAGGAATCTGGGGGGGATGGGAGTGAGGGGCAAGCGTAGAGGGAGAAGAGACAACATTCATCTCAGTGGCTGCCTTAACGGACCACCACCACAAAGTGACTAAAAGCAACATCATTTATTCTTTGGCAGTTTTAGGTGAAGAGAGGCCAGTTTCAAGGTCAAGTTCTCAAGGAAAATCTGTCCCCAGAATTTCTCTGAGCTTCTGGACTTACCCTCAGCATTGCTCCAAAGTACCCCCTCCCCCACACCCCCCTCCACCTCCTATCCTCCCATACCCCCACCCCACCCCTCATCTTGCCTCTCTCTGCATTGCAACTTGCTCACACCTGCAAAGGCTGGCTTCCTAAATGAGGTCACACTCACATGGGCTGGGAGTTGGAGGAGTCCTTTCAGAAGACATAAGCAACTTAAAACAGACACAAGTTGGATCCGGTTGGCTGAGAAACAATGAGGATGTAGCCAATACCAGAGATGAGGAGCAAAGGAGTGGCCCAGGAGGCAGCCTGCCTGAGAGGGCTGCAGGGGAGAAGCTGGGCAGAGATGGGGCATAGCGAGAGGGCTCCATCTTTCAACCCTGAAGAAAATGAGTCGGCAGAAATATTTTCAATTCCCACCCACCCCCCCCCAAAGTTGTAACTCTGGTCTACAATGTGGAATGCCAATTTTTCCTGTGACAGTGAAATCATGCCAGTCTGGCCTCCAGCTCTCTCCAGTCTCATCACCCACACCCTTGCCTTTCCTGGCAGGGTGTACATACATGTAAACTAGGAAGCCATTCATTCCATTTGCCCACACATCCACAGTGAATACATCAGGATCTTTGTGTTTCTACAGGACAGGCCTGTCCATGGCTGAGTCTACCTGATGAAGAAAGCATGGTAGAGATGTGCAGTATTGGAGCAGGGGTGGTCCTGCCCATGGTATGTCTCTACCTATTAATTCCTTGTCCCTCATTCCCTTACATTTCATCCTGGGGACAGAGATGGAGAGCCTGCCTCTCTACTTCTATCGTGTGTTGACTATAATGTGCATGCAGTGATGGCACATCCCATGTAATGAGCATCTTCTATTCCACACCACAGAGTGAGCACAGAAGGCAAGGTCCATGGTCTACTCAGATCCAGGATCTTGCTGGACTTCATTTAGAGTACAGGTGCACAAGAAATACTTGTTGCTAAGGGGCAGTACACATCTATGATCTCGGTAATCAGGAGGCTAAGACAGGAGGAATGTGAGTTCGAAGCCCCTGGGCTACACAGTGAGAATCTAGCTCAGGAAAAAAAAATCCATTGAACAAAAGCATTCTAAATAGAATCACTAAGTCCGAACAGGATTGAACTGAACAGGCTCTGGAGCCAGCAGACCTGTGTGTGCATGAGGATGTGATACAAGCATCTATGTTAACGTCTGTAAGATTCAACTGAAATTCAGGATCACACTGTAGGACTGCTGTGATGTTTGCATGAAGTCATGTGCAGACAGGCTCTAGCACACTGTGGATTCTGAATAAGGCCAAATACCATAGTCATCCCCAAGAAGTCATAGTCCTTTCCAATAGGTCATCCTTTATAGTAACAGACTGAAGGAGGTGAGTCTCTATAGTCCTAGCCTTCCCATAATTGTCTTTCTCCATTATACCATGAAATCACAGCATAATGGAAAGTGTGAGCAGAGTTCACTTCAGCCTTAGGAGCTGAGTGTTGAGTGACCGCGAGACACTGCCGCATCATCAAAGGACACTTCCAGGAAGAACTTAGACCCAAAGATATTCCAAAAGAATATGTGCTATAAAGTTTGTAGGCTTGTTCCACAGGCATGATTTGATTGAACCCGGCTCCCAATGTGTATAAATCAGGACAACTGGATTGCCCTCCCTAAACCTTCTGTCTCATGTGGATTGCTGTAATTGCAAATAATCCCCATGGACAGATCAACCCAGTGGGTGAAGCCAGCACTGCCTACAGCCTACCTCGGTGGCTTTCCGTCATCACTGAGAAGGTGGTCGGGTGGAAAAGAGGCACTGGAGCACTGTGGTGACAAATCTGTTCTCTCACAGAGCCTCAACTTCCTTCTTCTGACACTAGAGGAGATCCCAAAGCCTAGGAAAGAATTCCGTGGACTGAAACTGTCCCCTCAGATTCTCCTTCCAGGAAACTCCCCTGGGCCCAGACAGAAGACCCTGCTCCAAGCTGGAACCAGCACCCAGGAGGCAGCCACTCAACATTCAGAGGACAAACACCTATATGGCCCAAGAGGGTATGAGAAAGAAGCATCCAGATTGTCCTAACCAACAGTTTTCAGTTTGGGGGAGGGGGCACCATCAAAAGAATTTGTAGGGCTCTGCAAATTAACATATGTTGTCCAGTCAAAGGTCCATATTTTAATTCACATAAACATTGTTCTCTGCCCAGGGAGATCATGCAGCCATGGTGCCATGGACTAGAGGCTGGAGGAGACAGCTTCTAATGTGGCTCAGGGACTGTGGTTGAGTGACTTTGGTTCCCCCTTTCCCATGTTGGAACCATCTGTCTTCCTTATAAAGAGTGGGCTGAAGAACTTGACATCTTGGGCTGGGCTCCTTCCAAAAAGCATTTGGTAACATTTGGCTTTCAAATTCCCAAGCTCTCCTTCATCTCCATTCTCATTTTTAAAGAAGTGTGGGAACTAGAATTTGGGGGAAAGCTCACTTCTGAGCGAATGCTCTGTGTCTTTCCCTAAACTTAAGATTGTACCACAAAAGCTCCCTGCAAACATAGTGGGAATACTTAACCTCAGGACCCTCCTTTGGGATGGGACCCAGGAACATCTGTAAATTTAACAAGCTCTGTAGGTGATTTTTTATGATTACACCATAATTAGCCTAAGCAGCCTGAAAATATAACCTCATAAAACAGCTGCTGAAAACCAAATGTGATTCTGCTCTTAGAAGGAGTATCTTCAAGCCAAGGTCGCTGTTGGGAGCTGAAGCCATGACTCCAAGTGCACATGATGATGACCACCAGCCTTCTCTAGTGGAGCCTGAGGGTGCTTTTAAACCTCAGTGGCTGAGATGGGTATTTGGGCTCTGGCATCTACAGGGACCTGGTGGCCTAAGGTCTTACACCAACACTCAATATAGAACATGTTGATCTGACTTCTTATCTACTCTACAGCCCAGGCAGTCCTTGTTTTGGTCTGTGGTGTTCACTTGGAAGTATTTTACAAGAGCTACAACCACTGCCATCCTATAGTGTCCACAAGCAGATGACCAACAGGTATCTAGAATCTGGTTATACTGTGATTGGGGGCTGGAGCAACATTGACTGCTTGCCATAGAAAAACTATTGCTCATGGCCACCCAGAAGCAGAATATCATGGAGGACGGTTCCCTGGAGTTCACAGGTGGACAGAAGGCAGATACTCCAGCTTTGTTGGCCTCCTTCAGTGGCCTCCAAGATCTAACAAAGGCCAATGTGCAGTCAGCCCTTGCTACAGATGTTAGATATAGCATGTCCCTGAGGGTTTCCAGTATGGGGGGATTTGATCTTCATTGTAACAATGTTAATTAATTAATAGTAGGAATTTTTAAGAAGCGGAAGCTACTGAAGAATGATTATGACACTGGGGGCATGGCTTTGGAGGGATTGGGTAATTGTTATGGACCCTAGTGAGTTTCCCAAGAGTGAGTTGTTAGACACCAGGGAGTCTGGGCCTGTCTGCTCTCTGGCTTCCTGTTCCACTGTCTCATCATCCCTCACCTGCCTCACTTAATGTCATCTGCACAGTTTCATCAGATGCTCCCAGCATGACCTCTCTCTCTCTCTCTCCCCTTCCACCTTCTTTCCTTCCCTCCTCCCTCCCTCTTTCTTTCCCTCCCTCCTTCCCTTCCCCCTTCCCCCTTTCTCTTCCTCCCTCCCTCCTTCCTCCTCTCTCACATTGGGGGGGGGGTGTCCAGCAGAGGCCAGCAGGTTCCCTGCTCTCTCCCTTTGAGGCAATGATGCAGAAGAAGGATGGTGCCCAAAAAATCTTAGTGATTGGTCCTCATGTCCCTGCCTTCCATAGTTTTAGTGTTACATAGAAAAGCATGCTTCTATGGTCAGGCTTCCCTTGGGTGCTAGGACCCAAACCTGGGTCTACATGGTTGTGCAACCACCTCTGTCATGCACTGAACCATCTCTCCAGCTGCCAGTGTCTTTTTTTCTTAATGAATTCCACCTCTCCAGCTATTTCATTACACTAGCAGAAAACAGTCTAATTCACTCATTATGTTTTCTGATGGCTGCGCTTGAGGCTGCAGTCCTGACAATTTGCTCTCACTGCACAGGAAACAGTAGGATGGAGCAGTCAGCCTCTTCAGTTCCCCACACTCCTCACCCCCATAAACTTCTCATCTACTGCATCCTCCACGGGGACACCGCCTGTATCTGACATCTTTCCTTTGCCTCATTAAGATAACTTCAGTTGCCCTCAACAAGAGACAAAGCAGATTTTTCCATTTAAAAACATAATAATTATGCTTGCCTGGTTAGTTATTGGTAGGAAAAATCTCCCTCTTAATTATTTCCCTTTAAACAATGATAATAGAATGTGATGTTAAAACCATCCTTGCAGCAGCCCTTAAGCCCATGGTTTTTGCTTATTTGTTGTTGCTTATTTGCTTTTTGCCTGATTTGATTTTTTTTATTATTTCCTTTTTGTGCCTGGGTGTTTTCTCTGCATGTTACCATGTGCTTGCCTGGAGCCTGCAGAGGCTTCAGAAGAAAGTGTAAGGTCCCCGGGAGCTGGGTTTATAGGTAACCGTGAACGCCATGTGGGTGCTGGGAATTGAACCCGAGTTTCTGGAAGAGCAACAAATTCTCTTAACCCCTGAGCCATGGAGTCAACCGCTAAGTCCGTGTGTTTGAAGCATTTCTATGAAATTCCTTCTAACGGAGCAATGCTTCCACTGCTCTCCCCGTCTCTCTCACCTGGGGATTTTTATATACACACGTTCTCCAACCTCCAATGGATTCCTGCTCCTTTCTGTTCCCCTGCACAACCTTTTCAATATTAATCCTCTAATTTTTAAACAGCTTTAGGTTAATAGAAAATCCTAAAGATAGAACCAAGCCAGATCAACCCCAGCATGAGAGGGTAGCTGGACATGAAGCTCCACCTCTAGTAGAGGGGCTCCTGGCAGTTGTTAGCTTCTGGGAAACGAAGGGTCATTTTTCTCTAAGAGTGCCCTAAGAAGGCTGCCATACTCCACACATCCAAGAAGACTTGGGAAGCATAAACTGGCTTTGGTGGGTGAAAGGACACAACACTGTGTGAGAAGGCAGATGGTAGATCTGGAATGAGCTGGAGGGGGGAAGGTGAAGAGGATCAAAACACATCATACAAACTTCTCAAAGAACTCAAACAAAACTAATTCCTAATTAAAAAGGACTTTAAGAGCATTTTAACTGTAAAGTGTACTGGTGAAGTGGGAAGGTACTGGTTAGATGGTAAAGAGGTACTTGGAGGTGTAGTGACTCTTGGGGCTTGGCAAGTCACAACTATACATCCTTTTTCCAGATCCCCTCCAACCATGGAGATTAGCTTTGGCCTGCCAGGAGGCATCCTCGGAAGGGTCTTTTCTCCTGTTTCTCCCACACACTGTGGATAAACACTGATAAAATGTGGCTCATTCCACCTAATTAAGGCAGATGCTTCTAACATACCTAGTGGCTGTGCTGTGCTTGCTGGCTTGGATGGCTCAGGCTGCTATGAAGTGACTCCTTTGTCCCCATTTTTTTTTCTCTGTATGATTTGGAGGTAGTCATTGCGCAATAGCCACACACAAGATCGACGGAGTCTTGATGTGTCTCCCTCAGAGGACAGGTGCTAATTTCATATGAGGACTATCTCTTGTCCATCAATTTCATTATGGATTCAACTGTGTGTTGATATCTGCTTGATCTTGAGGAAATTATTTTACCCTTTTGGATGTGATGTAAATCTACTTTGTTACTCTGGTTTTACACATTCGCCACCACAGAGAACGGGGTCTATCATTAGCTGTTAGGCCTGGACACAGCCACCACTGTAGAGGAGAGACTCCAGCCCTTGCTTTTGCGTATTCTGTCCAGCTCCAGAACCAATGCAATGAATGGCCTCTAAGGATCCCTGGTTCCTTTCATTGGAGAACATCACAAGATTCAGAAAAATCCCACTGGATCTGATCCAGAAGTCTCCCTTAAAACTAGCTTTCATGGTGCTAGAAGGTTCTATGTGAGCAGCTGCCAAGGGAATGGAACAACCAATACTTCTAGCAAGCCATGATGTTTATGAACCACAACAGTGAGCTGCATAGCAAGATATCCCTACAATTACAATAAGTGGTGGGTTTTTATCTTGGTGGTAATCAACAGTGGTCTAATTAGACATAAGGCCCACTTAGCGGGAGGGAACTCATATCTGGCACAGATACAAGTACTTTGGCTGGACCAGTCATGGGTATCAGAGGAGAACACACTACTGCCCCTTTCTAAGCCATCATTTCTAACTACATTCTAAACATGTACTCTTATAGACAGCAAAGTGGGTCTACCCCGTATCCCCCATCAAAGAAGCTTCATTTGCAGCAGGTGGAGCCATCACAGAAGGCCACAGCTGGCTAAGAGGCAGAGAGAGAAGAGCTGACCGTGGGGTGCACAGCTCCAGTCGATGAATCCACGATGCCACACCTGACTGCACCTAAGGCGTAGGGGACACTGTGGAAGAAAAGTGGCTCACTTGGTTGAAGACACAAATTTTCTCTGTCTTCTCAGAGCCAGCTTTTGATATTTATTTTTTCCAAATTGCCTCTCACTTTTCAAAATCGCACGTTTCCTTTGATTTTTATTTTTATCCATACATTAGGTATGGCTGCTCATGCCTTCTCCTAAGGTAGAAACTTAGGTCACAGGGTTTACATATTCAAATTTTTTTCAAATAAATCTACCTAGAACTATAAAATTTTCCTTTCAAAACTACTTTATCTACATGAAGATAACTTTTCGAAAAGCTGTCACTTAGCCTTTACACAACTTTTAAAAATATTTTAATTGGACTTGTAAGGAATATTTTTCAAATGTTTGAAACTTATTTCACCTGTGTTTTACCCACAGATACGCTTTGTAATTTTTAAATATTTGGAGACTTTTCAACTATTTTTTGGCATTGATTTCTAGTTTAACTATAGTATTAGAAAATAATTTTCAGCACACATGGTGGGACTCATGGCTCCAGCTGCATATGCAGCAGAGGATGGCCTAGTCAGACATAAATGGGGGAAGAAGTTCTTTGTCCTATAGAGGCTCTATGTCCCAGTGTGGGAAAAATGCCAGGGCCAGGAAGCAGGAGTGGGCGGGTTGGTGAGCAAGGGGGGTGGGAAGGGGAAGGGTGTTTTTCAGAGGGGAAACCAAGAAAGGGGATAACATTTGAAATGTAAATAAAGAAAATATCCAATTTAAAAAAAAAGAAAATATTTTTCATTTTTACACTTTTAAATTCTGGTCTGGAATATGGCTGTAAAGCTGTTGTCCTTTGCTGCTGTCTGCTTTGTCTAGAACCCATATTTAAGCCACTCTGGGCACCTCTTGCTTAATATTAGCATAGTGTGTCTCTTCTCACCCTTCATTTTTCGCTGATGAGAGGTATGATATTTACTGTTTCCTGTAAATAACTGCAGTTGATACTTTTATTTTTCTTCTGAGTATACTGAGACTCCAGCTGAAGGCCTAGAATACTCTAGGCAAACACTCTGTCTCTGGGCAGTGCCCTTAACTCTTGGTTTATTGTGACTGAGGTTGACCCTGAACACATTATTCTTCCACCTCCCTTTTGGAATTCTAAGGATACAGACATACACCACCATGCCTCTCCCTCCTCCTCCTCCTCCTCCTCCTCCTCCTACTTTCTTTTTTTCTCTTGTTCAAACATGTTGCTAGCCTTTAATTGGTGTGCTTAGACCACTCATGTTTAAAGTTGATCTGAACAGTTGTTAGAACATAAATCTCCTTTGTAACTTTTTCTTCATGGTTGTCCTTGCCTTTTGGCCTTCTCTGATTTCAATCACACATTTTACAAGATTCCATGTTAAATCTGTTCTCTATAAACCACCGATACATACTACTTCCATACCTGCATATTTATTTATCTTCAGGATAATGGCCTGTTCCCAGCTCCTGAATCTCTCCCCTTACCTGAAACCTGATGAAGGTTGGCCATGTGCTCAGCACTGTAAGGAGTATGATGCCATCAGAGCCTGCAGATTCTCCCAGTGGGTCTGGGAGCCAATCATAACCTTCTTACAGAAGAAACACTTGAAGTTTAAAATAGTTCAATTCCCTCCATGGCCACAGAACTAAGACAGCCCCTGACTGCCAGAACTCCAGCACCCAAGCTGGAAGGGAGACCCCACAGGGCTCATGCAGAGCTGACACTGTGTGCTCATCCAGAAAGATGAACATGACCCGTGCCTGCTGCACGCAGGTAGATCCATGGAGGAACTAGACACCAGAGTTTGCCAAAAGACCCACATATCCTGACCAGGAGTATGGCAACTGGAGGAGAGCTATTTAAAAGCTATTTTCTTTCTATTTTGCTTAATGCAAATTAACCAAGAAGTCTGTCCTCTTTCCTGTGCCTTTGTTGTTCACTGTGACCATTTGTTAGTTCTTACTTACTGGGTCGATTGTTACCAGGCACTGGTGGTTGTTGAGTTCTCAGGATACAGCACACTTAGGCTCACAGAGCTAGCATCTGACTCAGGACCACAAACAGTCTAGAAGAAACTGAAGCCACACCTACAAAATTTTATCCCTCTGGATCCCCTCATGCCTCAGGCCTGTAGTTGTGTCCACATCCCTTCCTATAATGGTTAAAAAGAGAACACCAAGCCAGTGTTTCTGAGTAAGACTTCTAAGCTTCTTAGAGCTAAGTCACCTGGACAAGGTCCCAAGGCCACAGCAACTAGTACCCAGATCCAAGTCATGACCCATGTTGGGGCCTCCTGGGTCCTATTGCATAGCTAATGAGATCCATACCCTGGAAAATCCCTTTTTAGAATCATCAGTTGGTTGGGTGCAGTTGGTTCGAACAGCAGCCAGGAGCAATTGATCAGACCACCCATGAGGCCGGACCTGCCAGGAAGATCCTTTGGAGGTCACACCTGCCACCTCTGACTAGCCTTACTTCACAGTGGTGGCTGAGAGACAGAAAGGGGTCAGTGCAGCTCCATGGGGCAGGGCCCCTGCTGGGGAGGGTGCATTGGTTGCAGGCCATGGACTTATGAAGGATACTTGTATAGTAGCAGCTGTAGGGTAGGCCTACCTGGTCAGATGCTTAGAATGACTGTCTCCAGTGGTTCTTCCTGAAGTCAGACAGGGTAAACACTAGTGGAGAGGGAAGACATTAAGAGGCAGCTTTGCAACACAGAAGTGAAAATAGGTCAGGAGACAGATCCAGATATAGACAGGAAGGCGCTAGGAAGTGAGTTAACTGAACTTCAGGGTTTAGCAAGTTGGGTGAGGAAGGGACTTAGTCTTTTGCTTAGATGAGTGGCTTGAATTAGTGCTTAAGATGAGTGGGTTCTTCACAGAGAAAGGAAAGATGCTGGAGAGGAAGGATGTGGAAGTCCAAGATGCTGATGGCAGAGTGGGCACTCTAAACACCCTGCACCAGAAGCCATAAGAGTAGGCTAGGGAGTTTCAGCCAGCTTCCAACCAGGGTCTTTGCAGGATATAGATTATACACAGCTCCTTCTCTGTCCATAGAGGAAATGGCATGTACAGGATCTCATCTCTCTTGAGAGCTGCTAAGGTCTAACAAGAGTAAGCTAAGTGTGTGTTCTCTTCTAGAAAGTGGAGGCCCTTGCTATGCTTTGGGATGGGCTCTCTGGCTTTAGAGGAAAGGGAGACTTTCAGGAAGAATCGCAGAGGCCAGGAATTCTTAGGCAATTGCTTAAAGATGTGAGAGACCGGGAAGTATCTACCATGGGTGTGGCAGTATCGTGAACAGCAAAGGAGCCAAGCAGCTCCCCCTGGAAGACAGCAGTGTCTAGACAAACATGATTGGCAGGAAGAGGAAAACCCCAGAGTCTTCTGTGTGGTGTCAGAAGGCAGGATGTCATGGTGCACAGTGAGCCTCAGTCACCCGCTTTGGATCACTAAAGCAAGTATATGGAGCAGAGGAGAGCCACATAGCTGGTGAGAAGGCAGACTCTGGGCAGAGCTACAAGGACTGGTTATGCCCTGTCTCTTGAGCAAGGTGAGAAGCTGCCTCCCTTAGCCATTGGGATCCTTCTGGACCTGCCAACAGTCTAAGAAGGCTAAGCAGCGACCTCAGTAGGAAGAAGCCAGTTCAGTTCTCTTGTCTCCTTGGGCTGATTCCCCATCAGTGAATTAGAGCCAGGTATGAAGCCCTTCCTCCAGGATTGCTTCAGAGGTGACAGAACAGACCCCTGGCGCCAAAGAGCAGAGGAACTTGGGTCCTTGCATAGAGACAGGTGGGCCTGTCTTAGTGGATGAGTCCCACAAAGATCTAGGGATCCCTGTTCAGGAGAAATGTGTTGTATCCTTCCAGAAAAACACTGGCCACAGGGTGCAGGCACTGTGCCCAGAGTCTGCCAGACATCCTGAACAGGATACTTAGAGGTCAGAGCTATGAGAAAATTATTCCTGGGTCTATAATGATGTCTGGCAAGGTTGAAGACTATGTTCTTTTCTCAAGACATATCCCTGTTGATGAGGAGACCCAGAGCAGAGAAGCAGTGGACAAAACCAGAGATATTTGAAATATTCAGGATACCACCCATACAAAGATCTATGTGAAGGATAGGGCATATATGAGACAAGGTACCCCACGTGGTTAAAGAGAAAACTAGCTGGCAAAGAGAATAAGACAGGGACAGAGCCCTGGCTGAGTCAGTTGAATAGAAGGCAGCCCCTAGGCCTGTAGAGCTCACACTGAAGTTATCATGCATATCACGGGTAAGCACTGGGAGGTGGGCTACCAAGTGAAGAAGTCCAGACACACTGGAGATCCAGCTTGGGGCCCTGAAACCATGCTGCCCTTTATGGAGAAGAGCATCATTTTATGAATCCCTAGGCATGCTGGGGTTTGCTCTGAAAGTCTAAGCCATTTATGAGAAAGCCTAGGTATACCCTAAGGCAAATCTGGCAAAATCCAGACCATAGCAGTTCAGGTCCTGCCTCAGGAATGTGTCTGACAGGTGGGGTAATGTGCCAAGTTAAGCTAACAGCAATATAGGAGATGGGTGGGGGGGCGGCAAAAATTCTACATATTACCAGAGACACACACACTCACAGAGAGAGAGAGAGAGAGAGAGAGAGGCTCCGAGAACATTTGCTTAAGCCTAAATCATATAAGTGGCTCTCCACTGCTCTGCTGTGACCCTTGGGGCTCCATGTGCCACTCCTAGACAGGCTCCTCCACTTATCCACAGGAATTTCATTCCAAAGATGCCCAGATATACAGACAGGATCTAAGCTAATAGGTACTAGGTTTTTCCTGATATAGACCTATGGGAAAACTTAACTTGCAAGTTACAAATAGAAAGAGATCAATAATAACCAAATAGGGTAATTATAATAATAATAACGACACTCTAAGAGCTATTAAAATCACATAAAGAATTGATTTATGGAATTTCTCTTTAATATTTCAAACTGCACTTTGTCACAGGTAACTTAAGCTACAAATACACTGCCCTACTCTTACCTGAACCCTGTACTATGACACATGCTCAATAAAAACCAGTCTGTGAGAAGCATTTCTCCTCATGCTGGCCAGGCAACCTGCTTCCTAACACTTGTGCACAAACCGTCAGCCTAGGGCTCCTTCCCGAGTCCCTTCCCTGGCCTGGGTTTTTGCAAAGACCACGGCCAAGTACAGAAGCTCATGGCTGTGGCACCAGGACCACAGCAAGGCACATAGGAAGTGTGTGTCTTGAGTCCTGTCAACATTTACAATGTGCTGTGTATACTTAACAAGACCCTCTCTTATTTCATACCCCATAAGGAGTCAGCCATGGCTGCAGACATTACAACCATCCTCTGCTCACAGGAAGATTGCTGACTCCAGAGATGGATTGGACTTGCCAGAGTTGCAAACCTAGAAGGTGGCAGCGTTGTACTTCAGGCAGAGAATAATGGTAGCCCGTGCCCTAGTGTGAGCCACGCCGAATAGAGAGGAAAGTGGACATCATGACATCTATCGCAGGGATAAGATGTCTCGGGGAAGTCTGTGGTTCCCAAACTGCCTTTCGGGGAACGGTCCCAACCACATCCCCAACTTCTGTCAGCTCCACAGACCACCAGGCTCCTAATGGCATACCTTGAAACTGAATCCCAAATGCAAGAAGGTCTATAGAGCCTTGGGCTAGACTTAGAACTTTCCAGAAGAGGCTTTCTCGGAGCCTGGCTGTCCACTCCCGCAAGGGGCAGCACCAGATAAATGCCCTGGTGGTCGGAGCCAGGTCATCAAGGCAGTGTAAAACCAGGGGAAGCAAATGATGCTATTTATA
This sequence comes from Mus caroli, assembly GCF_978045245.1. Lineage (NCBI taxonomy): Eukaryota > Metazoa > Chordata > Mammalia > Rodentia > Muridae > Mus > Mus caroli. The sequence goes on along the minus strand of NW_028227262.1, from coordinate 31,506,645 downwards.
GCTCCATCTCTAGGCCAGACCATTGCAAGATGCCCAATCAGCCCCCACTATTATCATGAATATTACTATGACCTGGACATCCCAAATCCACCACACAGTATTTATGGTGCACAAGAAAAGAACTCACTCTCCACCTCCCTACAATCTCAGGGCTGACCTGGAGGCACAGGTCTGATATTAGCTCAATGTCCCCTCTCCCCTGCTAAGCTGAGCTGCCCTAGCCTGATTCCTTCAGCCCTCCAGTAGATGTCAACTTTTCCATATTGGACTCAGCTTCCCTGTGGGGACACAGATGGGTCTCTGTCTTTTGTACTGTGACAACTTACAGAGCATCTGCCAGATCTCTCGGCCGGGGGAGGGGGGTCCCCCTTGTTCTTGGTTAAGGGAGATGAGCTATGGAAAGAGAAGTAAAACCAGATCCTGGGTTCACACTTGCTTCTCTTTCCATAGCTCATCTTGCCCTGCCCCAAGCCAGGAGAATGTCTTTCTGTGAGAGCTCTAAGTGAGCTATACTTGCCCAACTCATAGCAAACCACAGGACCATTCCAAGTTCCACTCTCGAGCGTCACTCTAAGTCCTCAGAACTTCTGTTCCTCATGAGGAGCCTGTGAGGTTGGGAGCAGTCTGGGAATGGCAACGGCCAAAGGCCGACTGCACTTTCACATAAGACATTTGAATGGGGCCAACGCAGCAAGGCTGCGTTTCCAGGACACAAATGAGCTGCATACGGGTGAAGACTGCCTTCACATCCTGCTTGACGGGGGGAGTGCCTGTCACCTAATGCCTGAGTGTCCACCCAGGGTCCCACACCTGGCAAGGGCTGGGCTATGGCTTACCATCACATACCCTAAAAAGTGAACTTACCCCTCATGAGTGACTTCCCTAAGAGACCCAGTAACCAGTTCCCTTCCATCCCATCAACAGCCCTTTTCTATGTTTCTGGGCCTATGGACACAGTGCAGATAGTTCCGTAGTGTCTCTTGAGTGCCATTTGCCAACTTATGAGAGAAGACTGTGGGTCTGAGGCCTGGAACTATTCTCTGCTGCATCCCTTCTACTCCTCTATCAAGTTACAGCATCAGGGTGAAGAAGAAATAGCAGACTCCTGCCTGAGGCTGTTGGACAGAAGCCATATTTGTCACTGGGCTTATGGCCAAAATAATAATCATTTGTTAAGACTGACCCTATAGAGAGGAGCAGCAAGGGCCACCAAGGCAGTGGGGATGGGGTGATGAGGAATTCTTCCATGGGTCCCATCCATCAGCACTAGGCCTGACAAATGGTCCACCCCTGAGTGGACGCACAGGGACGGCCCAAGTTGATGCTGCACCTTGTTTTCTTAATAAGCAATGAGGTGGCAGAAGTGGGACTCTGGTAAACATCAGGGTCAGCCGTCTTAGGGAGTTTTTAGTGTCAAAACGTGAAAGCTGTCTGGAGAACAGAACCAGCATCGAGACTCTTCCTTATAGCTCTCGAGGCTGGGCTGGGTGTAGCAGTGCCTTGGACGGCTTGCCAGAGAAGAGGGCTCCGGGGAAGGTGTTCCCAAAGCCAAGACTCTTCCTCTCTTTGATTTGTATCGTGCATGTTGCAGATCCCATGTCATGGCTATTATGGGATATGACAGGGGAAGCAAGTTTCTCAGAGCGGGAAGGTGGGTTGCAGAGATTCCCAGAAGGCAGAAACTGAAGGTGAACTTCAAAAAAAATCAGTGAGTTTTAAAAAAAATTCAAAAGCAATGAAATCCTAGGAGCTTGGAGCGAGCGTAGAGCATCAGGAAAGCACGGGTGGCTGTGGGGCTGGAGGAGAGACAAACGGACAGTTGGGGAACCTAGAGGGCAGCGTTTACCTGTCTGTGACATACCTCCATGTGTGCCCTGGGACTGGGTGGGAGCAGTCAGAGCCTGCACCAGTTGAGCATCTCAGCCTCCCTGGGATATATGAAGGGGGTACAGGAGGGGTGACTCCTTCATGGCCTCCAATTACTGTATATTAGAGCCAGGCTGTACTTCTGGTTACACTGCCCTTCTTCCTAGAAGGATGCTCCTCACACCCTCTGTTAGTCTGACACTGGCTTCACACTGGCTAAGTCCCCAGATACACACTCCCTTCGTCCTTTGCACCTTGGGCCGAGCTTCACCTTGAGCACCTGCATTTTGCAATGACCAGTTCTGTTTCAGCTCCTGACAGACCCTTGTGAGCGAGCGAGCGGGTGTGAGCTCCTGTGAATTTATGCATTAGGCACACACAGCAGGAGCCAGACGCTCTCCTCTATGCTCTCAGAATGGATGAATGAATGGGAAAGAAACATTAGTGGCTGGAACTGGCCTCGAAGTGCAACAGAAAAGAGCCTGGGCTTTGATTTATGGGTGGCTATCATGTGATGCCCCTGCTACAGTCTGTAAACTTGAGAAGAAAAACGAAAATGAAAACTTCCAGGCTCTGTTGTAAGCACTGTCCTTGGCTGCTTAACAGACACCTTGGATGTGCAAGCAGACTCCATGTCTCCCTGAAAATGCGGAGAACTCAGTGGGGGCGACACCACCGGATGTGTCCATTCATCTTTAGATCTGATTTACACACTATTGTGACACGGAGAAGTCCTCTGTTCACCACCACCCGCATCGGCCCGTCTGTGCTTTCTTTCTAGCACGAATCTGCAATCGACTTTCCTGAGGTTTCCGGACAGCTCCCACAATGCATTCGAGCCCACTCATTCTGAAGGAAAACTTTGCTTGCAGTGAACTTGAGGTTGACTGAGGCTTGAAAGGAGGGACAACAACTTGCCTTGAAAACAGGACATTTCAATGACTGAGACACGCTGTTGTTTCTCTGCATGAACGCTGTAATGTATTGGTCAGAGCTCACACATCTTCCCTGCCTTGGTGAAGGCCCTCCCCACCCCACCCCCAGCACACACAAATGCTTGCAGAATCTGAGGAGATGGGGAGGCACTGAAGCCCAGGACAATCTGCAAGCTGGATGAGTTTTAAGTCTCACACACTAGAGAAGCATCCAACAGCTAGCTGTCTCCCAACTCTAAACAGCTCTCGAGTGCTCTGTCCCCCACTTGTTAGTTATACGGCTGACATTAGTCACTGGCCCCTAATTTTCTCCATCACATTTTCTCTTCCTTTGAAAGGCCTATGGTCTGTGACCCATACAAATGCAGATATATCTGTGCATCTGATTCAGAAGCAATTGTAAGCAGGCAGAATTTCTCTCAGAAATTCTAAGTGCAGTTGGGGTGGGCAGAACATGCATTTGTGCCACTGCTCTGTTCTTGGATTTCTCAGGCAATAAGGTGATGGTACCAAGGGCAGCTGCCTCGGCTGGATGACTCCCACAGGAAGAGGGATATGTAAACAGGAGTGTCACCATCCTCATGACAATCCTTTTGCAGAAAAATCCCAGCCAGTGATCAGATTAATGTGCAGAGATGGAACTTGATGCTATCTAGGGCAACGATGGGTAGTCTCTCCCAAAGGAGAATGTCTGGAGCGATACTCAGAGAAATGAATGAAACAGAGGATGTGAGCCTGAGACTCAGAGCTTAACCCAGTGAGGAATGAAGTCAGTTCTGGAAAGGTGCTCTGAGCTGGACACCCTGAGGCAGGTTGAGCCCTGGCTTGCTTTGCACTTAGAACACTAAGTCTGGGGTGTCTGGTCCAATTCCATCTTAACCTGGTTATGACATGGCAGGATTCATGCATTTCCTGGGCACCCTGGATCAACCCGGATCATTCTGAAGTTGACTCCTTCCTCTCCAAACCCATCATCAGTAATGAAATAAAACATGTGAAGAGTCTAAAACCATAGCTTGACTATCAACAGCTGTGGTCCCACATGGTCATGGCTCGTCTAAATTCATCGACATAAAGTCTGTGCAGTGTTCATGTGCCTCCTGCTCGAGGGTCTTGTGCCCATATGAAATATGTGTCTACTGGAAGTCTGTGGTTGATAGAAGACATTCCCTCTCTACCTCTTACTGCTCTGGGCTTGTGTCTTTGTTTCTGACAGTGTTCCCTGGAGCTAAGGAAGAGACTTTGTGCATTCCTGATGTCTCAGATGTCCTGGCCAAGACAGCCCAGGACAACTGCTTCTGCCTGTGGCCTTGAACTCGGCATTTCTCTTCCTGTTTTCCGATTGTACAATTAGTTTCTTGTTCAGATTTCTATAGAAAAACAACAGTCATGTTTTGCTCAGTGTTTCCACCTGGACCCGGAACAGAGCATACAGAGGAATCTGGAGCCAGGTCAAAAGCCCTGGGCAAGCAGCCCTCTGACTCTGAGAAGCAAGAGTGATACTGCCTTTCATAAACGGAAGGAGGTGGCAGGCAGATGTTCATGGCTCCAAAGCCCCCTGCAGACCAAAATGCAACATCAAACACACAGCTTCAAAAGACTCCTGTCGCCTCCCAGTGTGTCTCCCCCAGCAAGCCTCCCCTAGCTGTGTGTAGAAGCACAAGCTGAGTACTAGGTTGTAGTTTGGGAAATCCGATCTCTGGATCCCTTCCTTCCAGCCCCACACATCATCTGGTTTTGCCATGTGGCTGTGTTCTGCACTCCCTTGAGCATCCCTTGGAGTCTGACTGATGACCTTTCCCTTAAAGATGGCCAGCATCAGTCTGCATCACACCAAGCCTGTCAGTAGCTCCTCTGAACACTGAGCCCTGCCACTCTAGGGCCGCTAACAGAGAGGACCAAGCAATAAGTGCGAACCTGGTTCGGCTATTTCCTTAGTAACAGTGGTGTGATTTTGGACAACTTGTCCTGTCTAGGGGATCATGGAAATGCGATCCCATAAATTTTGCACTATTAAATAAAACAGTTGTGAAGGGGCGGGGTGGTTTAAAACAATTGCATTTACTGCTCAGGCACACATAGTCTTCCCCAAATCCAGGAGGATCCCAGCACAGGAGAGTACCTTTTAGTGTGATCAATACTGCTCCAGTTTCCACAGCTCTTGTGTGAATTAGTAACAGTGACTGGCTGTAGTCCTGCAAAGTAAGATGACTTCTGTAAGCCCCTTGGCCCAGTGTCCACCATGTGATAAAACTCAGCAAATTATAGTCATTTTAAATTCCTGAGCTCCCCACCCATGGGTTCTACCAAATATAAGGAGGTGACACTTGAGTGCACTTTTGTTCATAAGGCACCCTTGGCATCCAGTAGGCAAGGACGACAAGATGGAGGAAATGTGTGTTTACTAAACGTGGATAGACATTTTTCTTCCCATAGTTCCATAATTAAACAGTATAGCAATTATGTGCATATCACTTATACCATATTAAGTATCAAAAATATTCTAGAGATGATTTATTGTATACGGAAGGAAGGCATAGTGTATATGTAAACACTATTCCATTCTATGCAAGAGATTTGAGCATTCACAGGCTTTGGTATCTGCAGAAACTCTGGGAACAAATTACCCTCGGCCACCAAAGCACGACAGTACAGGACTTGCACTCTGTCACAAAGGTGTCGTGGTGCACACAGTTGTGAGGGACAATTGTCTTAAGCCTCAAAGACAGTTTCTAGCAACTAAGGAAAAAGGAGATTGGTCACAGTAAAAGGAACTACCACGGGTTAGGTTCCTCCTGGATTTCTGGGAAGACTATGTGTGCCGGAGCAGTGAATGCAATTGTTTTAAACCACCCCACCCCTTTATAACTATTTTATCCAATAGTGCAAAATGTATGGGATCCTGTATCTTGCAGGAAATTTTCAGAAGACCCTGCCATCAAGATCAAGATACTTCCTTCAAAGCTGTATGAAGACGTTTCCTAAGGAGTAACTGCTACTTAACACAAGCAGCAAACATTACATTAAATAAAGGCCTCCAATCAACTTCAGCCTGTGAAAGGCACTCAAGGTCCCTGAAGTCATGGGCACCTTTCCTAATCAGGTTTCGTAAATTTGAGTGAACAGGAGCTTTGTGTAATAGACAACCCCCACCCTACTCCTTGTCCAGGAAATTCAGACCTAAGAAAAATTTCCCCCTCAGCTCTTGGAGAGGGTCTTTAGACAGGTGGGCTATTGACGTGTTTGACCTTCTGATAGCCTCCAGCCAAACCCAGGCTCGCCTTTGCACCTGAGTGAGGGCGGCTGAGGAGTGGTAGAGAAGAGATGATTCCCTGGCTTGATCTTGATACAGCTGCCCATGCCCGGAGCCCCAGAACAAGTCCACTCAGATGGGCTTTTTCCAGCCATGGAAAAAAATAGCCTTCTCCACTCTAATGGAAAATTCCTACCACAGTATCCCAACACTACGCAGCTGGGACTTAACTGGAGATATAAATAGATGACCCTTCCCATCTCCTCACAAGCCTCTGGCTTCAGTGAGACTAGCAGAGAACATAGGTCCACAGGGGCCCTGGAACGGAGTTGTATAGGGTTGCATGCATGCTCAGGCAAGCCAGACGTCCATATCACAACCAAGGCTCAGTCTGGAAAGAGAGCTGTGCAATATTCAAAGACATGAATGCCTCCCATTGAGAAAAGTGGGTGATCTAACAAAGGAACAACAGGCAGTCTAGCTCATTTGCCATGGGCCAAGTTTCCCATGAGTCAAGGCCTTGGATCTTCATGTGGTCTAAACAATACCTCGGAGTCTCACCCTGCTACTTGTGTCCCCAAGGGGTCTGATACCCCCATCATCACTGCATGGCTTAGAGGGAGCCACTATGAAAGCAAATGTAGGGCCCTGAGAGACTTGCCAGCCAGCTGGGAGTCTCACTCAGCCAGCCTCTAGCGTCTCCAAGCTTTGTGGAGTGAGAACATGGGTGTACAGCTCTGCGCTCTCATACTTCTCTCCTAGGAGAGGGAAGTGTCTTAGTTATGGCTTCTATTGGTGTGACCAAATACCATGAGCAAAAAGCAAGTTGGAGAAGAAAGCTTATACTTCCCACCTTGCTGCTCATCATGGAAGGCGGTCAGAGCAGGAACTCAGACAGGGCAGGAACCTGGAGACAGGCGCTGAGGCAGAGAGCATGGAGGACTGCTGCCTACTGGCTTGCTTCCCCTGGCTTGCTGCGTCTGCTGTCTTATGAAACCCAGACCACCAGCCCAGGAATGGCACCACCCACAATGGGCTGGGCCCTCCCCCACTGATTATTAATTGAGAAAAGGCCTTACAGCTGGATCTCATGGAGGCGTGTCCTCAACTGAAATTCCTTCCTTTCTGATGACTCTAGCTTGTGTCAAGTTGACACAAAACCAGTGGTATAGGGAGACAGAAGGAGGGAGGCTTTTTGTGGCTTTCCTACCAGTGGAAGAAGAAAGGATTTGTACTGGACAGCACATGGCTCTCAGGACACTATGGGGAGAGCTGATAATTGCATCTAAAGTAGAAAAAAAGAAAAAAGAAAAAGGCCAAAGACAAAGGAGACTCACTACTGTGATGGCCCTGGTTGGACACGACTATAGGGATCTGCTCCTCACAGGCATATAATATCAGCAATGTCTATGGAAGCACACTGTAGTCTGATTCAGGGCTAGGCTGTAACTCAGGGAGGATGGCACTCAATACCATTTCCAGCACCACAAACCAGCAACAGCAGCAGGTAGTGGAAAGCATGGCCCGTGATAGACACAAGCCACAAGGGATTCACCACGTCCCTGTGGCACATGCCTAAGGCAGCTGAGATTCAGACCCCCATGTGACTTTTCTTGTCCCTGACATGCCAAGCATCCCAGATGCAGGTCACTGAAACTGTATGTACACCATGTAGAGGAGAAACTGACAGCCAGGTGACCGCCATGCTGTGCACACATGTATGTATTATCGTACAGCCTCTGTCCTCTCTCTCTTGTCCTCCCTCCCTCCCTCCTTCCCCCTCTTTCTTTCTCTCTCTTCCTGTTCTCTTCAAACATGGACCCTCCTTTAGGATGAGGCAAGATCTACCAAACCTAGCCCTGAGTCAGCACTTCCAGGGAGGGAGAACCTGATGCAACAAATCAAAATAGAAGGTGACAGATGGCATTCCTCTGTGCTGAGCATGGGGCCACGACAAAGCCATTAAGTTTGAGGCCTAGGAAGGGCTTTGTGCACCAATTTGTTCATCATGTGTCACCAACTTTAAGAGTTGTCCTCTTCAAATGTAAGGAAGAACAAGTTAGGCACAGAGTTCTAATCCCTCCACTTGCTCCCTTTAATCTTAATATTGCACCTACAGTCCCTGTGGTACGGAGGAATAGGCTCCTTCCCCGAATTCATTTCTGCTGATTTTCCCTCTCCCTACCTGTGCAGCCCCATGGGCCTTTGAGTGGCCAAGACCACCAGTTTTGAAAAACTTCTCTGATAGTCTCTGTTTCCTGGCTTGTGGTATAGGCTCAGTTTAGTCTCCCTCGCATCATGTGTGCAGCTCTGTCTGATTTCAATGTATCACCTTCTCTTCTGATCCTCAAAAAAATCACTGTGCCTTTGTGGAACTCTTTTCTGGGAAGGTTGTCACTAAGAGGTCAACTCATTACAATGGTAACTTCAAATGACCAAGAATCTGGCTAGAATCAGTCAACAGCTTTTGCCGTTGCAGATGGCGCAGTTGAGCCTCAGTGGTATCAATGGTAAAATGCTCTTCACCTACTACATTTCTCCTTCAGGTCTCAATAGCCCACCCCTAATATAAGGAATTGTATAAGAGGAATTGTGGCCAACCTAAGATGAACTGTCCTAATCTCTAGAACCTCAGCAAATCACCTTATTTGGAAACAGCATTGTGCAAAGGAAATTGTTTAACATGAGCTGATGCTGGACTAGAGCAGGTCCTTACAAAAAGGAGAATTTTGAACATGGGAGTATTTGCACAGAGGCTAAAGGCAATGCCTGAGAAGATATATCTGGAGATGGGTCTGGAACACTTCTTCCTTGTGCCCTTGGAAAGAATTGGCCCTGCCCGTGCCTCAGTTTCCACTCCTGGCCTCCAGAATTACAGGGCTGTAGATTCTGGTGTCAAAAGCAAACAAGCTGTGCTTGACTCTCAGTGCAGACTGGACAAACTCATTCAGTGGAAGGGTCATCTCCATGGTGCTTGGATTCTACCCTCCCCAGGTCCTGGAGGGAGGAGATGGGGCTGACTTGTCCTTCAGCAACAGGCACATTCACTTCCTCCAGGCAAGAGTAAAGTCCTTATCTAGTCACATCCCAAGAACCATAATCTCCCTTAAATAAAACTGTTCTACCATATGGCCTGATTTAAAACGAGAAGTTTTTAATTCCACTCTGGAGCCATTATTCCTAGCCCTGGTCCAGTGAGCTACAAGCCCTGGATGTACACAACACTGGCATACTGACCATGGCTGACCCTAGCAACCCCAACACCTAGGATTTGGTTTCTGCTGAGGTTCCATTCCAACCATGACAGCCCCACCCCCAGCTGGCTCCTCTCATGTCGGAGGATATAAGCCCGGGCTGAAGCACAGCTTAGTCCCTGTTCCTATTTTCCAAAGCTCTTTCCAGCATGAGAAATGGGAATGTTGCCATGCTCAGGAGACTGGCTGAGCAACTTGAGGTTTCTTGGCAAGCTCAGCTCCATGCAGATGTGCCTCTCCAAACAAGAGCAGGCCCTGTGAACTAGTTTACATAGGTCATCTTTCCAGGAAGGAGGGCCAGTAGCTCGGGATCACATATCTGGCTGAGAGTGCATCTCTTTCTGTGTGTTCAAGACTGAGGAACTGGCTTCCTTTGTCAGCTCAGGAAGCAAAGCTATCTCTGCCCTTGCATGGGGTTGGAGTAGGTAAAGGGGAACACACAAACAAAGATAAATTTCACATGAATACGTTTGTTTTAACTCACCCGAGAAATGTGGTCATAGGTCAACCAAATAACCCAAAATCTGGTTAATAACAAGTTCTCACAGGGAGAACCTATTACTTAAATGGGGGTTAAATATCACTTACCTGGGCAAATATCTCCAAATGACAGAGAAGCTAATGATTCAGTTAAACCATTTTAATAAGTAGATAAACACCACAGGTGAGTTAGTACCTAGTAAATGTTAATTTTAATAAATTGATGAATACTATGAATAAGCTGGTGTGAGAATCAAGCTCCTCAGACAATGGAGATGGAGGGCCCTTTTTCAGGACTTCCCTGTGTGAGCCACTGTTGTGTGACTTTTTACAAAATATAAATAAATGTATGTTCACTCTAGATAGGACATCAATGAGAGAATAAAGAAATGTTTCTACCCAAATCTCTATCTTAGTGAATCAATGACTTGCTCAAAAGTAGCTGCACCACAACTCACAGAAACTGGATCCCAGTAGCTCCTTTCCCATCTTGCTGGCAACTTCGACAACCATTCTCTGCTCAGTAGTTGTGTGCTGATTTAAGACCTTGGAGAGAACCCCTATGAGTCCTGTAAGTTTCAGGAGCTTCCTGCACCTTGTAACCTCTAATTATTATCTAAGTCTTAAGACCCTCCTTCTAGTAGGAGAGAGCTACACAATATCCCATCCCTTCCTCTGGCTATTTTTCCTGTCTATTCTACAATATCCCCTGACTCTCAGGGGGAGTAATATAGGTGTCTGATTATCTTCTTCCACTTATAGCTGAGCACTGGGCTACTATGTCATAAGAAGTCACATATTCCCAGGTGTTTGACCAGTTATTAATCTCTATAATGCATTGCCTCTTACAAATAATTTTTCCTTCATTACTGATAGAAGAAGACAGAAGCAGTAATCTATGATCATAAATACAAGAGCTGAGAATTTAACATATCATACCCATTTAACAAACAATAGCAGCGGTATCCCCACGGGTGTTTATGAGTGCCTTTGACTTAGTGACTTGCAGTGTTAAACATGAGTTCCCTTGGTTAGATTAGGCCTTAAATACAACCAGAAGACAGTTGGTTGCACCCATAAGAGTTATGTCACCATTTCGCATGTGGGTATATCTTGCCTGATATATTGATACTAGAATACACAGGCTTTATAGATGAGCAGAACTTTTGATGAGAATTCTCCCTCAAGAGTCTAAATGGCATCTTCTAGCACCATGAAAGCCAGCCGAGAAGGAAGGATCTTCCAGCCCAGTCCCACCTTGATTTTTTTCATATCTTGACACCAAAACCATACAGTTTTCAGCCAGAGGGTTTTGCTGTCTAATTCTGGCACATAACCAACAGCTGTGACAGTGGCCTACGGTTTGAGAGGCCTCTAGGACTTCTCTGGCCATTAACTCATAAGGCAATAGCCCACCTCTACTACTGGGCTTTTCACACCAAACTCTCGTGTCTTGTGGGTGTGCCCTTTTGTGCAGAATGACTCCATCTAAATTTCTTAACTACTCTTTTACTGCTCCTTCAACTCTTCGTGCAAATCTGTGAGACTCAAGAGTTAGCACCCTCTAGAAAGACACACTTTACAGAGGGTCAGCATGATCACTGTTTGTTCTAAGCAAATGTCAGTTGGTCTTGGAAAACTGAAGAGATACCAATGACAGAGATGTTGGCAAGGTCCAAGACAGCACGAAAGGATCTCATGACTTGTGTTGATTAGGAACAGTGCTGTTGATGGGAGATGCTACTCCATCTACATCTCCACATTCCACAGTCATTTTCCAAAGGCTACCCAGTTTCCTCATCGTGGGGAACTGGTGATGGTGTGGAACCATTAAACACCTCCTCACCTCTGATGATCTCTATAGGACCTGTTTGCATTGCTGGACCTGGCTCAGGCCCAAGAGGGATCAGAGTTATGCTCTAACTTGCCATGGCTGTTGCTAGTCCCCCTGTTCTGAAGCCTCTGAATCAGCACCATGATCCTTGGCTTTCTTTCGGCTGTACCTGGCTGCTAAAAATTCCCTGAGCAGGGCAAATGATCTCCATTCCAGTAGAGTTAATGGAAGGAGAGAAGCAGCGCTGGGGAAGAATACACCAACTCCAGTCAAGCTTGACTTGGTTTTTAATCTGCAGTTTTATTATTTATCTTCTGTGAACTGTGGTTGTTTCAGCCTTTAGATCCTTCCAAAAGCTAACTTGGACAGCATTTGCTCAGTTAATTTCGTTCCCAGAAACTCTAGCTCAACACAAGTCTTGCCACATTTGCCTTCAAGTGGTCTGGAAAGGACCCGTTGTCTGTTTTGCCTTTCTCTCACCCCCTCTTGATTTGCCTTGTTATTTATATTTGCCAGAGCTTCACGTACCTCATTAGGATGACAGACCACCATGGGACCTGGCCACACCATTAAAGCCCAATATCAATTCTTAGGTCCTTGATGAATTAACCACTTTAGTAACTCTCCCATGAACATAATTTGATTAGTTAACTATATCTGGACCAGTGAACTGAGTGTCAAACATTGCCCCTTTCATACTCAAGTCTCTCAGTAATACCTGCCCTATCTCTGTTGTCATCCAGTTCTTAACACTCATGGAGATCTAAGGCAGTGGACCCAGTTGTTCCCAGTGGCACCCATGAGCCAGTTCATCAGAGTGACTTTCTTTATACTGAGGAGTGGAAGGAAGTTGCACACTCAGTTTCTCTGCTTCTGTGTCACTCAGACTGAAACCATGTGTCGCCATATTTCACAGTCTCTTGAGCAAGCCTTTATAAGGCTCTTACATTCCTTGTTTAAAGATCTTTTCCAATTCAGGCAGCTCATAAGCAGAACATTCCTTAAATTAGCATAGCGTGGTGGTTTAAGTGAGAACGGCCTCCATAGACTCATATATTTTAATGCTTGGTCCCTTGTTGGTAGAATTGTTTGGAAAGGACTGCAAGGTATGGTTTTGTTGGAGAACGTGTGGCTGGGGGTGGGCTTTGAGATTTTAGAAGTCCAAATCTAACTTCTCTCTCTCTCTCTCTCTCTCTCTCTCTCTCAGTAAATAACAGTCTCATTTTCTGCTCCAGTGTCATGACTGCCTGCCTGCTGCACCATGCTTCCTGCCACAATGATCATGGACTCTTAACACTTGGAGATTGTGAGTCACCAAATTAAATGCTTTCTTTTATAAGTTTCCTTGGCCACGGTGTCTGCACAAAGACACCAAAGTGTAGCTAAGACACGTAGTTTCCTTTCCTCAGCCATTACTGGGATCCCATCTCTGTGCTGAACCATGGCTTCCCTCTCTCCTGAATTACAGATAGAGCTGAGGGTTATCTCCTGAACTCCAGTCTCACCCTTCTCTTCTTTATTGTCTGATTCTTCCCAGTGGCCCCAAGTTAGCAGAGACAGAATCTGTACTGCCTTTCTCATGCATCTTGTCAGATATAAGAAACAACACTCCATCTCCTCCATCTCACCCTCTCTCCCAGTCTCCCTGCCAAATGGAGGCGTATGTGAAGCCTCACATCTACTCCCAAAGGCACAATCCTCAGTTCTACTCAGCGAAAGCATGTTGTACTGATTTTTTCATTTCAATTTCTCTTGCATTTGTTAAGAATTACTGACCTAGAATATGGTTTTGAGAATAGACCTGCTGAGAAGAATGTGTATCCTATATCCATTGGACAGAATAATTTTGTACATAGCTGTTACAACCATTGATCTGTGATACACTTTAACTCTGAATTTTGTTACTTTAAGGTTCTACGGTCTATCTAAAGATTAGAGTGGAATATTGAATTCGCCTACTGTTAACGCATCAGGACCTAGCTGATATTTTAAGTCAATTGGTTTTTTTGTTATTTGTAAAATTAGGAATGCTGACATCAATGCATATAATATACAATTATGCAATTTTTGTAGAATTATAATTATATAATCTTATATAGTTATATATCTTATACAATTGAAACATCTTAGTGATGTGTTCTTGTTACTAATACACAGTGGCCTTTTTCACATCTTCAGACTTTGCTTTGAGATCTACTTTGTCAGATATGAGAATAACTACCAGCTACCTTTTTGCTTCCATTCTTTATGATAGATTGTTTTCTTTCTTTGTCACTCTGTGTCACCACTGTCACTCCGTGGGTGCCTTTCAAAGCCATTTGTGTTCTTTGAAACAACAGACAGTTGTTGCTTGGGTTTCGTGTTGTGATTGTTTTTGTTTTAATAGTCACCTAGTGTTGCAGTAATTACTGTTATGGGGGGTCATTACACCCCCTTTGGTCTTTAAATATCTATTAGGGCTTTCTACCCCACTTCAGACTATATTGTTCCCAGATTAAAAAAAAAACCTGAAACCTCTAAATTTATGATAAGCTTAAAAGCATCAGACAGAGCTGGGCAGCTGTCAACTCTCTATGCTATTTTATCTACTTCCCTTTGGTGATCCCTGAGATAATGTTTAGCCTGGGCTGCTCCTACTCCATCAGGACAGCCCTCATGACCACATGCTCACCATGAACCTACCCCATGGAGACTTCCTTCTCTCTCCACCCTCTTCCTTCTATTCATCCCTGCCTCAGACCCCCAAGCCCAGGAACCTTTGCTCTGCCTCCTCTTTCTGCCCAGCCCAACCTGTTGGCATCTTTATTAGCCAATCAGGGCAAGGTCTGCAAAAGAAAAGCTGGTGTACACGAGAATTTGTTTGTATTGAAGCAATCTGGCCTTGGGATGCAGTATTTAGCATTTGGATACAAGTACTAGACCAATCCTAACAACCTAGTCTGTATTTCTTTATGTATGAGTTAAAGACATTTACAATTACATTTATTATTGAGAGGTTTTTACTATTTGCCATGATTTTGTTGGTTATTTTCCTGTTTGGTAAGATAGTTGTTTGTTCTTTCATTTCGTCTTTATTACTATTAGAGATGTGTTGGCTTGCTGAATTAGACATGATGAATTCTTTCCTAACTCTCTTGTTAGCCTATTTCTGTCAACATGTATCCTTTCTTGTGATTAAGGCTGTCTTTGGTTCTTTAATTGTTTTGCAGTGCTGGCTTGATGACTATAAGCTACGTTACTTTGTTCCTGTCTCATTTCTCTGTCGTTTTTGAAAGGTAAATTTACCAGACACAGAAATCTTGGCTGTCAGAAATTTGCTTTCAAGGCTTGAAATGCACTGTACCATGCTTTTCTGACTCTTAGGAGTTCTGGCGCTAGATCTGAATTGACCATGCATTTGCCTTTGTAGGAGAGTTGGTGTTTTTTTTCCCTATGGATTGTAGCATTGCTTCTTTTCTTTGTATGTTTGGCAGCTTAACTTTAAGACCTACAGAAAGCTTCTTCTCTGGTCGTGAATGTTTGGGGGATTGAAGCTTCATGTGTTTGAGTTTTCAATTATCCTTTTAAAATTTCCCACTCTACTTTCATTGAGTTGATTCTCTAAACCTTTAGTTTTCCATCTCAGCGCCATCTTCTATTCTGAGGATTCTTAGGCTTGCTGGTTATTGGATGCTTTGTCTCCTTTATCGGTAGTTGAAGGCATCTCATTGATCTTCTCCACTTCCATAACATTCTTTCTTCCATTTGGTCAAGTGCGTTGCCGATGATCCTTGCCTCTGCACTTTGTATTTAATCCATTGTTTCTAGTTTCAACATTTCTCTGGGTTTTCAAAATTCAAAACCTCAGTTTTCTTGCTGAATGTTTCCATGTCTCTGACCTTCACCCCAGATCATGTATTAGTGGTCTTCTGGCCCGTGTGCTTACCCTTCCTGCCTTTGACCTTTCTCTGCAGCTCCTGGATTGAATCCACCCGACTTTACATATCCTATCTGAGGTCACTGAAGACAGCTTTGAAACCGTTATGAATCTCAGGCTTGAGTTTGATATTGGAGGCACTGTGGTATTTGGAGGGGTGTTTGTCTTGTTTTTTGCTTTTTGTTTTTGTTTCTGTTTTCTTGTGAATCTTGACCAGAATTTATACATTTATTAACTTGTTAAATCTTTTCAGGTTTTATTTTGGGATCTTATTAATTTACTCCTTTGGGCCCAATTCTCAGTAACAAGCAGAAGAATGAAGTTAAACATTTGTGATAGCAACATCAAACTAAGATAGAGAGACACAATGGAAACCCATGCAGTCCCTCCAATACATCACTAATGAGCACAAAACCAAAGAGGCGGATCTAATGCAGAGTGTCCTATGATGTTAATGTTTTCGATTGAAAAATGAAATGTGAAAAGAGTAAATAAATGAAATTTAGAAAGAAATTGAAATGAAATAGAAGACAATATATAAATATGAAGAAGAGAAACGGAGAAGAATTTTACAGGTGGAAATATAGCAAGATATTGTGACAAAATTTTTAAGGAAAAAAAAGCAAGCAAGCAATAAAAACAAAGATTTCCTACTAATGAGGAAGCTCAGAGCAAAACGAGATTATGTATTAATAAATAAGAGAGAACAAAACTTAAAACATAAGGGTTTTTTTTAAAGTAAAATCGGAATTCTACCAAAATTATAGTAGAGAAAAAAGAAAGGAGAAATAAAAGATGCAAAAAAGAAAAGTCAGAGATTGGCCAATAATGGAAAGCATATATAAACACAATTAGATGGCTGTGTAATGGGAGTCGAAGTTTTAGAAATTAAGTAATAAAGCAAAATTGATAAATATGTAGAAAAGGGGAAATGACAAAGAGGGGTAAGAGGGCATACTGCTTTCATCTGCTTGAAAATTAGAGTCTAAGTTTGTAAAGTAGAGGAGGGGTCAGTAGAATTTTGTGGACTCCTTCCTGTGTTCTGTGACTAGAGCTGTGAGCCAGATTAAACCCTCCCTCCCTCCCATTGTGCTTGCCAGGTTTTTATCTCAGCATTGTGTAAAGTTACTACTCTGGGGCCACAGTGTATACATGAGGTGTTGACAACAGAGATATGTCCTGTGCTGCTCTGTAACCACCTGCGCCGTGCAGGTAACCATGATGGTGTCCACCATTGCTGTTGGAGCTACACCACAGAGGCTTTCACTTCCAGGTCCAGCCACTCAGCTGCTTCGGAGAGTCTCCACAAACAAGAACTGCCACCTGTGACAGGCACTGGGCAAGTTGCTAGATCTCTGACTATGAAAAAGAACAGGTATTTCCCTTTATCTGAGAGAAATATATGCCAAGACTTTCTGTATATACCGCGTTTCTCCTATATACTCATATCTACTGTGAAGTTTAATTTATAAATTGGGAACAGTAAGAGATTAATATAATAACCAGTAAGAATATTGAAAAATTATAGCAAGACATTTTAATACAAATGTAAATGTACTCTCTCCTTTATACTTGATCTTGGTTTTCTTCTCCTTCTCCTCTTCCTCCTCCCTCTCCTCTTCCTCCTCCTCTTCTTCCTCCTCCTTCTTTGGACTTGGGATGCCTCCATGATATGCAATGATGTTAGGGGCATAGTTATTCTGGAACAAATTTAGACTACATGAAAATAAGTACTGTGGTTTTAAAATCAATATGACAAGGAGGATGCTGAGTGCTAAGCAGCTAAATCACATGCATAGCATGGAAAACAGACAGGTAGATGTTTCACTTCCCCAGTAAGACAGTGCTAGCCTGCATGAGACTCCCTTCTGCTCCTGACTTTCAGAATCTTCTGCTTTGTATCTCTGGACTGCAGTTAACTACAAGTACCTGAAAGCCAAACCACAGAAGAGCAGGGAGTCTATGTACTCCTGTTTCAAAGAGCTACTTCCTGAATCAGACAGACAGACTGGAGGTAAGGGAAGAAGGTATTTTAAGTAATTATTAACAAGCTCCTACCCAGTAAATTCTCATATGTACCAAGGTTCTCACCGCAAATAGAAATAATAACTTTCTACGTGGAAGTAGGAACATCCTAGATTGTCTGTAAAAACTAACCATTAGCTGTAGACTGCAGCTGAGACTGTTGGGTTCGAAAAACCAAAACTCCCCAAGCAGTCACAAGAGTCCAGCAAAGCAAGATCTTTATTTGAACTGGGCAGCAAAATTTGATCAGTCAGAGACAACAGCATAGACACGGGAGCCTACTGTGTCTTTCTACGTTTGTCTAAGTAAGTATTTAAGCAGACAACAAAATGTTACTGTACACAGGCTGCTAGTGACTGATCAGAGCTGCAGAACAGACTCGGGAGCTCAACTGCAACCACAAAGAGAAATTGTACAGCACTTTTAAGGGATGGAACCCCGAAGCGAGAGGGAGCAGGGTGGGCTGCAGCATCGTCCAATCATATGTTGACACAAGGAAGTAAATGTTGGTGACTAGGCTTTATCCAGGTCACCTGGTTTCAGGGTCCTTGATTTAGCTTTTGCAGTCAGGTCCCCTATTGGACTTCTGGCCTGGAATTCAGAATGATAAGGGAACAAAGGAGTGGGCAAGCTGCATGCTGTTAATTTAAGTCATGGCAGGCAGTACGTATACAGCATGTGTGCGTTATTTTAGCAACAACATTCTTTCTTTACTGGTTTATTCATTCTTCATTCTTTACTGGTTAACAGACAAGCATGAAACTCCTGAAGAAGCAGGCTAGGAGTTAGTTCCTGAACCTGGGATCACTCCATTTTGGCCCTGCCAGCAAGATGGAGGTTGTTCCTGAGATGGCTGGACTCAGGAAACTGTCTCCTAACATTTGCACACTGGAAATCAGAGTTGAAAAGAAGTCCGCCAGTACAATATTGTTGGCTGAAGGAGGGCGCTCAGTGTGTTCCAGTGAAGCCTATTCAGTTGGGTGGACAGCAAATCCCATCAGCTCTTCCACCCCAGCCCTGGTCAGCGTGAGCTGAAGGACAAAAGCAACGCCTCTCACCACGGAGCATCATGTCCCCCTGGTCCAGATTCCCATGTGAGAAGCTGGTGCACGGCCATAGCGAGAGGTCACAGGAAACTACTGAGGGAAAACAAAACAAACAGAATACTGAAGCCAAAAGTTCTTGACCCAAGAGCAGTTCTCCAACTGAAGTCTCAATAACATCCCAGATGTTACAGCTCTGTAATATGTCTAATTTCACATTTTGAAGTTGTTCATTAATGTAAAAGTCCAACAATACTGAAATCTCAAAACTCAGGCGGCAGAGGCAGAAGAATCTCATAGAACCTAACTTGGGTACAATGTGAGACCTTGCCTAACAGCTCTGGGCAGAGAAGGAGAGGGAGAAGGAGATAGGAGAGAGAGAGAGAGAGAGAGAGAGAGAGAGAGAGAGAGAGAGAGAGAGAGAGAATAGCTGGATAATAGAGCATTTGTCTAGCATGTGCAAGGCACTGAGTTCAGCTCCAACATTGAAAAAAATACATCATACACACACACACACACACACACACACACACACACACACACACACATACACACACCTTCCAGCCTTCTAGATTTCTGATGATGGCTTTGGGGTTTTGCTGTGAAAAAGCACAGACAATATGTCAAAAGATAGAAAATGGTTAAAAGACTGAGCAAGCCCCACATAAAACCCCCGGAAGCTGGGCCTCTAACACATTCTTCACACAATAGCTGCCAACACAAGGATCTAATCCACAAAGCTAAGGCTGTTAGTCAGAACCAAACAGCCCCAACCCAATTTTAGTCATCTGTACTCTAAAAAATATGTAATTAAAGTAAAGGAACTTCTGGAGTTTGGAAGCAGAACGAAGAGTAAAATACATTTGAGCTCACTCTACATAAACACACAGCTGGAGATGAGTCTCTTACATAATTGTTTGGGACCAAAAGGGCGGCTCGACTGCATCCAGCTGTACTTAAAGCAAAAATATCCTACCCAAATATGAATATTGACTCAAATATGCAGTTTTCAAGGGCCTTTGCTCACTAAACAAGAAGGAGAGCGTTTAAAATATTTGGCAAAATACACAACTGGGAGGCATCTCAATCTCTCACTCAACGATGTGGACCTCGCCTTTTAAACGGCAGTCAAAGGTACAGTAGAGACAACTTAAATAAAACGGTTAATTGAATGATCCCATATACAGCATACACACACTTCTATATAGACATGATTGTCTATATGCAAAAGTGTCTCCACACCCTCTAGCCAGAATGCTTGCATTCTTTCCTTCTGTCCGCTGTATTTGCTTTACTTCAGGTAGAAAACATTAAGTTCAAAAGAGAGATGAAAAGGACAGAAGATGCCATGTTTAACATCAATCTACTAAAAAATAAATTATTGTTTAACCATCACAATCATTGCAAAGAATATTTGGAATTCTAGAAATCCTTTCCTAAGCAATACTTCAGTTAAAGAGAAAATATTAAATTGTTCATATGCTTCTTAAAACCAACATGCCCAACAGCACCTTTCCATATTGTTAAATCTGCTTTTTCAGTAGAAAAACAGCTCTTCCTAATTTGGGTCATGAATATGTACACACACTTTTACACACACACACACACACACACACACACACACACACACACACATACACACACACACACACACACACACACACACACACACACACACACAAACGAATGAAGAATTCTGGGCTGGGAAGCTAGCTCTTCTTTTGCAAGCCCAATGACCCTAATTGTATCCCTGGAGCCCATGTGATGGAAGAAGAGATCTGGCCTTTGAAAGTTGTACTAGGACCTCCATATATGATGTGTTCTCATGAACACAAGTGTGCAGAAATTAATTACAGAATTATAAGTATTTTTAAAATTAGTGCCACTGGAGGCAAAATGGTAAAAATGGTGTCAGAAGTGGAAGGAGAAGAGCAGTGTATGAAATGTGTCCTTTGGTTAGAAAGGAGATAGGAACCATCCATTAGCCCATTCAAGAAAAGCAAGCTGAGCCAGGAGCATGAGAATAGCGACAAGATATGGAAGACAGTGGGAGAGAAGGGGAGAGATATATGGATGGATAGATAGATAGATGACAGACACATAGATGATTGATAGATAGGATAGATGATTTATTGATTGATAGATATACAGATATGATAAATGACAGATAGATGATAGATAATGAGAGATCATTGATAAATAATAGATAGGTAGTGATAGGTAATTATAGATGATAGAAGAAATGATAGGTAGATAATGATAGATAATACATAAGTGATATTGATAGAAAGATGATAGATAGATAGATAGATAGATAGATAGATAGATAGATAGATAGATAAGAACCATTAGGTAGAAAAACCATAAGAGCAAGAAAAGGAAAGGAAAGACAGAGACAGACAAAGAGGGAGACAGAGAGAGGCAGAGAGAAAGCACAGATATCCATGTCCAAACAGGCATAACAAGAGAGAAATATAATCATCGAAATGTACTCATGAGCACAAACTTAAAGTGGCCACTTTTTAAGAACAAGCAAAAGGTCCAGGGAAGCCCAGGGGGCAGGAGTGCCCGAAGTGAGAACTAAAGGTGAGAGCCAGAGGACACAACCTGCTCAGCCTTCCTGAGCATTCAAAAGCTGCCCCACAGCATGCTGTGTTTGGGTGGAGGTGAGGGACGAAGGCCCTGCAATTGCTTCTGCAGGTCTGAATCAAAATCAGGAATGCAGCAGACACCTTTCCAGTGCATCTGCCTAAATATTAGCATTGAAAAGAAAACCAAAGTGAGAACTGAGAGTTGAGGGTCAGAGAACATGACTTACTCCATTTTAGAACACTCAGCCATGTTCGGCCTTAAGCTTCAACTTCCCAGGACAGCCCAGGCTTCTCAGACAAAGCCCAGAAAAAGAACAGTCAATCAGCAACTGCCCTGACATCAGGCCAGGGGCTTGCAGATACGAAAACGCCCCGATAAAGTAACCCTCTCTCCCTCAAGGTACGAACCAATCATAAGTGCACAAATATTCCATACCATAAGCTCAACCAATCCTGATGAAGGTGACCTAACCACAACTGGGAAAGCCCTAACTGGCTTTAAAGGTGGGCAGTGAGCTTCCCTCACAGTTGCCTACATTTTGTTTGGATGGTTGACCCCACCTGCCAACTGTTTCTACAGAATAAATGCTTGGTCTTTGCATACTGTTCCAGTCTGGGGTCTTTTTTCAGTGATCCTCAGACTCTTACAAGAGCTGTTCTGCTGTTGCAGGATGCCTTCAGCACCCTGTTCTGTCATTGACCCAAATGAGGCTGAGATCTTCTCAGAGGGAAAATGATAGTACCTCTCTGACTCACAAGCACAACGGAGTCTTCAGGAGGGGTGTGGGGCACCCGGATGTGTCTCCAAGCTTAGAGTGAACACCAGAGTGCAGCACCCTGAGTTTCAGAGTCTCGGAACTTAGAATCTGGATGGTCAAACAGAGAAGCCAGGGAAAGGATGAGAGACTCTGCAGGCTCTTTGGTGTGTTCCCAACCTTCCTTGCTGGAGAATTTTCTAGAAATGGGGGTAAGGGCTGCCTAGTCTGGGTGCTAAGGAACACAGGGGATCTGGAGGGTGAGGGTGTCCTCCAGGGAGAGAACTTTCCCTGGGTCAGGCAGGGTCACTGCAAGCTGTCCTGAGGACACCGAATGCAGGAAGTAGAACTGGGAAGATTTATCCTCTGATTCCCAGGGACACTTTGAGAAAAAAAAAAGGGGTGGGAGGGCAGTGTAAAGTTCAAAAACAGGAGAGCAGCATCAAAGGGCAAAACAAAACAAAAATCCTTTACCAGAGCTCCCAGGTTATGGCTATCCAGTGTGTGTTTTCTGGCATTTAGTGTGGCGTTTTGTAAAACACAAAGGGATGGGGCATCCTGGCCCTGGCCTTCTGCCCCCTCCCCCCAACAATCAAGCCATGTAACAGGAGGGGAGAGGAAGAGAGAGAGAGAGAGAGAGAGAGAGAGAGAGAGAGAGAGAGAGAGAGAGAGAGAGAGAGAGAGAGAGAGAGAGTTAACAATCCTTTTATAGGTGAGCCAGGCTGTACCTGGCTGTTGCTAGGTAACTGTTGGGCGGAGCTTAGAGAAAATGCTAACATTTAAAAAATGAAGCTTTAGACAATGACCGCCCTAAGAGCATCATACCTTGGGCAAATTGAGGACTCCAGGGAGCTACAACTTTGTTCCTGGATGTTTGTCCTAGCAGTGACAGACATACGAGGAGATACAGGCCAGACCCAGCACTCCAACCAAGCCTACCTTGCTGTCAGCTCTCTAAACTGTTTTCTTGGGACCTGGTTGAGCTAAATCCCCATGCATCGCAAGGCTTCACTCAGGAATCATCGGAACCACTTGTTAACTCCACAGGCTCCGTGTCTCCTCAAGACCCTGTAGAAAGCGATTTGTGTGAATGACACCGTAAACCAAGAAGGTTATAAGGCAAAGCATGATTGGCTCCCTGGGGCTTATTGCAATAACTTTAATCTTCTGGAACTCATCTGGTATGAATTTAGGAAACGAACGGCTGAAACTCCCTCTCTGGCCCGAGTGCGCAGTGAGATGGGCTATGTTTTCAGGCCTGGCCCCGGGCTCCTTACTAAACAGGCCTTGAAAAGCGCGGAACACAGAAGGGGGCGGGACTTTCCTTGCTTTGTCTTTGGGGAGGAAACAAACAGAAACATCTACCTTGAAGTGCAAGTGAGCCACAGGCCTTCCTTGAAAGAGCATCTGTCACTAGGGATGGAGACTAGTCTGGCACCTGCATTCTTTGTTTACAGGTCCGCGAGGGGGCGGGGCTTTTGAGATCTTTGTAGCAAAAGATTTGGGGGGGGTGTTGTTGTTGTTGTTGTTATTGTTGTTGTTTTTACAGCTGGGACTCTCGCTGTCCATTGCAACCAAGTCCAAGGCTTGGGGACCAGCTTCTCCTATGTTTACAGCCCTCTGGGTCAAAGCAGACAATAATCAATATGTCAGGTCATGTCTCATCTCTGATTTGTCCTGTTACTAATCTCTTTCCTGTGGTCCTTCCAGGTTAATTTAGCGCACCGGGTCCTGGTGTTGCCTCTGGGGATTGAGTCCTAAGAATGTGCTTTGCATTTGGATTGTGAGCCTGGAGCGGGTGGGGGGTAGGATGAGGTCTCTTTGATGCTCTTGAGCTCCAGGGCCAGAGTCTTGTTTGGAAAAGCCACACTTGCCTGCAGATAAAAAATAACAACTACTTGAGCATGGGATAAAAAGCCAGGAATTCCTATACTTCTCTATCCTGGAGGGCTGCCCTTCAAAATGCATGTCCTTGTCACCTGCGGTCCCTGAACAGTGACCAGCTTCAACAGTAGGAATCAGGATGCTTTCAAAAGTTTCACACTGGCATAATACCTTTGCAGCCAAAGGCTTTGCTCAATCGTGTTGGTAAATGAGGATGCTGGCTCAAGGTGTGAAATGGCTCAGCAGGAAGAGCTACCTGACAGACAGGCCGCAGGCCTTACAGGCCTCATCCTTGCCAGGGTTAGGCACATCTCAGATGTCTCCTGAGCCTGCTTCCTTCTTAGATTAACAGATGAGGATGCAGTTGCCTGCCTACAGACTATGTTCTGTGTCTGTGGTAGTAAATAAGGACTATTTACTACAGTAAATAGTAGTACACGTTCAGGTTTCCTAACTTCAACCCCTTCTGTAGTTCAGCATTTCATACATTGAAGATACTACACGGGTTTAGAAGATGATGGTCCATTGTGGACTTGGGAGGATGGCTATGAACGCCAGTGACTCTAGATCTGATTGTAGGGCCACATACTGAATGGTTGGCGCCACCCTTTTTTCTATGAGATCTGGGAGAAGGGGCTGGAATTCCTGAACCCACAAAGCACCTTTGTGAGCCACCCAGTGCTACCTGACTCACACTGGGCCTTGCCAGGGTCTGGAATCAGAGGAAAGGCAACGCTGCCTCTGCCCATCTTGCTAAGGTGTGGGGAGAGCACAGTAAGGGACAGGGGACAGTGCTATCCTGAAGCTGCCGATGGCCAGCTGTGAGTGCTTGGGTGGGATTCTGGAGCTGGCCAGGTGCCAGCCCCTACACTTGCCAATTCCCCCGGGTTCTCTGCTAAGTGCAGTGGGGAGGTTTTGAAGGGTTTTGCACATTTCATACTGATGAGTGTATGTTTTTAATTTTGTGGCATTTTTGAGTATCAATTCAGGAATTTTCAAGAAACCTGGTCTTTCAAAAGAAAAATAAGTGGTAACACTCCAGCATTTTACTTTAAAATCTGTTCTGAAGAGAAATGGGTTAAACTTGAGAAGGAGCGCAAATGGCAGGGCCTAGAGAAATGTCACTTACTCATTTCTTTCTCTAAGAATCTTCCTCAGAGAGACCAGCTTACCTGATGGTTAGGGATACAGCAGAACCATACCGTAACAGACCTGTCGGCTGTTATCTATCCACTGTCAATGCTTCTGTCAAGCTGTCGAACATGCCTTAATGAGCAGTCAAGTCTTATTTCTGACTGTGATTATACACAATCCAGCAGCTACAGTAGGAGAGAGGAGTGAGGACCTCCCTCCCATTGACCAAGGTGGGGTCGCACTACCCAGGTCTGCTGTGCCCCAGAAAGATGTTAGTGGGCAGTCCCTCCCTCAGGATACAAACAGCAATGGCCTTTCTTCTCCCCTTAGAAGATGGAGGAGTGGGCGATCTGGACTCCCCTGAGGAAAGCCCACCCTCCTCTGCCTTCCTTTCTTTGGTCTATTTATGAGAACTAATAAATTCCTCCTCAACCACGGCCTGAGTTAATTTGGTTGAGTTTTAGTCACTTCTGACTGTAAAAAGGTTTGGCTAATACAAAACGCCTTGCAAACGGTTTGTACACACTCTGCTCCAGCAAGCTGGTGGAATTTTTATTGCTGTTTCCATGATAAAAGTTTCTCAAAAGTCACTTAAGCCTGGCCAATCTGCAATGTCCCATGAAATTCCATTGAACATCCTGAGATGTCACCAAAGACCTGTCCACACAGGTTGACCAAGCTGGCCAGCTCTGTATGTGGACCTATTATATGCAAGAATTTTTCCGAATCCTCTGATGTTTTCCCTAGCCAGACATCTCTGCTAGCACAGACCCCTGTTGAGGCATGATCTGGTTAGACAAAGTGGAGATAAGAGAAAAGGAATGGATGCTCATCAAGGTTTCTACTGACCTGAAAGAGCTGTTTCTCCAAAATGCTGGGCATGCCTCTGGCTGACAATCACCTTGAAGCCAGTGTTTGCTGCTCTATCAGATGGTCCTCAATCTGAAAGCAACCTTGCCTATGATCGCTGGTCATCACTGGACAGCAGCATCCATCAACCGACCCATCAGAGTGGGTGCAGAAGTTGTACATCCCAAAGAACTACCCACTAGCATCCTTCTGGGGCACAGCAAACCTGAATGGTATGACCCTGCCTTGGTCTCAGTGGGAGCGAGGTCATTGCTCCTCTTTCCTTTTCTGGCTGCTAGAGTGTATATAATCATAGACAGATTCCTAGGAGCTAGAGCTCTCTCAGGGTCAGCTAGAGCAATTCTCAAGACTCTGTCACATACCAAGGTCCCTTCTGCCTAATGCTGTTTCCTTTCTATCTTCCTCTTGAGTGATTCAAAAAAGAATCACAAATACACGTGCCACATGTTAAAACTGATAGAATTAAGTCTCTCTAGAATTAAGCCACCTACCTTCCCAGATGAAGTCCACCAGGCCACTCTTTGGCCATCCTGGACATCTTCCCCAGGTTCAGTTGATGGAATGAGATAGAAAGGGTATCTGGAGAGAACAGAGTGACATTAGGGTCCAGCTACCATTAGCAAGAGTTACACAACACCTGTGCTATCTCTGAGAACAACTTGGATAAGAAAGTGGCCATGCCCACCACAAAGAGAATTGCAGCTCCTACTGTGCAGCTTGAGCACAGTGAGACTGACAGTGCTTTGGGTGATTGTCCCTCACCAGTAAAGCTGGTGACTGTCTGGACCAAATATGAAAGAAAAGACTGGACACCTATGTCCTCCTAAGGCACCATCCAGACCAGGGAAACAGTGAAGCCAGGCCTAAAAAGTGCCTACTTGTTCTCTAATCTGACAGTTCTGTGACCACCTACTCCCCATTTGGCCTTACGGTTACTTCTCATGCTCCCCCCCCCCCCCGCCAACAAATATGTTCTCTATTGTGTCCAACATGACCCCAGGTTCTATCTTCGTTTCTCTGCTCCCCAAAATTCCCCTTAACCCATTTCAAGTCTACTTTTAAAATCCTTTGCCTCTGACAATGAACTGAAATAAACCTTCATCAATCCTTCCGAGCTGAGACAGCAGGCTCGTGATGCTGCCCTTACAGCTTGGCCTCTATTCTGGGGAGTGTGCATGGGTTGGTATAGCTCAAGATCCTGGGTCTTTGCCTGAGAGGCAGTCAGTCACGCCAAAAGGCCTCTTCTGTCCTGCCTGAAGATTTTCAGGGAGCTGGAAGAAATGGGGGAGTCAGGAGTGGTAGTTGTTAATAAAGCCAAAATTTCCATTTCTGCTTCCTAATAACAAAGTCCCTGACCCTGACTGCTTTCCTTGTCAAAGGGAGGTGAGATGACTTGTACACCTCTGGTTGTCAGATGAGTCCCTTCTGCTCTGTGATAGACTCCCTTTCTGCTCCTGGAGACAGGGAAGGATTCTAAGAACTTCAGGTAAGCATTTGGACTTTTGCACAAAAGCTGTATTGGATGTGTCGTCAACAGGACTTCTAGTTGCCTCATATGTTCATCAACGTTTGTTACTATGACAAAATGTTCATGGCAATTTATAAGGGGAAAAGGCGTATCTGGTCTGTGATCTCAGAGGCTTCAATCCATGAACAATTGGTTCTGTTACTTCGAGTTTATGATAACAAGATATTATGATGGAAAAAAGACTTCACCTCATGCACCTGGGAAGCGAAGAGAAAAGGAACGACCAAGGTTCCAGTAACTCACCAGTGACACCAGTGACCTAATTTGCTCCCTCTTCTTAGAGGTTCCACCTCCCAGAGGCACCACTTTGGGAATCGGCCCTTTAATATACAGGCTTTAGGGAGACATTTAAGCTACATGCCATAGAACCTTTTAGAAGGGCAAAACAAATAATTCAAGACACTCCTGAGTAGGGAGGACACCTTCACTATGGTGGTTTGAGAAAGAATGGCCCTGTCTGCTCATATATTTGAATGCTTAGTCACCAGGGAGTGGAACTCTTTGATAGAAGGATTAGGAGGTGTGGTTTTGCTGGAGGACTTGGGTCACCAGGGGTGGGCTTTGAGGTTTCAAAAGCCCAAACTACCAGATGTAGTCTCTGTCTCTGTCTCTGTCTCTGTCTCTGTCTCTGTCTCTCTCTCTCTCTCTCTGTCTCTCTGTCTCTCTCTCTCCCCCCTCCCTCTCCCTTTCTCCCTCCCCCTCCCCTCTCCCTCCCTCCCTCTCCCTCCCTCCCTCTCCCTCCCTCTCCCTCTCCCCCTCTCCCTCCTTCCCTCTCCCTCCCCCTCCCTCTCTCCCTCCCTCCCCCTCCCTCCCCCTCCCTCTCCCTCCCCCTCCCCCTCCCCTCCCTCTCCCTCTCCCCTTTCAGGATGTACCTCCTGCTAATCTCCCGCCCATGACTGATCATGGTCTAAACCTCTGAAACTGTAAGCAAGCTCCTAATTAAATGCTTTCTTTGATAAGAATCATCTTGGTGTCTTTTCACAGCAATAGAACACTACAGACTAAGATGCTCACCGTAGAAAGGGAAGCTGGAGGTAAGGACACTGGCAGCCCCTGGTGACAGCCCTATATGTCTAGGGCACACAGACAAAAGGCAAGAGGCCCTGGTGCTCATTTCTTGGACATAAGGCATGGCTTTTATGACTTGGTCGAAATGGACATGCAATGGAAGAAAATACATAATCTACGGGAGCCCAGAGTCCAGAGCCAGGATGCGGATTGGTTCAATATGACCTCCTTTCCTGAAACCAACCTGCCAAGAGTAGAGAGTGCCAGACCCACACCCATTCTGAACTCGAAATAACTCAGAACTGTAGCTCTAGACCACACAAACTCTATCCTTAGGGCATGAGTCTTGAGAGAAGAAATTCAGGCTGGCTATGATTCCCAATGTACCTCTTTCTCCTCTGTGCTCCTCTAAACTGGGCTGAGCATCCACTAAAGAGCCATCTGGTCCTGCCAGGCAGGATACTGCTGCCCAGTCCAGGTTAATAGGGACAGGCTCCTCCCACAGACACATTGGATGTTCCTGCTGAGTAGAGACCAAGCCCTGAGTCCCAGTTGAGATGCAGGCCACTGGGAAGTCCGACCATTGGTTTTCCATCCAGCTTCTTCTTCCTCTCATCTGAAAGCTAAACACATCTACCATCTGGTACCCTGGAAATGGAGGTCAAATTCTGCACACAAGAAGCATTTCCGCCTGAATAAACAAGTTCCTTTCTCCCCTTCAATCCTCTGTCATTCCCAGAACTGGTCCAGCTGTTCACAGTCTGCTCTTCCTCCTGGCCCCAGATGTGTTCTAGGGCAAGCACACACCTGGCCTGGCTAGGTAGAGGAAAGCAAGAAGAGCATCTCACTTCTGCAGCCTGGGAAAGAAAGGAGCAGGTGGCAGTCCACCCCCCAGGTCAGCCCTGCCCTCTGGCTACAGAGAGGCACAGAAGTCTATACTCCTGCAGTCTCTTC
The DNA here is from genome assembly GCF_978045245.1 of Mus caroli. Taxonomy (NCBI): domain Eukaryota; kingdom Metazoa; phylum Chordata; class Mammalia; order Rodentia; family Muridae; genus Mus; species Mus caroli. Next base: position 31,477,315 of record NW_028227262.1, on the reverse strand, counting down.
TTCCTAAGGAGCAGTGCTGTGTGCACATCCCAGCCTCTTCAATGTGGCTCCCTGGACTGCTGTTCCTACTCTCTTCAGACTGTTCTTCCTCTTCTTCAACACTAGTAGGGTGCTGGCCATTGATAAAGTATTCCTGGGCTGCAGGCAGGCCAGTTGTCCCTGAGACTCAGACTAGGATCTGGTTGCTTGGACAACTGTTCCAGCAGCCCCAGTATGAAGGCTTAGGGGTTTGCAGGTCCCCTGGAAGCCTACAGGAGTCCATGGTTTTCAACCAACATCCTGCTGCTATAGTGTGCCTCTTAAATGTCTCACTCAAGTTCCATGTGTAAATTCTTACATATCAGGCAGGGATATGAGGCCCAGAGAGATCTGGCATTTCGTGAGTCACTAAAGGGAATTGTGAGACTTTGGTCTCTTCCCTCCTTTTCTCTTTCCAGACATACAACTTGCTCCACCATGCACTGCCTCTTCACCACATCAAAATGACAGGGGGAGCAGCTCATAAACTGAAACTTTTAAAACTGAGTCTAAGTAAAGGGTTTTTTCACACACACACACACACACACACACACACACACACACACACACATATGAAAAAGAATATATATAATTGTGTGTGCACACATGTGTATGTTAATGTATATATGCATATACATGTGTGTGCCAGATACCCATGGAGGGCAAAAGTATCTATTTCTCTGGAGCTCGAGTTATAGGTAATTGTGAGCCACCTGACATTGTTCTGGGAATTAAACTTGAGTCCTTTGTGAGAGTAGTAGGTACTCTTAACCGCTGTGCTATCTCTTCAGCTCCAACGGGCTTTCTTGTTTTGTTTTGTTTTGTTTTGTTTTGTTTTGTTTTGTTTTTCTTTATAAGGTAATTATCTCAGGTATCTGTTAAAGCCACATAAATCTGACTGACATACTAACGGCAGATATGCTGGAGGCCATGATAGAAACATTCTCCACTTGCAGACCTGCAGCCGTGCATCAGCCTTCAGAGTCCACATACCCTCACTGTCCCACGCCCTCCACTCAGGCAACCCCCCGCAGGTCTGGTCTTGAGCTCCAGATTTCTCATATACAGATAGAGTTGAGCACTCTGTCTCACCACACACCCATAAAAGAGATAAATGCACAAAGAGATCAGCCTCCTGAGTCAGCTGTAAATTGGGAGCTGGTAAACAAAAACAGATATACCCACACTTCTTCGGGACACCAAGAGCTTATAGAGCCACCACAGGGGAAAAAAACAACAGATCCTGCCTCTATCCTCAGCCTCTGTAATTCTCCAACACTGATCTTAATCATTACATCCTGAGAACTTGTGTCTGAGTTTAGGCACAAACATCTCAGGTCTGCGAGGGCAGGAACGAGGAACTCAATTTTCAGAATCCTAGAAAACTGTGCGTAGGATGTTCTGGGATGGCTCTGGCTGTCAAAGAGCAGTGGAAGCTAGTGACATGGCCTACCTGAGTACTCAATCTATCCCACGCTTCGGTCCTAGCCTACTCCAGTCCCAGCCCACTTGGGCTTCCTTGTCCTACAGACCCCATGGCCAACTGACTATCCAACAGATTGAGGTGAACATCAGGCTCAATTTGTTCTTCATAGTCAGTTTTTCTTTAAGTTTACTAAACTGCCCTCTTCACCACCAAGCAAGGCCTGTCTGTGATACACTGACCCATGTCTACACCAACAAGTGTATCCTGAACTGCACTGTAGCATCGGGAAGTGTCTACTCTTCTGCACCCAAAGCCACCAATGACCAAACATTTCAGCAGCCAGGCCAGGGAACAGGAAGGGAACTTTAAACAAAATTAAGCTACATTTACTTATTTATGGGTACACATGTGCACAGTCACGGTGTACATGTGGTAGCCAGAAGACAGCTTTCAGAAGTCCTCTCTTCCATCACATGGGTCAAGTTTAGTAGCAAGCAAACCCAAGAGATGAGGGTCTTAAAGCCAACGATAAGAGCCAAGACCAAAGCCAGGCTACAAGACTGACTCCCGAGACACAGCTGCCACTCTGAGCCTGAGTGCCGCCTCAGAAGATAGCATAAACACGCTTCTGCAGGCAGCACTGTGTGGTCCGTCTGTGCGGTCATTTTGCTCTGTCCAACATTTGAACCCACTGACGCTTTTACAGAGGCTGCTTACTAAACGTGGCCACTTCAAGAACCAGTTTAGTTCTTGCTCCTTAGGGAATAATTCTTGTCCTTGTGAGTTTAAGCTTCACTCTCTTTAGAGTTCGGGATCCTTAAAGAGTCTAAGACTGTGAGTGAAAATGTATCTAACGGCCAAGCATTTGCATACTATAACACCAAATGCAGCTGGGCCTCCAGGCTGAAATCCAGCCAACATATGTGCCAGCCATCAGTACCGTCTGCCCAAGTACAAACAAGCTGTATATCCCACTGACAATGGCCTGGTTATGTGGGACCCTCACCTTGACAGCCAGGACGGTACCATGTGCTTTTCTTGGCACACCCTGGAAAGGGTGCCTTACTCTTCCTGAGTTATGAGTGCTTAGGGCTCTGGCTTCCTGCTCAAAACCTCAACTCCAGTCAACTGGTCGACAGAATTATACCCACAATGACCCGCCGAAAAAGCCACAGAAGTAAATATTGCCTTGGGTCAGATCCCCTCCTGGAATCCCAGAACTGTTGAAAGCTGCCAAGGCAGGGGTAATAGATCACCACAACCCGCCTCTGTTTACAACCGGGTAATGCCTTTTACGACCGCCTCTCTCTGTCCTGAATATTTATTTTATTGCCCCTGTAGGGAGATTTTTCCATTTGGTAAAAATCATCAGATGGTTTCAGTCATGTTAACAACTGTTCATTAAACGCAGAGGGTAAACAGAGATGGAGAGGTTTGTTTCTCTCCTTTTTCTCTATTTGTTTTTAACTTATGGAGAAAACTCAGGGAGTGAACCCAGGGAGGGAGACATGTTCAGATACCGGTCCTCTCACTGACTGGGTATCCCCAGCCTTGTTTCCTGCCCTTCAGAGAGGACTGGTCCCTCAGCAAAATGAAAGGTAAAGGTTTTAATCTGCATAAGACTGAGGCTTGCTGCATGATCTTCATGTTTATAATCTCGGACCTGTTTTTTGTTTGTTTTGTTTTGTTTGTTTGGTTGGTTGGTTTTTGCTTTGGGTTGCAGAAGACATGTATCTTATTCAGAGGAAGCCTTTTAAGTTTAGAACATCTTAAAGTCACTGGTATGGCATAGTTGGGGGAAAGAACCAGTGGTAAATAGATGGGTAGATGAAGTGAGTGGATGAACAGAGGGTAGTAGAGACATGGTGATGGAAACTTAGCCAGGTGGAATTGCTGGCTATGCATGAGTTTAAGGCTAGAAGGATGGAGAGGTGAGTGGACAGATAAATAGAGGTGTGTGTGGTGGTGGAGAATGATGAAGGTGTAAAAGGAGAAGGTATTTATGTATGGATGAATGAAGAAATGATAAATAGGTAAGTCAGTGGGCAGACAGATGTTGAGTAGGTTAGATTGACAGGTGATCATTGGATATATATATATATATATATATATATATATATATATATGAATGGGTAGAGAGATGATGTGAAAGTCACTAGTGTCAACCTAACCCAATATAAAAGCACTGGGAAAGGGAGTCTTAATGAAGTTGTCTTGATCACATTATGTTATAAGCATGCCTATGAGAGATTTTTGGAATTGCGTTTTGATTGGAGTGAGAGGGACCATTCTGAATTTTAATTAAAAGTACCATTTTGTAGGCCATAGAGTGAGTGAAACTGGAAGAGAAAGCTGAACACGCATGGGTATTCTATTGCTCACTGTTGAAGAAATATAATATATCACCCTGGATATAAAGTGACCACTTCTCAAGCCACTGCTACTGGGACTTCCCTGCCATGGTGGACTCTAAACTGGAGCCCCAGGCCAAAAGGGACCCTCTTCCTTTAAGTGAGTTTTATTGGAGTACTTTGTCACAGCAAAACAAAACAAAACTAAGACACATGGTGTGGTAGGTGAGTAATTAAGACATGCTGAAAAAGATTATTTTCAAGAGTCCAAATTCTACTCATATCTTCTGGGCCCGGCTCTCAGTGGTACCTATCTTCAAACTTGGCCTTGAAAAATTCTCTGAGGAGTCTGTGTACCACAGTTTCCAGCTGTTCCGCCAAAGTGACATGGAATGGAGAGCAGAGAACAGGATCCCCCTCTATCCAAGAGCAGTAAGCGAGGACAGAATTCTGGCTTCTCTGACATGGGAGTGGGGAATGACTGCTCAGGCAAGAACCAGGCTTAGCCCTCCACAACTCCCAGGAATTGTTGTCCCTTTCCCTGGCTTGCCACCAGGATACATTCATGTGCTGCTGTTTTCTGCGTATCATCTTTTCCTCCCAATATTCAGCTCATGCATCCTGTATCAGAAAGGATGTCAGTGCCTGGGCTGTTTGAATTTCTGCTAGAGGAGGAGGAGGGGCGTGGGCAATGCTCAGGGGAAGAACCAGGGCTGGGACAAATGTCTGCTTGAACTTGAGAAAAGGAACAGAGAAAGGGCATTCTTCTATCATAGCAACACACCAGCATCCCTGTCTGGATAAAACTCAATCTACCCCCTCAATGAGAAAGTGGACAATTCAAGAATGTGCCTCTTATTTCTTTCTATCCACAAGTCCTGAATGGGTAGAAAACCCATAGGGAGGGAATCTCTGAAAGTATAGATCCTGAAGTAGGTCTGTCAGACTCACCGAAGAAACGACAAGATATATAGGTAAGCTTGCATCTCAGATAGACAATGAATAATTCTTTTCTGCATAAACATACCCCACAAAACATTCTAACAAGAACAACAACAACAACAACAAAACCCAACATATATTTATCTGAAATTCAAAGGTGTCTTGAATTTCTGTGTAGCAAATTGGTTTTCTTGTAAACTACATTTAAATCCCAGGTCTTCAGAGTTAAAAAATAAATAAAAAATAAGAAGGAGTGGGGGGATCTGCCTCTGCAAGTTGAGCAGTGAACACTGAGCTAATCTCATAGGGCAGGTGTGAGGACACAAAGGGGACAAGAATGGGACACTGAGTGACAGGGTGGTACACATGCTCCCAAGCTCACAGTCTGTCACTCAGACTTGTGGCTAGTAGAACGTGGTACACACAGTAGTTGCAAGTGTGATCTGAGAACAACCCTGGATATCTGAAACCATGAGTAACACCAAGCCCTGGAAAGGCGACCTGTGGCTTTCATCTGTAACTGAGGCAGCACTAAAAGACAAGTAGGTAGTGGATGCTCTGTGAATATGCTGGGCAGAGCGATGACTGGGATCCTGAGATTTTAAGAGATTTTATCACATTCAGAACATCATACAATTTAGAACATGAAATTATTGACTTCTGGAATTTTCCACCGAATGTTTTTGGACCATGGTTGACTGTAGGTGACTAGAACCACAGAAATCAATACCTCTGGTGAGGTACAACTGTTGTCTTCCAGTTTAGATTCTTAGTGTTACCCTAGCTACTGAGCCCTCTCTGCTGAAAGGAAGGTTGGCTGAAGTCAAAGTGGCTAGGCATGGAGAGGTGGAACAAATCCAGACCTGATTCTCCTTGCTTGGGAGCTGGAGTGGGCTACTCTCAGGCCTGGACTCTGAAAAACTCAAGTTTTCCACAGAACATTAAATCTGGGTGCTGTTCTAGCTGTGCGTTGGCAAATACTTGTGCTTAGAGTGTCTGGTCATCCTGAGCAGGACGGTGTTAGACAGACATCCTGGTCTGATGGACATACATGCTCCCTGCAGGTGGTCCTGTCTATGCATGTATCCGGAATCCAGTGCTATCTGACTCAGGTTTCCCGGGATCCTTCCCCACCTGGTGGCAGGGGATTTTTAAGAACTTCAGTTTGGGATCCAGTCAAGGAAAACATGGCCAGCTCAGCACATGTTGAGCCTCAGTCCTCACTATAAACCTTCAAGAGACCTCTAGATGTCTGTCACAGAAATGACTTATGTCCCCATATATGTTTCTATGACTTACTGGTGGTCACATGCACTTGCGACATTTTCCCTGGATGATTCTTCCATGTCGGTCCAAGCTTCTTGTCTTGGAAGCCAGGAGAGCTTATACTGAAAATGTGGTCTTAGTGAAAGCCCAATGTGATAGACCCAGAACCAGGATGCCAAAGTCCTACAGAAATAGACTTGTTAAATGTCTTCTGAAATACTTTCTCTGGGCCAAGTGCTTATACTTGATAAGCCACCCAGCCCCACCACCGATGGAGTGCATACAAATGGTTCCAGGGACGGCAACAAGGCTCTGGGTATTTGGCGACTTCAGCTCCACTACCATACAAGTAGGTCATTTAAACAAGGTGTCAGAGCTGTGTGAGCAGAGACAGTGTGTGTGTGTGTGGGGGGGGGGCAGCATAAGCTTCTGTCTGTTGACAGAGCCCCACTAGACTTGCATGGAGGAGGGACCAGGAACACTGATGTGGGTGGGAGAACCAAAGACGCCCAAGGATCTTACATGTACTCACCCTCTTCTTCTTTTTTTTTTTTTTTGGATATTTTCTTCATTTACATTTCAAATGCTATCCCAAAAGTCCCCTATACCCCACCCCCGCCCTGCTCCCCTACCCACTCACTCCCACTTCTTGGCCCTGACTTTCCCCTGTACTGGGGCATATAAAGTTTGCTAAACCAAGGGTCCTCTCTACCCAATGATGGCCAACTAGGCCATCTTCTGCTACATATGCAGCTAGAGACACGAGCTCTTGCAGTACTGATTAGTTCATATTGTTGTTCCACCTATAGGGTTGCAGACCCCTTCAGCTCCTTGGGTACTTTCTTTAGCTCCTCCATTGGGGGTGTTCCATCCAATAGATGACTGTGAGCATCCACTTCTGTATGTGCCAGGCACTGGCAAAGCCTCACAGAAGACAGCTATATCAGGGTCCTTTCAGCAAAATCTTGCTGGCATATGCAATAGTGTCTGCGTTTGGTGGCTGATTATGGGATGGACCCCCAGGACTCACCCTCTTCTTAGGATCTGCACACTCCTTGGTCATCTCTTTCCTGCCTAGCCGGGTATAAGTGAGAACGATGAGGACTTCCTTTTCAATTTTACGTTTCACCACTTTGAAGCCAAATAGTTCACTTTAAATGGAGAGCCTGGCTAAGACAGTGTGCAATATAAGACTTCTGGACGTTTTATATTATTTTCAAGATTTGCTGTCCCCAGCCACCTAGATTATTTTATCATATGTTAGCATAAATGGACTCGCTTTGTAAAACTAAAATCATTTATAAAAATAGGACCAATCTTGATATTTGAACTGTTGTATTTTTTATATTACTTTAACAATGCATAAATCTACATCTAAAACCAGTGCTTCCTGGGCTCATTTTTATTATGGAATATTTGTACCACCAAATTATGGAAATAGCCTAGATGCCACCAATGGATGAATGGGTAATCTGGTTTATATGGATAACAGAGTTATACTCAGCCATAAAGACAGGTAAAACCATGTCATTGGCAAGGGAACATATGCTCAATCTCATAAAAAACGAGCATTGCCTGTTTTCGCTCATATGCGGAATATGGGGAAAAGCAGAAAAGGAAGCTACGACATTACCGAGCATGTGGAAGGAGGAAGTGAGAAAAATGGGGGATAAAACTAATAGGAAGGTGAATATCATCAAGGCGCATTACATGCACACATGCAAGTGTCTATCCTCAAGGCGCATTACATGCATGCATGCAAATATCATGATGCAACTGCTTGCTGTGCACTATTGCTGTCGTTTTTTAAAAGACCATAATCATATTGTTTTCAGAAAGAGACAACAGAAGTTATCTTAGCAGTTACACTGCAGATGAAGACTTTGCCCTGAGAAGCCAACCTGGGAAGGCTAGCCAGTGAACTTTGCAGGGAGCTGCCCTGGTCAAGCAAAGAGGTAAGGGGCATGTGCTTGCACCAGGGACCCAGAGGCTGGCCATGCAGACATGCCTGTTTTGTAACTCTAAAGTCAGCCTCCAGGCTCCCATGTTGATTTCTGGATAGTCTACACCACAAGCCAAGGAGCAGTGGCCAAGGGATAGTGACCAATGGGCAGCAGCCTCCCCCCTCACCCCCCCCCCCCGTTGTTCCCATGCTGTGTGAAGGAGAGCTGCAGACTTGACAGAGACATGAGCTGCTTGTGTGCCTTCCCTGAAACAAGGCTTCCCACAGAGGAACTGGGTGAAACTGAGCAGGGATTGTTGCATAAACAAAGGTAGCCCCAAGCTTGGGAGATACTTCTTTGGTTGTGCATAGAGAAAATTCAAAAGGCTTATGACCAACCCCCACGACCCCACCCCACCCCGCATCTCTTTCTTTGTGGAGTTATCTAAAGTGGACATGGTTTTAAATAAAAATCATTCACCAACTGTAAAATTGTAGAGCTTTCTTTTTTTTTTAATCTAAAATCCAGGTCCTTGACCACCCTCTTTGAATCCTAAGCGCTTACTGCTGTGGCTCCACTCACTGGCGTTTTACGTGACTTATGTCTGGCTGGCTTTTGTGTTACTCAGCCCTCCTTCTTTCCCTACCCCAGGATTTTTTCTCTTTTAAGTATTTTGAACTGTTAGTGCATGCCTAGCTCATCGTAGGAGGACCTACTGAACGTATTTTAATGAATGCTTGTTGGAGGGTAGGGACAGATGTGGCCCACATCAGCTTCGGTTCTGGAGCCTAAGTCTGCCAGAGTCTTTGTTGGCCTCTGCTTTGCTCTTAGCCTGAATAGGACACCCCTCCCCCCACCCTCATTCCTTGGCTGTGAGTGGGTCCCTCTCTCCTGATTTCATAGCAAGAGATCTAGACACCTACCTACCTGCTTTGGACAGACTTACAGGAGAGGTTTGCCTTGCCTCAGAGATGTACTGAATAGGAGCATCAGACAAGTTTTTGTGCTCCGAGCTTTTGCCTAAGAGCATCTGGTCTTTTTTTTTTTTTTTTTTTTTTAAACTGTTTTACTGGCATCAGGTATCCCAAACTCCTGATCTCGGATTACGGGAGCATGGGAATTAAGACCACCAGAGGGCGCCGGAGCCTAGCTTCTGCCGATCCTGCAGTATAACAGGGCCAGCAAGTTCAGAGTTTAGCATCCTGAACGCTCAGGATAGTGCAAAAGCCGATAGAAATGGATGGCTGCCTTCTCTGTAATGCTACTTTTTAAACACAGGGACCAGGTCGGCGCGGTTCCAGATTTGAAGTTGAGTCCCTAAAGTGTGCCTGACAAATGAATGGATGCAAAGTGCTTGGCGGAATTGTTTAAGACACTCTCATGGCTGGAACATTTTCCTCTTGACCTTCTCCACCTTTCTTTAGTCCCTAGGTGGAGCCCCAGGCCCAAAGGTCCTGGCCACTGCTTCACAAATATGATTCCCAGATTGCCCTGAGACCGAGGCAAGTCTCTGTTGTGCACTCCCTTGGGTGGACGTGATAACAGAATCCAAATCGCTAATTGGCTATGTGGGAAAAGTGGTCGAAGAATGGCCAACACTGCCTGTGGCGCGGAAGGTCCAAAGGACGCTGCCCCCAGCCTCTAGCCCTCCAAGATTCAGTCTGCCCCCTCCCCCGTGTCTCCCCACACCCGGGTTGGGGTTGTTTTGGTTGACCAGAGTGGAACACAACGATCTATCGGCAGGGCTAAACACCAATGGGTCTATTTGTAAAGCGCCAATGACCAGTTTCCGAAGTAGGGTTTAGGGAGCGGGGCTTTAGGGAACTCTTTCGTCCTTTTTAGAACACTGGACTTTCTTCGGGAAAGGCAGGAAACACTGAAGTTTAAGAAGTTGTTTCCAGCTTCCATTAACTGAACACCCATTAAAACCAAGCACAGAGAATCAGGACGTTTCGCGGGAGTGAGACCCAGTCATTTCTCCTCCGTTTCCATTCTGCAGGGTGAGAGTTGTAATCACCCACCCACCCCCAGCCGACAGAATAGGGGTACAGAGGGGAAATGGCAAAGAAAATTCACGGTACTGAGTATCTCTGGGAGACCCGTTTAGTCTCTTTGCTCGGTAGCACAGCCCTACGTTAGAATGCATCTTCCCGGGAATGACTGTAGTGAGACTTTGGCTGGGAGTCTAAGTTATTCTAACTGTAGATTGGTCCACGTTGCCCTAAGCCTAGCAGTCCACTGCGGCACAGACACCCTGGACATGAGGTGGGTCAGCTTAAGTTCCTGGCACGAAAGAAAGGGTACTCTGGCAAAACTTTTGGATGCGGTGAAACAGACTCGTCTCCTAGGTTCTCATTTCACGGCTTTTGCCTTTGACAGCCCCTTAGTTTCTCTATCTGCAGGATGGGAGCATTACGCTCTACGGCCCAGACTCTTTACAATTCAGGTCTAAAGAGCCCGCCTAAGTTGGGGACTGGGAAGATCAAAGGTCTCAGCACCCAGCGGAGCCGCGGACACTGAGGGCGCCAAGAAGGGGGTGGGTAGGTAGGGGACTGGAAGGGCGGCTGCTCCGCAGGGGATGCGCGTCAGAGACCCCAGCCACACTCCAGGCCCGCCCCTTGAGGAGCCCCGCCCCGCCCCGCCTGGTTTTCGCCTCTAAAGCGCCCAGCGCTCGCCTCCCGCTGCCGCACTTTCACTCTCGGTCCACCTCGGTGTCCTCTTGCTGTCCGGCTCTGCAGCCTCCGGCGCGCCCTCCCGCCCACGCCATGGACGCCAAGGTCGTCGCCGTGCTGGCCCTGGTGCTGGCCGCGCTCTGCATCAGTGACGGTGAGTGCAATCCGCGGCCGGGCCCGGGAAAGGCTCTCAGCTCTGCGCCGGAGCTCCTTCGGGTCCGCGGTTCCTCTGCCCGCGCCGAAGTCGCGGAGAAAGAACTCGGTGGGCGCCGTTCACTACAAGCGAACTTGGGGCAGTTCACTTTGCAGGGCGCACTCCCACCGGGTGCCCTTTCCCGTGTCCCACGGGTCGCACCGAGGTTTTGTGCTCTGCGAAGTGCGGCCACGGGACCTAGAGAGGGCTGCAGGGGAGGACCTGCAGGATTGTTGGGCAAGAGTGGGTTCGGCGCGGAATGGAAGCGTGGGCGATGGTGTCCCGGGCTTGGGCCCCAGAGCGCGCCAGCTGCACTCAGCTAGTGTCCACCGGCGCCCAGATGTTTCCAGAGGCGAAGGGCAGCGCGGTCCCGGAGTTGACCGTGCAAGAGATTCATTCGGGTGGTGCGTGTGTCAGCAAACTCTCAAAGACCGGCCAAGCAGCTCGAAGTGCTTGGCTTGGCTGTAGGTTCAGTGGTGAGGCTGAGTTTCGTCCCCTGCGGGTGTAGCGGGTTCTCTTACAGCACCCTCGAGGGGCTCAGGGCCACCAGCAGCGCAGCGCAGCTCTTGAACTCGCGCTGCCAGCCAGGGCCGCGCTTCTGCACAGTTCGTTGGTCCGTAGCGACGCGGACCTGAGCACGCGTCTCTTCGCTGCCCCTTTTTCTTCTTACCCGGGTCACTAGACAAAGGCGCAGCAGTTACCCAAGCTATATGCACACCTCTCCCCAACCCCCAAACACACCTGCAAACGGGAGCTTTTGTAGCCAGCCCCGGAGTCCTCAGCTCTGGAATGAGAGCTGCAGCGGAGTTCAGTCTCCCAGACCCAGGGTGGTGTCTTCTTTCACTGGGAAAGGGCTTTCATTTTGTTTTCTTTTTTTGACACTGAAGAGAAAACTCTCAGCGCTGTTACAAGACACCATTGCTGCAAAACAAAACAAACCGTTGCCTCTGAACACAAAACAAAACCCTACCAGTCGATCCCCTGCCTTCCTCCGCTGTGGTGTTTCCTGGAGAGAACTGAGGGACAGTCGGGGCTCTTGGTGAGACTGAGATCTAAATGCTGCCCAAGTGCACCAACTCTGTTGGTTTGGGTTCTTTCCCTGTGAACAACGGGGTACGGGAATGGTTGGAGTTGCCTAGTCCGAGGGAAATGTTCTGTAAAAGAATAGTCAGTTGCTGATCGGATTAGTAAAAAAAGAAATGAAAGGCAATTTAGATTATTTTTTTCTGTTACTGAGAACACCCGGGAGGCTGAGACTTCCCACTGGCCCCCCAGTGCCCCGTCATGAAGCACATTGATTTGGGCATTAATAATTGAATGAGCTGGTTGCAAGGGTCACAGCCTCTGGCAAACAGTACTGCTTTCTGGGAAGTTAGGTATGGGGCAGAAATGTAGGACTCAGGTCCTCAAGGTTGGAGTGCAATTGTCCAGAGTAAAGGGGGTGTCTCACCCTCAGCATATTCTGACCCTAGGAAGAGTTGGATTGTTGACAGTGTCTGGATCAGACCTGTTCTCTAGGCAGGACCCCACTGCGTTGCCTGAATGTTGCCCGAATGAACTTTTTTACCTCCTAGTGCCTGTGTGCCCTCTGATCTTACACAGCCCTCAAGTTGCAGCACGGCTAACCTTGCTGTGGTTCCTGTCTTTTCCCATCAGCTACTCCAACTCAGAAGCTAGATATTAGACACTCAAGGCTTCTTTGGTTAAACCCAGGGCAGCAGGCTTCCCAGGCCTGTTAGATTGAATGGACCCCTGGTTCCCTAAGCCAAGCTCTCTAGATTCCCAAGTTCAGGGTGGCAGCAGAGCTGGATTAGACTTTGGTCTGTACCTGAAGTCTGTTTTTCCTATGCTTTAGAGTCTAAAGACACTACCCTTCCTGGGGCGTGCATCCCTTAGCTAAATGATGCCTGCAGAAGAAGATAGTCCCATCATATATTTAATTTGGTCTACTTCTCCAGCTGCTTCCCAAAGGCAGTGAACTTCAGAATACCCAGACGTCTCCTGGAACTCTAAATAAGCAAACTGAAAATCCTGGGGCTGACTATTCTCAGTCATACGTTTAAACTTTGGTGAAAAGACCCGTAAATTTAAACATTTGGGGATGCTCAGTAGAGCTAGGATAAAATCCTGCTGTTGGGGGAGCAGCTACAAATCCAGCAGTCCTCAGGGTTTGCAATTCTAGACTTAAAGCGCAGTTCTTAAGAGGGGTTCTAAAGGAGTCCCTTGCTAATTTACACTAATGAGTGTCAATTATAGCATTTTGCAAATTGGTGAATTGGCAAACAAAGCTGGTAATCGGATCCAGGAGGCCTAGGCATCCAGGTAGTGACCGTAAAAGCCACAGTTGACCCCAGCTTTTGGGAAAAGCTGGATAGAAGGTAAATCCGGGGCCTCCCCTCTGGATTCTTTTGTGATTTCCAGGGCTTAGGATAGGGTGAGTGGGAGGAGGGAAAACTGCAGGTGGTAGAAGGGAAGCCCCCCCCCACCTCCAGGCCTGCACCAGAGGGACACAAGGGAGCCCAGAACTCTGCCACCCCATTTCTCCTGGGTCCTTTTTCCTTTAGAGGCTGAGCCTAGTCAGATCTCACTGTGATCCCTGGCCGAGGGGATGGTCTTTGCAAGAAACTTTCTGTAACCATTCCTGCTCTTGTTCCTGAGTCTTTCCCACAAGCGCCACCAAACCCCCAGCACCAGGCAGATAATGACTGGCCCCACTTTTCTCTCTACACCTCCTCTAGGTAAACCAGTCAGCCTGAGCTACCGATGCCCCTGCCGGTTCTTCGAGAGCCACATCGCCAGAGCCAACGTCAAGCATCTGAAAATCCTCAACACTCCAAACTGTGCCCTTCAGATTGTGTAAGTCCTAGCCGCCATCCCCCAAAGAGGAGCACGGTATAGAAGGCCTCAGACTTGGCATAACTAGGGGCAGCTGTTACCACCACCACGGGAACACTGATATGCCATCAGACATGGGTTTCAAAGGATACTTTTGTTCCCCAGAGCCCTGATGTCCTCAGTGTTTCTCACTCTTGCTTTCCACGCTGTTTCTTGCAGCACAGTGGGCCGTCTCTCTACAGAAAAAGCCATGGACTTGATGGAGGTCAGCCCTCAGCTGACAGTTGTGTCTGTCTGGTCAGTTTCAAGGTTCTGGTGTCCAAAGTTAATCCTTTCTCATATAGAAAAAAAAAATTACAAGGCCAGGATGGCACAGGGGTCAGTTTTACTCACTTGCACTCACTTGCTCAGAGGTCAGCATTCAAAGGTCATTTTGTTTTAGAGTTTTTGAGTTTGCTGGAGTGTGATGGTAGCTGCCAGTATTTGATTTAAATTTACCTGGGAAATAAGAAAAGCCCCCAAAAAATGTATAAATGATGTGAATATCTCATTCAGAGTCTGGTAGACTTGGCAGAGATGTCCTGTGCTAGTCTGTCCTGCTCACAGCCCCCCAGCAGGGGTTCCCATCCTCAGAGGACTCAACACTAACAACAGTATAAGGGATGCAGCAGCTGGAACAATGCTAGCCTGACGGCTTTGTCACCCAACGGTGACTGCTTCAGACTTTGTGTGCTCATCAGCCTTCCTTTCCAGCCTCGGCTGCTGTGTTATGTACAGTAGGCTTTAGAGACCTGGGTGATGAACATTATTTTTGTTGTTTTGATTAAAATACAATACTCTCCTGAGAAAGGGATTTTAAAGATGATGAGTTTACTTTTGAATAGGCTGTGCTGGTGCACTGCCCTGGGAACGGCCCTTGAACTTAGAGGGCCAAATATAACTATTGATTCTGGGTGATCACTAAGTTAATAAATGGCAGGATCCAGACTGACACCCCTGATCCCTGTTGAAGTTACATCCCTCTGAACGACTGGTCAACTACAGGGCAGCCTGCTTGAAGAGGTTTGCCTGTCCCTAGGACACTGAATAGGCATTTGTTTTTCCTAGAAGACAGTTCACTAGCTGGAGAGGAGTCTTCTCCCGTAATTTCTGTTTGGTTGCTTTTTGTTTGTTTGTTTGGTTTTGGTTTTGGTTTTTTAATTATCTGGCATCCAGGACTTGATGGAAAATAACCAGAGATAAGCTCACCAGTTCATCTGCCCATTAGGAAGTTCTAGGGATGGGAGAAAGAACACCGCGTCAATTAACAAATCCACAAAGCTAAGACCTTGAAGCATTCTGTGAACTTGTAAACACGCTCGGGCAACCATTGGACAATTTGTCTAGACTGCTCCTTGCCCACCTGAACAATCTCACCTCACCTGCCCTTTTCCTCCCCTTCTGGACTCCTGCCGTCTTCCTCCAGAGCTACCTTTAAGGTTGTCCCATGTACTATCAGGGTGATCTGTCAAAAGTTCTTAGGCTGCTTCTGGCACTCTCCAGAATTTTCCAAGACCTCCCCCTGACCATGATATCAGTCATCCGCGCCTTCTGGGTGGTTCATCCTCCACACCCTTTGGGTGCTTTGACTCCTGTGGGATATTCGTCCTTCCTTTTCCTTTAGCTTTCCTCACTTGCCAAGCTCCGACTCGGCCAGAAGCTCAAATCCCTCCACTGTGGTCTCTTCTCTGTGTCCCCTGGGAAACATCCTTAGCACGTCCCTAACTCTGCGGTGGTGGTCCCAACACGCTTCAAGTGCTATGTCTTCCAAAACTGATGCTTCCAGGAGCAGCAGCTGGGCCCTGCAGTGAGGACCTTTAGCTGGGTGTGTCGGGTGAGCCCACAGGATAGCTTTCTCCCACTCGGCTGTACAGCGTCTCTCCCCTTGTGTTTTGGCAGTGCAAGGCTGAAGAACAACAACAGACAAGTGTGCATTGACCCGAAATTAAAGTGGATCCAAGAGTACCTGGAGAAAGCTTTAAACAAGTAAGCACAACAGCCCAAAGGACTTTCCAGTAGACCCCCGAGGAAGGCTGACATCCGTGGGAGATGCAAGGGCAGTGGTGGGGAGGAGGGCCTGAACCCTGGCCAGGATGGCCGGCGGGACAGCACTGACCGGGGTCATGCTAAGGTTTGCCAGCATAAAGACACTCCGCCATAGCATATGGTACGATATTGCAGCTTATATTCATCCGTGCCCTCGCCCGTGCACAATGGAGCTTTTATAACTGGGGTTTTTCTAAGGAATTGTATTACTCTAACCAGTTAGCTTCATCCCCATTCTCCTCATCCTCATCTTCATTTTTAAAAGCAGTGATTACTTCAAGGTCCTTTTTCAGTTTGCTTTGGAGCTTCTCTTTGTCCTGGGGCCTCTGGGCACAGTTATAGGCGGTGGCTTTGCAGGGAGCCCTAGAGAGTAACCTTCCGCCAGAGCAGAGTCCGAGGAACGCTGCAGGGCTTGTCCTGCAGGGGGCGCTCCTCGACAGATGCCTTGCCCTGAGTCACTCAACACAAGATCCGTCAGAGAGAGGCTCCTTTATCCAGTTCAGTCCCTGGGGTCGGAAAGCTTCCTTTAGAAGTGATCCCTGAAGCTGTGCTCAGAGACCCTTTCCTAGCCGTTCCTGCTCTCTGCTTGCCTCCAAACGCATGCTTCATCTGACTTCCGCTTCTCACCTCTGTAGCCTGACGGACCAATGCTGCAATGGAAGGGAGGAGAGTGATGTGGGGTGCCCCCTCCCTCTCTTCCCTTTGCTTTCCTCTCACTTGGGCCCTTTGTGAGATTTTTCTTTGGCCTCCTGTAGAATGGAGCCAGACCATCCTGGATAATGTGAGAACATGCCTAGATTTACCCACAAAACACAAGTCTGAGAATTATCATAAACGGAAGTTTAAATTTGAAAACGTTGAGGACTTGGATTTTGGTAATTGTCCCTGAGTCCTATATATTTCAACAGTGGCTCTATGGGCTCTGATCGAATATCAGTGATGAAAATAATAATAATAATAATGAATAAGCCAGAATCTTGCCATGAAGCCACAGTGGGGATTCTGGGTTCCAATAAGAAATGGAGACAAGAGAAAACTTGCATACATTCTTATGATCACAGACGGCCCTGGTGGTTTTTGGTAACTATTTACAAGGCATTTTTTTACATATATTTTTGTGCACTTTTTATGTTTCTTTGGAAGACAAATGTATTTCAGAATATATTTGTAGTCAATTCATATATTTGAAGTGGAGCCATACCAATGCCAGTAGATATCTCTATGATCTTGCTCTACTGGCAACTTGTAAAGAAATATATATGACATATAAATGTATTGTAGCTTTCCGGTGTCAGCCACGGTGTATTTTTCCACTTGGAATGAAATTGTATCAACTGTGACATTATATGCACTAGCAATAAAATGCTAATTGTTTCATGCTGTAAACCTCCTACCGTATGTGGGAATTTATTTACCTGAAATAAAATCTACTAGTTGTTAGATGGAGTGCACATACATTTCTGAAGATGGAGAAAAACAGGTGTACCTGCTGATCAGGTGCTGTGGGCTGCCCTGCAGTCCTGGTGAGCGACAGACACTGCGGCAGGCTTGTCTCATGAACAGGCTGCGTCTGCAGTGAAAGTTTTTGTGTTTTTTTTTTAACCCAAGCTAGTTTTCTAATGAATAATACTTGACTCACTAATTTCCCCTCCTCCTCCTTCTCCTCAGTTCTCCTAACATCCTCATGTGATCCCCAGACTCAACTCCAGTA
Organism: Mus caroli; assembly: GCF_978045245.1. Lineage (NCBI taxonomy): Eukaryota > Metazoa > Chordata > Mammalia > Rodentia > Muridae > Mus > Mus caroli. The sequence continues at coordinate 31,459,873 of NW_028227262.1, read as the reverse complement.
ATATCAAGCTTTCCTATTTTCCCATGTAAAAAAATCCCATGACTCTGGGCCATGTTAATATCAGGCTTTTTGTGGGAACAGGTGGCCTCACCCCATAAATCATTAAATACCATTCAGCTTGAATCATTTTAATGTGACAGTCACAAACCAGTCGCTCTAATAAAAACTCCGCTAACCATCCTTCTCCTTAGCTCTCTAGAACAATCTCAGTAATCCCTAGGGATGCTCCCCAGCATCCAGAAAAGAGAAGTGGGATCAATCATCCTGCCTCTCTTGGAGGGCTGCCTGAGTTGGGGGGCCTCCACCTCCTCTGCTTTGTATAATTTGAAATGCAGATTTGTAGTGAAGGCAGAGTTCACCTCTGCATTGAAAGGGAAGGCAGGCCCAGAGCTTCCTTCCCTGCCCTCTGAGATGTGTATTTATGTCTCAGGATGAGCTTTGGTAGGAATGCTCAAAACCAGGACCAACCAGACAAACTGGCAGTCCCTGTAAGCGGTTCCCGGGTCATAGGGTTAGGGCACCCCTGTTTAACTTTGGGGTGGGGAAAGTATCTGGTTTACTTTGATAAATTGCTTGTGAACCACATTTGCCAAGTGGCCTCCAGGTCTCAAACTCAAGACCGAGCTAAATGGACTCAGAACGCAATGCTAAATATTGTGCTAACTGAGATAGATACACTCCTCTATGTTGCAATGTGATTAATGGTTCTACTAATTTTATCTAAGGGGGCGCAGAGAAGAAAAAGTGGGGAAAAAAGAAAAGATAGGAAAAAAGAAGCGACAGAAGAAGAGAAAGGCTGCCCAGAAAAGGAAAAACTAGTTCCCCGCTTCCTCTGCCTCTGCCGATGGACCGCAGTGCACTCTGCTCCGGCGCTTTGTAACTCGCTCCTCCCTCTTCGGGGGCAGACCCCACACTCCGGGCAGGTGCTCAAACCTGATGGTAAACTCTTCCCTCTTCTGGGGGCAGACCCCATACCCCAGGGCGGGTGCTTAGGCTTTCCTGCCCTGGTGGCCACACCAGCTGCTGTATTTATGTGCTTCTTAGGCCCTGCTCTGTCTGCTAAAGCTATGAAGAAAGATGTGCAGAGACTGGGGTGGAGACTAAGCCAAAGAGGAGCTGCCTAGCCTGGCAGCATTGCCCCGAGCTGAGCCCCCTTGGCCAGGACTTCACAAGGTTCACACCTTCAATCCCATGAAGGCCAGGGTGGTCTGCTTAGCCAGGAAAGGGCAAGTGCCTTCCCCTCAGCCACACTGCCCCTTGTGGCCTTCTCAGGACATGTGGTAACTGACTTGCTCTCAGGCCCACCTGCAGCTTTTCCAAATACCTACAGCCTTCAGCCCTGCTGCCCCGCCTGTGGGAGCAGCTTTGACTCCAGTCCAGAAGGGTTTCTGCAGACTGTGTTGGGTGAGAAGCAGAAAGGATGAAATCTCAGAGAACACATGTCGGCTGCTTCTCAGGAAATCTTTTCACTTTAGAGTGAAATTCACTTTAGAGTCTTTAAACGGGTCTCTCGTGGAGAGGATAGATGTGCTCTGGAACTTTGTGAAGGACCAGCAGCTTCAGGGACTCTTAGTCTGTCCTTCCCCACTTTTGGTCCCAACATCCCTGGGATGGTGTGCTGTCTGGGCACCACAGTCTCCATCCTCACTCCTGAGAGATGTCTGCCTTCTGTGAGTTGGGTTAAAGCTCTGGAATTATCTACTATCCCAACCCACCACACTCACCTGGCAATTTTTGTCTGGTTTTGTTTGTTTGTTTTTGTCTTTTGCTGGTTTCAATTAGAAGGCAAGGCTCTGATTTTAGTAGTGTTTTGGAAAGGGACTTTTTTCTTCACCTTCCTCTTTGCCTCATGTACACACACACACACACACACACACACACACACACCTTGTACCCCAGACCTCTGGGTATAATTTTCATAATTGGTGCAGAAAGAAGAAATGATCTGAAGATGTGTTAAATGGATTGCAGGGGAAGGAAGGCCCAGGGCCCTGTGTGTGTTGCCCTCTTGGATTCCTAAGTTCTATGTTCCTTAGAGGTTCTTGCATTAAACAGGTAAAGTCCTTCACGGTCCTGGCTGGGGGAAAGTCTTGCTAGGGGGATTCAGGGAAGACCCGTGTTACCAGCTCTTACCCTTTATCTGGACAGTTCTCCTATCCTGTATCCTCTCCTCAGATCTGAGGATAGCAGGCTGGACTATTGGTGGGCACCTTTCAAGCCCAGGGCTACTGTTTGTCCTGTGGCAGCTGGCTACAATCTAGTCTGAGTGGCCTCATCTGGACCCTTCCTGTTATTAATAAAACACTTCTGGAGGCCAGATCTGTGCTCAAGCCATAGTTCTGCTTAGAAAGGGATGCCCCACCCTTACCGGACACTGGGAAGAACTGTTGGCCCCTAGAAACCAAAGGCCAAACTGAGGCTGCCCTGAGTTGGAAGACCACTTTCTGAAATGCCCATGGACTCCGCCTCCCACCATTCGTCTCTCACTCCTAGCAGAGCTGTCTGTGGAAACTGTTTCTTAGGAGGCACAGCAAGCTCCCGGGAACCCACTGTGCTTATGAAGCCCGTCTGGTGGGCAACCCCGGCCCACTGGACAGAGTCCTCATGGAAATGCCTGGGAAGCTGATTTCATCTAAGGATGGGTTGAAGTAGGATGTGCTCCTGCGACTTCTCAGGCAGGTGAGAGGGGTAGTCCTTACACTGTCTAGCATAAATGCCGTCCGGACGGACCCACAGCTCCAGAGACCACCTCCTGAGCACTAAGACCTCTTCTGGTGGTGTGGAACCAGCCAAGAGATTTCAAGGAAGAGTGATTATTTGATGAAAGCTATGGGAATGGCCTCTTCTCTTGGAGTTCTGAGGCCTGGGGATGCCCAGGAACACTGGGTACCTGCTGCTGCTAGGGTCAATGCGTAGTCTCAGCACCGGTGTCCTAAGGTTAAGGCGGTGTGCCTTGTCATGTGCTCCTTGTACCATGCCATCTGTGCCAGTGTGTGTCTGCCTCACCCTGTGCTTGACCTGTTCACCCATCTTCTCTGCTTCCCGCCACCATCCAGATCCTCAGCGGCAGCCCCGGCTGTGCCCTTCCCTGCTCTCCCACTCTCTCAGGCCTCGGAAGGAAGATCGGTGGCTGTGAGCTGCACTAAGGAGTAGGGCCTGTGGCTCGGCACTAGGCCACGCACGCAGCATCCCAGGCACGTGGTGAGAAACTGCCTTAATGTGTCTCCTCTGTTCTTGTCAACAGGAGGCTCAAGATGTGAGAGGTGTGAGTCAGACGCCTGAGGAACTTACAGGAGGAGCCTAGGTCTGAAGTCAGTGTTAGGGAAGGGCCCAGAGCCACTTCCTCTGCTCCTGAGCAGGGCTGAAGCCGTTTGCAAGGGACTTGCTTTGCACAGTTTTGCTGTACTTTCACATTTTATTATGTAGCAAGATACATGGTGATTTTTTTTTTCATTTAGTCTGATTTTCCAACGTCATTGGTGACAGGCCAAGGCCACTATGTTACCTCCTTTGTTCTAGTATCCTTCCCTTGGAGGACCTTCTCTTAGTAGTGGCTCTCCAGGTTTGTCTCTTTGAGCTGAGGCAGGAGGCACCCTTTCTTCTGAATAGGAACTGGGTGTCCCCACCCTCCAAGGACTGCAGGGCTTTCCCAAGCTGAGGCAGGAACATGAGGCCAGGGAAGAGTGAGCTCCACCCTCATCCCACGCTGTCCTCCTCAACCCACCATGCTCATCACTTTGTCTCATCCATCCATCCATCCATCCATCCATCCATCCATCCATTCATCGCCATGTGTCCGCAAGACTGTCTCCATGACCCTGAAAAAGGACTCTCGAGATGAAATCCTTTATTCAAATGGGACAGCAAGAAGGAAAAGCCAATGTCTGGTGTCTCTCCCCCTGCCCCTACCCTGCGCGCATCTATGTCTTGTTTGGAATATTGTCTCTTCAACCCCCTGCTCATGTCCTTCTCAATCATGATCGATGTCTTGTCCGTGCACTGTCTCTAACCCAAATGCAAAGGCTGAGTGTGAGGTGATGGCCCCGAGGTCCAGGTTGTAGTCATGGAAACAGCCCTGCTGTCTCCCTTCTCATGGGGCCCATTTTAGACACACATAGCCCAAAGAAAGGTGGTTTGCAACAGTGCTTAGCTGGACCCTCCATATTTCCATAACTGTTAGCTTAAAACTGTGGGGTTTTACTACCTTCCTGGAACCAAATGCATTCTTCTGTTGAGGAGTAACAGGTCTCAATTCTTTTCAATTAGTTTTAAAAGTCAATGACTAAGAGCATCGGCTTTGGGCCCTGATGGGCAGGCATTTCCCTGGGAAGGGGGTAAACTACCTACCTCTCCTCAGGACAGCCGAAGGGTGGGATTGGTGCCGCTCTGGGAAGCGTGGCCCTGGGAGTTTTGTCCTCTGCAGTTTTTAATGCAAGTTCACTGCCACTTTGACAAAAGCCCAGTTAGAAGCCAGTCTCTAGTTCCTCAAACAATACAGACAGAGTAAGGAAAGGAAGGAGGGTGGCAGCCAGCTGGCTGGACACTCGAGAAAGACTCGGAAGTAAGCTACCGAAAGATAGTCTTCAAAAACAGGTGTTTGAGAGTGAATAATCTGTAGAATTGTTAGTGGGGTGTGTGTGGTGGGGGGATTTCTACAAATAGTCCTTTAAGTTGAGTTTACAGCAGATGAAAAAATCCAACAAGATTTTAATCAAATTTGAACAAAAAACTAAAAATGTTGAGTAGGGTGGAAGGAGGGGCACAGGGCTAGCTGTAAGAGCTGGATCCTCAGGAGGACACCAAATTATTTTCAGCCCTGGAATAGAAACCACACACTGGCTTGCTATGCACTAGCCACTTTGCATCTAATCCAAGCTTTGAAGGGTGTTGCTTGGGAGGAAACAAATACAGCCTTCCATCTTCACTCCAGTTAGGGATCCTTTCAAAGTCTCCTTCACAGGGAGGAAAAAGAAAGGTAGAAACTTTAGGGAGCCGGATTTGTGTATCAATTCCTCTGCTGACATTCAGTTTCTAGATGGAGACAGCCTGCCTAAAGCAAATTCGCATTTAAATAGGACATTTACATCGGAAAAGTCCCTCCCCACCTTAATCCCCCATTCTCTTGCTTTCAAAACACAAGCACAGCAGTCCTTGAATGGCTGTTGACCCAGGGCACCTAGCTGTCCCTGCTGGTCCTGGGGCTGCCAGAATTCCCTTGGGCGCCAAGTAACCTGCCAGGTAGCCAGTCCCTCTGTTACCAGCCTTTGCATCTGGATAGGGAAAGAGGGGTGGAAACATACGGTCTGCGGTCTGCTTTGTGTTCAAACCCAGGTTTGTACCCTGTGTTTATACACTGCTGCTGGCTCTTGAGGACAGTGGGACATTAGCAAGGAACATTGGCTGATCAAGGCTTTGAGAGAGGGTTTGGAGGGCAAGGGGCTGCATTCCTCTGAGGGACTTGGCCTGAGGCCTTAAGGCCTCCCCAGTGGGTTCTGTTCATCTTCTCATGGGTGATTATCTCAGTGGTGTCACCAGGGGCTTCCTCCCAGAAGTCAGTCATCCCCAGGCCATGCGCCCTTTTCAGCTGGATGAGAGCCAGGGATGCATTCTCCCCAAACAGCTTCCCTGGCCCATTTTAAGGTAATCTCATTCTTCAAAATGTTCCATAGAATCCTCCAAATTCCCCCAGCAGACTTCTGCCCTCGCCAAGTTCCCAAAACCCACTCAGCAAAGTTGCCAACCTCGACAGCCTAGCAGTGTCTAAGCAGCGATGGGTTCAGTGTTGTGTGTGGTGAATACTGTATTTTGTTTCAGTTCTGTCTCCCAGATAATGTGAAAACGGTCCAGGAGAAGGCAGCTTCCTATATGCAGCGTGTGCTTTCTTATTCTCATTTTTAATATATGACAGTTATTTGAGAAGCCATTTCTACTTTGAAGTCATTATCGGTGAAAGTGATGTATCTTCACCCACCATCTTCCTAATAAAGTTCTGTATTCAAATATAGCTGCCAAGCATCCTCAGTGAACGTCACCATGTGGAATTTTCCACACTTGGTTTTACCCCCTCAAACCTGACTCTAAGACCGTGCAGTCTTAGCAGAAGAGCTTAACAGGTCCTAGGGTTCACTCTTGGTCTAACTGCTGGTGTCAGAAGATCTCTACAGAGGGAGGTGTTCCATTTTCTCCACATGACCTGGATTGCTCCTTAGAGGCCAGAAAGCCTTGTACTGTACAAGGCAATGGCTTAGTGTAAAGTCCCAGGAGTTTTCCCTACAGTCACAAGAATTTGGGAGAGGAAGGCCCACACTACACATGCAGGTCATGGTGGAAGGTGACAGAGGAAGGACTCTGTCCCTGTAAGACAGCTGGAAACCACAATATTCTGCATGTTCCTATCCTGGGTGAGGACGCTTATGGAAGTCAAAGGGTAATTTGTTAACTGCTGTTGGCCAGCTTCCTCCAAGAATCCTGCTTCCCCAACAGACAGAGCCTTTGTCTCTTACAGTTTGGTCTTCGGATTCTCTTTATCCCACACTCAGCCATTTTTGTAAAAGAGAGGTTAGCACCAGCTCCAAATATCCAAATCTGCAGTGTTTGAGATCTCACTGCACCTCCTCCATACCAACACATTTGCCATTACTTATAAGGTAGTTTTTATGTGAGTTCTAAGTTGATTAACACACAAGAATTAGAAGGGTGGGAGGCTCTAGGAAAGGCACTGTGGGACTATCTGACTGCATGGGTGTGAAGATATAAGGAACAGGCAAGAGCTTGGATCCCATTCTCTCTGCCCACATCGTGACTTGAGATATACTAATTGCTCTTGGGGGTCTCAGTCATATACCATCCATAACAGTTAAACTGAGGGAGATACAGGATCAGCTAGAATGAAAAGCCCACCCCATGCTTCCAGAAAGCCCCTCTTTATACCTCCTGTGATATGAACTAGAGGAAAAGCAATTGACTTTGCTTCTCAAACAGCCTACAGCAAAGCCCTGTGAGTTTGAACCTATTCCTCCAGGCCAATGATGGTCCTCGTGGATTCCTTGGGGTCAGAGCAGCATTCCTTCAAGAACAGTAAGCTGCTATTCCAGCCCCAGGAACTGATCACCAGTTCTCACTGTAAACAATCTTAAGTCCACAACCCATCATGCCCCTTTCCCTCTGCACTTGAAACAGGCTGGGTATCTGCATACAGCACAGAGTCAGGGAAGGTCAGAACAGAAAGTTGTCTGATTCAGGCTACAGTGAAAGGTCCCTGGCATAGGAGAGAAAAGTATGCTCTTTTGAGAGCCAGTCTACTGAGCACACTGGGCCATGAGGGCTCAGAAGGTATCCTTGTGAATTGGAAGCAGCAGTTGCTCCATAGGGGCTGCACGTGGGGAGTCCAGCACAGCGAGGGAAGCTAGGAGTCTGCTTCCTCACTCTGGCTGTGCCCTTTTAGGAGAGGTATAGATTGATCAAAGGCAGTACTGACGCCCCTGGTGAGAAGGTCCCAGCAGTCTGAAAAGGTGTGAGAAAACCATGACAGCGACCAGATGCGTGGACACCCAAGCTAGCTGTGGGCCAATCTTGTTCCAGGGCTACAGAGATATGTTGCAAAGAGCCACACCTTCTGCTCTTTGTTCTCTGTGCTCATAGTGAGGACTTGACACTCAGGACTGTAGACAGAGGAGAAGCAGAAAAGGTTAAGTCTTGATCAACACATCTCAGAGAGATGTAGATAAGAGATAAGGGAACGTATGGTAAAGAGGCTCAGAAGGCATTAGCATTGGTCCATACTCCCTACCCTGGACTCCAGTTAGATCCACTTCTTCCAATAACACCAAAGTAGCCATTTCTAAGTCAATTCAGCCAAGTGGATCAGGTATGGAGGCCACAGGCGGTGCTTGCACAGGGAGTTGCTAGAGGTCTCCTTACTTCTTTGCCAAGCTTCCCCAGAGATCTTACAGCCCACTTCCTGGTTTTAGATGGAACTCTAGGAAAAGATTATTGAGATTATAGAAGCATCCTAGATTATGCCTGTTACCCTAGATTGATAAAAGTCTCAGATGTGTTGCCCAGGCTCTCCTCATATAGAACCTGCTTAGGGTCCATTTAGAGCCTGGATATTCTTCCTTCCCTAAAGATACCCATGAGCACCAAACTGAGTGGCCCAGAATCACCTGTGGGAGACAGTTGAATATCTACTGTCCTGTCTAGAGCTGTAGCCCTACAGGTACATGATGTGTCTCAGAATCCAATCTCAGCCTGGATGTCTAAGGATAAACTGAAGACCGTGAATTTCTAGGTGAAGTCCATCCTAGAGTATCTATTGAGCTGTAAGCTCATGAAGGTTTATTCCCAGCGCCTGATCATGACGAGTGTTTAGAGCATATATGAAGAGAGACTTGGTGTCCACAAGTCAACACCAACAGCAAAGAGCTGGTGCTCTTACTAGGTCATAAACTGCTCTCAGTTTTCAGCAACAGTGCTCTGATAAGTTTGGGGGTAAAAAGTAGCGTCTACTTCTTGGCCCACCAAGGAGACCAAATAGAAACAGAGCAGAGTGAAGCCAGGCCCTTTGGTTATCGCTGAAAATGGAAAATGGAAGGGAGCCACCTGGGTGGAAAGGCGAGGAGTGCTTGGGCATTCAGACTTGCAAAGGACATGGGTGCAGTGGTCTGCTGTTGACTCAAGGTCTGCTGGGGGAGGCAGAGGGCCAGGTGAGGCCACCGACAGCCCAAGAGGCATAGCTGAAGTGAGGAGGACCCTTCATAATCAAATCAGAATACTTACCTGTCTTCCAAGTAACTTTAATTGCCTAGCATTTGTAATGGAAAGTTAAGACTTCATTGACAACAGCCACATTTCACTCTCCAAGTTAACTATGAACACAGGTCAGTTCTGTGGGCCATTCTGAGCATTTGCCTGGAAGATAACACAACTGAAAGCCACAAACCTTGGTAAAATTGAAGACATTACATGCATGCAAATATCAAGAACACAAATAGGTTTGGTTTTGCATGGTGTTGTGGCATGATACTGTCTTCTTGAAAATTCATGCTCAAAAACCATGCTGTCAAGTAACTAAAAATAATCCTGTGGTGTTTCAAGTAAGCATGTGGTTTTGTAGTGGGCTGCATTTGTAGCTACCCTGGGGTACATGCAACAGGTTGGATGACCCTGATCTGTAACAACATGCTAACGTATATCTCTGCTTAAAATCAAAGTTTGTGGTTGAAGAGATTCCTCAATAGTTAAAAGAACTTTCTGCTCTTGTGGAAATTCCAGGTTTGGTAATCGGCACCCACAAAGAATAGCTTCTAACAGCTTGTAACTCCAGCCTCAACCTGTGACACACTCTTTCTGCCTTCACACATACCAGAACGCATACAGTGTGCATACACATACATGCAGGCACTCACGGATACACATAATAAAAATAAATCTTCTTTTTCAAAGAGAATATAATTGTCTCCCAGTTAAATTGCAGACTAGAAGTTGCCTCACTGCTGTGAGCCAACAAAGCAAAAGCCAGGAAAAGGAACAACAACAACAAAAAAAAATCATCCACTATTCCAGAGAGAAATAACACTGGAACTTCACAGAGACAATAATAACATAGCTAGAAAATGTAGAGAAGAAGACAGGAAACACAGAACAAAGGGAGTAAACTAAGGGAGACAAACTTTGGCCTGGAGGTTCTAGAGGCTCTGATAAGAAAAGATTGGTGGTTCCTGCCACTGGAGAAGCCCACAGCAAATGGACTTGCAAGTTTTGTTGCAACTTTTGATGAGACAGTGTTTCCTTTTATAAATCTGTCAGGAATAGAAAGAAATCTCACTTTAAACAGTTATTTATTATTCATCTCCCTAGTCCCTCCCTCCCTCCCTCCCTCCCTCCCTCCCTCCCTCCCTCATTCAGGGTGTGTGTGTGTGTGTGTGTGTGTGTGTGTGTGTATGTTCATGCATGCATGTGCATGCATATCTGTATCAGAGAAGTCAAAGAACAACCCGGAGAAGTCTGTTCTCTCCACTATTTGACTGTTGGGATTGAACCCTCAGGCTTGGAGGAAAGCAGAAGTAACTGCTGAGCCATCTCTACTTTCTAATCACTCTGTGTGACTCAGAAGACAGTGGCTTGGCTCTGTGTTGAGAATGAACCTATTTAAAACTGAGCGACCCTGGGGACCTGAGAACTGGGAAGCATCACAGGCCACACTACTTGAATTTAACTAGCCCGATGTTCAAAGCAGCCCTGGAAAGCAACTGTGGTAAGAACAGGTCACCCCATCAGTGGGGAGTAACTCAGAGCTTCCCTAGTCCTGTGCCTGAGGTCCGCAGGTGAGTCAACCTTTGAAGCCATGTGTCTTCCATTACTGCTGTGGGGTCCCAAAACTCTGTGGCCTCAGCAGATTACTTTGAAATGCTTGTGTAGATCCCAGGGCTGTCACTGTCTCCCACATTCCTAATGTACTTGGAAGACATCGCCCAACACAAGCCAGCTAAGAGAACAGGGTCTGCGAAGTCCCATAAGTGTGCAAGAACCTGCTTAGTCTGCCAGCAAAGATCTCTGGCATGCACAGAAGCAAAGCTGCTGCAGTAAGGACAGCTCTGGGTGACAATGGACACTTGTCCAACACAGGCTCAACGGTCTGTGGCTCTTGTCTACTCTTCTCTTTCTCATGGTTTACAGCAAGGCGTTGGGGTACAACTGAGGCGATTCTAGAAAGGACGTTTATAATGTGAGTGTTTACATCCTGAAATCCGAGGTAGCTCAAATAAACAACTTAACGATATACATCAAAGTCTTGGAAAAAAATAACACAACAAGAACAAACTAAACCTCAAATCAGTAGATGGAAAGAAATGATGAAGATCAGGGCAGAGATTAAAGACACAGAAGCTAAAAGAACAGTCCAAGAATAAATGAAAGAAGTTGAGTGCTTTAGGGGGGCTGGGTGCAGATGATACAAACGGGAAAAGCAGTTAACTTATCCCTGCCTCCAGATGATAGGAGCCTATTCTTAGAGACCTTTAGTGACTGTACCAGCAGACAAAGGTCTGATTTAAAAAGAAAAGGTTTAACAGAGCAGCAGGTTAGAAAGCCAGCATACAAAAATCAGCAGGCTCCGAAGATGGCTAAGTGTTAAAATACTTACCTGGAAAGAGTGGGGATCTCAGTTCAATCCCCTGGATTCAGGTAAAAAATGCAGGGCATAGTGGTACCTGTATAATTCCAACACTGGGAAGACAGGGACAGGAGAATCCTTGGGGGGGGGGTGAGGGGCACGAGAGATGAAAAAGAAGGGAGAGTTACGATTGAATTTACCCTGCCACAGCCCAATATGAGAAACAGCCCTGGAAAGCAGTTCTGGTGAGTGGGTAAATGTAGCTCCAGGTGTTAAAGCAATCATGCCCGTGAGAAAAGATGTCTAAAACGAAGTGGATGGTGTTCAGTGATGACAGCCAAGGTTGCTCTCTGCTCTCCACATGCATCTATATGTGTGCCTGAACATACACATGTGTATGTGTGTGCCTGAACATACACATGTGTATTTAAAATAAATCAGCAACCTTCCCATATACCTCTAATGGCTTTGCTGAGAAAGAACTCAGGAAAAATCCCCACTCATAACAGTTTAAAAATCAAATTGTTAATCCCAAAGGTGCCAAGAAAAAGATCACAGACCCAAATTATCATGGCTAGATTAAAGCAATTGGTTTTTACTCATGAACTTGGGTTGCTCCCCCTAAGTCAGGGTTCAAGAGGTCAGCAGTGGATGGAGGAAGACAGGTTTTTGTAGCTCAGGAGTAGGGGGATTACAAAGGGAGGGGCAGGCAAATGGGCGGGGTTACAGAAGCAGAACCTAACAAGGTGGTCATAACAGCTGGCGGTCATAATAAATCTTTTGAAACAGAGGTAGGGTTGCAAAATAGTTTCAGCAACCTCCAGAAGCAAAGGCACAGTTGCAGGTGGTCATAACAACTTTCTGAAACAAACAAACCAAAAAGGCTGCTGGTTTCTGCAACAGGCAGTACAGCACCATTGATAGTTAGAGTTACAGGTGGGGCATAGCCCAGTCTTTAAGAAGCAGAGAATTAATTATAAACAAGAATGAAACTTAATTGTCTTTATTATAAGATGGCTTTCAGGCCCTAAATGAAGGCTGGCTGATTCATCCAAACCAAAAAGTTGGGAATAAACCCAATTATGAGGGTGAACTTTTGTACAAGGAAAACTTTAAGACAATGAATCCAGCCACTGAAGACAACAGTTGAACACTGCAAGACTTCCTCCACTCACATATGACGGCAGTATTGTGATGAAAATGGCTGTAGTATCTAAAGCAATCCACAGATGCAAAACAAGCCATATTAAAATCCCAATTATTTTCTACACAGGACTAGGAAAACTCAATCCTAAAATGCATATGAAGGCACAAAGCACCCTGAATAACCAAAGCAGCCCTAAGCATAAAGCAATGCTGTGAGCATCACAGTGTTATTCTCAAATTATATAACAGAGCCAAAGTAATAAAATCAGCATGGCACAATCGATCAATCAATCAATCAATCACAAAAAACCATATCAACCAGTGGAACAGAAGGAAGGGTCTAGAATTAAACACACGTGGTTGTAGCCAGCTGTGCGGCATCAGAGACATTGGAGGACAGACTGCTCAACAGACAGACAGCCCTAGGAAAACTGAGAGTCCACAGGTAAAAGAATGAAACTAGATCTGCATCTCTTCAGCAGCACACACAAAAAAGAGATCAATTCAAGATGGACCAAAGATCTTAACCTGAGACTCTAAAATTGCTAGAGGAAAACTTGAGCTAAACACGTTAATGCACAGGCATAGGTGAAGGCTTTCTCTGAAGGACTCAAAGAGCACAGGAAATAACCCGGCAAATCATTAAGTCAACAAGCGGGATTTGGTGAAAACTATTTTTATAACTTCTGCCCAGTAATTGAAGTAATCAGCAAAACGGTGAGATAGTATACAGAATGGAGAAAATGTTTGACAACTGTGCATCTGGCAAGAGATTACTATCTAGAATCTATAAATAACTCCGAAATTTAAACAGGAGGGAAACAGTAAAAATAAACAAACAAAACTCAACTAATTCAATCCATCTATAGGATAATAAGTTACATAGATAATACTCAAGAAATACTTGAAAAAGTGCTTTGACACCCCTAGCCATCATAGAAAGGTAAATTAAAACTGCATTGAGATTCTATCTGACCCCAGGAAGAAAACTACTGATGCTGGCAGTGATGATGTTGGAAAAGAGAAGCGCTTACACATTTCTTGTAGGAATAACACTAGTGCCCAGATAGTGCCAGATAGAATCAGCCTACAGTGCTTCCGTAAAAGAATAGATAGAAAGAGACACACTCAAGAGAATTGCATTTAGTTATAAAGAATGAAATCATGTTTTTTGGAGACAGTTTTATAGAACTGGAGATGAAGACATGAAACAAAATAGGTGAGACACAGAAAGAAAATATTACATATTTTCTTTCATGGGTAAAATCTGAATTTAAATTTATATACACTTGTATCTATGTACACACATATGTACATTTGTATATATACTATTTGTATTTGTATATATATATGTGTGTGCATACATTGTGTATATTGTATTTGTATGACAGTAGAGAGGAGTCTGTATTGGTTAGTTTTTTGTTTTGTTTTTGTCAACTTGACATAAGCTAGAGTCATCTGGGAAGAGGGGATCTCACTGAGAAAATGCCTCCATCCCACTGGCCTGTTGGCACATCCGTGGGTCATTCTTGTTCAGTGATTGATGTGGAAGGGAGTAGCCAACTGTGTGCTGTATCACTCATGGACAAGTGGTTCTGGGTTGTAAAAACAAATGCAAGCGGAGAGAGCCGTGGAGAACAGGCCAGTAAAGGGTATTCCTGCATGGTCTCTGCTTCAGTTCTTGCCTCCATGGTCCTGTCTTGCTTTGAGTCCTTGCCCTGATTTCTCTTCCTGTTGGACCATCAGCTGTAAGATGAACAAACTGTATCCTCCCTAAGCTGCTGTTGGTCACAGTGTTTGTCATAGCAATAGAAAGCAAACTATGCAGGCTCTGTGACATGGGATGAGGAGGTCTAAGCGGAGAGGGAGGTGGAAAAAGGAATAGTTAGTGTAGTATATATGTCATGGTAACAGGGTGACTCTAGGGTAAGGAAGGGAAACAGGAGAATGATGCAAGAGGCACTAGGACAGTCGCTGGAAAGAGGAATAATAGTAACAAACAATGAAAGATACATATAAAAATGTCACAGTGAAACCCATTCCCTATTATAAAAAACTACAGCCCACTTTACAAAAATCTATAAAGAGAAAAACAAAAGCAAAAATAAAAGCACTTCTGTGTTTATGCATATAACTCTGTCTTCTCAAGAAGTGGTTCTCAACTCCTTTGCCAAACCCTATCTCCAAAATATTTACATTATGATGCTGCTCTCTCTCTCTCTCTCTCTCTCTCTCTCTCTCTCTCTCTCTCGTAATGTAAATATTTGCTTTCTTCCCTCTTACCTTCCCTGACTGGATTTCAGCTACATCATGAGGATATTCTTTGACGAGAACATCAGGAAACTCAAATCAGGAAATCTTTTTATCTTAGTTATGGTTTTATTGCTGTGAACAGACACCATGACCAAGGCAACTCTTATACGGACAACATTTAATTGGGGCTGGCTTTCTGGTTCAGAGGTTCAGTTCAGCATCATCAAGGCAGGAACATGGCAGTATCCAGGCAGGCATGGTACAGGCGGAGGCTGAGAGTTCTACATCTTCATCTGAAGGCTGCTAGCACAATGCTGGTTTCCAGGAAGCTAGGATAAGGGTCTTAAATCCCATCCCTACAGTGACACACCTACTCCAACAGGGCCACACCTTCTAATAACACCATTCCCTGGCCCAAGTATATACAAACCATACCACCGTTTATGAGTTTCCAGCTTAACTGGTCCATCAGCATCATGTGACCCTGTTCCCTCCTGGGAGGAGACTTCCTGCTTAGCTTTCAGGACTCTACTTCCTCTTCAGATTTTCACTTCATCGTGACTCTTAGCTGCTTCTTGACATCTGAGTCCCAAAACACCCAGAACTACCTCAGACATCCTCTTTCGCAGCACCAAATTTCCCTTCAGTTCTGGCCTCGAACACTGTGCAGCCGTGAAGACACTCACCCTAGACTGCTGATCCCAACTCACACTTTCTCTTGAGCTCTAAATCTGCACATATGCTTTCCCTGGTAAACAATACCCCAATGCAAAACACTAACTCAAAACCCACTTGTGCCCTCTCTCACAACCCACCATGCCTGTTTCTGCAAACAGCCATTCCATCCCTCCAATGGTTCCGGCAAAAACCTATCACCACCTGATTGGCTGTTTCACCTTTCAACTTGGAGGTGCCTCATGAATGGACTCAATGAGCTACTTGAGAAACACTTCCGGAACCTAGTCTCCTTTTACCATTACCATCTTGGTCTAAACCACATATGTTACTAGTTCACTTTTCAACAGAGGCCACCATATCTGTTGAAAAGTGATCAAACCCTCCGGTGGTCCCCTGGCTTATGCAGGTTACAAGATAAAGTTCATATAAGTATCTGTATATAAAGGTTTGTATATAAAGTAATGTATATAAAGTTTGTATATAAAGGTTTGTACTACCATCTCTCTTCACCCCTAACTTGACCCCTTTCTGTCATAGTCACTCTGACCTTTTCTCCCTGAACAGGTCAGACACCTATCTTAGTAGGGCTTTTGTACCACAAAGTCCTCCGTAGCCTTCATAAGACATGACTCATCTCTTCTTACCATCTCTGCCCATGTAGCCGCCTCAGAGACCCCTAACAGATGTTCCCTCCCATCAGGATGCCTGCGCTGCCTCCTCCTGCTGGTCTCCACAGCTCTCCCTGACCAGATGCTCCGGTGTATTGCTAGCTGCCCCATGCCATGATCTTTGTTTTTTTGCTTAATTGATCATTTTGGCTGACACAGGAAGTACTGAAGAAAGAGTTTTTGAGGAATGCCTGATAAATCAGCAGGATTTTTAACATGTTACACATGTTCTTCGCTCATTTTGACAGCAAAGGCAGCAATGGCTGCCTCTCACGATTATGCATGTCTTTGTACACTCATGTCCACATTGGTAAGTTGTTACTTGAGCCAAAATTCAGGTCATGCCAATATTTCTCAGAAATTAAATTACATAGCGTGCCAGCTCTAGAATCTGGCATCTGGCCCTTCCCCCAGAGTTCTAGCACAAGAAATAACTGGAGTGGCCCATGTCCTGTACATCTAGTTAAAAAGTCATTTGTGTACCCAGCAGTGCCTCCCTCCCAGCGCTCCTTTCTTTCCTCAGGCCCTGTGCACACTGTTTTTGCAGACCATACGACAATAGTGGTGATCACTGCTGGGCTAGGATCCTGTCAATCTAGCCCGCAGCCAGTGACTGGGTGGGCAGGACTAGCCACCATTGCAAGTGTAGATCCCTCAGGTCATGGGTCAGCCTCCAGTGCTTCTGCACAGGTCTGTCTCGTAAGATACATCCAGGGCCCCAGAGGAGCATGATTTCACAGATAGTGTCAAGCAGAAAAGAAAAAGCCAACAGAAGGAACAATGAAGAATCAACAGCTAGAAGCCACTTTCCTTAAAAAGAGGCACAGCCTCTTTTTAGCAGTGCACTAAAGCTCTGACACCTGTTTGGCTCTTAACATGAACCCATCACCAAGACTTCCTTCTACGTGCATTCTGGAATTTTTGGAGCCTTTCTCATAGCCTTGCCCAGGTATAGGTCTCACTTCTTGGATTTCTGGACAAGACTACAGAGAGATGCTTACTGTCTGCTAAAGCTGGCCAGTTGAGGGGGGAGTAGAGGTTAGTGGCTGAGAGCTTGGATTGTTGGGTTGCTGGCAAGGAAGACTGTGCCCAGTATTCCCGGTAACCTCCATCTTCTGAACTGTAGCCATAGAAATGGGCCAGGATGAGTGACTGGCCGTGGCCAGTCCGGGAGGACTCAGATGCAGCCACAGGCTGACTTTGTCCTTCCCTCTTTCCAGAGAATTCCTAACGTGGTGCTGTGGGCCCAGGACACGTGGGCTTGTAAGTCATGAGTGACTAACCTTTTTGGGCATTCCTGAGCCTCGGGGCACTAGTTTTCCCTTTGACCACCATGAGAACCCTCCAGTGCTTCAACACCTGGGAATGAAGCTCGCCAAGAACCAGCTCTTTCCAGTTCTTACTCCCAGAGTGTACCAGTCCAGCATACTGCATGGGAGTCTTGCTCAGGGGCCCAGGGGAATGGGAGGCTAATGCATTCATAGAGCTCTGCAGGACTGAGTTTCTAGGGGGCAGAGGACATTTGATCAGATGCTTTCTGTTCAACTGACATTTCCAGGAACAGCATGTACCCATGGCACTTTGGGCTTCATTTAAAGTTGTTCAAATACTTGTAGCCAATATTCTGCACTGTGTCTTGTAAAGGACACAAAGAAAGCAAGCAGTGCACCCATGGTAGAAGATCTGCTCCCCATGGGCAGGGGCAGGGAGCATTCTGGAGCTGTTTGATGGCAATTTCCAGTCTGTCCATTGCAGTTTGCACAGTGCCTCAGGCAGAAGATGTGGGTTCAAGGTCTAAGGATGCTTCTGGGTTAGAATGAATGTCATTTTAGGAGAAGTGCTAGGAAAACCTGAACTGTGTAATAATGCATATACCCTGTCTCGAGCAACAACTCATAAGAAAGAAGAGGAGGAGAAGAGAGAGAAGAGGGAGAGGGAGGGGGAGGAAGAGGAGGAAGAAGAAGAGGAAGGGGGAGGAGGAGGAGGAAGAGGACAATTGTAGCATCAAATAGAGGAGAAAGAATAGGACAGAATGGAAGCTGTTGACACGTCTCATGCCTAGTGGGGAAGAGCAGTCAGTGTGTGCATAGCTGTGAGGATCAGAGCATAGTTTCCATTACTGATGTGGTGAATAAAGCCCTGCCCTTGTACACATAGACATGGACACAGCTCTTGTTCCCCAGATAGAGGGGAGGCTGAACAGGCAGAGGCTGACGATGGATGATGGATCTTCTAATTTGAGAACTTGAAATACTCTAGACTCAGAATACACTTTACAGTTGAAATCTATTTCTTAGGCTAATTTCTCTCTCCTAATGATAATAACTCAGAATCTTTCAAACATGGTTATATTTCTTGCCTGGTGGTAGTGGTGCACAGCCTTTAGTCCTGGCCCTTGGAAGGCAGAGATTGGAGGAATCTCTATGACTCCCTCACCAGCCTGGTCTGCAGAGTGAGTTCCAAGACAGGCAGGACTACGCAGAGAAACCCTGTCTTGAAAACCCAGCCAACCAAACAACCAAACAACCCCATAGTCATGTTTGTAGGTTCACTGAACTTTTCTGTTCTGTGTTTTCACACCAGCACCTCATCCTACCATTCTGAGTAAGGCTTGTGACCAATATGTGCCCTGGAGATGCTACTGATGCAGTTTATAAACAAGAACACGCAGACTCAGGTGGGTGTGGCGAAGCCCTCATGCCATGAACATGTGGCTGCAGCTCTGCCTTGCCTAGGAAAGCTGGAGCATCCGGACCCTCACAGAAAGTGCACACTGAACTCTGCGATTTTCTAGAATAAGGATATTGCCTCTCTGCATCACAACACACTTCCATCATCCCTTCTCAGACTCTGCACTTCTAAATGACTTCCATTTAGCTTCCAGGATGTAGAAGATGTCCATGATCTGGCTGAGATTCAGATCCCTTGGGAAATGAACCTAGCTTTGTGTGATGGAAAGAGATAGAAGATTCTGGGTGTGGGCAGGAAGAGTGGCAGGGCCTGTGGCTTAGGGAACTGAAGAAGGACAGGGATGTGGGGATGATGGGGAGAGGGGGGACCTTCTGCCTTCCAAGGCATGATGAGCTAAACAGAAGCCATCAACTTGTTCACTCTATGCCAAGTGGCTGCCCAGCTCATTCTTACTTCGACAGTCTGAGAAGGAAGGAGAACAGCATCAATCATTGTTGGTATAACAGACAAACTCGGTCACATCAGACAGAGGACCTGACCATGTCTGAAGGCTTTGGAAGGGCATCTGGACAGCCTCATGGATGCTCTTGATTGTCCTAGGGGGGAATCTGGGAGTTCAGTCCTATCCTTTCCCCCCACAGCTGTCACAGGGCTCAGGAGCAATCCTGAGCCTGAGTCCCAGGCTCCTGGCCTGAGGCTCTCCATTCATAAACAAATGCTTTGTTGGTAGAAAGAATAGCCCTTAACTGCTCTGCAGATAAGGGATGACAACTCAGTGTGCCCTCACCCTCTGATGTACCTGATACTTGTTCTACCTGACAGTTTCATGGTCCCTACAGAGAGATGAGATTTCCACCTTGTTGATGTGATACAGGTAAGATAAGTGCTCACCTCAATGCGTGTCTAAAGCAGTAGAACCTTGAATTTTCACTCGGTTTGTTTGTTTGTTTGTCTGTCTGCTTGCTTGCATGCTTTTTAAATAGAGTTAACTGTTTGGTCCATAGATATTTGGACCCTGAGGGACATGTGAAGGTGTCAGGTGTGGGAAGATGTTGCAGTGACTGGATGGGGTTGCCTTGAAACCAAACAGGAATCTTCAGACACACATTTGCCTCTGTCTATATGCTATTGGCTGTTGTTGGATATAAGAGGCGATAGGGTTTGAATCCTCAAGAAGCCTGGCACATGAAGCCCGGCACATGCCATGTGCATAATGTGTCTCTTACCCGGCATGCTGCTCAGTCAGTTGTCAGAGGAAGCTACGGGCTCACAAGTGGCAGAAATGTCCTGGAACTGGGAAAAGGGAGTGTTCGACTCTTGACACAGATGGAGACCAAGCAGAGAAATATCATCAATAAAGTTATGTCAAGTGCTAATTATGAGATACTAGGAATTAGCCAGAATCCCTGGTATACAGACAGGTAGAGAAAGAATCCATGGCTGGCTAATAAAAGTGCCAGATTTCCAAGGTGGCCAGCTTCTTCCTTGCCTTGCCTACTTGAGACAAAAGTCTGGTTGCTTAAAATAAAGGCCTCGATGGCTTCCGGCTCCCACCAGCAGGACTCTACTGAGGGACTGCCTCAGCAAGATTGAGGACAGAACAGGACATGTTACATAGCAGTTGACAAACAGTCAGCCATCCTGTCTTTTCTCAAACTCATCTGTCCTAAATCAAGAGAGGAAAATTCTTCAGAGACGTTAAAACCCCAGCCCCGAGGAAGAAACTGGGTTTTTCTGTTTTCTGGTTCCCCCGCTTTCTTTCACACAAGGTCCTTTCCTCTGTGTGCTTGTTATGTGAGTGTGTTTCCTCTGTGTGCTTGTTATGTGAGTGTGTTTCCTCTGTGTGCTTGTTATGTGAGTGTGTTTCCTCTGTGTGCTTGTTATGTGAGTGTGTTTCCTCTGTGTGCTTGTTATGTGAGTGTGTTTCCTCTGTGTGTTTGTTATGTGAGTGTGTTTCCTCTGTGTGCTTGTTATGTGAGTGTGTTTCCTCTGTGTGCTTGTTATGTGAGTGTGTTTCCTCTGTGTGCTTGTTATGTGAGTGTGTTTCCTCTGTGTGCTTGTTATGTGAGTGTGTTTCCTCTGTGTGCTTGTTATGTGAGTGTGTTTCCTCTGTGTGTTTGTTATGTGAGTGTGTTTCCTCTGTGTGCTTGTTATGTGAGTGTGTTTCCTCTGTGTGCTTGTTATGTGAGTGTGTTTCCTCTGTGTGCTTGTTATGTGAGTGTTTTTTCTCTGTGTGCTTGTTATGTGAGTGTGTTTCCTCTGTGTGCTTGTTATGTGAGTGTGTTTCCTCTGTGTGCTTGTTATGTGAGTGTGTTTCCTCTGTGTGCTTGTTATGTGAGTGTATTTCCTCTGTGTGTTTGTTATGTGAGTGTGTTTCCTCTGTGTGTTTCCTCTGTGTGCTTGTTATGTGAGTGTGTTTCCTCTGTGTGTTTGTTATGTGAGTGTGTTTCCTCTGTGTGCTTGTTATGTGAGTGTGTTTCCTCTGTGTGCTTGTTATGTGAGTGTGTTTCCTCTGTGTGTTTGTTATGTGAGTGTGTTTCCTCTGTGTGCTTGTTATGTGAGTGTGTTTCCTCTGTGTGTTTGTTATGTGAGTGTGTTTCCTCTGTGTGTTTCCTCTGTGTGCTTGTTATGTGAGTGTTTTTCCTCTGTGTGTTTCCTCTGTGTGCGTGTTATGTGAGTGTGTTTCCTCTGTGTGCTTGTTATGTGAGTGTGTTTCCTCCCCCAATCACTGTCTTTCTTCCATTGCCTATTCTGCTCCTGTTTGCAGCACTGGATTTCTCTGCAGCTATGAGCTGTGAGGTTGTCTTGCCTCTTAATTCTCTAGCTGGCAGGGAAAACAAACCCAAAATCAAGGTTCCTAGACTGTATCAATGAGGTCACTCAGAGGTGGATGCTGGCTGCTCTAGATACAGGGTATTAACAGACATGTCCAATGGGAAGAAGGAGGGTAACCCTGGCCCCGGAGCAGACCTAAATAGTCATCAGTCGCCCCGTGCACAGGCCTTCCCTTTTTTCTCAGCATGGTGCTGGCTTTGATGGCTAACTCCTGGTCCTGGATATGCAGTGCTCCCCTGTGACTACTGAATGGAGCTCTGCCTCAGTGGCTTTGTTGCTCAGAGTGTGGTAACCGAGCATGCTTTTGCTTCTCAGACATCCTTCCTGCCTCAGCTGCAATTAGACCCAGGACTTCATGGCATGCGGTGCCCTGGTGATAGCCTTTTGGTCAGGAAATTCCTTCCCTGGAAGCTGGGCTTCCATAGGACTGTGATCTCCTCAATCTTTTTTTTTCCTAGAAGATTCTCTCCTTCTGTTCTTGCTAGGATGGCCTGAGAGCTTGGTAGTAACCAAGGACAGGATATGGTCAGAAATCAGGTTTCCAGAATTATGCCAAAGTTCTGTGCTTAGGGGTTTGCCCTTGTTCCTAGTGTTCACTGGGGACCATAGACCTTCTAGTTTGGTCTTCTGTGAGATTCTCTAGCTGGCTCTGGGCTTTTAATAGTAGTCTCCTTGGCCCCAGATTCACTGGTAAGAGTTACCAGCTCTACAGAATTTAATGGAAATTTCCAGCTCCTAAGATCAAACCTAAAGCACTGCAGACTCATTGCAAGACATTTCAATTCTGCATTGAACAGAATTTTAAAATAAACAGCCAGAGGTTATGTAAATTGCCAACCACTGCAACTCTCTGACCTATAGCTTCAGAGGGGTTGGGGGCAGCCACATTTCCGGACATAAGCCCTAAGGCTCCTTAGAGCACTGAACCTGCACCGTTCTGGAGGGCAAGGCATGTCTAATTACATGTCTGCAGGCTGATGGGGCTGGAAACCACCTTTGCTCCTTCACCTGTGAACAAAAAGCCTTGCCTCGGCATTTTAGCATCTCTTAATTCTGCTGACGCTTCATAGCACACAGCTCTCCATGTCTTTGAATGCATGTGTTCCTGGGACTTCAGATTCCCAAATTCCATCCTTTATTCTCAGTTGCTCTAGCCTCAGCGAATTCGTTCCTTTCCAGCTTGGTTACCAGTGTCTCCAGCACCACCCACACACATGTCAAAGGGAGAAGTGGAGCCTTGGCATAACCAGATAGAAAGAATAGAGGGAGAAAATAGAATAATAAGATGCTTCAAAGTAAAAAAAGAACACAGTGCCTTCTGCCACAGTCCCTCTCTATATCTCTCAACCTGGATGTTACTCAGCTTGCCTAGTGATCAGTGGGAATGTTCCAGAAAGGCTGGCAACAGCCCACAGTGTGAGCTGCTAAACAGGATGCAGATCAAAGCAAGGCACCTTTTAGCAGGTCCCGGCGTTGGAATGTTCCTTCCCCATTGGTTCTGTTCACATTTTCACACCATTTTCAGCATCAAAGTGAAGCAAACCAAGATAGATGTCTTCATGTGCTTTCTGTTGTTGAGCACATCCAGAGCCTAGGTAATTCACAGAGGAAAGATGGGTACTTAGCTCACAGATGTGGAGGCTGCGAGGCTAGGGTCAGTGGCTGCATCTGGTGGATGACCTTGGGCTTGCCCACAGTGCTGTGGAAAGCGCAAGGGCAAGCAGGCACTTGAGGAAGAGAGACAAAGTTCTGGGTTGACTTCCTGAAAGGAAGTTCCTATCTCTCTTACTGATAAGGTTGCTAAGTGATAAAGACACTAGGGTCTCTCTGAGGGACATTATCACTAGGTGATTGACTTATCTCTTGGCTCTACCCTTGAGCACTGCCACGTGGCAATCAACTGTCAATATGGCATTTGGAGAGGACAGACCGAACTCAAATGATGGCAACAGAAAGAAAAAAAAACCTAACAAAACAAAATAACAGCAACCAAAACCAAAACCAAACAACCAAACAAACAAAAAATAAAATGGTGTATTTGGTAGGTCAGAGGGGAGATAGATCCTGAAGTGTTGAGGAACGCCTTTTGGTAGGCTCTCATACCGCTCATGCAGCGTCTGTCGTGAGGAGAGTCAGAGTGCACGTCAGCCTGAGGGACAACTCTGGTCTTTAATGATGACCGTTGGAGACCATCGTCGATGTTCAGCGTAAGGAAAGCAGGTTCAAGGACTTTTGTATTTTGCAGCAAGCAGAACCAGAAGCCTGGAGGCAATCCTACGTGCTGGCTGAGGCCAGGCAGAGTCTGAAAGAATAAATCCAAACCACTGAAAGTTGAAATAAGTGGAAAATATAATTTGTAAAATAATGTTAAACATTTGTTTTTAAAGAATGTTAGGAGGGCCTGGAGAACCACCCGAAACACTTGGAATTTCGGGTTTGAACACTTTCTGCCCTTCCAGAAAACATTGCAGCCTGTCAGCTTCCGAAGCAGAAAGACCTGCTGTGTCTAATCTGAGGTTCCCCTCTGGGTACACGCACAGTAAACACTGAATAAAGACATTGTACATGAATTATGAACTAATACATTCTATTTTCGTCTTTGATAGATAGATGAGATCTGTTCCTACTTGTGACGTGTACTGTGATATTTTTACTTCTGGGTAAATGGATAGTGACCAACTCAGCATAGTGCAAGCACCCATGGTGGCATTATGATTCATTCATTCACTCAGAATCTTCTAATTGCCATAAGTTGCATTGTTGTTAACTCTCTTTACCGTGTGGAGCCATAGAGTACCAGAATTTGCCAGTCCTGTATCTGAAATCCTCTCAAAATACTCTCACAGCACCTCTGTCTAGCCCTTGTCCCGCTCCATCCTCAGCCACACACCTTCTTGCTTCCCCCTCCTCTGGTGTCCTCAAACGAATTATTCTCTGTCCCAAGATTCTCTCTAGGCCAGCAGCCAAGAGCAGGCCATTCTCCGCTGATCTTCTTTAATAGAGAATCGACCAGGGATGATCGACAGCTCTGCTCCACCCCGCTTCCCTCACATCCCTAGCCTCATGTCTCATCTCTAGTTGAGAGGCATCTGTGGTCTGCCAGATAAGAGCTCTGCCAGCAGGACCTTGTCCTCTGTACCACACCTGTAGCTCTTCATGCAGGGCAGCCATCTGAGGAGACCTAACTCTTCTATGGGCTTGTTACTCCAAATCTTCCTCCACCTCTCAATGCATCCAAATGCATCTTCTTTCTCATTGGCCAAAGCCTGGCTTACTGTTTACAACAGGAAGATACTCAAAGCCTCCCTTGCATGTTAGGTATTTACAGAATGGGGCTTTACTTGAGGTTGCCCATAAGCCTAGGGATTCCCCAGTGGTCAAATTATAATCATGTAAATAATGTGGCAAACTAATATTTCTCTGAAGTCTTTCATATAGATACATTGGCAAGGAAACTGTTGTATTGGCACAAACCATAACATCCACAGCATTTAATATAAGTAATACATGTTAAGCAGTTAAATATAATATACCATAACTCCCAAATAACATGCTATAACCCTGAATAAAACGGAATATATTGGGGCTAGAGAGATGGCTTAGCAGTTAAGGGCACTGGCTGCTCTTCTAGAGGTCCTGAGTTCAATTCGCAGCAGCTACATGGTAGTTCACAACTATCGATAATGTGATCTGATGTCCTCTCCTGACATGCAGGTGTACCTGCAAATAGAGTATTCACATACATAAGAATTAAATCTTTACAAAATGGACTATACCATTTTAACAAGGCATATATAAAAACGTCTAGTCAGAGGCTTTGTTCATGAGTCTTTTGTCTGGCACTTACCAAGAAACACACGGAGAAGAGGGTAGTCCTTTAGCTCTGTGTGGCTGTATCTGAAGGTAAGAGGGGAACCTGACAAAGGGCAGTAAATCAAACTGAGATGGGAATGGTCCTCATGAATATCAGCTCTCTCCCAAAATGGTTAGGCCAGCCCTCCCCACTGGGGTGCCCTACTGGGATAGTGAATGCAGGCCTGTATGCCATCAGATTTCTATCCTACAACACAATATTGGAAGGCTTGTAAGAAGAAAGATTTATTTTAATTCACTTTTTTCGTTTAAAAATTTTAATGACTTATTTTAATTTTATGTGCACTGGTGATTTATCTGTATTAGTATCTATTGAATGCCCTGGAACTGAGTTACAGACAGTTGTGAGCTACCACGTGGTTGCTGGGAATTGAACCTGGGTCTTCTGGAAGTGCAGTTAAGTCCTCTTTAAGACTGAGACATTCTTCAGTCCTTAATATGCAGTGTTTTAGGTTCCGCCCTATGATTGCTTAATATAGAAAAGGAGCAAAGGAAGGAACACTGGGGGACCCCAAGTCTGCTTCAAGGCCACTTCTCTAATGACCTAAGGCCCACCCATCAAGTCCTATCTCCCAAAGTTTCCACCTTCCAAAAGTACCACCCTGGGTGGGTATGAAGCCTTTAGCACATGGATATCTGAGGTTCACCTGTGACTGTGGAAATCAGCCTCACAATGGGGGCTTGAGTATGGTACTTCACAAGCTCTGTGGGGAACCTCAGTGCACAGTAAATCATTGCTGTAGAGCAATAGCACCCGGGCTTGAGGGAGAATCAGAAGGTCTCCAATGGCCTCTTAACATGATTTATTCGCATCTCAAAGTCTCTGATTCAGCAGGTGAGGGTGGGACCTCAACAACACACGTTCCTAATGGGTTCCAGGAGACAGTGTTAAATCGTAAGAGCTTTAAGGTAAGGGATTCCTGGACATTTGATCTTGTTGAAAGGTGTAGGGCTTTGTGCTGGTGGTGGTCCTGAGGTCAAGAGACAAAGAGAGAGACTGAGATCGGAAGGGACGTTCGACCTCTGGGGTATTGATGTGGATCTTGGCTGCGCCTTCAGAAGAGTAAGCCCTCTGGTTTGGGGTTTTGTTTTCTATGTTATTTCAGACCTTCCATCAAGCTTTCAAATATTAAATGGAAACTTCTAGAAATAATTCATAAGTTCACACTGAGTACCAATCTGAGGAGCTTGAAAGTTCTTGTCTCTGCTCCATCCCATGCAGGCTATGAGGTAGCCTTTGTTCAGTAATCACTTAATAGCTACCTTAGTCACCAGATCCCCTGGAAATTTTTTCAGATTTAGTGTTCAAGCAGCCGTGGCAACTCTTTATCTGCATTTTTCAGAGAGAAGCAAATGTCAGTATCTGAGATGATTCTCTTTGTCCAGAGTGTGGAGAAATATTGTTTCTCTTGCTTTGATGACTTGTAATCTGACCCAGGAGTGACAAGATCCCAGAATCAGTCAGCCTTGGGTTTAGGTGTACACAGCTGTAGCCTTTGTCTCTATCTCTTCACAGTCTTATCCTCAGAGGGGATTATGCAGCTTTCTTCCTGTCCACACGTTAAGCCAGAAAACCTACTGGCTGGCCTCCTGAGATGGGGTGTCTGTGTGCATGTGAATGTGTCTGTCTCTGTGTGTATGTCTCTGTGTGTGTGTTTGTCTCTGTATTTCTGTACCTGTGTGTGTCTCTGTACCTGTGTGTGTCTGTGTGTGTATGAAGGTGTCAGCCGAGGCCAGAGGAGTGTTAGACCCCCTGGAGCTGGAACACAGGCAGTTGTGAAACTTCTTGAGCTAATGTTTTCATTCTCCCTGTCTTAAGGATAAAGGAGCTAAGGCTTAAGGCAGAGAAAGACTCTCAGTGTCACATAGCTCACCGCAAGTGGTATCATGTGCAGCTGCTTCTGTGTGACAGAAGTTCTAGCTGGTTCTCTGTGTCCAGGAGCAGAGCAGTAGGGTGACTGCTGTGAATGCAAAAAGCACCTGCTGCTTCCTGAGAGATGAAGCAATGGCTCCCCACAGTGAGGGGTCCCTTACCATACAGCTCTACAAGGATGGGCTTCTGTCTGGATTCTTTGTAGGTAGGGAGCTGACAGAAGGGGAGGCCTGAGGTACTAAGGTTGTCCCTCCAAGATGCCACTTGGTTTTGCGTGTGTGTGTGTGTGTGTGTGTGTGTGTGTGTGTGTGCCACTTGGTTTTGCGTGTGTGTGTGTGTGTGTGTGTGTGTGTGTGCCACTTGGTTTTGCGTGTGTGTGTGTGTGTGTGTGTGTGTGTAGTTTGTGTGTATACCTCACACTGGAGAAGCTACACACCCATCCGAGCTCCTCTTTACCTCGTCTCTGTAGCGCACCCTGCCTTCCAGTTTCTCTCTCAAGTTCACTTTTCTTCCTGATGTTTCTATCCTTTGTTCCTTGCCAATCCCTGTCTTTTCCTCTAGTGCATGGTGATTGGGTAGAGAAGATGCAGAACTCATTTTCATACCCCAGAGCCGTGGCGGAATGTTTGGGGGAAAGAGCCCCAGAAGGGCTTAGCACTTATCAAAGACACATCAGCATCTGGGTGGTGAACTTCCTGTTTAGACAGCCCTTCTCTTCCCCGGAGGCTCAGCTGAAACTGGCCAGCTGTGGCTTGGGCAAGCTGCCGGGCTCCAGAACTTACATGGAGACCCCATCTCTTACCTTCAGCTCTCTGGAATCCCAGGGCCCATGTCTCTCTTCTCTGCATACTGATTTCCCATGTTTCTCTGTCAGGAGGTTCTAGGCCGCCATGTTCTTATTACTGGAGCATGGAATTTCCCCTGCTGGTTCGCAGAGTAGAGTGGCTGACTTTGGTCCTCTCAGAGACAGAACCTCTTGTATCTAATCTGTGACAGCACCTATGTAGGCCCTGCAAATGTATTCATCCTCCCAGGTTCTCCATACTTCTCCAGGGTCCTGATGACACAGTCTGGAAAGCCAAAGACCTTTGACTTTTTATATATACCCTTATGATGTTCCCAGGCTGATGGGGAGAGTGGATGAGAATACAAACTGATAAGAAGCTAGGACATAATAGTCTGTGGTTTGGGGCAAGTAGGAAGGGGCAGGGCAGGGCTAAAAGCTGGACATAATCTGCACAGGGAGTGTAGGGGTCTCTTGAAGCGGCAGGTGTTAGGGGACCTCAGTGTGCTGAGGAAAATCGTGAGAGGCAAGGATTACTAGATCTGTGGGCTCCTGAAGGGAGGTTTTATTTTGTTCTACCTGTCAAGAAGAGAATGACTAAATCAATGCTCAGTAATCAAATTGGCTGGCAGAAGCTTTTGGCTGCCTAGTAAGGATCTGAAACCATAAAAGACCCAGTTATATGATATGCAACATGTAGATGGACTGTAATTTAGTGATGACCATGGACTGCGTCCCAAGATGTCTGGGTTGTCACATATATGAGGGAGATCCTTGCTTTTCTCAGCAGCAGGGCTGTCTAGGAGCAGTCTGTCTGGCATCACCTTGAAAATGGCAAGAGCCATGAAGGAGGCACAGCCGTTCAGGGTGGTCCAGCAGCGCTGAGCCGACTGCGGTTTGCTATTGTGTACTCTTCCACTTCAGGTTTCTTCTGATCTCTATGTGCTGCATTGTCAGGGGACTTCTTACACTATCATTCATATGTCTTTCCCCCAGAAAATTATTTTTATTAAGAAAGTAACCTTATCTGGTCTTACTTGAGTGTCTTCCTTGCCGTGGAGTTTGTGGAAAACACAAAAAAAGAGTTGGACAGCCCAGAGTTCTTTTGGCACACCTGTCCACAAGTAAACTCAGAAACAAGAAATTCTGCAGCAGATCAGATGACAGGCTTCCTCCAGTGTGGTGTCCACAGAACATTGCCCCCAGAAAAGAAATATTTAATAAGTTAGTTTGCCTAAAATAACCTTTGATAATACATATAGATGATATAAAACTAGTATAAAAGTACAAGAATTTGCCAGTCATAAGGGGGAGGGATTCACATTAAGTTACAGTGAGATCTTTTAGCTAAAAAACAAAGAGAAAACAAATCAGCCTGCAGCCTGGGGGAGCTTCAGACTTTAAGTTAGATTAACTCACACGTTGTACTTCAACCACTATATGGTTGGGGACTCACCAAGACTGCCTCAGAAAGTCTTCTATCTGTTTAATGTTTCATTTTCCTGAAGAATAGAATGTCATATGTCATAAATCCTCATGTAGTCTAAAATGATTTGAGATTGATAATAAATATTCTCTCTGTACTTGTAATACTTGCCCAGGGACAAAATGATATGATCTATATTTTTTGAAATCATAAGTTTGCCTCTTTTGTGAACTCTGTATAAATAAAGAAACGTCCTGGTTGCTAGTCTGTCAGAGATGCAAGATTCACCCGCCACAGTCTCTGACTCATTCATCCATTGCTCCTCTCCTCCTGTCCTTTATCTCTTTTGCTGGGTCTCATCTGACTACTGGATCTGGCTCCCAGCCACTGTTGCCCAAACAGGGACCCTGCAGAACTAAGTCTAGCTAGATGGCTGGTCCCCAGCAATAGTCTACGCGACACTGAGTGGAATGGACAAGAAAGTGGCTTCTGCCTTTCTGTCTGGAGGCATGTGTGTCTCAGTTTGCCTCTTTAACTTCAGATCTGGTGAGTCAGTTATTGCTGGCATCAGACATGCTCCACTGACCCACAGAGAATGGACCTCTCGGTGTCTGGGTACAGAGTGATTGTGTGAAATGAGATGGAGAGCAAGGATTGGACACCAACATAGGAGAACTGTCCCTGTGTCCTTGTCAGCCATGGGGTGACTCAGTTTGACTTTCATTCATGACAATACTTGGCCTGAGCAACAGTCCCTTATTAAGGTGAGTTAGTCGTGATTCACCCAGTGACCTGCCATAAGATGTTTGCCCCCACCTAATCGCTTGGGCTGGCAGGCAGCATTCTGGGGATCTTATCAGAGTCATCATTCTTCCTTAGAGGCAAAGCACACACAGTCCATTCTGAATGGTAGCAGATGGAAGGCTGACACTTGCAAAGAGGATGAAAGCTCTTTGCCACCCAGTCGGGAGCCAACTGGGAACTAGGGCCCTTCAGGCAAGGACAGACAGAAAAAGGTCTGAAAGAAACCAGAGGTTGGATCCTGAGCCCCAAGTGAGCTGAGCTCGGGCAGCTCCCCTTGCAGGGTGGTGAATGCTGTCATTCCTCATCGACTTTTCCACTATTTACCCCGACAATCAAAGCATCACAGAAGTGTGACTTGAAATGCTGACACTGTAGAAAAACAAGAGCTGAAAGTAAGACCACCCAATGTTTCTGTCTGGGCCCCTACAGAAAACAGAGGGCAAGCTGGGCAAGGTCAGCTCTGAACAGCTAGCTACAGCACTACCGACAAAGGTAGAGCCAGCACAGGGAAGGATGCGGTGACCAAAAGTATGCTGGATGTGGGGTACATGGTAAGCACTCACTCTATCAATAAAGCCTGGATCATCTGCCCTGAAGACACCAGAGAATAAACTCAGTTAACTCCCTGTGCCTCTCCAAACCCACGAGTGCAGCAGACTGCAGTGGTTATACAATGGAAAGGTCCCAGAGCCAACATCTTCTGAGAACAGGTTGGCTCTGGAGAGACAGCATCTCTGTACTCTAGTGGGTCCTCTGTAGACAGCTTTCTCTCTTGCACCCTCCCAAGGACTGGTCCTCGGGTCCCCCATCAGCCCTGGATTTCTTCCCTGCCAAAGTCCCTGCATCTTCTTGGCAGCACTCACACTTTGTGGTTGCCTGAACAGACTGAAGGCCTTGCTTCACTCACAGGAGGAACAGAAACAGAGGTTAGTGGGGGATAAAAAAGGCAGGAAGTGGGTAAGGATGCTGGCTGGACTCACAGGCTGCTGAGACATGGAAGGGATGATGGGCTGAAGTGTTCTACAGGCTTCAGGGTGCGAGCACCACTCTCGATTCTGGAAATCCTCCCAAAGTCTTTCTGGCTACACACACACACACACACACACACACACATGAATACACATACACACAATGCCACAGTGAGTTTCCTGACATACTTGTTGAGCCTCTGTCTTTCAAGCTTGGCTAAGTGCCATACTATAAGCCTACATGACCTTTGAGTGCAGGGAGGCAGGATGGAAAGCTTCCGCCACCATGATCTTCTGGAGATGGTGGCTGGGAAGGCAGGCTGACCTTCTGATTCCTCAGCCACCTGGTTGTCCAGCTGCTGACATCCTGGCTCTGAGTCTCCTTCACAGATGTTCTTCTCATCTAGAAATCCACCGGTCCCTCTAGGAGTGTTTTGCTGCCTCACTGGAAAGTGCTGGAAGTGCTGAGCATGGAAGACATCAGTGCTGCTTGGTGTCTAGACTCCGACTGATGCCAACTATGGCTGATGAAGAGCAGATTCAAAATTAGCAGGTGACAGGAGCTGAGGTCACATCCACTTAAGCATAAAGCAATGTTTAGCGTGAAGAAAAATGAGAATATTAGTAGCTAGTGAACAGGCAAGAAACATGTGGACTATGGTAGGAGAGGTGACATAAGTCCCTTGAGACTGTTGTGTCAACTCTTGTCAATTGGTACAACCTAGCCCTGGGCAGAGGACATAAACTGTTCCTCCAAGGTCTTCTCATCTAGCCAGAGAGCATAAACAAAAGGTTTAGCTTCACATTCCCAGGTCCCCTGGCCTCTTTCCCTCTTTTCCATACCCCTACTCTTGCACAGTGCTCATTCACTGCAAGTGTAACATGGCTGCCCTCAAAATCCCTACCTCTATTTCCAAACTCAGTGTCCCAATTCACATTGCTACCGTCAGTCTGATAAACCGTAGACAGCACACACCAAAATCTGACTCGAAGACAGTGATGTGGAAGACTAGAGAAGGCAGGGGAAAAAGAAAAAAATGGGGAAAGTGCTTGGAAGAAGTAATTTTTTTAGTTTTCAGTATGTCCCATCTCTCCCCAGGTCAGACTGCTTGGTATGCAGAAGGTACTCAGTAACAGCTCACTGTGCACGGGTTAGTGGGGAGTCTTCTCACTTTCCCAGAATCCCTCATTGTGAAAAATCAGCGGATTTCTCCCAGTCTTCCTCCTTCTCTTTCCACAGTGTCCTAACTCAGATCCCCGCCATCTTCCAGCTGCGTCGTGTGACAGTGCGGACAGTCCATGACCCATTGCTCCTTTTGGGATTTTGTGAAAATTGCAAAAGCAGTAAGCTGGAGTAGAAACATCTAGAATTTGAATCTTTCTAAGCTCATGCTCTGTGGTATGTCACTCTCTTGTGGCATGTCTTCCCTGCTTGGTCGGGAAGTCAGTACACTTCCCTCTGGGCCACCAGGGGAACAACCCAGACACAGAGCACTACACAAGGGTGTGTGGGAGTTTGGGGAAACCGAACGCATTTCAGCTTACAGTATGTTAACCAGGAAACAGCCCTTGATAAACCAGGGAGGAGCTACATCTTAACACCCCGGTGTCTCCCCTTCAACCTGCTCCTGCAGTCCACCTTTGTTAGCTAATCACCTCATGCCAAGTTTGTTATTATTTGACATGGAAATAAGTGAATGTGCCAACTGTGTCCGAGCCAAAGTTAACCTTCCTCAAAGAGATCATTTCCCCTCTTCCTCTCTAGGGAGGGGAGAAGTGTGGAGCAGAGAAACTGCCCACTTTATGGCCTTCAGAAAGCAAGAGAGAGAGAGAGATAAGGATCCAATGTCCCCTCCAAAGGTCTGGCCCTAATGACCTAACTTCTTTCTCCCACTATATCTCCCCTCTTCAGAGTTCTGCCATCTCCCGATAGTGTCCTGGGTTGATGGCTGTCTTAGTCAGGGTTTCTATTCCTGCACAAACATCATGACCAAGAAGCAGTTGGGGAGGAAAGGGTTTTATTCAGCTTACATTTCCACATTGATATTCATCACTGAAAGAAGTCAGGACTGGAACTCAAGCAGGTCAGAAAGCAGGAGCTGATGCAGAGGCCATGGAGGGATGCTCTTTACTGGCTTGCTTCCCCTGGCTTGCTCAGCCTGCTCTCTTATAGAACCCAAGACTACCAGCCCAGAGATGGTCCCACCCACAGGGGACCTTTCCCCCTTGATCACTAATTGAGAGAATGCCTTACAGCTGGATCTCATGGAGGCATTTCCTCAACTGAAGCTCCTTTCTCTGTGATAACTCCAGCTGTGTCAAGTTGACACAAAACTAGCCAGTACAGTAGCCAACCCTTGGGACATTTCCCAAGACCTTAGACAATACTCTTAGCTTCTTATCTTTCTCCCCTGACGAGGGTGGGAAATCCCCTATTCAAGAAAGACAGTCTCCACACCTATGGCAAATGAAACATCTCATCACTGAAAACACAGGGGCAGATAGAAGATCTGTACAAACAGGCCCTGCCATGTCTCCACATTGTTACCATTATATTAAATGCTTTGTTCCCAGTTATACTTGTCTCTGACCAGACTCCCCATCAGAAGTGAAAGGTCTCATGGCTCATAAAACTATATAAAATTACATGTGTATAGTCTCTTATAAATTGGCCTTCTATATGACCCTCAGCCTAGCAAAAAGTGAGAAATGTAATCTGTCTTCCCCTACTTAATGCTGGTCCTCAACTGAGTTGGGAAATTTTAAAGAGAAGATCGTGTGAGAGTCCAGACCTGCTCTAGATCACGTATGCTACACAAAACACCTTTCAGGCGTGCTTTGCCTCGGGCCACTTTAGAAAGCAACAAGTTTGATGTGAGTTTTCCCATTTTGGGTCGAAGTATTTAGATGGAATGTGGAGAGCCTTTTGGGGTGCTGCTTGGCAGGAATCTGACACTGGCCAGGGACAAGGGAATGGGCTTCAGACAGGAATCTGACATTGGCCGTGGCAAGGAGGTCAGCCCAGGCAGGAATCTGACATCAGGGCAAGATAAGAAAGTACATTTCAGCAAGGATCTAACGTTGGGCTATAATAGGGAACTAGGGTAAGGCAGAAATTTTTATCTTAGGGTAGAACAAAAGAAGTAGACTTCAGGCAAGATTTTTGGGCTTGGACAAGGAAGTGGGTTCAGGTATTTTGGTCAATATGATAAGCCTTTGGAAACAACCTTCACAGACAGGCATAATCACAGGACTTTGCTTACTGCCTTGCTAGTTCCTTAATGTACTGCTCGCCCTTATTACTTGCAAGTAATTAAAATGGTATAAAAAAGCAGATTGGGAAAATTAAATTTGGCTTCAGTCTCAGAATTGACTGGAGTCATGCTACAATGTTGTTTAACTGTCTTTTTTCTTTTTAATCCTCACTCCCTCGATGGAGAACCTGTTGACTGACTGAGCAGGCTTGGTCAATGGAATGTCTGTATAGCTTGTTTATACAAGCAAGCACTAACATTTTTTAGAATGCCAGAAGACACAAATAAGTCAAGAATACATCTGTGCTAACAAGTGAGCACATCTGTGAATGTATCAAGTGATATTAGAAACACCAGACACACTAGTCTCTCAGTTACTTCAGATGGGAACACCCTCACCTGGGACCATGTGAGAAAGAGCACCAGACTGAGATGTAACAAGTCTGCTGACCTGTCACTCTGTCACAAGCCTCATAGAGGAAAATTACCAAAGTGAAAGCTATCTGTCTCCTCTGGACCTCTGGCTTGAGTGAGGTTTCTCCTGTCTGTAACACACAGCCCACTTGAAACTGACACTTTAAAACAGTCCGCCATGGGGACCTGCATCTGTCTGTGCCACAAGCTGCCCTGTGCCTACAGGTTTATGAGGTTTCTTATCTGGGACCCGATAGAGGCTTCCCTTGGCCCTTATCAACTTAGTGCCTCTCAGAACTCTGCAACCCCCTTAACCCTTCCTTACCCTGTGTGGGGTGTGTGTGTGTGTGTGTGTGTGTGTGTGTGTGTGTGTGAGTGTGTGAATTATAAAAGTGTGGACTGAGAGTTAATACAAATTAAGGCTGGAATAAAAGGACACTTGTGTGTGAGTGGCCTTGAGCACCCAGTGAAACAACGCATGCAGTAGTGAAATGTTAATCAAATGCTGCCAGTGTAGTGAAATACAAACAGGCCCATCTGTTTCTGACATAGCTCGCTTATGACAGCATGGGTGGAATTAGAATCCCCTGAAGTCAGGATGTAAAGAACCAGTTTTCCCAAGCCTGTCCTCCTTTCAACAAGAGTGGCCCTGGGTCCCATGTCAGGCTGAGTAGTGCAGACTGGAAGACAAACAGCCTGCTTCTCTTTCCTCCTTCCAGAAATGCATCTCCGTCTGATGCAGCCTCATCACTCACGTGAGTTCCCAGTGCCTGTCATGGCAAGAGACTCCAGGCCAGTTCAAAGCTAATCCACAGAATTCCTAAGAGAAGGCTGGAGGTGTTGCTTGGTGGCAGAGCCAGAGTTTGGCATGTGTGAGCCACTAAGTTCAATACAGTGCCCCATAGTCAAACTCATGGGAGTCTGTGAAGAAGGAAAGAAGTAGGAACTTTGGTAATTACAACATCTTTTAATTTTTCTCTTAAGAAAATGTATCAGTGTATCTTCTTTTATTAGATATCTTCTTCATTTACATTTCAAATGCTATGCCCTTTCCTACTTTCCTCTCTGAAAGTTGCCTATACCTTCCCCCTGCCCTGCTCCCTAACCCACCCACTCCCACTTTGTGGCCATGGCATTCCCCTGTACTGGGGCAGATAATCTTTGCAAGACCAAGGGCCTCTCCTCCCATTGATGGCCTACTAGGCCATCCTCTGCTACATATGCAACTAGAGACAAAAGCCCTGGGGGTACTGATTAGTTCATATTGCTGTTCCAACTATAGGGTTGCAGACCCCTTCAGCTCTTGGGTACTTTCTCTAGCTCTTTCATTGGGGGCCCTGTGTTCCATCCTATAGATGACTGTGAGGATCCACTTCTGTATTTTCCAGGCACTGGCATAGCCTCACAAGAGATAGCTATGTCAAGGTCTTGTCAGCAAAATCCTGCTGGCATATGCAATAGTGTCTGGGTTTGGTAGTTGTTTATGGGATGGATCCCCTGGTGGGACAGTC
The DNA here is from genome assembly GCF_978045245.1 of Mus caroli. Classification (NCBI taxonomy): domain Eukaryota; kingdom Metazoa; phylum Chordata; class Mammalia; order Rodentia; family Muridae; genus Mus; species Mus caroli. The sequence goes on along the minus strand of NW_028227262.1, from coordinate 31,423,582 downwards.
TCTGGATGGTCCTTCCTTCCATCTCAGCTCCAAACTTTGTCTCTGTAACTCCTTCCATGGGTATTTTGTTCCCCATTCTAAGAAGGAACGAAGTATCCACACCTTGGTCTTCCTTCTTCTTGAGTTTCATGTGTTTTGCAAGTTGTATCTTGGGTATTCTAAGTTTCTGGGCTAATATCCATTTATCAGTGAGTACATATCGTATGTGTTCTTTTGTGACTTGGTTAACTCACTCAGGATGATATCCTCCAGATCTATCCATTTGCCTAAGAATTTCATAAATTCATCATTTTTAATAGCTGAGTAGTACATCCATTTAATAGCTGAGTGTAAATGTATCACATTTTCTGTATCCATTCCTCTGTTGAGGGACATCTGGGTTCTTTTCAACTTCTGGCTATTATAAATAAGGCTGCTATGAACATAGTGGAACATGTATCCTTATTACATATTGGAGCATCTTCTGGGTATATGCCGAGGAGTGGTGTTGCTGGATCTTCAGGTAGTACTTTGTCCAATTTTCTGAGGAATCACCAGACTGATTTCCAGAATGGTTGTACCAGCTTGCAATCCCACCAGCAATGGAGGAGTGTTCCTCTTTCTCCACATCCTCGCCAGCATCTGCTATCACCTGAATTTTTTATCTTAGTCACTCTTACTGGTGTGAAGTGGAATCTCGGGTTGTTTTGATGTGCATTTCCCTGATCACTAATGATGTTGAACATTTTTTCAGGTGCTTCTCAGCCCTTCGGTATTTCTCAGGTGAGAATTCTTTGTTTTGCCCCGTAACCCATTTTAATAGGGTTATTTGATTTTCTGGAGTCCAGCTTCTTGTGTTCTTTGTATATATTGGATATTAGTTCCCTATCGGATTTAGTATTGGTGTATCCTAAGCTGAATTATCTACCACAAAAGAAGTCCTGCAAGTTTCTTTGTAAGCTTGGGCTAACATGTTCTGTGGACAGAGCTTGCACAGAATAGAGAGACTTGAGAAATGAAGGAAACCGATCAAAGAAGCTAAGTAACAAGGAGGGCCCAAGGGAGGGAGCTTGAATCTTACTCAGAATGGGGAATAAAATAGACATTAGAAGTTCATGGGAAGAGGGAACTGGTTGGGAGAGGGGGTGGGGAGGGGAGTAGGGGTGGAGATCAGATGTGTGTGTGTGTGTGTGTGTGTGTGTGTGTGTGTGTGTGTGTGTGTATAGGGGTGAGAGGGCTGGGAGAAAGAAGAAAAATTGGTAAGGGGACATCTCTGCATAAGCCAGAGACCTGAGATTGGGGAGACTCCTGGAAGGTTATGAGGGTGACCCTAGCTGAGACTCTAGCAGCAGGGGATATGGAGCCTGAAGTGGCTACCTCTTGCAGCCAGGCAGGACTTCCAGTAAAGGGAGGGGGACACCAAACCCACCCACAAAACCTTCAACCCAAAATTTTCCCTGCCTATAGGATGGAGCAGAGATTGAGGAAATGGCCAAGCAATGACTGGCCCAATTTGAGACCCACCAACCCCTGACACTATTAATGATACTCTGCTACTCTTGCAGACAGGATCCTAGCATAACTGTCATCTGAGAGGCTTCATCCAGCAGCAGATGGAAACAGATGCAGAGACCCACAGCCAAACATTAGGCAGAGTTCAAGGAGTCTTGTGGAAGAGTTCAGGGAAGGATTGAGGAAGCCAGAGGGGTTAAGAGCACCGCAAGAAGATGCACAGAGCCAACTAAACTGGGCCCCCGGTGGCTCACAGAGTCTGAACTACCAATCAAACAGCATTCATGGACTGGACCATCTCACCCCTCCACACACACCTGATTCCCCACCTCGATGCCTCTCCCCACCCCCTCTCCCACCCAATTTCCTCTCTCTATCCATTTCTCTTTTTCTCTTTCTTTCTTTCTTTCTTTCTTTCTTTCTTTCTTTCTTTCTTTCTTTCTTTCTTTCTTTCTTTCTTTTCCTTCCTTCCTTCCTTCCTTCCTTCCTTCCTTCCTTCCTTCCTCCCTTCTTTTGGAGGTTGTTGAACAAGTCAGTGGACCATTGCTTCTGGGGTATGGGGCTCAGGAGCTCTTGGTGGGGCAGATCTGTTTCGTTTTCACCACCATAGGCTTCTGGCTTCGAAGGATGGCACTGGCCCTGAGGATGGCCGCCATACGTAGATCAGGGCGGTACTTGTTCTTTCGGATCATGTGCCTGATGCTGCTGAGAGTAGCCAGAGCATTCTTGTTGATGGTGGTCCTCACGTAAGAATTGGCAAGTTTTTGCTGATCGTATCTGCGTTTCGTAACTACCACAACCCCTTTGCCATCAGTCGCGGGCTGCACTCTGATGGGCTTGCAGTGAATTTGCCTGTTGTAACTGAAGGAGTTTCGGGCCTTCAGATTATTTGGCTCTGTGATGTACATCTGCTTTTTCCTCTTAATCAAGAAAGTGAAGCAGTTCTGAACGACCATCCATTACAGATTCGTGGACATGGCAGCGGCTCCTCTCCCTATGGCGGCTGGAGACGGAAAAACTGTCCATCCATTTCTAATATCTATTTTGTTTCCCAATCTGACTGTATCAGATGCACAGGGAAAAACTGTCCATCCATTTCTAATATCTATTTTGTTTCCCAATCTGACTGTATCAGATGCACAGCTTGGTCTTCATGTGGGTCCCCCAACAACTGGAGAGAGGGCTGTCTCTGACTCAGACTCTGTTGCCTGCCTTTAGAGCTCTTTTCCCTAGCTGGGCTGCCTTGTCTGGCCTCAGTGAGAGAGGATTTGTTTAGTCCTGATGTGACTTGATAGCCAAGGAGAGATTGGTATCTTGAGGGGGGTCCCCTTCTCTGAAAAGGGGAGGGTGGAATGGGGGAAGGGGACAGGAGGGTAGAACTGGAAGAAGAGGTAGGAGGACCTAGATTGGGATGTAAAGTGAATAAATAAGTTAATTAAATAATGAAAAAAGCTGAGGTTACCTGGGATGAGCCACAGAGGACTTTATTTCTGGGGAAGACAAAAGAGAAAACCTGGATAGAAAGCAGCAAGGGCACACAGAGTCAGGCTTAATGAGGGCTGCGGCTTGCAGTGGTACCCGAAAAATCTCTCCTGCCACCACCTGACGGTTCTCCTCTGGAGATTTCACACCCCACCCTCATACTCCTGCAGCAAAGCCATTTCAGAGCACAGCGATGTGAAGTCACCTGCATCTCACTGTGTGCACAGATTCAGGAAACCATGGGTCTGAATAGGGGAAATGGAGGAGGTGTGTCTTAGTCAGGTTTCTATTCCTGCACAAACATCATGACCAAGAAGCAAGTTGGGGAGGAAAGGGTTTATTCGGCTTACACTTCCATACTGCTGTTCATCACCAAGGAAGTCAGGACTGGAACTCAAGCAGGTCAGGGAGCAGGAGCTGATGCAGAGGCCATGGAGAGATGTTCTTTACTGGCTTGCTTCCCCTGGCTTGCTCAGCCTGCTCTCTTATAGAACCCAAGACTACCAGCCCAGAGATGGTCCCACCCACAAGGGGCCTTTCCCCCCTCATCACTAGTTGAGAAAATGCCTTACAGTTGGATCTCATGGAGGCATTTCCTCAACTGAAGCTCCTTTCTCTGTGATAACTCCAGCTGTGTCAAGTTGACACAAAACTAGCCAGTACAAGGTGTATCCCTGGCCCCTGCCTCACTGTGTTCTCTCATACCTCTCTCAAGAGACAGGAATGACTGACACCGAAGCTGAGAGCTAAGGCTGGGTGTGAGCCCTCCCAGGACACCTGCCCTCCATACCTGCCACTTGAGTTAGCAGCACACAGGTTGGGTGGTGACTTAGTGGCTCACAGCATGGCATCCAGACTCCAAGAAACAACGCCTGAGATGACCTTTTATTATCCAGCTTGGCCAGGCCATGGCACCCAGACATTTGATCAAACATCAAGTTGAGGAACAGTTTCTATATCATTCTAAATGTGAATTTTAGGTGAGATAAACTTATCAGCTGATTCTAAGCAGCTAGATCCGTGTAACAAGGTATTTTAGGAAAAATATAAATTGATAGATAGATAGAAGACTTATTTTGGTTCATAGAGAACTGGAGATATAGCTCAATGATTGACTGCCAGGTAGCATGCCATAGACCCTGGAGTCCAGTGCCTGGCACATGAAATTGTAGTAATTGTGCTTATAATTTCAGAACTCTTTAAGTCTGTGGTCATTTGGCCACACTGTTTCCTGGCCACTGTAAGATAAGACATAAGGATGGACGTGGTAAAGGACAATACTGCCCATCGTCTTGTGGTGGCCACAGCTGGAGAGAATGAGAAAGGATGAAGCACACCATGAGGCCACGCCTCCAGTGACCAGCTTCATTGAATTAGGGCTCTCCACTGGAGTCACCTCCTGGAAGAATATCCTAGCAGCTTATAAATCAATTCACGATGGCATGAAATTAGAGTGCTCATGAACCAATTGCACCCCATGGTCCCTCCCACCTCTGAAAATGGCTGTGCTAGCTAGGTCTAAAGCTTTCAATTGCATGAGTCTTTGGGAGGACTTTTCAAACTGAAACCACAACACCTCCTCAATGGTTCTGACTTCTATTTTGGATTTTTATAAATTGTCTTTATATTTTGGGTTTGACCAGTGGTTCCAACTGGTCCTGAAGCTGCAGCCTTCTGGAATGCTCTGGTGATGGCCACAATCATGGGAGGTAGTTCTTTTAGAACATACCGTGCACACATCTATATCCTATAGGTTTTGTTAACCTAGAGAACACAGACTAATACATAGCAGTGTGACAGTACTAGTCCCAAGAGGGTACATTGAAAGGCTGAAGTATCTAAGCCACTGCTGATGCCAAACCCTAGAAACCACTGGATATCACTTCTTGGTGCTCTATTAGTAGTATTCATATTCTGGGAGCTGAAATGCCAATGGCTGTTGGACAGTAGGCTCGGACCAGGGGTAGGAGATGGTCTCAGTAGCCAGAGTGCAGGTCCATCTAGGGCTCTGATTCCTCACAACCCTACAGTGCATCTCTTCACTGGAAATGAGCAGAAACACATCTTAGCAAAATAAAGTCACAAGGTTGACCATCATTCTTAAGCTTTTGAAGAAATCTACAGCAAGAGACTGTGGGGTCTAAGTATTTGGGGGATAACAGGCAACTTAGAGGAGGGCAAATAGTCCAAATTTCAATACTTTATATGTTCACTCATTTTTTATCTATGTGTGTGTGCACATGTGTGTTCTACCACATGTGTGTACAAGTCAAAGGACAACATGGGAGGAGTTGGCTCTCTCCTTCCCGATGTGGGCACTGGGGATTGAACTCAGGTTGTCAGACTTGGTAGCAAGGGCTTTTACTTGCTGAGATTTGTCATCCCAATTCCTAAAATTATGTGGGTCAGGTTAGTACAAAGCTGGGTACTGGGCCAGTAAGGGAGTCACTGTGTGCCCACTGCATGTCAGACGGCACTCTATACTTCCATAGTCTCATTTAACCACCAAAGTGAATATGCTTAACTTATCTCTGGACATCATTACAAACTGGAAATAGCCATTTCCTTGTCGATTCTCTTGGTTCTGGAGGTGGGTAGACTCAGTGGTGATGGCTCACCCCATGTGCTCATGGTTGGATGGTGCTAGGGGTTTGATATGCTTTGAGTGTGTTTAATGTAGTAGCAGTGTGGAGGTTAGAAACCCTTAAAGGGAAGTGCCCAGAACAAGACAATTAGGTGATTATGGTATGGCCTTCTCTCTAAGGGGTAATGTAGCTCTCCGGTAGTGGTTGGTTTTCTCTTCTCTTCTCTTCTCTTCTCTTCTCTTCTCTTCTCTTCTCTTCTCTTCTCTTCTCTTCTTTTCTTTTCTTTTCTTTTTAGATGTGGTTTAGATATTTTCTTTTTTTTTCATTTCATTTTTTATTAGATATTTTCTTCATTTACATTTCAAATGCTATCCTGAAAGTCCCCTATACCCTCCCCCTGCCCTGCTCCCCAACTCACCCACTCCCACTTCCTGGCCCTGGCATTTCCCTGTACTGAGGCATATGATCTTCCCAAGACCAAGGGTCTCTTCTCCCATTGATGGCCAACTAGGCCATCCTCTACTACATATGCAACTAGAGACACAGTTCTGGGGGGTACTGGTTAGTTCATATTGTTGTTCTTCCTATAGGGTTACAGATCCCTTTATTTAGCTCCTTAGGTACTTTCTCTAGCTCCTACATTGGGGCCCTGTGTTCCATCCAATAGATGACTGTGAGCATCCACTTCTGTATTTGCCAGGCACTGGCATAGCCTCACAAGAGACAGCTATATCAGGGTCTTGTCAACAAAATCTTGCTGGCGTATGGTTGGTTTTCACAAGGATGAGTTTCTACAAGGCAGCCATGCTCCAGGCTCCCTCTTTTTTGCTGTTTTGTCATGTGTTCCCATCATCCACCATGGCCTGAAGTATCCAGCAAGCCTTTCCTAGACTCAAGCAGATTCTGAAGTTGAGCTATCATTATTTATTATTTGAATTATTGGGGATGGAGCCCAGAAATTTGGACATGCAGGGCGGATGTTCTACCCATGATCTGCAGCATCAGGCAAGTATTATATTTGCAAAACTCCAAAACTGGGAGATAAACAACCCTCCTTTCTTAGTTAAAGCAAGTCCTCAGGTACTTCATTATAGCAACACATAGTGGAGTAAGACAGGTGATGAGGACTGAAGTCACTTTGAGCCTCAGTTAGTGTGGATGTGACATCATCTGGGTCCTCCACTGAGACCCTGGCTGAAGCTGCCTGTGCGGTATCTTCACGTAGTGCTTGGCTCACTCATGGAGAGGAGTGGAGTATCAAGTAGAAGTATCATAAAGCCATCCACAGAAACTGCATGGCTTACTTGACCTCATCTCAGAATGACAGTGTCATTTCTACTGCATGCTGTTTGTTACAGTGAGTCATGAAAGCCAGTCACATTCAAAGGGAAGGATCAAAACAACACAACAACAGCAACAACAACAAAACACAGACAGGTCTTAAATTCAATATGAATTTCTCACACGGAGGAGGGAACCAAGGCCTGGAGATCCCGAGGCCCCCACATCGTGGCTCACACAGCTTGCCAGTTGAAGAAGGGGGAACTGAAAGCAGTCCCACTAGTGCCCAAAGCCTGTTACTGAGCCACTGTGTGACCCTGTCCCCCAAAACCAGAAGAAAGAAACTAGTAAGCCCTTTAAAAGCAAGGCAGGGGATTCAGCTAAGGGAGCCCAGAAAAGCTGAGCAGTGGTGTCTGCACCATGTGGAAGGGTCCGAGGATGGGTACAGAGCCTGAAGAAAGGTGCAAGAGGAAAGCATTCAAGGCACACACCGGATGTGTGCGGTTGGGAACACACACATGATCCCTGACTGCTGGGTGAGCATAAAGGACAGAGGGCTGGATGAAACCTGGCTATAAAAGCGTGTCAGTGCCAGCCTGATGCCTTTCTTGTCTTTCATCTCTGACTGAGCAGCATCAGTAGCACACACAGCTTCTTAGCCTCCATCTGGACCTCTCGAATTTGAACCAATAGAGTTGGGCTCAGCATGCTGTTTTTGCAAGCCTGCCAGGTGATTCTGATTCCGACATGGACTTGAGACACTCAGTTCTTGGTACTGGTGCAGGCGACTACCTAGGCAGATCTGCCTACTGTGGTGTGCTGAGCCTGTTGCAAAGAGAGAGCATACTGTGCGTGCGTACGTGTGTGCGTATGTGTGTGTGTGTGTGCGCGCGCGCCCGCACCCTGGCACAAGTGCATGTATGACTAAGGCTCATCTAGAGCAGGAGGAGGGGGGCAGTGGTAGGCTTGGACAGTGTTTGGTGAGGCACTGGATATTGAGGCTTGGCCATCCAGTGAGAAAGAGTGAGAGCCACCCTCACTGCCCCCTAAAAAGCTCACAACACAACATTTCTCTGAATCTCTGAGCCATATTGCTCAAGAGTCAGAGCATAAACAGCTCTCTGGGTCGGGTTACAGGGCTGGTTTCCTGCCACAGTATCAACCTACCTACTCTGCATTTTGCCTTTGGCAAAGCATGGCTGGGTCACGCAGTTTCTCTGTTTCTGAACTGCACCACTGACTTTCATAAGCCACATATGCAGAATGTTTTAAAAACTAAGATAAATGACAGAACCTGGAAATTGAAAACATTCTTGGCATAACGTATTTGCTATTTTTTAAAAAAATCTCTTGTTGTTATCCATCATGTATTCATTCAAAAGTTGTTGTGCACATACTAGGTACAAGACCCTTAGAACACAATCACAGTCTTTGTTGTGTACCTAGTAGGCACAAGGATCCAAGAATGGAGTCATGGCCTGCTCTCTGGCCTTTTCCTTCTTTGTCCTTCTGTGAGATAGAGAAAAACACAGCTTGGAGTTTAGAATTGGGATTCAGGCATTAAGTTTATGATATTGTAAAATCCCATTTTTAGGCACTCTGGGTCACGTAAGAAATGGATTGAAGATCTGCCTTGCATGTCTCAAACTGTGTGAATCACAAAGAATCAGAGTCAGGGCGCAGCTGGAGAGCAGTGAGGGCTGTGCACACGCAGCACCCTCCCTTCTTCCTTCCCCGTCACCTTCTGTCACCCCTGTAGGGTCCTTGGCTCTAAGCAGAACACTCCCTTGCCCAGCTCCATGCCCCCATGTGGAGCCCTACAGATGCCATTCTCTTTCCGGCCACTCCTAGCTGGCTGCTGTTCCAATTCAGCAAAGAACATTTAAAAACCCAGTTCAAGGGTCCACTGCACATAAGCAGATCTTTCTGTTTCTTTGCATTCTTTACTGGGAATTCTTAACAATGTGGTGATAAAGTCGGCTTATTGATATCTAAGGAATGTGTCCCTCTGTTACATAGGGGGCCCCCTGAGAGTTCTGGAGTACAGAGGAAGTCTCTGATGGAGGAGAGAGACAGGACAGAGCACATAGCTGCCAGGGTGCCTGGGTGGCTGAATAGGGTGTGGGAGTAGGAAATGCAGAGGCCCAGGTCCCTGAGCTCAGTCTTATAGAACTTTAGGCCTTATGAATTACCCAGAGTAAATTGTTCAAGAGTTTTATACATAAATTCTCCTAAATGCTTTCTTTAAAAAGCACAGATTTATAAATCAAATTGACCATCAGGACAGATCTCCATTCACTGGTGAGGGGGTAGCCCTCAGCCATCAGGTGCTTTCTGAGGCCCACGCAGGCCCTTGGCAGTAGAGACTTCCAACCATTCACAAGCATGCATTGACAGAGCCCGGGCCTCACGTGTACAGGGTTAACCTTGTCCCTGATGGTTGCTGCCCTTTAACTGCAGCTGGCAACAGGCACCCTTGCAAAGGGCCCTGAAGTGAGGGGAGAGGGGCTGTCCTCTGGACTTCCGGATATAAGATCCTGTGACACCTGCAAAGGTCAGGCCGTGAATGTTTTGGGTAAGGTCTCTAGTTTTTCTTTCTCAGCGTTCCCTGAAGCTAACGCTCACCCACCTGTTTGAACAATGTTTTCCTTTCTAGCCAAGAATGAAGGCCCGGGAACTTTCCCACCAGCAAATGTCCTTTGAGCAAATGTCTTTTGAGAATGTTCAGCTCCCAGACTGGGCTCAGTGAGGCTCCAGCTGACCTTTGCCCTGCTTTGCACCTGGAGTCTAAGCTTTGTGACCTGAGCTGGGTGACCTGTGGGCTACAGTTTCACTGAGTGGATGTGCACATACAAACAGCTGTCCCAAATCTCCACCAGCAATAGAGGGCAGGAGGTCCTCGGGGCATGTAGTGCGTAGGACTGAAAAGTCATACTTCTTGGTCAGAAGGGACGGGGGAGAGTGAGGAGGAGGCAGAAGAGAATGGGGAGGGAGAGGAAGAGGAGGAGAAGGAAGGGGAAGAGGAAGAATAAGAGAAAAAGGAGGAGGAGGAAGGCTGATGAAAAGGACACTGCTGTCATGGAGACTATCAAGGCTCCTGTCATGGCCATCAACTCTCTGACTCCCCGGTTGGAGGACCAGTTCTTTTAGGATGAGTGAGCCAAGAAAAAAACATGGTCTGGCTCCATCTTACTTTAGCGGAGTCTGAGATGACATGCCAGGAGCTAGCCTTGACACTTGTAAATGCTGCTGCTGCCGCTGTTGATGATGATAAAGATGAAGATGACAATGACGATGATGATGGTGATGATGATGATGATGATGATCTGCCTTTCACGGCTGGTCCTCTCTCAGTTAAGATCCTGTGCAGCCAGCATGGGTGAACACTGGTGAGCAGGCAGCTTCTCTGGCTCTACGGAGCACAGTAATTGGCTAAAGTTCAAAGTTGTGTTTCTTAAGACCCATTTAAGATTTTAGTATTCCCGATTGTTATATTTTTAATTTTTAATGATTCGCCTTTAATCATGTTTACGTGGGTGCCTGTGTGTGGGCGTGTGCACATGCATGCAGTACCTGCGGAAGACAGAAAAGAGCATCAGATCCCTGGAGATGGAGTTACAGACAGTTGGGAGCTTCCTGACACAGGCTCTGGGGACCAAACTCTGGCCACCTGTAAGAGCAGCATGTGTTCCCCCTCCTCCCTTCCTCCTCCTTTTTTCTATTAAATCATTATTTTATTTCTTTTAAATGGTGTTTAAAAATAATCATTTTATTTTATTATTTTATGTGTCTCCTTGCCATAGACAGAGATCTTTACAGAAAGGCACAACCAATCAAAACATGTAAAATAAGTGACCACGTGGTGCCCAGCTCCAACTGATATGTCTGCAGCACAATTCCTGTACCTAAGGATCAGGGATGGTAGTGGAAAAGGAGGTGGAGGATTGTCAGAGCATCATCAGAGATGCTACACCTATGGAGTCTCATCAACATGGCTGCTTAAACAAGGCTGGAGCAGGATGACACCAGTGGACATGCTAACATGGAAGAGGGAACTTTCACAGCGCCTCAGCCCTTGACAGCAACTAAGGAATATGAGACCAGGAGGGACCATTTCCCCCCTGGAAGCGTTCTATTTGGTTATCCAATACCAAGTGTTCAACCCTGAATTCCTATCCATACAAGTAACGTTACATAAATAGACACAAGTAACCAAGACTGAACAGGCTGGACTCATATAGTTAAGAACTTATATATACACCTACATTTATGTATGCAACAACAATTGAAGAAACAGAAGCCATGAATTTGAGAGGGAACAAGGGTGCATAGGAAGGGGTATAGGGGAAAGAGAAAGGTGAACACTATGTGAACATGTTTTAATTTCAAAAACTAAAAAAAAAAAAAATACATATGAGGAAATATTAAAACAACCTTCAGAAAGAACTTTCTAGAAAACAACTAAGAAATGAGTGACTTACTGACACCTGGGAAAAGGGGGGAGTTTTTTTATATTTTTATATTTCCTTTATTCTTCTCTTTACCTGGGCCCCAGAATCTCATACTGATTCTGCTGATGTATGAATACTGAAGACAGTGGCTAAGGCTTAGAATAACCCTATCGTCATCTGAGTGGGAGGCGACACCGTGTCCAGTTGCCCACTGAACCATGGGGAACTCAATGCTAACATCTTTTAATACAGTGTTGCACGTAAAAACGAAGTCAAGCGTGTGTGCATGTATGTGTGTGTGTGAGAGAGAGACAGATTCTATAATAGACGTGTTTTAATAAATTAGACTATCTATGCTCTCCCCAGTGTCTGAGAAAATGAAATAAAGAAGAAAAGGAATATTCTCATGTTAATCTAACACAAAACAAAAAACCCAAACCAAACTGAAAACAAAGCATAGGGGCTGAAAAGATGCTCAGCTCTTATGAGCACTTGCTGCTCTTGTGGGGAAACTGTGTTAGATTCTCAGTACCCACATGGTGACTCAAAACCATCTGTAACTCTAGTTGTAAGTGTTCCAAGGTACCCTTATGGCTTCGCTGAACATCAGGCATATACTTAGTGAACATACATACTTGTAAGCAAAAAAAACAAAAAAAAACCAAAAAACACCCAAAAAGCCCCAAACAAAACAAAACCATACATATCAAATAAAAATAGATGACTTAAAAAAATGAAGTCAAATAAATTTTCCCCTGTATATGAAAATTCACAGGTTGAAGTGTGTGAGGATGCAAAGACCCGGAGTAGTGATACGACTTTAATTGAAGAGCCAAGTATGAGGAATTGCTGTCAGGTTTTACAGAGTGTCTGTAATTAAGACATTTTAATATTAGAAAAACAAACAATAGGAAAAAGTGGAGAGACTCCAGAAACGACTTGTTACCGTGTCAATTTATAGTAAATTTTGTAGCAAGATACGCAAAGCCTTCCATAGAAGTGGAGTTGGATCAATTCGGTCTTTATGGAAGAATTCTCTGTAAAATCACACTTCCAAGATGCAGCATGAATCTCAAAGGGAACGGTGCAGTGACAGTTTTTCCATCCCACTAGCCACTCTGTGCACACTTTTCTCTCAGACCTGCTGTCACCAGGGCTGCAGGTCACAGGGTACTGACACAGATCAGAAACCGTGGCTATGCTCAGAGTGTGACCCTGCTGTCTCCTGATGTCCTCAGCTACAGCTGTGAGGGTACTGCACACAAAGCTGGGAACAGCTACTTCTAAACCATTGCTGCCCACAGCACAGCCACTGGCTGCCTTCCCCAGCGTGTAAGGTCCCCAAGACCCCAGCCACCTGTACGTGTCTGTAAGCCATGCTGTCCTGCTCTGGTGTTTGTCTTCCTTCTTCTCTATGTCTTTCTAGAGACTTTTGGCAGGCCTGCTCTCGGTTCTTTCTGCAGTAATCCACATGTTAGTTGGCATAACTAATCTGTCCCACCTGTGTCCCTTCTGCAAACCCAAACAGGAGGACAGTTCAGTGCCCAGTGCCAGGGTCTACCTCACGTTTTCCTGGTACAAGACTGGGGAAGCATCCCATCTGTCCCTTTGTGACCTTGGGGTTTACCTATGAGGCGTCACTGCTGTCAGCTCTTTAGCAGTTCAGGCCACGAGGAGGGACTGAAATCCCAGAGCTGTGTGATTTTGAGGTCTGCAAGGGAAACTGTGAATATTATTAGCCAAGAGTTGGTCACGGCTCACAGGGTACCAATAGACTAAGTCCTTGTTAAGTCCCACGATCCTATAGCTACAGCAAAACAGATGGACCAGCCACAAAGAGACCAGAGCCACATGAGTCAGTGTCACCTCTGTGAGAGATCCCTGTTGGGCACGGACATTTCCTGTTCCTGAACAGCTCAGACCTCCTTATGGTGTGGGTGTGAGTTTGTAAATCCAGTGCGAGGTTTCTACTTCATTTCCAGGAGCAGCTGAGATGTAGTGTATGAGTGCTATAGGCAATGTCAGGGCTGGGAAAAAGGCATGAACATGCACCCAAGCCCACCACTGTCTCCTTTGTCCTGATGTCTATGCCCATGTCTCAGTTTCCCTCTTGTTAATCTGGCATTGAGTCCAATCAAAGAGCTGTTGGTTGTCATCAAGGTATGTGCTCACTATTGTACCTTGGGGACACGGTGCCACGTTAATTGTTTTAACAGTTGTTATAGCTCCATTGGAAGCTTGCATGGTACCTCCTAGTACCATGAAAGCCAGTCCTTAGTGAAGATGCTTTTAGATCAGACCCAGCTGAGCTCTCCAGGTCCTATGTCCAAAGTAAACGGTGTCTTCAGCAATAGGGACTTAACTTCAACCTCTGGGAGGCAACCAAAGGCAACAGCAATAGATTATAATATTTTGACAGTCTCCTGGACAACTCAGACAACAACTCAAAAGGAGCCTTCTGATGGCTGGTGTTGAGATTTTTGTTAGATACTCTATGGCTCTTGTGGAACCATCAGCCAATATGGAAAAATTTCAGTTAAACTGTGTGTATTCCGTGTAATTTTAGGCAAATAAATAATAATACAATTCCTTATGACTTTCAGACATAACATTATCCTCAACATTATCTTACCCTCTTCCTCCTCCTTCTGTATTGATCTCCCTATTAGAGCCATCATCAAATTCTTTCCATTTACCCCTTCAGATAACTTGCATCCCACCATTCCCCTCTCCGTTTTTTTCCCCTCCAGTATGGCTCTCCTTTACTTTCCTGGCTTCTGAGGTCAAACGAGCTTATATATTCACACCTTAAGGTTTGAAGCTCGGAATCTCAGATGAGAGAGAATGTTCAATGTGTGTCTTTCTGATTCTGTTATCTTACTCAATATGATATTCTCCAGTCCCGCCCATTCACTTTCAAACTTAATGATTTATTTTTTTCTTTACAGTTGAAATGTATACGAACCACATTTTCATTATGCATTCATCAATTGAAGAACACTTAGATGGTATTCTTTTTCTAGATCCTTTGAATAACGCTGCCACGAACATGGCTGAGCATGTATCTGAAAAACAGGGTGCCTAGTCCTTTGGGCATATGTAGAAGAGTGGTATAGCTGGGTCATATGGTTGACATGATTTTTTTGTGGTTCTGAGGGTTTTCCATTCTGATTTCCATACTGGTGCTATCAGTTTCCCGTCCTGAGGACTGTGGCTGAGGTTCTTTCTTTCCTCACACCATTATCAGCGATTGTCCTGTGTGTTGTGTCATTGGTCCTTGTCATTCTGGCTGGATCAAGATGAACCCCAGAACTGTTTTGATTTGCATTTCCCTAATTGCTAGGAACAATGAGTTATCTCTAAGCAACTTTTATTTCTTCCTTTTAGAACTCTTTGTTCATGTGCTTACCCCATTTTTGGAATATCTTATTTGTCCTTTTGACTTTTTTGGTTTGAGTTCTTCTTATATTCTGATGGGAATCATCTGTCACATGTGTAGCTGGCGAAGATTCTTTCCCATTCGATGGGTTTCTTCTTTATGCCGTTGCTTGTTTTCTTAGCTGTACAGAAGATTTTTAGTTTTTCAGGCCCCCACTTGCTTTTGAGATGTTCTATTTCGTTCAGGTTATTGCTACTGGTGATGGTTGACATTCACTAACGTTAGATCATTACCCAATTTAATCTGTTACTATTAGATCACACATTCCCGTTCTACAGATGAAAGATATAGAACTTGAAAGGCTTTCTTGAGTTTGTTCTACTTGGTAGTACAGCTCATTGTCAACCCCAGGCTGGGCTGACTCCCGAGCTCACATTTGCCCATAGATATACCTCCTCTTCCTCCTTCCCTTCCCCTCTCCTCCCCATCCTCCTCTTCCTCCTTTGTCTTCCCCAGCTAAGAGCCTTAGAACACTGTGTCTATTATTCCTGACTCCAGGTTGTAAAAAGAACCTGGGATCTTTCCTTTGTGGAACAACAATGTTGTTCAAGGTGTTTCACAACCAAGGGTTTTGCCAGGTGAAGAGGGTGAGCTAACAGGTGGCAGGCACAACCTTGGGAAGTAGAGTTGGTAGTGAAGAGGTGACGGTGAGGGTAAGCAGCACTCTTGGTGATTTTCTCTCTGTAGTGGTGGCTCTCCTTCACTCTCCATTCATGTCCCCTGGTCCTCAGATTAGGCCCTTTATTGGGAAAGAAAGTCTCTTCAAATAGAATTTGTTAATTAAGCTAGCATGAGATCAAACTGGATTAGGTATTGGTATGATTTGGGTGTGGATTGTACCCAAAGTTGGTGGGCGCAGTTGGAGGCGGCAGAACTCGCATGAGTAGAGCCTTGTGGGAGAACCTCAGGATGAATACCTTAAAATGCAATTGTGGTAACCCAGCCCCTCTCCCTCCTCTTCTCTCTCTTCTCTTCTCTTCTCTTCTCTTCTCTTCTCTTCTCTTCTCTTCTCTTCTCTTCTCTTCTCTTCTCTTCTCTGCCTCTCTCTCCCTCCTCCCTCCTTCCCTCCCTCCCTCTCTCTCTCCCTCCCTCCCTTCCTTCCCCCCCATCTCTGTGTGTCCTGGATAATGAGATGTATTCAGTTTGCTCCAATAAGTACTCCTCACCATTACCATCTGACATCCTCACCAAAGCCCCCAAACAGTAGAGCTGCCCAGTCTCAGGCTGGAAGAAAGAACCAAAGTCCCTCCTTACAAAGTAAGCTCCCAGGAACTTTGTTATAGGATGACTAACATGGGCTAAACTGATAAACTGGCTAAACCCAGAGAGAGACTGGTGCTCAGAAGGAAAAGAGAGAAGAAGGTGAAGAAACCCATGTGCCACAGAGCAGAGGTTTTCTGAGTGAAAGTACTGCCAGGCACTGCCTTATGCTAGGAGAGAGAAAAAGACCCTTTCTTTGGAGAATTAAGAGGGAGGAGAGCTCTACCAGCATCTTCATTCCTGAGTTCCAGCACTGCGAGGAAAACATGATTGTTTTGTCTTAAGCTACATGTTTGTGGTGCCTTTTTAAAGGAGTATCATGCTGGGTTTTTTGTTTGTTTGTTTTGGTTATTTTGTGTGCATGAGGCTTTTTTCCTTGGTCTGCACATATGTGTGTACATCATGTGCATGCTTGGTGCCCATGGTGGTCAGAAGAAGGTGATGGATCCCCTGGCACTGGAGTCATAAATGGTTGTGAACTGCGTTGTTGTGCTAGGAACCAAGCCTAGGTCCTCTGCAAGAGCAAGTGTTCTTAACCACTGAGCCATGTCTCCAGCCCCTGTAGTAATTTGCCATAAGAACCAGGAGGAACCTAGAAGCCTACACCAGAAAGAATGTTCCTCTTGAAATATTTGAAGTAACAATGGCTTGGATTATTTCTGATTCTTTTGCTTGTCTGTCTTATAGAATTAGTTTATGCTTTACCGTATGTGAGATGCAAAAGAAACAAACCTTAAAACCACCGATGAAACTGTTCCTTCGCTGTGTGTGGCGTGAGCTGTGAACAGCTCCTTATAATGTGTCTAGCAGATTCTGACTGTACAAATTATTGAGTGGATGAAAACATTTATGAATGCTGAGCATTGAAGGCATGGGGAATGATTATAGCTCTCTGTGGAAAGAGTTCATGCTTTTCTCTGGAGAGCAGTCTTGTTTTGCATAGATAAACCTGAATGTTTTTGAACTGGTGTCTGGACCTCTGTTCCCTCCACCAGTGAGAGAAGACGATTGATTCCTTGACTCATTCGTGAGAGTATTAGTCACCTGAATACCTGGCACGTCCCATGAGCACCTGCTCTCATAATTGTCATTACTTTGGCCCAGTCCTCAAGGGAGGCACATATTCTGTGCTATGCATCCATGTGTGGTGTGAAAATGTCTAGAAGTGAAGTGCGTACATCAGATGTCTGTGGAAGGAGTCCCATGGGAGGGAGAAGGAAGTAAGAGAGAATAATGGATAGAAAATGATCAAAGGATATTATGTTTTGTGTGTGATATTGTATAAGTATGAATGAATGAATGAATGAATGAATGGAGTGGGATGGATGAATGAATGAATCAATCAATAAATGCATGAATGAAATGTCTGTTGTTAGATAAGCCCCCAAGGGCATGCCCATCCCTTGGAAATGGCTAGATTTATCTCAAGTAATATATCAAACCTTCTAAGCCATCCTCCTCTAAGAGTGAAGCATCGAAGAATTAAGTCTCTTAGTCACACATTTTAAATCTCTTTCACATTGTCCTCACTCATCCCCGGATTGTCAGCACAGCTGCTACTGGGCCTAGGTGTAGACAGCTTTCTAAACGGACTGATGAATGCATGGGTCCTGGCTTAATAGATCTGGTATTAAATGTATTCCAGTTTGTGCTACTGTGCTCAATAAATCATCTTCCCTGGAGGAAACGGAAAAGGAAACAAGGAAAGAGAGAAGAGAAAGGGCATCAATCTCCACTAATAACGAGCTGGGCGCTTCTCTCCCAGGGAGAAGCGAGCAAGAGTGTGAACGGAAGTGTCGCTGGACACAGGCTGTTTGTCCTGAGATGTGCTTGACAGTTTTCCCGGCACTGAGCTACGTCCCCAGGAATGTGCTTTCAGGATGATTGTGAGGGCACAGTAGTGAGTCTGCCCACTGATGGCAGCAGCTCCAGGTATTTTGGAGGCAGATGTTGGCAAACAATTCATCCACAGAGCCTGGTCTTCAGCCAGTTTCCTAAGCTTCACCAGATCTTATAAGCAAAGCGGAAGCGGCTTCAAGTGCTGTACTTGGTTGATTCTATAAATGACAAGGAGGCACTGCAAAGGCACTTTATGGCTCTGTAAAGCCATCGTTTTGCCTAGTGCCCTGGACAGCTTGGTTGAAAGGCTGGGGGGAAAGCAAAGCCAGAAGTCCTTTAAACAAGGCCGTGTGGGTGTTGAAACTGGATGTGATTCCAGGGCTGGTGTTCCTCCTACAACAGTGTGCTGCCCTGGAGGTGGCAGATAACTCAGAGCCTTGCAATCTGCTCCCAGATAGTCTGCTTGCCTGCACTTGCCCCTCCTGGTACAAAGACCTCAGGTCAATGTAGAAACCTTGTCTTCCATGGAGATTCCTTGGGGGCTAGTTAGTCTTTTCACTGGCTCTCTTTCCCTTTAGCCTACAAGAGTCTAAAGACCTCTAACTAAACTGCAGGGCTCTGCTACAAGTTCCTAACTGCTCCTCACTGCTGAGCCACCTCTCCAGGCCCTCAGTGAGGTTTTGCAGAGAACACACAGAGCAGATTTCTGGGATGGATAGATCACCACCCTCTCTTTTGGTTCAAATTGCTCAACAAATTTGCAGTAACTTCAGAAACCAACACTATAGGGAATGTGAAAGTCATGACTACTATTTTTACTGGCTGATTGATTATGACCAGTAGCATGGAGGAGGCACCTTTTATAGAGAGAAGCAGGCCAGGTGGCAGCCATGATCTCTGTCTAAAAGAACTCAAAGATGCTCTTCTGTAGATTAAAGGGAGCTACTGCTAAAAGCCGGAGAACTGAGAGTCTGACATGATATGGAGAGTTTGGGGTTGTTTGTTTGTTTTGCTTGTGCATGGGCATGTGTGCCATGGTATATGGATGTGTGGAGGCCACAGAGCAACACTTTTTCAGTTAGTTCTTGCCTTCTGCTTTGTTCTGGGGCAAGCTCTCTGTTGTTTAGGCTGCTGCACTGTGCACTCCATCTAAAGTGAACTGGCGTGTCAGTTTGACACAATTAGTGCTTTCACCACTGCCTTGGTTAGGGTTACTATTGCTATGATAGGACACCATGACCAAAAGCAACGTGTGCAGAAAATGATTTAGTTTACACACATTTTATATCACCATCCATCACTAAGGGAAGTCAGGGTGGGAGTTTAAACAGGGCAGGAACCTGGAGGCAGGAGCTGTTCAGAGGCCATAGATGGGTGCTGCTTACTGGCTTGCTCCTCATGGATTTGCTTAACATGCTTTCTTATAGATAGACTCCAGGTCCACCAGCCCAGGGATGACACCACCCACAATGGGCTGGACCCTACCCTATCAACCACTAATCGAGAAAATGCCTTACAGCCAGATCTGATGAAGGTACTTCCTCAATTGAGGTTCCCTTCTTTCAAATAACTCTAACTTCTGTCAACTTGACATAAAGTACCCAACACATCTACTGAGCCACCTCCCCACAGTCTTTCTAGGCAGCCCACACTGGTCTTGAACTCACAATCAGCCCCCTTAATGCTGATGTCAGAGATGTCGGCCACTACACATGACAACACGCTTTTTCATTGTTTTGTTTTTGTTTTTGTTTTCCAAAGACTGAACACAGGATTCTACAGATGAGTTCCAGAGGGGGCCTTTTCAAACAAGTGGCATACTTCCTTCTGAGAAAAAGAAAGTAATAATGTGAATGTTTAGAAATTATCCATGTTTGATGGTTAAAAATTGATAACCACACATACACACAGGTAGTTACACACATACACATACACCCACACAGGCAGTCACACACACTTGTATAGAGGTTGACAGTAAAGTGACTGAAAAATTTATACAATGAAAATATTATTTTAAACAGCAAAAATAGAACCATTAGCATCAGTGTTTATAGTAATGGACTTCAGAAGCAAACAAGAGACTGGATATAAACAGGAGCCTGGGAGAAATACTCACCAGCTAGGAAGGCAGACTTCTGAATATGTAACAAATACCCTGAAAATGAATGAAACAAACATAATGGAACTGGAAGAAAGAGAAAGGAGCAGAACGCCCAGACAGAACTCAAACACTGGCAATAGGCCTGACCATGGCAGCCCTCCAGCCAATCAGAGAAGGCATTGCTTCTCGTCAGGTACCCGAGGAATGTTCAGCGAGATGGACCTGCTTCTTGAGTCATACAGTAAACATTTAAGCTAGATTAAGACAGGCTATCTTCCTGGGTCTCTATGAAACCAGGCTGGATATCAATAACAGAAGGACAAGGGGGAATCTCAGAAATTAACCACAAAATAACCCGGGGCAGACAAATAGTCCAAAAGGAAATTAAACAAAACATAAATAAATCAAATGAGAAGACAACCTATCAAAACATGAGGGTGCTAAAGTATAATTTTCTGGCTCAAGATTACTACTTTAGGAAGGGGGTGGTAATCTCAGGCCACCACTGTAATGTTAAACTGGAATAAACTGAAATAAAATAGAGCAAAGGAAGGAAGAGCCAAGAGATCAGAGGAAAGGAGATCAGAAAGAACGCAAATACATAGATTCAAAACCAGAAAAAAAAAAACAATAGGAAAAAACCAACATGACAAAAACATGGCTTTTCAGAAAAGACAATATAACAGACCGAGCTTTGTCAAAGCTGACAAAGAAAGAAGGAATCAAAACCATCAGTGTAGATATTATAGCCATTGAAAAGAATGATGCAGAAACATTCGGCAACTCTTCATTCATTCATTAATTCCACAAAGAAATGAGCCCATTTCTCTAAAGATACAAACAAAGAAAAAATTGTAACAAAGAGGAAATAGCGGCAGTAGCCTGTAGCCAAGTGTGGTGGTTTGAATGAGAATGGCCCCTTTAGGCTCATATATTTGAAGGTTTAGTCCTCAGTTGGATGAACTGTCTGGGGAGGATTAGGAGGGGTGGCCTTGAAGGAAGAAGTGTGCTTGTGAATCAAGATGTGAGCTCTCATCTATTGCTCCAGAGTCGTCTGTCTCTCGCCATGCTCCCACCACAATGGTGATGGAATCTTAACCCTTTGCAACTGTCAGAGTCAAATAAACTCCTTTTTTTATAGGTTGCCTTGGCCATAGTATCTTATCCCAACAATAGAAAAGTGACCAAGAAACCAGGAAAGAATTTGAATTTGTAATTATTCAAAAGAAATCTCCAGATCCAGATTCATTCTTTGGTGAACTCCATCTGAGATTTAAAGATGAACAAACGCATATCAACTTCACATAATCTTTAGAGGAGAAATTACACTCCAATTTATTTCATAAAGCAAGAATCATACTGATTGTAAAACCAAAGTGCACTTTAGTTTCAAAAAAAAGTATAAAAGAGAAAATTACAGGTCAATATCTCTTAAGAACATTGATGAAAACATTTCTTTTCAACTAAATATTCATGAAATGGGTCAGCAATGTCCAAAAAATTACAAACCATTGACTAACTTGTATTTATTTCAGGTGTCCAATATTAGTTTAATATTTGAAAGTCCAATTCTACCAATTATTGTGAAAAGGAAGCGAGGGAGAGGATTGGAGGAGGAAGAGGAGAGATAGCAGAAGAGTAGGGGGAGAGAGGAACAGAAAAGCAATTCTGACCAAAAAAAAAAAAAAAAAAAGGGAAATTCTACTAGAAAACAAGTGTGGCTTTCTTTGGCCCTGCTCAGCCCTGGAAATGACTGAGAAATTCTTCAGTGCCTTACCTTAGAGAAAGAACAGGAGATAGCACATGGACATTATAAAGAAGAAGAGAGGGGACATTTGATAGCACACAGACCTGGTGAAGAACAGAGAAAAACCACTGGCTCATAGGGCCAAGATGGACACATCACTTACTTCTTATGTAGCCAGTAACTGGGATTCACATTCGTTTCATTAGGATCTTTAATTTCTTTATTCACACTCAAAGCAGTGGATTTCATTATGGTATTTCCCAGACAAGATGTGTTTGTCATGATTCTCCTACCCTTTCTTCTCCTCGACCTTATCCCCCTTGTACCCTGTGTTCCCCAGGATCCTCCTCTTTGCTTTCATGTTACATGTGTCCTTTGCTCTCTCCTCCCTTCCTCAACACACCCCTCCCTCTCTTGTCTCCTCTCTGATGTCACAGCCCATATCTACTTTCACACCCACCTCTATATACACAGAGGCATTAAAAGTTAAAAATCTGCCTATGAGAGATAACATGAAGAAGAAAAATCATATCTTTTGGTAACAAATTGAAACAAGTGAACCCCAAGAATTTGATGACATTGCATATAGGCATATATATGCATATTTGAACAATGCACATGTATGTATATTATAAAAAAGAAAATGAACATGTCTCAGGACAAGTGGTGACTACGGCACTTTGAAATCCTTGCAATCATTTGAAATGACTCTCTTGCCTTAAAAAAAAATTCTTTTAAAGCCCTTTGTCATGAGCTCACAAATAAAATCACCACACAGGTAGATCAAATAAGGAGGCCACTCAAGCAGGCACTTGCCTAGTTCTATCATTCTTAACCTGTGATACTTTGGAAGGGTAACTGGCATCGTGGACATTCTCAGGGACTAGTTTATGAGATGAAAGAGAGTACTGATTGAAGATGGGGACAGACAAGTCCTCATTTGTCATCCTGCATGAAGATGGTGCTTGCGCTGACACCAGGCACAGGTTAGCTGTGGGCATGGGTGACACTACTTATACAAGAGATGATGTATATTAAATTATGCCCATGCTATATGCAAGTTCAACCTAATTGCACTATTAACTGGCATCACAGATGTGGCCTTTATTGAAAACTGTCTAAAATTCTTTTAAAATTTTAAGGAAAATACACAGAATTAAGCCTCATGTCCATTCCAGAAAATGTGGTAGATATCCACCAATATTTAATAATAAAATCTGCTTAGTCTCAGGATGTAGAAGCCTGGGGAGACTACTCATGCTATTTACGGAAGCTTGCCGTTAAAAAATGAGGCAGGGTGCTATTTTTCCTCTAAGTGTTTCCTTAAGGCCAACAGTGCAGCATCCTCCCAGGGCTGCACATTACAATGGCGTACTCATGAACTCCCTTCTCATCCTGGCATCTGCCAAACAGCCAGGTTGTAAACACACGGAGAAGAAGACATCCCAGAATATCACTAACAGGAATGTCCAATTAGTGCCCAACACATTTCTGTGCCCTTTTTTCATGGTGTATTTTGATTTTTTTTTACAACTTTGCAAGGCAGGTACAGTTGCTCCTCTACATCCATGGTTTCTAAGTTCACAAATTCTGCCAGCCACAAATCAAAAGTATTTTAAAAAACCTGTGCCTCGGGGCCTGGAGAGATGACTGAGTGGTTAAAAGCACTGACTGCTCCTGCAGAAGACCTGGTTTTGATTCCCAGGATCTACACAGCAGCTCAGTCTCTTAGAAGTCTAGTTCCAGGGGACCTGATGCCTTCTTCCAGCCTCTGTGGGTAGGTACTATATGCACATAGTTCATTCACATTCATAAACACACATGATCATACACATAGCTAAAAATAAATATTTTAAAATTACGTCTGCACTGACCATATAGAACATCTTCTCCTGTTTCTTAAACAGTACAGTGTATCAATTATTTATGTTTCATTTATATTGGATTAAGTGCTATAAATAAGTAATAGCTGATTTCTAGTATAGAGAAGTGTGGACATGTAATGGAAAAATTCTAGATATTAATGTCCACAACCAGGGCCACTGGCAAAGAGGTTCCAAGTCCCACCATCATGCTCCAAACCAAGTTTTGCTACAAGGTTTCTCAAGTGTTTAAATTAATATCTATTTATTTCACTCAAGAAAGGAGTATCTCATCCAGGCTTGAGACATTATTGGTCCAAGAAAGAAGGCAAATGTGGCGATATTTTAAATGTTTTGTGGGAGTCATAAAAAAACAAGATCACAGATGTTACACAGACGTAAAAAGAAAGGAATATTCAACATCTTGAGGAAAATGCAGTAAGACAGAAAACAACCATGAAAAAGGTAGTATACAGATTCTATCTCACACAGTGGGTTTTACATCCAATCAAAGAGTGTTTGGCTGCTCCTACAACATTTGTGCCACTGTTGACCTAGTATACCCTGCAGGAAGGTCATTGTTATAGGTCATAGTATTTGAATACTGATGATTATTTATCTCTCCTGATAACATGCAAAGTACCTTATAGCACCATCGACACTAGTCAGTAGGTGTGAAGCCTCCAGCACTATTTTTAAAGACACCGCCTATGTCATCCAACAAGGAGAAATTCAGCTGGATAACATATGTAAGTGGTGTCTGTAAGAACAGGGCCTTACCTTCAGGGAAGGTAAACAATAGCCTTGGCAATAGCCTATGACGTTTGAGGGTATCTATGGGACCCCTTTGGTCAATGGCTCAACAATATGTGACCCATTCCTGGCACTGGGGGTTTACTTGATTGTATAAGATGTCTAGTTGGAACACTGTCTCCTTCATTATATGGTGACTCCATTTAAATCCCATATATATGTATTTTAGGAGGTATCTAGGGAGTAGGCTTCCATATGGCTTTTCAAAAGTCTCTTGTGTTAGTTGCTCTTCCCCATATTCCCTCGTTCACCATGTCTTCCTACGTATCTCCTGTAGATGGCAGTTCCCCAGAGACACACAACTACACAATGCAGAGAGTGAGAGACTCTGGAGCACTCAGTCCTAAATAAGGTGTCTTCATCACCTCCCCCCCCCCCAACCTCCAAGGTTCAGGGATCTATGAGGAAGAAGGGAT
This sequence comes from Mus caroli, assembly GCF_978045245.1. Taxonomy (NCBI): domain Eukaryota; kingdom Metazoa; phylum Chordata; class Mammalia; order Rodentia; family Muridae; genus Mus; species Mus caroli. Next base: position 31,398,815 of record NW_028227262.1, on the reverse strand, counting down.
GCGAAGATTTTAAGAGCCAGAAGTACTGAATGACTCAAAGAAAAGTGTTTTTTCAGACACAACAGGACTGATGCACACATGAACTCATAGAGACTTTGGCATCATCACAGTTTCAAGATCTGTACAAGTCCAAATCAGAAAAATTCCCAGCACAGAGGAGTGGAAGTAGCCATCCAGGCACGACTGCTCTTCTGTTCTGTAAGAAAGCCCATGGAAGCAAGTGTGATGATGACCAAGCACCTTCTTACTGCGTCTGGCTTCCGATCAGCCCATCACTGCTGTCTGTGCTCCTGCTTTATATTTGCCGAAAGTTTCAGAGGAACAAGAACTGGATGGGAAGAGACAAAGAAGTGATTAGAGAGAAAAGTGCACAGATCAGAGAGGAAAAACCTTGAGGAGAATGGGAAGTTAGTGGAAATTTTTGTGGCAAAATATCACCAGCCCTGAAGGAAAACTGCTCTATAGACTTTGGGGGGTTAGAAGAGAGGCAAGATTGATTGGTTCATCCCCCAAAGCAGTGGCACAGATCTGGGACTAATTCAACCCTCAGGTAACTCTGGGGAAGCCATAAGATTCTCCACACAGCAACCTTGACATAGAGGTATCTGGTCTTGTAAAGTGTTACAGGGGTTAAAAGGCATTTTGTGTCTGCTGAAGGTGTGGAAGGATGCTGGCTACCGACCGATTCCTCTTCTCAGGCTGATGTCACCCAGACAAATGAAACACGGGTCAGAAGTTGGGAAATCAGATGGATCCGAGATAGGCACTGTGTGTCTAGAGAGTGCAGCCAGTGGCATGAGGGCACATGGGACTAATAAATAATATCTGCATCTGTTACAGCTGCATCAACAAAGTGACTGAAACTAGGTCAATTATACACAAGTGTCATGTCTGCAGTTTGGGAGGCTGGGAAACCCCATATGAAAGTGCCAGAAGTTTTACTAGCAAGTTAAGGGTTTATTCCTCATGGATGGCGCTATCTATTTGGGTATCTTTGAGTGGTGGAAAGGCCAAAATGCAACAAACAAGCTTCCTCAGGCTTCAGGGTTTGCTCATAAGGACACTGCCCTGATTTCATTTCTGATTGCAATAAGATTCTCTGGCAGGAAAAAAGACTATTTAGGAGTGAAAGGTGTTTATTTCAGCTTACAATTCCAGATTATAACCCATCAATTTGGAGAAGTCAATACAGGAACTTCAAACAACTGGTCACATCACAGCTATAGTCACGAGCAGTGAGAAAGGAATGCACACAGGCTCCCTTGCTCTCTTGGTTCTGCTCAGTTGGATCTCTCTATTCTTCATACAGTTTTGGATCGCCTTCCTGGGGATGGTGTTGCCAAGAGTGGGCTGGGTCTTCCCACATCCATTAAAAGACAATCTCCCACAGAAATGCCCTCAAAACAACCCAATATAGACAGTCACTCATTGAGACTATCTTTGCAGGTAATGTTAGGCTCTGTCAAGTTGATACAGCTAACCATCACAGACCCTAATCTCCCTTACCAGAGTCTTCCTCTAATGATCTGGTTACCACCTGTGATGACCAATTTTATGAAACTAACCAAATTTAGAATTACTTAGGAGACTGGGAAGGGACCTATATGCTAGTATCTGTGTGGACATTTCTACAGATGGTTAACTGAGTGGGGAAAAAACCAACCTGAATATGGTTAACACCAATTCATGGGTTATGAGTTCTGCCAGACTCAAAGGGAATTAAGCAGAAAGCCAGCAAGGTGCTGGCCTCCACTCCTGCTACTTTCTACCAGACGTGAGCAAGCCCTCCATGTCCTGCTGTCATTGACTCATCCTCTGAGCAATGTGACATGCTAGTCATAGAATTGAGAAAGTAACTACCTCACCCCTTAAATGCCCCCTCTCCCAATACTACCACATGGGGTGGTGTTAAGATCTCAACATATGAACTTGGGGCAAGAGGATCACAACACTGTGCTTGGACTATTGGATCCTGTGGCAATTGAATAGAGACTCTCCACAGAAATGTCTCCAAGATAGGGAGGCTGCACGTGTGCCCAAACATAATGGGAAAACTGAGGTAAGTCTAGACTCAACTGAGACAGGATCTTGGAGGGGATCGAGAGGGAGGAAAGGCAAGACGTGGGGCTGACGGGGAGGCTCAGTGTGAGGCTCATGTATGAAGTGATCTGGGGGTTCGTGAGGACTGCCTTAGACACACACAGCTTAGAGTTCCAAAATGCCTTGCTCTGACTTGGAAGCTACATATTTTAAATGCTATGATCTCATTCCAGAATATCACTCACGAAAGGAAAACTCACACTCACCAACAGTTACCCCATTGTCACTCGAGTCCCTTTCTACCCTTGGCAACAAGTCACCTGTTCTCTGTCTCGATGCTCAATGAATTTGCCTATTCTGTATATTTTATGCCAAAGGAAGTGAACATGAGTATAAACACACATGCGGGGGCTGGTGAGATGGCTCAGTGGGTAAGAGCGCCCGACTGCTCTTCCAAAGGTCCAGAGTTCAAATCCCAGCAACCACATGGTGGCTAACAACCATCCGTAACGAGATCTGGCGCCCTCTTCTGGAGTGTCTGAAGACAGCTACAGTGTACTTACATATAATAAATAAATAAATCTTTAAAAAAAAAAGGGCTGGTGAGATGGCTCAGTGGGTAAGAGCACCCGACTGCTCTTCCAAAGGTCCGAGGTTCAAATCCCAGCAACCACATGGTGGCTCACAACCATCCGTAAACACACATGCACACACACACACACAGACGAGAGAGAGAGAGAGAGAGAGAGAGAGAGAGAGAGAGAGAGAGAGAGAGAGAGAGAGAGAGAAAGAGAGAGAGAGAATACTTTGTGTATTTTGCTTTCACATATCATTAGAGTTCATTCATGCTGTAGTGTGTATGAGTGTCTATTCCTTTTTATTGTCAAGTAACAGTCCATTGTACAACTGTACCACATTCTGTCTCACCATTCAACAACTGGTGTACTCTTGTACAGTTGTTTCCTTTGTTGTTGTCATGAGCAATTGTGTTGAAAATGTTCATATACAAGGGTTTGTGTAGACACATTTTTAACTATGTTGAATTGCTGGGCTTTATTGGGGTTGTACGGTAACTTTGTGAAAAGTGGTTTTCCAAAACTGCTTTCCAGAGTAGTTGTTCCATTTTGCATCCCCACTGACAGGGTATGGAGGCTCTAACCTCCCTACATACTTGTCAACATATTTTTTCCGAAGTACTATAGTTGCTTACCTGAGTATGAAGTACATTTGTGTTTATCTAATCAGCTGATCCACCGTCCAGGCACTCATGGACCAATTGTGTGTCTTTGGATAAGTCTGTATTTAATTCCCCTTCCCTCCTCCAGTTTTGTGTCATTTGGATTCTAGGCTCTTCACAGAGACTCACAGGCTTTTTTTTTTCTCATAGGCATTCTCTTTTCACTTTTTTTTAAAGTATATATGAGTATACTGTAGCTGTCTTCAGACACCCCAGAAGAGGGCATCAGATCCCATTCCAGATGGTTGTGAGTCACCATGTGGTTGCTGGAATTTGAACTAAGGACATCTGGAAGAGCAGTCAGTGCTCTTAACCTCTGAGCCATCTTTCCAGCCCCTCTCTTTTCACTTTCTTGATAATGTCATTTTGCCCCAGTAGTATTGGAGGGCCGTTGGATAGAAAGCAAATTTCTTTCTGGTCAAGAGAATGGAATCTCTTTGGCCTGGGTAGAGAGCTAACATTCCAAGCAACTGAAAACATGAAACTTTATACGACCCTCTTAGGGAGGCAGATTCGGCTAATGTCATGATAAAGAGTTGGGAGCACAATTAACCCTTCAGTGAGATAATGGACTTTTCCTTCCCAGAAATAAGTGCCAGTGCTGCCACTTACAGAGTTAGAGCCATGTTAAGCTTCACTCTTTCTCAAACCCTGCCCCGCCCCCTCGTCCTCTACCACATGGCTGTTTTCTGCCTTGTGGCTGACCTCCGTGCTGCCTTAGCTTTCTTCTTTTTTTCTTCATCTCTCTTCTCTAGCCAACTGCAGAGCACATGAGTTTTCCTTCTAAACTCTAGCCAATGACCTCAGGCTTTTAAAAAAATTCATTGTTAAAGTTTATTATTATTATTATTTATTATTATTATTATTGTTATTATTAACAAGACTGAGAACTCTGAGAGGGAACCCCAGTTCCACAGCTACCATGATGATATAACATGCCAGTTGGCATGACCCTGTTTTCAGTAGCAAGCTTGTTGCATGCACTTAAACTTTTGACTATAAAGTCCAATTTGACTATTTCCTTTGTGCACATGCATTTGAGGTCATGTATAAAAGTCCAAGGTCATTATGAGTTACTTTATTTTTTCATCTGAGAAGGTTATAATGTTAAAGGACATTAAAGTCTGATCATTCATTTTGACCTGTTTAACTGCTAATGAGCTGAACACAGCCTCATCATTTTGCAAGTGGGCAGCCAGTGGTCTAAGGACCATGCCTGGAGAACCTTCTATCTTAACATTGAGTGATATTGATTCCGGCTTCAAGAATCAATTGAGCTTAAGTGTGAAGATTTGCGCGTGGACTCAAATATTCATGCCAGGACTACACCCTCATGTCATGACTCTAACTTCAAAGTGTTTTGCAAGTCCCCCAACGTGCATTGCTTCTCAAGGTTTTTTTGTTTTTGTTTTTTTTTTACTTTTTAGGTTTCCATGAATTCTCCATAAATTTTAGAATTAGTTTACCTGATTTTTCAATGTAGATTGAGAATTTGATAAGGATAATATCAAAACTGTGGTTGGTTGGGAAGCCTTGCGTTCCTAACACTGTTAATCCATTACATCCCAGAACAACATGTTTTTCTATTTAGATTTTTTTCTACTTCATTTAGATGATACTGAAGTTTTCAGTGTACATGTTGTGTATCTCTTTTGCTAAATTATTGGGTTTTTAAATGTTATTTTAAGGGGTAATGTTTAAGGTCACACCCACACTGTTTATCATTGATGTGTAATGACATAATTGACTTTTGTATGTTGACCAGAATGTTCTCTGAATTCATTTCTAATATTTTTTAGCAGTGTTTAACAGAATCTTTAGGACTTTTCTTTTTTAAAAAATATAACATCATTTGAACACTTTCATCCATATTGTGTACAAATTTTTACTGAATGCAAATCAGATAATAATGGGTTGTGATTTGTATTCACATCCTTACTCTTGTAGTCCCTCCCACATCGCTGACCTCTGCTTTGTCCCCTTAGTCCCCTCCTACTGTATGTCTTATTAACGTATGAGTTTATTATGTGTGCAAAAAGAAATCTGACTCTCCCCTTGCATCTGGCTCCCCTTTGTCTCTTTTTTATTGCTATGAATCTTCGCTACAATGTTGACTAGAAACAAGTGCAGACATCCTGTCATGTTCCTCATTTTAAGGGGGAAAGCATTCATTAGTGCATCCCACAATGGTGCTGTGGTTTTCCTGGGGATGTCTTCTATCAAGCCTCAGAGCTGACTTTTTCTGTGGTTTTCACAACCACTTAGTTTCATTTTCTAGCCTTTGCATACACAAAGAGCTGTTTATGTCACTGACGTCCTAGAGGAAAACTGGGACCGTTCTGGTTACTCAACTGGGTACATCCTGTCTGTATAACATAGTTAAACCAAAATAGAGATTTCTAGCATTTCCTAGATTTACATGTTTTCTTTGAAACCTCCTGGTGTAGCTTAAGTAATTTAGACCATGGATCAGAAAACAACTTTTTCTTTGATGAAATCATTTTGTCTGTATCAGCATTAATTCTATACCATGTAGGAAAAACGCATCTTCTTTGCTACCTAATCATATGTGTGGGCATTCAATGAGAAGAATTCATCTGAAGGTCTGTGAGCACTGTGCATATCTGAAAATGTTGATGTTTATGCTGAAGATGTATCAGGCAAAGGATGCAGAGGCTGTTTCACCTTCTTCACCCTGGCCAGATGAGCTGTGGCTGTTCTCTGGGTATCTGACCTCATGCTTTGAGGCAAATACGCATGACCATTGTATCCTTGAATTGGAAAACAGCATCTTGTAAGAAGCATGCCTAGAGAGAATGACACTGTGGGGCAGATGGGAGCAGGTAAGACAACAGATCCTACTTTGAGGAGTTGGAGGTGTGAGGGCCATAGGTTACTTATCTTGATGACATCAGTAATGAGACTTTCACTGAAGCTCATAGAACTGTGGTGCATCCATCATTGAATGCAACATCTCCCAGGAAAGTGTGTGTGTTGAAACAGAAACACTTTTGTCACATAGGGTGACACAGGAAGAGTGGTGGGAAGCTGGTGCCTGCTGTTCCCAGCAGGGAGCTTTACACTGTGCACTCTGCCAAGGCAGTTGGACTCCAGGAACTCCAAGTTCACCAGCTCTCTTAAACTCAGTATTTACTGGAATAAAAACTCTCTTTTGGGGGGAGTGATTATCCATGATGAGACCCAAATGCAGCCTTCTCTACTAAGCAATTAAATGATGAAATGATAAACTCAAGTTATAATTGAAGGACTATTGTAAAGAGGAAATTTGGAAGTTAGTGGGGCATGTCACCATGATTACAACACTCACAGCTGCCTCATTTAGAAAGATGGAGCCAGAAGCCTTGTAAAACCAGTGACCGAGAGCAAAGTGTCTGCACATACGGGCACAGTAACAGCCAGACGCTTCTGAGACTAGAAAGGCTTGCTTTTCCTGAGTGACCATTATTGGCTGCACGGGGAGGGAGGGAGTGATGCCCCCTGCATGATGGAACGCTGTTATCACCTAGGGCCTCCCAGGACATAACCTAAGCAAGAGCATAGCACGTCTCTGAGGATATCACTGAGGAGAAGCAAACTTCCAACTCATTCGATTTCAAGCAACCTGACTTAGTGAAATAGTTTCTCTCCTGAATCTTCACCTTTGTCTGCTACTGTATGTAGACAAGGGGAATGGCTCCTGAGATAATGGTTGGGAGAACACAACTTTAAAAAAAAAAGCTTAATGTATGTGGCCTGTGAGATAAAAAAGGAATGTAGGTGGCAGAGATGATGTGTTTGTGAAGAAGGGAGCAAGGGGGAGCCTCATGATTCATTTCTGAGGAACTATTTGGTAAGAAATGCACAGAAGCACAGGTGGCTGCATACTCTGAGCAATCAGTTGGCACCAACTGAATAATCCTTGTTCACTACCTCATGAGTCTTTGCTCTTTCCACATCCTCTCATAGTGTTGAGCTTTCCAGGCCTTTTCTTCCGTTGGAGGTGGTATTCTGAAGAACTTGGTGGTAGGGCCTTAAGGAAGCAAACACCTTCACCTACAACTCATACAGACCAAGTCTTCAAGGATCAGCATATAAAGAATAAGTCGGAGGTCCTGAAGTAAAATGAGTAAGGAGGGCATGTGGAGGAGGTGTAGCTGGGCAGAGGGACCAAGGCTGACTGAAAAAGACAGGACTGGTGAGAAAACACAGGTAATAAATGGAGCTGGTGATGGGAGATAGGAGGAAAGGCTGACGTTGTAAGAAAACAAGCTGTCAAATGTTTGGGTAGGAACAGTTTAAAACCTGTCTTGAGAAGGAAGACATCAGTGGGAAGATAGTCCATAGGCCAGGGGAGTCCATTCAAGTGTTTTCTCTTCTTTACCATCCTTAAAGCAACAAAGATAGAGAAGTGACTCAGGACAAGGCTGGGAAACTGGGAAACCTGGTGCCCACTTCATGATTGAATAGGTGCAGAAATACCAGATGTTGCTCTAACTTCTGAGGTATCAAAGCTTAAATGGGACCCCTACTTCTCTAACTCATGAGCTAGATCATCTTGGGAAGAATAGAGCAAGCTGAACCTGGTCCTTTCATCTGAGGAAAGGATGGAGCTTGCAGACCCTGCTACTCATCAAGATCCGTCTTTCTCTCCTGACAGGGAATTGCCCACACTCCACCACAGCCACAGTCACTAACAGATCCAGACAATCCAGACCAGAGACCCCTTCTTGAGGGATTTACCATCATTTCTTCCCCTCCAAAGTTACCAACACCCCCTCAGCTCATGGTGGCCTGGAGACCTTGATCAGGCAGGATGAAGAACTACCCATTCATTCCCCAACTCTGTGCTGCTCCAGACATCCAGAGTAGCCACTCAGAAGTCAGGCTGGGGTTCAACACCACTGAGGGCCATCACCACTTCCATGGCAATGGGTTCTGAAAAATAGGAAGCAGGTGGATAGGAGTAGGCACAGGAAGGCCCTCTCTGTAGAAAAGGGGCACAGCAAGCTCTATGTCCAAGTTTTGGCCTTAGAAAGGAGATTCTCACATAGACCCTGAGTCTTTACCACTCCCTGGCCTTGGAGGATTATACAAATTGTTATTCATTTGGAAGCTAATCTCTGAATCAGCTCGTGAGGGTCCTGTGTCTGGACCAGGAAAACTCATTTCAAAGCACATTTTCATGACCAAATGTAGCTCAGCTCACCCGGTAACTTAAACAAAACCTTTTTTGGTGCTCAGTTCACAGCTCCGGGTGACCATCTCCCTCCCCAGGTTTGCTACTTTCCCAGAACAGCTCATTCATTTCTTCCTCCTACAGCTGCAAATCCTGATGCCAGCTCATACTTTCTACAGGAGTCACAGGCTGAAGTGCAACTCCTGGGTGCTATTTCGATTGGGAGGACTCAGTCCTCCAGCCTCTGTTGCCATTCAGACACCCGTGCTTTCCCTTTTCCTGCCCCACCTCCAGATTATGAGTTCCTTGAGGACAGCCCTGTACCCAAGGCATCTGGATGCATGGACATGTTCTATCCAAAGAATGATGCCTTGTTATTCACTTTGTGTGCTGGACACACACACACACACACACACACACACACTACACATACACGTTTGGTATTTGCTGTCTCTCCCAAATGCCAAATGCGTTGCTGAGCATTTTTATGCATTTCTTGTGTTGTTATAATAAATTTATACATGTCCTGTTGTTGCCCTCTCCCAACTTAAGACTATGAAACTTGAGTTGTAGTTAAATCAAATATTTGGCTTCAAGTCAAAAAGCCAGTAAGTGGCCAAGCCTTGGCTGGCCAGATCCATCCATCTGCCTCCAGGATTGTTTGAATGTTCAGAAAAACTCAAATTGTTTTAAGCAAATGGTGGGCTTTGAATCAAGAGGAGCCAAGCGTGTGAGCTGATTGAGCATGTGACTTTGCGCTTGAGCCTTGATTTCTCCTATCTACAAAATGGAGTTAGTATTGGAACCACAAGGCTTTCCTATGAACTAAATAACCAACATTTGAATGCGTATTTGTCAATCCCCCCTGTTAAGTTTGGGATTGAGGATGAAGTCAGTGGCCACCACTTTCCAAGGTCTAAGATTTAAGAGGCACACAGTGTTAAGAATGGATCTGATCCAAACAACCCTGACCCGGCACCTCCCTGTGTTTCCCCAGCCTGACCCAGCACTGTTCTCGGAAAAATCAGTACCTCACTTGCTCAGAATCGGCCTTGGTTGTATTTAGTTGTTATGATTCAGATATACAATATTTCTATAGACCCATGTGTTTAAATTACTAGTGGTGCTGTTCAGCAAGGGCCTCGTAGAGCCTTTGAAAGATGGGGTCCAGCTGGAGAAAGAGGATCTCTGGGGACTTTGTGCTTTATAGCTTACTTGCTCCTTTTTCTGTCCCAGCCATGCTTGTTTGGTTTGCTGAGATGTGAGCAAGAAGTCACTGGATACTCCTGCCATCCCTGGGCCACCCATCACATCTCCCTCAGCACGACGTATCACACTTCACTCTATAAGCCCAAATACACCCTCCTCCTTTATTTTATTTTATTTTATTTTATTTTTTTAACATAATATTTTTATCGATTCTTTGGGAATTTCACATCATACACCAGATCACACTCATTTCCCAATCTTTCCATGCCCACCCCCACCCCTGTGAACCCCCCAAAATAAAAATTCTAAAGGTAATAATAAAGAAGAGGAAAGTTCAGTTTGTGTTCTCTCTATATTTACCGGAGCACTGTCAAACTCTCAGTGGCCTGCGCCTTAAACAGAACAGAGTCTTGCCCCTCCTACACCCTCATCAGAAGCTGTCCATTGCGGAGCGCTAACTTCACCATCCTTATCGCACCTTTTAAGAGTTCTCTTGGATGGCTTCCTGCTTAGGCTGTTACTTTTTTGAGGGGTAGGGGTAGGGGCCACAGAAGCTTTCTATGCCCCTCTTTCTCAACTGTGTCTGCACTCATCCATATCCCTGCAAAACTAGCTCCCTCGCACTTTACAGTCAGTGGGAGCACAGATCATGGGTTTCCACATAGTTTCTGACAACAGCACAGACCACCAACACGGCCCCCCGCTGCAGCACAACCACAGACCCAGAGAAGGCCCTTGAAGGCAGCCCAAACCATGAACATCATAGCTTTAGGTGGCACCATAAGCTACTCACATCAGTATGACATAAAGTAATCGCCTGCATCCCTTCCACCCAACTCCGGACATTAATATGACTTCAGGCTGCAGCACAGATCACAGTCATTGCATGCAGGACCTTTGGTGGTAACACAAGCCACAGACATCAACACAGATCCTGGTTGCAGTAGTTCCACTGGTGCAGATGAGGCCCTCTTGGCAGCATGGGCCTAAATATTTTTCCTTTAAGTCACTTCTTGTCAGGTGTTGGATCATAATAAAAGAAACAACCATTACATTGATAAAGAATAGAAGTGTTCTTTCTAGACAAACAACTATTCCCACATTTCAACCCCTGTGCTATGTCTGGCTTCACGTTATTAGGGTTTTGACTGGGACTCCTCCATCTGTTTCCTACTCTCAGACAATAACCATATTTCTATGTTGTTCAGTTATAAAATGTGGTTATACAAACACAATCATGATGGGCAGCCTTTCTAGAAGAGATACGCTTTGTTCTACTTCTAGAGCATTCTTATCTCTTTCTAGACATTGCCAAGGCTTTGGGATGAATTGCACAGGGTTCTGGAGTCTTGTGCCCTTAGCTTTGCAGTGGTCCCCTCCAAGGCCTTGACCTCTTTACACTATATGCCAGTCAGGAAACCCTGGAGCTCATCTGAGCAGCCAGAGCATTCTTATAAAATGGCTGGATGGCCTGGAGTTGTTTGGAAGCTGTTGGAGTGTGGAGCTGTTGGGACATGATTACATGGATAGAAACACAGGAGACATTAACATGGCTCAGGTTTAGACATGCCTTCCATCTTTAAGATAGCTCTTTATGTGTGTGCAAATATTCTAAAATTTGAGATCTAGAACCCCTTTGAACCTAAGCATTTTTAATAAAAAAATCTTCAACCACTAATATCATAAGCACACATGATGGAGCTCTTTGGTGAGTGATCACCTGTGCACCGTGTCGAGGAGTCGGGAGGAAGATTTGAAATGACTCAGCCCCAGACTTCATCCCATAGACTAATGAGATCTGGTACGTTCACATACTCTTCTACAGGAACACATGCGGGCCTCAGCAAACACTTCTTGTAACTGAAAGTATGATGACTTCTTTATGTAGATATTCTAGTCTGCATTATAATATATATGCAAAGCAGGCACCTCTGTCATACGTCATACACACGTATTTGGGCACAGCCTAGAGAGGTGGGAGTTTAGTGTGCTAGAAAGCAGAGACTGCGAGGAGGAATAGTAATTCAAAACCAGTGCAGGACAGTCTATAATGAACACCAGGAAGTCCTCGTTAAGAAGGCATCTATTGTTAGACTGATACAGCTTCCGCAGGGACACAGGAAAAGCTCATGACCTGAGACACTTCAGACTGGACTAGGCACTGCCGGAAAGCACAGGAGAAAAACAAAGTGCTCACTTGCCGTAATGCCAGAGACAGCCTCAGGCTTCTGTCTTAATCAGGGAAGAGAGCAGACCTTGGGGCAGAACAGAGAGTCCTTTATGTATCTAGGGACAATGAGAAGCAATGGAGGTTGTCGCCCTAAACCACACAGCAGGGCAAGACTAAGAATGCAGTGATTAGGTTGCATATCAGACAAAGGTGGTGGCCTTGGGGTCTGGATTTCTTGGCATGTAACAAGGTAACATTCACAGGCTTTCTGATCCATCAAAAGGCAACATGTAAGATCCTATGGGTGCCCGAGAAAAATGATGGGAGACGGTGGACCACTGTGCTGCAAAATGTACTCAGGACGCTCAGCCGTAGCTGGGCCCTCTGTGGAGGTGAACCAAGATGGCTGTGGTGTTGAGAAGCATGGGATATAGAAAAGTTACCTACAACACTCACTCATCAAGTCAGTCTGAGAGGTGCTCCTGTACATACTAGAAACATACAAAATTCAATATCCCGGATGGCCTCTGTCCAAGCCAAGCACCCCTCGTGCAAACACATACGGTGAGAAGTACTTTAGATTTGGGCTTTGATCAGATTTTTGGAATATTTTTAAAGTCTTCATAGGTTGAACATTTCTAATATGAAAATCCAAGATGTAAAATATTTCCAAATCTGGGAATCTGAAATGCTTCAAAGTTAAACGCAGATATTAGAGTACTTGGGATTGAGGATTTTGTTTTGTTTTGTTTGTTTTTTATTTTTGTTTTTTTTTTGGACTAAGGATTCTCAAACTATAGATGGCAACAATGGACAAAATAAATCAGGGTAGAAGCTAACATGTAGGTTGTGGAGTTAATATGCAAGTCTTAAGCGGCACAGCCACAGCAACTGTCTGGCTCATGAGAGGAACGACTGTGGAAAGAGTGTCTGACTTTAGCTATCAGCAGATAGGAAACGAGTTAGCTGAACATGAATTAGAAGTGTATCAGAAGTGGGACTTCCTACACAGAACTGCTGTGTCCCTGTCTGCATGCCCCTCTGGTAAAGGTTGCAGCTCGCCCCTGCCTGAACTACACTGGTCAGACCCTACCTACAATTCCTGTGTACTGGACGCCACAGTGGAGAGGGGTTTGACAATCAGTTTGCCAGGAAACAAGAGATTCAGGAAGGTTCAGGAAGGTTCCGGAAGAAGGGAATTGGGTTAGATAGCAATTCTGTTAAAATACCTCAGGATTACCGTGGTAGGTCCAAAGTGAGGTGAAAAAATCAGAGGTAGGAGAAAATGAGTGAGACTTACGGAAGCCATTTCTGACAGCCAGCATCTCAGCAGAATGGGCTGCTGATAAACAACATGTCTGTGCAAGTGTGAGCGGAGTCTGAACATCTGCCTCCCGTGGGCACCTAAGGTGGTTCCGGTGTGGGTGTGTAGTCAGATTGATGTGTCTTGCCCGGGGTTGAGACCAGGCCATTGCACGGTCAGCCCTGCCAGTGCCAGCAGAGGGCACTATTCAGAAGGGCGCAGGCTGGGGTTCTCCTAAATTGGTAGGGGATGAGCTATGGAAGCAATTGACAGGGAACCTGGTTGCCAGATCCTGAGGGAAAATGCAAGGAGTTTACCTAAAATGGGGAGTATGGGTTCTCTACCTGCACAAATGCAAATGCCCGCAGACAGGGCTTGTGAGCTGGGCAGGCAGCGAGAACACCGAAGGACCTCAGAGATCTCAGAGAGACACTAGCGCACAGCCTTGGTACTTCTCATGGTCTCATTTCTTTGGAGTTTCCCCTGATTATTTATACCCCATCCCGTGCTTGTTCCCCGCGCCCTTTCACCCCTGACACACGCAGGCTGCCCTGCCCATCCTGTGTGGGGCTTATTTTCATTTACTAACCTCTCAACTGACCAGGAACAACCAACCAAGGAGTTGGAGCTGGAACGGCTTTTCTCTCCCTCTTCCAAGGGAATTAACTGCTCAGAAATGGCTGGCCCAAGCAACAGGTCATCTTCGGGTTTTCCTGGGGGTAAACTGAAGGAAATTACAGCTGGACCGCTCTGTCTATCTCAGCGTCTCCTATAGGTTTAGCAAATTTAGCCATCTCAAGTGACTCCACAGAAGAAAAGGGGGGAAACTCCCAAACATCCTCCACCTCAGCCAATCAGCTTCCTCAGTCACAGAGCAGAGCCAATCAGCTTCCTCTGTCACAGAGTCAGCCATGGGTGTCTGGACACGGTTCAGTCGTAGACTGCAGACACTCCCCGCTGTGTCCCTGGGCATCTCCATCATTCTGTTCCTGTCCTGCCATCCTGTGGGCCCTTACATGTGAGCCAGCAGCCAGCTGAACACTAAACAGACAGGGCAGTGACTTCTCCTGGTTCCAGAAAGCTCTTGGGGAGTGGCAATATGCATTCACCCATAGGCACCTTCATCCTCTCAGGGTGAGTGGAAGAGGTTTTCCTCTCTCCCTTCCTTCCTCCCCTCCTCCCTCTCATGAAACCACAATGGTCATTCTTCTACAGGCTGATTCTTGAGCTCTGGGATTTCAGCAGATAAAGTGTCTGTTTATGATTAAAGGCAGTCACAGTTCATAAGGCCTTGCTCATTATAAACTTGCTTTTTTTTCTGTCTTCTCTAGGAAGCCAGAAATGCCCAAAGGGGCGACACAAGCCCTTTTGGACCTGGTGCGAGCAGTGTGATTGTTTATGTCCAGCTGTTCCCTATCCTACTGGCACAGCTGGGTAAACCAGAAAGCAGGCCAGAGAGGGGACGTGGCAGTCCACAGAAGAGAGCTAAGGTGGCCTGTAAAACCAGTTGCCTGCAGACCAGAAAGGACAGCAATCCAAATCAAAAAATCGTCCATACAACTTCCAGCAGGACAAACAACCTTTGTTTGTAGCACATGATTCTTAGAGGGAAAAACAAACAAAAGGCAAACGCTCACCCAGCTGCAACCCTATACATTTAAACAAATTATTAAGTAAATAGTGGAGAGAGAGCTCTGCCAACCATTCACTGGAAAGCGAGGATGGCTGGCTGGCCCCAGATTGTGCTGTCTAAAAGTCAGAGTACTTGTGTTATGAAAAATTATACTGGCTATCTACATACATATAGGTGGTCACTGGGTTCCCTTTGAGGGTTGAGATACCCTTTGCCCTAGTTCCAACTTCTCGATTAAAAATTATAGCATGGACAGGCATGTTATTATTGTTGAGATGAGGGTGTTCAGAGTTCAGACTGGCTCTGTGAGCCTAGAGGGGAAAATTGCTTAGAGATGCAAAAGATGCTCTCTTGGTGACAGGGATTGGAGGTGATATCAGTCTGGGAGTTGGAGGGTGTAAAAATCTAGGGCTAGAGATGTAGTTTAGGGCAAAACCCAGTTCAGTCCCCAGTGTATCAAAACAAAACAGAGAACACAGAGAAGGAAAGTGTGCAAACAAGTTGCCAGTGGTAACGGTGCCTAAGATGATGTCTCAGGGCCCTGGGACAGGACCCCTATACTCATGTCGTTGCTGACTGAATCCAGTCCAGATGGTTGCCCTTGTGCAAGGACCATTGGAGTTGCCCCCTGAGATTTCACTGTCCACTCACACGTTGCTCCTGGTTCAGGGGTGGACACAGCCAGCTGGAGATGCGGGGCTAAAAGCAGAAGTACAGACAGAAGGTTCTGTCAACACCTGGTCGTGATGGCTAGCAGGCCAAGCAGGCAAGCTGGCGGCGTCTAGCAATCAGTACCCTTTCTAACGTGATTCTGCTGAGGCGGGCAATGAACAGGGGTGTTTGACAAGAGAAATGTTTCCAGAAGGTGTTTGAACCATGTCTTGTCTTTTCTGTATTCTGAGGCTTAGGCATCTGGAACCTTCCTGACCCTGATGGTTCCTCCCATGGGCGAGTTAATGCCTGCCAAATCGCCTGTCAAGTGCAAACTAGCCAATCAGGACAGGCTGGGGTTGTCAAACAACCCAAATGAAATCTGCTTGCCTTTCTTTCTCTTGCCTCCCTTCTGCCTTGTAAGCAACCAGTGCTCTCCATGTGGTCCCCAGGGCACAGTGGCACCCTCCTTTAGGGACCTGAGAATAACAAACCGACTTTTCAATGGTAGATTGTGTCCCTGAGGGTTGGGAGCAGGGATGTCAGTTATAACTTTTTCAGGGATGTCTCTTCGGAATATTCATTGTGAGAAGCCAGCAAGTATCTATAGAGTAGAAAGCTAGCAAATTGGCTCTAGATCACTTTTAAAAATAGTATTATTCACAATATTAGAACAAATCAAAGAGAAAGGACTTAGATTTTTATTAGGAATCTCAGTCTCAATATTTCCTACCTGATGGTGGTTCAACTTAGAGTTTTCAACGTGTTTATGATGGTACATACACTTGGTGGCAACTGGAGTATGCAATGAGTTCTGGCCTTTTTCTGTGTTAGTCATATATGGTAAGTTGTCCTTTTGGCACTGAGCTCTGCAGCCACCAGCCCTTTGAACTCCAGCTCTCTGAGTGTGCGGTGTTGCTCAGCTGGAGTGTGTGGCATGGAAGGTGGACTCAGTGTTCTTCCCTCGTAGGGCATCTTTGTCTCCCAGAGGGTTAGAGTGGCATCATCCCATCCTGCAGGCTGTCAATCATGCAGAGAATTTTCACTCCTTCTGCTGGTGATGGTTCTGAAGGATCCCCCTCCCCAGTTACTAAGAAATGCCTTATCTCCTTTGATACATTTCTTCACATTCTGTCAATCATGTACAAGATGAGAGCCAAAGCTCCCCAACTTCCGTGCTTTGAAATGTTTGAGAATTAGGTTATCCCTAGCACTTTCGTTAGTGATTTCATTAACCATGGCCAGCATGCTCGCCCGAGGTTTTGTTACACTTTTTGATTGTTGAGATGACATGGGACAATTGAGCCTTTTATTCATCCCACTATCTGCTACTTCTTCCTCTCCCATGATTCACCACTCACAACCATACCTCCTCCTTTTAATAGCACCGAGGTAACTCAGTCTATAATGTCCTGTTTCAAGTTTAGTATCGGTGAGTGTGGAGCAGACCAGGGCATCCCAACAGAAGAACTGAGGCCAGCAACCTCAAAGGACTCTCTGCCTTCCTATGGTCTCCCGATTCCATGAGGTGTGGCTGTCATAGACAACTTCCTTCATGGGTTTCAAAGAAGATGACATGGAATCTGATAAGATTATAAGGGTGAAACTGCATCTGTCCTCAGAGAAGCAGAGGCTGGTCTCGAGTCACCTTCCTGCCCACACCCCCTCCTTTACCTAGCACCACTGTCTCTAGTGGATGGAGTGATGGCCTCTGGGGCTGTCACTGAGAAGTAACGCATACTTGCTGGGGCTTCCTTTCATGTCAGCTCCCATCTCTCGGATCTCAAGAAGCCGCTTCAGCTCCTTACGCACTCTCCCATGGTTTTGGTGTGTATCCAGTTAGTCACATTTTGAGGTTTTTAAAGGAACAAGGGAAGAGAATTTCATTATCTTAGAGTAAAACATTCAGATATACTGATAGTAAAATTCAATCCATTTTTACTCTTAATCCCCTTGCAAGTCACATCTGAATCCCCTTACTGACCGTGCATAAGACCTTGACTACATAGAAATGCTATTTGCACATGGGCTGATTTGAACTGATAAACCAGAGAAGCGTGGTCCCAGGCCTGCATCTTGTCCCTCCCAGCTCTTTCTTCTTCCCTTCCTCGATCTCTTCCCACAGTATTTTTGGACTCTCACCATCCTAATTTCTGAATATCATCATCGATGAACACAATGGCTACAATGCATGGTGCTTTGCATCATTGCCCCGTCCAATGACTGACAGCCTAATGACAGCACCGAGCACGAGGACAATGGCAGTCGGCCTGAGTGAGCAGCCTGTATGTGACAAGACACCATGCGTGGGGCTTTGCACCTGTTAGCTCCCTGGACAATTACCGTGTTATTTATACACAAAGAAGTCTCAGGAAGACTCAACAATTTGGGATTAGAACAGCACCTAAGGGCACATGGTAATCCGAGCAGATGCATCTTTATCCACCTTGCTAAATCCCGGTGGTGCTGACTTGAAGCCCACCCAGGCAGAGCTTCAAATTGGCATAATTTATTTAATAATACTTGGCTTCACATCACTTATTAAAACCATCTCGTTACGAGGAGCAAATGCTTGGGCTGGTCGGAGGGCAGTGGGAGCCTTCAGCGACAATGAGGCTGCTCCTGGCAGGCGTTCCTGGCAGATAATCCCATTAGTTCCCTTCTACCACCTCCTCAGAAATTCAGCCTCACTGCACAGAGCACCTGGGCTGTGCTTAGAAAGAGAGGAGATGGGGGAGGGGAGGAAGTTAAGTGAACGTGTGGCTATTTACAATGTGTCTCTTAAGGTCTGTATTTATTTGGTGACTGTATTACAGAAAGCTGATGCTTTGTCCCGTGCATCTTCCAGGGGTCTGCTCCTCTTACTGTGATGCACCAACAGTAATTTTTAAAACGGCTACATTGAAAACACATGGAGTACTTTGCTCTTGAAGAGTCCAGATGCCTTCTGTGCCAGAGCCTAGCACTTCCACAGTGCTGTGTCCTCAGGCCACTGTACTTCCAAAGGCTTCCCTAGCATCCTGCTTGATGTAGCCACATTGTCCTGACCCTTTTCCATATAGACTTCACTATTTCATTCTTGGGGCTGTTAAAACAGTCTTGACATTTCTTCTCAAGAATGGCCTATTTGACACTCGCTGGTCTAGGAACGCTGAAGTTCTCCTCAATGTTCCAACCTTGATTCCCTGGTACTGAGCCTAGATCCCAGCTCTGCCTGGTTGACTAGGTTGACAGTAGGTGCCCTGAAATTGGCTCAGAACCAACAGATATCTGGCACAAAGAGATTAATTAGGTTCAGGGCAGGGGGAAGCAGGTGGCCGAGCAGGCTCTGATGATCTTCACCTTATTCTCCATGATACTATGTGCATGAGCACATACAAACACCCAACATCATCACCACCTCCAAGACCATCAGACTCTGGCCATAGGGGTCTCCACTCCAAGGATGGTGGGCAGTTACTTATCTCAAACAAAAAGTATAAGCCAGTGAACCAACCGCAGTGAGCCAGAACCACTGAGCACGTGTCATTTCTGGGCGCAGAGCCAGTGCTCCAGCCTGAAGCTATGTCTGTCACCAAGGCTGACAAGTGTAAAGTGACTTAGTCTCCAGTAATTAGACATCTTTAAGCAAAAAAAAAAAAAAAGTAGCCTGATTAATCTAGGATGAGGTAAGTCAGAAATAATAACATGAACAGTAATTATTGGTTTATATCTACATATTTATTTATTTATTTAAATTGAAGCTTAACATTTATTTATTTACTCACTCTGTCTTTGTCTCTCTTTCTGTCTCTCTGTCTGTCTCTGTGTGTGTGTGTCTGTGTTTGTGTCATGTATGTGTGGTTGTAAGCATGGGCTTTAGCTAGAGTTCATTGCTGTCATAAAACACCATGACCCAAAGCATCTTGGAAAAGAAAGGATTTTTTTCACCATACAACTCTCCGGTCACAATCCATCACTGAGGGAAGTCAGGCAGGGACTCAAGCCCAGGTCTTTTAGCCAGGAACTGAAACAGAGGCTACGGAGTGCTACTTACTGGCTTGCCCCCCCTGGGATCCCTACTGGCTTGCTCCCCAGCCCAGCTTGCTCAGCCTCCTTTCTTATATATCTCAGGAAAAGATGCCCATGGATGCACCACTTACAGTGACCAGATCCCTCCCACATCAATCATTAATTAGGACAACAACCCACAGAATTGCCTATCTTATGGAGGCATCTTCTCAGTTAAGAGTCTCTTTTCCCATATATGTCTAGGTTTGTGTTAAGTCAGGAAAACTAACTAGGAAAGCAAATGTGTGTGTGTGTGTGTGTGTGTGTGTGTGTGTGTAGGTCAGAGAAAAAAATGGAACAGATTTTTCCTTCTGCCATGTGGATTCTGAGGACTGAATTCAAACCATCAGGTTTGGCAGCAAGTCCCTTTACCTGCTGAGCCATCTCAGTAGCCTAAAATAACTTAATTGATGCTTATTTATTTATTTATTTATTTATTCATTTATTCATCTACACATCCATCTCTTTTCTTACGCACACATGTATTCACTTTTGTTTAGTGGGCATCTGAGCTCAAAGAGGAGAAAGGTACTATACTGGGTCCTCTGCTGCAGAGGTGGCCCTCAACCCAAGACCCCAGAGAACAAAGTCAAAATGCCTTGATTTCTACGACAAAAGTAGGCATCAGGATGCTGTGGGCAGACTCACAGACATTGCTTCCGGCTGCGTTCATCCCAATCTCTTGGCCACGCACCCATTTTGCTCTTGGTAAGGTTGAAGGCCTCATCTTTATCCTGCACCAGGATCATCCAAAGAACTCATGGGAGATGTAGACACTGGCTTCCTTTCTTTAGCCAGAAATTAGGTTATGAGTGCCCTTGCCACAGAGTTAGCAAGAAAGGAGAATGCAAGTGGGGGGTCACAGAGATGGACTTGGAAATAGTCTTCCACCATCCTATCAGGCTTCCCCCAAGAGAGACCGCCCATGGGCTCCCGGGAGCTGTTGGTCCTTGTTCATATTACCAAGGGAAATAAATTACAAACTCCCACAGTAATAGCAGAGCTTGTGGCCAGAACCTTTCAGTAAGTAATTTGCGTGCACAGATGCATAATATAGCATAGTTCCTGGTGATAGATTAACCCTCACATTCACCATCCACAGGAAGACTTTAGCCCAAATAGTCAGCTCCTGAGGAGCTGAACTTTCCAGAATCAGGTCACTGTGAAGAGTCTTCTGAAATTCTTCCCAAGGTGCCAAGGCTGCTCTGGGAAAAGATTCAGAGTTTGGGTCAGGCTCTGGGCAGGTGACTGACTGGCATAGCCACCAGATGGGTGCCAGCCGTGGATAAGTGTTAGCAATCACCTGCACACTGGTCATACACAGGAACAATGAGGACCATGAACTATGTATGGCTGGTGGCCCTGTATATGGAGAAGGCAGGCATACTGGATGAGAAAAGATTCACCTTTCTCTCTTTTAGTTTTTTTTCCCTTGATTAGTATTTAGTATTTCCTCTCATTAATCATTTCCACTTAGCCACATGACATCGAGACACAAGGCCCTATGGCTGCTAAGAACCGCATATGGAACCAAACTCCCTATATAGTGTTTTTTTTCTATGCACACACAGAGAGATAGTGAAATTTGGTTAATATCTGGTTAATAAATCAGGAAAATTAAGAGATTAAAAATAAAGTGGAATTACAATCATCATTAGTTGTAATGATAGTTATCTAATACTTGTGAATTCTTCATTTCTGGAATGTTCCATTTAATATCCTTGGACCTTGGTTGACAGTGGTTATCTAAAATAGCAGATAGCTAAACTGAGGGTAAAGGGGAGTTATGCAAAGAATTAGCATAGCACCAGTGTCATGGGCTCAAATTCATGGATTGAGTCCTAACACCTAGAGATCTTAGTGTAGGGGCATTTGGAAACAGGGTCCTTACAGAGGAAATTAAATTAAACTAAGTTGTTAGGGATGGGTCCTAGTCCAATGTGACTGAGTCCCTCGTGAGAAGACAGCTATCGGAGAGAGACTGTACTGCTTGCTTCTCTCGTTGCTATGACTAAATACCGGACCAAAGCTATGTAAGAAAGGAAGGGCCTATCCTGCCTCATAGTTTCAGGTACAGACTGTCATGGTGGGATCACAGGGATGTCCTGGCTGCAGGATCTGCTGCTTCCTTCATTCTCTCCTGCCTGTTCAGTCCCGGGCCCCACCCCACCTACACCCACACTTATGGTGAGTCTCCCCATTCACAGGTAAACCTTTCTGGAACTGCCCTTACAGGCACCAGGTGAATGCTTCCATGGCAATTTTAAATTCAATTAAGGGGACAGTAAAGTATGACCACAGAGACCAGGGCCAGGGATGTGCATACATATGAAAAAGACCACATTGAAGGGATGCCACTAGTCTTCCAACTGACAGCTAAGCAGAGGGACCACAGGGGAAAGCAGCTCTGACGATACCTCCATCTTGGACTTCCAGCTTCCAAACTCTGAGATCGTACATGTAAACCCCCAATGTGTGGTACTTAGGGGTGGCATCCCTGACTGACTAATGTGGTACCATGAAAAATAAAAAATACAGCCAAATTTAAAAGAAGAAAGTAATTGTTCTAAATCTCTCCATACAAGAAAAATTTTAGTTAATATTTTAGTGGGTTTTTAAAAATAAATTTTCAAAAGCCTATTGTATAAGGAGATAAATTAGCTAGTAATGATGGCTAGAAATAGTATTCAACATCCAGCCTGCCTTCTTATTGTGTACCAAATGAATGAAGGCTGCCTTAGAGCAATGTCTGGCCATTCACTCGGCACCATGTCTTGAACACTGGTCATACTTTTCTAGACAGACCCTCTCAGTCAACATTTAGTATATTTATTATGGAAATTTTTCATGTTAGTAAATAGAGGTTTGTGAAATATGTGCAATTTTGTGTCATATTTTAAAGAGGTTACATGTTTCCTTCAATCATAAATTGATAACCACTTATTTCTTTTCCTTTTTTCAACTAAAAGTGAAAGAAAATGGTGACCACCCAAATGTATGAATGTGCATAGTGGACCTCTTTCATGGGACAGGCCTAGGGTAGCGCTCAGCTGGCTTCGGTTCTTATATCCTTGCCTTTGTCCAGTAGGGTGTGGTGACACTGTTCCCAGCAGTTATGAGCAGGGACATGCAAACTCCATGGGGACCCTTACCATTATTTTTAGACTTAGGTGACAGAGTTCTGTCAGTCATGCCTCGCTCATTCCTTCCTGGTCATTTGCTTTGCATTTTCCTTGAATTTTCTTCTGAATTCTCTCCTTGCATTAGAAAGTTTGGTTCCCATGTTTCTTGCTGTTTAACAAGATTGCATTAAGCAAGGACACTGACAATTCCTTTCCTGCCTCCCTCTTCCCTCCTCCCACCTCCCTCTTCCCTCCTCCCACCTCCCTCTTCCCTCCTCCCACCTCCCTCTTCCCTCCTCCCACCTCCCTCTTCCCTCCTCCCTCCTCCCTCCTCCTTTCTCCCTGATTTTCCTTGTATCTCAACTTTGTATATGGCAGGGTTCTGTTTTACTGCAAGGTACCTTTAAAATTTTTATGTATTAATATCTATTAATCTCCCCTTGTATTGGTTCAGATTTTGGTTTCATGCATAGAAAGAACTTTCATAAGTAGTTGGTCATACCGTTTTTTCACTCTGTAGCTTACTGTACTGACTTTATAATTTTTTTACATTAAATCTTGAGAGCATCTGGTATTCATTTGAGTATGAGAGAGGAATGTAACACTTTCCCCCTATGATGAATAGAAGGCTGACATTGCACATTCACTGGCTAATCTGTCCTTTTCCTGTAGATTGAGAGAGATGTCTTTACGTAGTAGGACCCTTGAGCATCAGTGTTCCCCAGCACTGTGGACTGCTGAGGTTCAGAACTCTGTTTAGAAAGCCTCAGCAGGACCAGATCCTGAGTCTACCAGTCATGTGGCTATTAGTAGACAACCATCAACTCAGATGCTCTCTGAAACACATGTCTTTTAAATATGAACTTTGCTAAATTATGAACTAATTTGGGGGGAGGGGAGTTCCGTGGTCTTGGTTTTGAGATTGAGCAAATGTTTGTCTCTTCCTTTCCAGTGTTTGTATGCTCATACTTCCCCCCTTCAACACTGATCTTGGACTCCATAGGCTCACACATGTGAGGGAAGCGCTGCACATATGACAACCAGCCCCACCCTTTCCTTCTTGCAGTGGCCCGCACCTAGCTGTCGAGCGATGCTGGGTCACCGTTCTCAACAGGGATGGGCCTTGTTTCATTCTCAGCCTTACCGCTGATCTCTCTTGTGCCTCACCACAGAGGATGATGTCAGCTATGTATTTCCAACAAGTGTTCTCTGTAATGTAAAGAAATCACAATTTTCTGAGGAACCGCCAAACTGATTTCCAGAGTTGTACCAGCTCACAATCCCACCAGCAATGGAGGAGTGTTCCTCTTTCTCTAAATACTTGCCAGCATCTGCTGTCACCTGAGTTTTTGATCTTAGCCATTCTGACTAGTGTGAGGTGGAATCTCAGGGTTGTTTTGATTTGCATTTCCCTGATGACTAAGGATGTTGAACATTTCTTTGGGTGTTTCAGCAATACCACTCCTTGGTATATACCCAGAAGATGCTCCAACATGGAATAAGGACACATGTTCCACTATGTTCATAGCAGTCTTGTTTATAATAGCCAGAAGCTGGAAAGAACCCAGATGTCCTTCAACAGAGGAATGGATACAGAAAAGGTGGTATATGTACACAATGGAGTACTGCTCAGCTATTAAAAACAATGAATTCATGAAATTCTTAGGCAAATGGATGGAACTATAAAATATCATCCTGAGTGAGGTAACCCAGTCACAAAAGAACACACATGATATTCACTCACTGATAAGTGGATATTAGCCCAGAAGCTCAGCATACCCAAGATACAATTCACAAACCACATAAAACTCAAGAAGAAGGAAGACCAAAGTGTGGATATTTTGGTCCTTCTTAGAAGGGGGGACAAAATACCCATGGGTGGAGATACAGAGACAAAGTGTGGAGCAGAGACTAAAGGAATGACCATCCAAAGACTGCCCCACCTGGGGATATGAGCAGGGGCATGCAAACTCCATGGGGACAATTACCATCCCATATACAGTCACCAAACTCAAACACTATTGTGGATGCCAACAAGTGTTTGCTAACAGAAGCCTGTTATAGCTGTCTCCTACCAGTGCCTGACAAATACACAGCCAACCATTGGACTGAGCACAGGGTCCCCAATGGAGGAGCTAGAGAAAGGACCCAAGGAGCAGAAGGGGTTTGTAGCCCCATAGGAGGAACAACAATATTAACCAACCAGTACCCCCTAGAGCTCCCAGGGACTAAACCACCAACCAAAGAGTACACATGGAGGGACTCATGGCTCCAGCTGCATATGTAGGAGAGGATGGCCTTGTTGGTCATCAATGGGAGGAGAGGCCCTTGGTCCTGTGAAGGCTCTATGCCCCAGTGTAGGGGAGTGCCAGGGCCAGGAAGCGGGAGTGGGTGGGTTGGTGAGCAGGGGGAGGAGGAGGAGCTAGGGAGGGTTCAGAAGGGAAACCAGGAAAAGGGATAACATTTGAAATGCAAATAAAGAAAATACTTGTGCAGACGAAAGGATGGACCATCTAAAGACTGCCATATCCAGGGATCCATCCCATAATCAGCTTCCAAACGCTGACACCATTGCATACACTAGCAAGATTTTGCTGAAAGGACCCAGATATAGCTGTCTCTTGTGAGACAATGCTGGGGCCTAGCAAACACAGAAGTGGATGCTCACAGTCAGCTATTGGATGTATCACAGGGCCCCCAATGGAGGAGCTAGAGAAAGTACCCAAGGAGCTAAAGGGATCTGCAACCCTATAGGTAGAACAACATTATGAACTAACCAGTACCCCAGAGCTCTTGACTCTAGCTGCATATGTATCAAAAGATGGCCTAGTTGGCCATCACTGGAAAGAGAGGCCCATTGGACTTGCAAACTTTATATGCCCCAGTACAGGGGAACGCCAGGGCCAAAAAGTGGGAGTGGGTGGGTAGGGGAGTGTGGGGGGAGTGTATTGGGAACTTTTTGGATAGCATTGGAAATGTAAATGAGGAAAATACCTAAAAAAAATAAATAAATTAAATAAAATAAAAGGAACACACACACAAAAAAGAAAATACTTAATAAAAATAAATAAATAGATAGATAAATAAATAAAGAAATCACAAGAACAATTGTTGAATTCCTTTCAAGTCGTTTAATCAATATATTTGATAATTACTTAGATTTCCCTTGGAAAATTACTGTAAATTATATTAATACATTTCATGGTATTGAGTTATTTCCATGTTCCTAGTAGTAAATTTTAGGTAGTTGGTGACCCACTCTTCACTGAATTTATTCCTTTGCTCAGTGTGAAAATGCCCTGTGAATAACCTTATACCAATACCATACCAATACTCCCAAGTACAGTAGCTTTCTAAGTGCATTGTATTAGGTTGTCTTTGGTAAGTTAAGGTTTAAATGTGCTGCTAGACTGCTACATCCAGGTGAAGACAGCTAGTGGACTTCCATGTTCTGGGATCTTCACACTTGGCTGTTCCATACAGAGGAGTCTTTGATAGAAAGCCAAGTTTATGTTCTACGTGCTTAAGCGTTATTCCCCTCCGCCATTGTACCCAGGCTTCCATGCATGGCACTCAGAGGTCAAGGGTCTCAGGATTTCAGCTTTGCTTAAAACAGAGCAGTCAAAGACATGTGTGTCTTAAAAAGGTTACTTAGTAATTGACATTTATGACTATTGCGTTAACAGTGTGCCTGTAGCCGATATGCTACATTCATTAATTCTGTTATTCACCTCTTTGGGTTTGTTGCTACTATTATTCAGGGCTCCTGGGTCTTTGTATTCTGTTTATTCGATGTTTAAAAGTTTCTCAGTGGGCAACAAAACCAATTTTATCCAACTCCCTTGTGTGTTTTCTTTTTGCCTAGTTTCTTGGGGGCTAGTATTTGACACACACACTCCTGACCACAGTGCTGTAACTGCATGTGCCATGAAAGAAAAATTACCCTCTGCCCCATTCACTGGATTCTTTTCTGGATTCGATACCAAGGCCTGCTGCATTGTTCGTGCTGGAACTTGACCTGTCAGGCTCCGATCCATCTCTGGAACGCCAAAGCCTCAGACTTCCCGCATGGCTTCACTGCAAAGAAACTTTTGTTACTCCTCTCAAAGCGCATCATCCCACTTCGTGCTTGTCTAGAAAGCTCTGGCCCTGTGTTTTGGCTGAATTGTGACTAGCATGTCCAGTCAGGAATAACTACCTTCTTTTGCTTTTTTTTTGTGTATGTCGCATTCCTGACCACTTCCTGTTTTATCCCTCCCTCCCTCCCTCCCTCCCTCCCTCCCTCCCTCCCTCCCTCCCTCCCAACTCTCCACCTCTTGGTGGCTGGCCTGCTAACATCTTTCCTTTGCTGTTTTCATAATTTGGTAAGATAAATATCCAATTTCTATTTTCCAGTAGTATCTTTCAGCTTTTTAAAGATAAAATACAAAACCTGCCTTGACCTTATATTTCGCTGTAATTATTTCCATGCGACAAATTTTAAAGGAGAAGTCCTGTAGTGGGCCCTCCTCCTCCACTGACCTTTCCTTATCAGATGTGGGTAGCCCACAGATACAGCGGTGGCCAGAGAAAAGTTTAAATTAGCTCTTTGTGGCTTTGTCCGTGTGGCTTTGTCTCTGCCACAGAGCCTATTCAAGCAAGGAAAACTGGTGTGCTAAGCACATGAGCACAGGAAAGGGTATGATTTGGTGGGAAGGGGAGGTGCACACACACTGAATGTTCTTTTCACTAATGGAGGTTTAGACTATAAAGGCTATTTCTGGATGTGTGTGGTGAGCATGCATTGTGATGCCAGTGGTGCATGCTGGGTATGTGAAATGTGACCTTGTCATAAGTTACATGTCATATGTTACATGTTAAGTTTTATCAGATGCGTCTTGATATCTGGGAGCTCACTGGACACATCCAAATGACCTCTTTTCCTCTTTAGTTGTGGGGAATGCTTCTGCTGTTGTTTATTTTTATATTGTCTCCTCTATCCCTTCCAAATTCTCATCTCCTTGAACTTCATTGGCTATGTTGGAGACTCAGGCAATTATCCACACTTCTTAGAGTTAAATTATTGTCAAGTTTTCTCTTTTTCTTCCATTCTGGAGAAATGCCTGAGCCCCAATCTTCTTTAGTTATACCCATGGATCTTGTGAGATTCTGAATACAGAGGGAGGGTTTTGTGGCAACAGTACTAGCTGCATGTGCATAGAAATGCACACATATAAGTCTTATAACTTTATCTCTAAGAACTGTGATCCCCACTGTCACAAGTCTGTGCTTGCTTTGTGGGAATCCCCTAGAATGTGAGTTATGTCCAAATAGCACCTCCCCAGTCCTGCTTATGGAACTTGGCTCCTCTCTCACAGGCACTGTACTCCCCAATACTCGGTAGGGTTTGGGGTTACCTTGCCTTGAGATCTGGCACGTTTCCCCCCCTCTAGAACATTGTTGGCTGTGACATAGCAGAGATCTCAGGGACTCCATTTACCATGCTCCTGGGTGAGGGCTTCCTAGTTCTCTCTGGAGCCTTCCAGATCTCAGACTATTACCCAACTTCTGAATTCACACCCATAACTCACCACTTCCATTAGTGACAGCAGTGTGCACTTGTGAGTGTATGCATGCATGCTTGTGTTCATGCACGTGCATGTGCATCTTCCTGGCTGTCCTACCATGCATGTGGTCCCAACTAATAGTCCTGACACTCCCTAGCTCCCTTCCTGCTCCTTCATTCTCCATGCTTGGGTCGATAGCACCTACAGAGCGGCTCTCTTTTTCACCCCTTTTCTTGTGTGACTCTGATGATTTCCTCTTTCACGTTGATCCCATCTGCTTCCTATCAGATTCTTCAGAGGTTTGCCTTATTGATGGAGTTTTGTTTCCAGTTGTATTATTGGTTTCAACCCCTATCTTGAATTTGTCCAGATTTGGAGGAGGAGGAAGAGGAGGAGGAGGAGGAGGAGGAGGAGGAGGAGGAAGCGGCAAAGCACACAGCCAGCCATCTCTCTCTTGTTTCTCTTCTATTTGTCTTTAAGTTGTGTTCAGGATCAGTTGCTTTCTTCTGCCAACCTGCCTCTGCTCTACTCACCCTCAGTCTCTTTATAGATGCAGCATTTGCCATAACTGAAAACCCTATTTAATAAGTTATGGAAGATTTATTTCTAACTTCCCCTCCCCCTCATGTCTCTTGCTCTGTGTGACTCAGATTTAGACTATCTCTTAAGTGGTTATTAATTAAGGTAGATTGGATGAATGTGGATCTTATCTATATTGGCAAAGTCCAGTAGAATGCATATAACAGTCCATGGAAATGAGCCAAGCAAATACAGGAGGCACTGTGAAGAGGAGATGTGTAATTGACAGGCCCAGAGTAAGGATGTCTGAAGTCTGTTTGTGTTGCTGTTACAAATATCAAAGGCTGAGTCATCCAAAGTAAAGGTGTTTATTTGGCTCAAGATCCTGGTGGTTGAAAGATCCAAATAGCATGGTAACAACATTCTGACATGAGTTAACTGGCTGTGTCACATCCCAGTGAGTAAGGAAGGTGTCAGCCACATGAAGAAGGTTTCAAGACTGAGGTGGCTTGTATCTCTAATCTTCTGAGTATTGACCTGGTCTTGTGACAACTCTATTGATCTCTTCTGCTGCAGGGATTGAATGCATGACCTAGCCACTCCTGGTTATGCTTAGTCCCTTAAAGCTCCTGCACCTCTCGATGCTGTCACTCTGGGACCAAGTTTCCAGAACACAAATCCTTGGGGACTAAACATACCCAAACCACAGCAATTGGATCCAAGAAGCCACACCCAGAACAATGAGCTCATCAGTCTGTTCAGAGATGCTGTAGCTTGGTGACTCAGTAAGTCTCACAACTGAGCATCATCTGATTCCCACAGACTGGGAAGATGAAGGGTTTAGTGGTGAAAGCATTGGTTTCTAACCCAGTAATTCTCAGACTTCACCATGCACTACACACACCTGCAGGGCATGCTGGCCACAGATAGCTGGTCCTGACACCGTTTCTGATTCTGCAGGTCTAGGGTAGGGCCTAAGAATGTGTACTTGTAACAAGTTCCCAGATGCTGCTGCCCCTGATCATGAGGGACACACTTGAGAGCCACTGAACTAGACCTGTGGGATATCATACTCCTGTCCATCACGAACACTTGTTTTTCTTTTAAAATTAGTTCATTTCTTGATTGACAGATGATAATTGTATATACTTCTGGCACATAGCAAACTATTTTAATATAAGTATACATTACCAAATTATAATGGTTGACTCAGAATATCTTGATTATTCATGTTCTAAAACATTTCTTTGTAGTGAAGGCATTTAAAGTATTTTTCTAGCTACTTTGACTTATATAACACTGTTGACTATATCATATTTATGTAATATCTGGAGTAATGCATTTAATCTGTTCTGATGCTGTTCTGCCTATGATGCAAATAACCTTTAAAGTATGTTCCTCCTATCAGTGTGCATCTTTGTGGTCTTTAACCCCCACCCTCTGTTTCCCCAGCCTCCTTACCTCAGTATCCACTGTCTTCTCCATTTCTGTGCATCTCCAGCATCCTCTATCAGTGTGAGCATGAGCAAAGTCCTGGGTGTGCCCCCAGCCTCAGTGTGCTTTACTGGGGCCCCAAATAGACTAGACTAGAACTCCTATACAGTAAGCATAAACAAAATTAGTGTACATAAAGCCCTCAATGTATTATCAAGCTGCAAAAGCCACTCATGATATTCTTTAACAAAGTTAAACATGTAGAGTTTTAGAAAATGTATTCTTTCTATTCCTGCCATATAGATCCAAATAGTCATGAAACAAAACATTGACCTCACATTGGACTAAAACACTTCAACTTGCAGCTTTTTATAAAGATGAAACAAATGTGTCTATTAGCCAAAAACTCTTTAGATCATACATGTAAACTTACACAACATTTGCAGAAATCAAGCAGTACCTACATTTCTCAATTCAGACTCTATCCAAGAAAAGGTCTGTTTGCCACATGAGTGTTATACTTCCTTGGTACTTGTTCTCAAAGTGTGCCCATGTCAGATTCATCAGCCAAGTCTGAAAATTTGTTAACATATCAGATTTTAAAGCATTAGCCTAGTTTTGTTTTGTTTTGTTTGTTTGTTTGTTTGTTTGTTTGTTTGTTTTTCGAGACAGGGTTTCTCTGTGTAGCCCTGGCTGTCCTGGAACTCACTCTGTAGACCAGGCTGGCCTCGAACTCAGAAATCCACCTGCCTCTGCCTCCCAAGTGCTGGGATTAAAGGTGTGTGCCACCACTGCCCAGCTGTAGCCTAGTTTAACTGAATCTGAAATTCGATTGGGTGGGCTAAAGTCAGCACAGGTTGCTGGGGTCCACACCCAACTTTGTTAGCCATTGTTGTGGAATGCCTGCATCGGGGACAGGATTGACTGTCACCAGGATCCCCAGTTTTACAGGTAGAAAACTCAAGTCTGGAAGGACAATGGCTTCTGTCAGGTCACAGAACAGACTACGTGCGAAGCTGAGACTGGAGATAGGTGTCTGTGGGTCTGTTTGCTCTCCAGGCTTAGGCTGTGTACTGGTCCTTTGGAAGTTTCTGTTTTGAGCAGTGTAACTTATGTCCTTAGTTTTTAGTGCTACTGTCACAGCAGCTTCACAGGGAGTTCCACAGGAGTCAAAGATGACAGGACACAGACTTCATGGAGGTTTGAAAGGCCATGACTGGACAAGGGGACGGTGAATGTAAAGCAGGAGGCTCAGAGTTCACAGTCTTCCGGTTCCCCAGAGGACACAGAGGGGCTCTGAGAGAGGAAGTTTTAGTAAGATGGCACCGTAGACTTCCTGGCTGCCTGTGGTCTTGAGCTTATTTTAGTCTCTGTAAGAAGTCAGCTCCCCTAAGACAGCAGCTGGCGCTGGCAAAACTAAAGGAAATCAGGTTTGCTAGGAAAACGACTTCATTACATCAACATCCTCAATGGCTCTAATCTGTTCCCCCCTTATTAGAAAACTGGGAAAGTGTGGAGCCAAAACCTATATGTGTATCACCTGCATTAGAGCAATGTAGGGCTTCCGATGATTGAGATCAGAGGTGTCAAAGTTGTCTTTGAGACTATTCAGTGTCATTTAATATTTTTGGGGAAATGACATTAAGTACCACTAAAATGGTTTATATTTACCACAAGTATGGGTATTCTGAGATTTCTCACTCAGACTCAATGGATCTGCCTTCCCATCTCATAAGTCAAGGTCACGTGTTAGACAGCCATTGCTTCAGTTCCCTGGTGTGATTTCAAAACAGCTCTAAAGTGAGCTCTCTTGCCTCTCCTGGGTCTCAGCTGTATCACACTCCAGCTGCAGCTCTGCAGATGCCTTTTCTGCATTGCAAAGCTATTTTTGCTATCAATTAAGAGCAGCAGGTGCATATCACGATTGGGCACCAGGGACAGTTTGTAAGACCATCATCGCACAAGAAATCTGAAATCATATAGAAGTTAATGTTCTCATTTAAAGACCTATGAAGTACTAGCTTGAAAAAATTCAGCATCAGATTGTAGGGGATTGGTTCCTTCATAACCATGACCACAGAGTAAGCTCATCTGGAAAGGTGGGATCCTTAAACATCCCCCTAAGACAGAAAACCCAGAGGACAACAGAGGAAGAAAGGAGAGATAGGCATAAGACACCAGCATCCCTTGTTCCAGAGAAGAAGTAGCTGAACCGTGCTGCAAATCTGGGAAGTGTGTGGTCTCTGCTACCTACAGCCCCAACCTCATCTCTTAACTCAGGCCTGTGAGAGACAGAGGCTCTGGGGCATGATGACAGTGACTCTTTCTTCCCTGTGCAGTCTGCCAGCTGAAGGAATGAACATGGGATCTCTCCAGCAGGAGCCCTGTATCCCTTCTGGGAGGCCTCTGTAGGGAGAGGAAGCAGACGGGGCACAGAAACCACAGAGAAGCAAGCCTCAACACGGAGGACTCTGGCTCCTGCCTTGACCAGTCAGCTGAGCTCACCCTTGGCAACATGAGAGCATCTAATTGGTAACCCCTGTGAAGCCCTTTCTTGCCTTTCCCCTTTTGGCAATGTACAACACTGCTAATTGCTTCCTTTCTTCCTGTTTTCCTCTTCCCCGCTCTCCATTCCGCCTAGCCTTGCCCCCCTCCAGATTTTTAGTTCTGATATCTCCCTAGTTCCTCATTCACATGGATGCCACGTGATTGTCTCGGGGCAGTGGTGCAAACAAGGTACACACTCCGAGAAGATGGTATATATTTTAGGCTAGTTGACAGCAGCTCAGAGAACCATCTAAGAAAGCACACAGTCCCGCTGATCAGGCCCCGGTAGTGTATCTGGCCATGGCCATAACCAACTGCACAGGATGGGTGGGGTCAGAGGATTTCATGGTCCTGGCCTGGGCTTCTAGGCTACATTCCTTGTGTCCTTCCACCCACAGATGTTCATGAACAACACAGAGTGAGTGTTGAGTGGCAGTCAGGTGGGTGTACAAAGCAAAGCCTGCAAGGTTTTGTCATGTTTGCTGGTAGGTTCTTGACAGGGCTGTAGGCTTATAATAATGTCAAGGCTTCTGTTCTTGGTATAGCTTGAGAAAAG
Source organism: Mus caroli (assembly GCF_978045245.1). Lineage (NCBI taxonomy): Eukaryota > Metazoa > Chordata > Mammalia > Rodentia > Muridae > Mus > Mus caroli. Next base: position 31,365,622 of record NW_028227262.1, on the reverse strand, counting down.
ACATGTTTGCCTGTTGTTTCATCAATACATTATGCACACACTGCAATGCTACTCCTGCTCAGAAGGAACTACTCCAGAGAGCGAGCACATGCACAGCTCCCGGGCAGTGGACCATTTCATTTGGTTCATCAGCATGCTTTGTGCTGAGTTTTATGAGGCAGGCAGCATTCCACCAGCTGCTTCCAGAAGCCACAGCTCAGCATGGTTTCCAGAAATGATTTTAATAAAAGACATGTGAAAAAAGTACAAAACCTCCTGACCAAGTGTGAAATGAAAATTTTCAAAAGCGGTTGCAAAAATACCAAGGAACCTCTTGGGTGGACTCACCATCAAGGATACCCTAGATCCCCTTCCTGGGTGAGATATCAGCTTCCTATGTGGACGCAGCAAAAGCCACCTTCCAGAAAGATTCATTATGGAGGGGAAGCAGCGTATGCCAAGGCAAACAATTGAGCTTGCTCTGTTAGCACAGCTGAGTGAACGTTCCCCTCTGTCATGGTAGCTAACTGGAGGTTTCTGGTTTGAGACATCCAACCCTTACAGCCTTCACTCTGCCACCAACTAGCTTGCAATGCTCCAGACCCCTTAGGAAAATCTTCACCACATAGGCTCCCCCCCCCCAGGATCCTGTCACCTTGCCTGTACCATGCAAGTCCCTGCAGGTTGGCATTGGTTCTCCGAGTTTCTGGAGATGCCATGCTGGATTTACCTTACCTTTGACCTAGAAACCAGAGAAAAGTTTATAGAGAGAAAATGGCATTAAAGCTTTTAAGATATACAACTTTGACTCTGGCCAAGATTTTGCTTTTAATGAATTTATAATACAGAAGTGTGCTCTTAGGTGCACAGCATGTAAAGATGTTCTTTGGCTCACTGATAAGCCCACTGCAAACTGAAAACATCACACCAAGAAAGCATTTAGTACATAGCTTATCACACCTTAAATGTGCTTAGAACACCTATATTTGGGCAAAATTTGCCTATAGCTGGTGTCTTAGTCAGGGTTTCTATTCCTGCATAAACATCATGACCAAGAAGCAAGTTGGGGAGGAAAGGGTGTATTTGGCTTACAGTTCCATACAGCTGTTCATCACCAAAGGAAGTCAGGACTGGAACTCAAGCAGGTCAGAAAGCAGGAGCTGATGCAGAGGCCATGGAGAGATGTTCTTTACTGGCTTGCCTCCCCTGGCTTGCTCAGCATGCTCTCTTATAGAACCCAAGACTACCAGCCCAGAGATGGTCCCACCCACATGGGGCCTTTCCCCCTTGATCACTAATTGAGAAAATGCCTTACAGTTGGATCTCATGGAGGCATTTCCCCAACTGAAGCTCCTTTCTCTGTGATAACTCCAGCCTGTGTCAAGTTGACACAAAACTAGCCAGTACAGCTGGGAAAAGTCAGATCATGCACTGGTTTATAATGTATTGTATATGTATTGTTCACTGTATGCTGAACTTGAAATAAAAATTGTATCTTCTGCACCATTGTAAACTAGAAAATCATAATCAAAATCTTGTAAGATGGAACTGTCTACAGGTAGGATACATTGCAGACTTATTTGCAAACCCTTAGCTTTTCATGGATAGAGTACACACTCAATAAATTATAAACTAAGTTACAAATGAGCACTGGAATAATAAGGAACACTATATGGAATAATAAACTCATAAGAGACATGATTGATTTATATGGCATGCAATGGGAAGAGGCCTGTTGGATCTTAAGTGGAAAAATGCAGTTTTAGCATAGCACACATAGACAGTATCTGCAGAAAGCATATTATTTTCTTAGTAATGCAATGTGAAAGAACACGCCTTGAATGCTGGTAGTGTTTCTGGCAACTAGGAAAAGGCATAGAGCATTGTGGGGGATTTTCACACTCCCAGAACATCTGAACAACTCTGCTGGTAGAACATGATCTGCCAGGGTTCTTCCACTCTGCTGTTTATGTTGGGACCGTGACCCAGTCCAGAACATCTCTGCCACCTTTCACATCCCCTCCCTAAGTATGCCTGAACAGGAAAGGCTAAAAGCTGGGGGTGGGGGCTGATGTGGGAAGGCAAGCCACCTGGATAATTAGCTCATATGCATGTTTATAATATGTATAATGTTTTGACTATTTTTTTTATCATCGCCAAAAAGATTGGGAAACATAGAAACAAGGAAGCAAAATTGAAACTACTTACTTTGTAAATGACACAAGCAGGTTCCCTGAATACCAGCCGTCTTGCTCCTTGCAGTCTTTTGGAGGAGGGACAGCCGAGGAGTCTGGAGAATTACTCTACTGTTCCTAGATTCTGCATCTGTAGATCCAACGTGCCAAAAATACTCAAGATACACGTGCATGAACACATAGAGCTTTGTATCATTTGTTATTCCCCAGACAATAGGGTATAGCTACCTGTCCTCTAGGGCTGATATGAATATACACAAGGCCCCATGAAGGTTATGTATAAACACTGTGCCATTTTAGACCAGACACTTGAGCTTCCTCAGGTTTGGGCATTTGTGGAAAGTGGGTACTGAAGTTAACCCCATGTAGATACTGAGAAGTGATTCTAAGCCTCAATCGCATCAAGAAACCCTTTAAAGAGATCACCACCAAGGAAGTGAGCCATGGCAAACACTAAGGAGCTATGATACCAGAATAGGAGGCCCAGAGCAAAGCTTTGTCAGAAACCCAGTCAGAATAGCAGATCTGAGCACCACACGACAAGCTCTTGGTGGGTACTAGTAAAAGTCCAGGTATGAGGCTAGCCCAGCAGAAGGGTCTTGAGGGCTTGCTGGGGCTGGGAGAGTGTGGCAAGAATGGCAGGCATGTGCCAGAGACCACTCTGAAATCTCCCTCAGACAGGATCTTCACCAGCTATTTTCCCACTGATGTGTATACAAGCTTCGGGTGTCAGACCAGCCAGTAAGCTTGCAATATGGCTGATGCCAATACCACCCCTGCCTCTCACCCATCTGAGGGTCTCAGGACACCTGAGCCAAGCTTCATGCCTTGTGATGGTGTCTCTGGCTCTGTTGGGATTGGGAGACACATATGCATCTGAGCAGTAAAACTTGTCTCAAGTTCATGTCCTGGTCATTTTCCCTCTCATGACTGTTTCCTGCCATTCTTAGTTAGGCTACCACCTGATATCCCCGAGTGACTGTTTTCATGTGTGGTCTGCGGCTTTGGCTCCTTCAATACCTTTGTTTAAGCTCAGTGTCACGTTGATGAAATCAGCATTTCTCGGAGAGAGATGTGTTCTCCCCAGTTTTCATGAGATGCACCGCCTTCTTGTGCAAAGCCTGTCACTCACACTGGCGTAGGCCAGTTTCTGTCTGTCAGCAGTCATGGCTACCACTAATCAACCTAAACTTTAAACAGACTTCTCTCCCCCTTCAGCCTCTCTGCCATGATAGATACTATGTAGCCAGTACAAGAAATGAGATGCCATTTCCTGCCTAGAGCAGAAAAAATGGTCCCTGAAGAGTGTTCATTTGAAAACAGAGTTGTGTGAAAACATGTTCAGAAGGGTCGTGTTTCCTCAAGTCTCCTCCTAAGCCTCAAACCTGGGTGTCTTGATTTCCAAACTCTGGGGACAGGGTCCTGTGTAGCCCCCCTCTAGGCACATTGCAGTGCTGTTTGTGTGGGCAGCTTGTTGTGACACTGGTCTGGGGCTGGTCTTCTGAGATGGCTCAGGGACCTGATGTCTGATTTCATTTTTCTCAGGGCTATGAAGGCAAGCAGGAGTAAGCCAGGGTGGTCCCCTTACCCAGTCAGGTTAAGCTCTGGTAGAGAAGAAAGCTTTACCTACTGTGTAAGTCTCCAGAGATGGCGGTAAGAAATGGCCACAAACTCAGCAGCTTTTGACAACAGATGCTGATCCCCTCAGTTCTGGAGACCAGGAGACTGAGGTCAAGATGTCGGCAGAGCCTGGCTTCCCACGGAGGCTCTGCAGCCTGCTCCTTCCCTCTCCTTTCAGCTTTGGTCACCATCCTAACATTTCTGGGCAGCGATGGCATCACTCCAATGTGTGGCTGGATCTTCAGCAGGCTGTGTGGGTCTAAGGATAGATTTGATAGCATTAGGGGCACCTGGTACCCCGAGGTGAGTTCCTCTCAAACCCTTTCTCACCTCTTTAGTCATACGGTGGTATTTACAGGCTGCGGGAACCAGACACAGAAGTATCTTTGGGTAATTAAAGTATACCCCACTGAACCCCTGTGATATCAGTGCTGTGGTGTCAGAAACACAACCCATACTTTGACCCTAGAATAGAAAGTCCAGCAGTTAGCCAATGGCCAAGCGGGTGCTGCGTCTAAGTGCTAAGTGCAAAGGTGTTCTGTCTTTCTTTGTCGCTCTGATCTCTGTGCTTGCTGGGCCAATGCCAGTCTCTCTCTCTCTCTCTCTCTCTCTCTCTCTCTCTCTCTCTCTCTCTCTCTCTCTCTCTCTCTCTCTCTCTCCTCCCCTAGTGTTGCCATATGATAGTGCAATGACTAGGACAGGTGTCCTTTCTTAGAATTCTGATCTGCAAAGTGTGCAGGCCGAACTTTCAGGTCTTCAGGGTTTGTAGGTGCACTGTTCCCAGGCTTCTGGCTCAGGTGTTCTGTTACCTACTGTTAGTGCAAACCCTGGTCTCATGGGTCTCAGCTCTCCACTCTGAATCCAACTCAGTTTATGAAATTCCAGGGAATCAACAGATCCTTTCTACTTTCCCCTGATATGGTATGGGAAATGGGTACAATTATCTGGAATCTTCCTCTATGCGGAGGGTAAAAATCTTGGTGCTGACAAAAAACGTCCCATGATGTGAGGTGAATTCTTCCTCCTGTTTCCCAATCCTCTGATAAATAAGTATAAAGGCAAATAGACGATCTCAAGAGGGAAAACATCTCTGTGACCAAAGTGTCTGACAGAACATGAAAGAGGAAAGCTTTATTTTGTGCCATGGTTCCAGAAGACTCTATCCGTGGCTACTTGATCTCAGATGCTTGACCAAGCAATCAGGGCAGTAGTGGAGCGTAACAGGGGTGATTCTCACCTCAGGGCAGACAGCAAGCAGAGAGAAGGGGACACAGGAAGAGGCCAGGGCAGAGCTAGCTCCCAAGCTCACCCCAGTGACCTACTTCCTTTACTTCTTACCTTTCAGTAACTCTCAGTGATGTCGTCATGTCATGAGTTCACCGAGGGTTAGTTTATTGCTTAAGTCTGAGCCCTCACAATGCCGTTGTCTGTAGGCATCGGGGTCCTTGACATGGTCATGCTGAGGTCAATAGTACACATTCACTCAGGATTGCATCTGTTCCCTATGTTTCTGGGCTTAGATCAAGGGACTGGTCACATGCCCTAATCTGCAGAGCTTTTTCTTTCTGAGTACCAGCTCCATCAGTGCTGTTACCATTCCAATGACACATTGATAGACTACAGGCAAGAGGTGGTCTGCTTCCTTCTGTCTCACACCTCTACCTCTGAGGTCCTCTGGGAGCCTTTGTTCTGAGTCTTCATCCAGGCCCACACCAGTCTGCACACACTTATTCTTCTATGCAGCAGGTTCTATGCAGACCACCAGCATCAACTGAAACCAACGTGCTGTCAATAGGCAAAAGCCTTTGGGTATTTTGACTAAATCCAGACAGGATCTGTGGCTTATTTATGAACTCACATGGCTTTTGACTTCTGCCTTGTTTGCCAAATTGCTGACATGTTCTTAAATTACGGGGTTTGTATTTTTTTTTCCCTTCTTCTCTGTTGCTTGAGAAGATAAAGTCTCAGGCATGTGGGCTCCCTCTGCTCACAACAGGGGACATTTCACTGGCTATTGTCACCCATCCAGAACACACGGATCATTTGAGCTTAGCATTTAGGCCCCTAGGAGTAAAGACAAGAGTGTGGTGAAGACAAGAGGATGCATCTTTTGTTTAACACACACACACACACACACGCACACACGCACACACACACACACACACACACAAATATGATAGAAACTTTTGTGAGAATTAAAGGAACTCCCTGCAGGTTGACTTCTCGTAGTCTACAGAGATCTAAAGAACTATCGGTTGCTTTAAGGGTTGACAAGATGGTGAGCATTGGAGATGGGTGGCCTGTAAGTTTGGGGAATGATGAACTTTGTTTCTTAAAAACATTCCAAAAGGTTTTATTTGTGACCTAGTCTCCATAACTCCACCCCTTCTGGAAGATACTACCCATTCCCAAATTTAGCACTCCCCCCGGAGGTTCAGACTGGGCCTGATTAACACATTGCAACTTCCCAATTAAAGATGGGGATTGCTCCACCAACATTCTAGTCCTACAGTTACTCTGCAGACTACTCACAGAGAACATCATGGGGTGGGGGGTAGAGAGAGCAGCAACCTCCCACTCTGGATGGTCATTTCCTAAAAGGGAACTCTCACTTGCCTAACCTAAGTCTGTTTAGTTGACACCTATAAATTTGCTCTGGATGTTAAAAGCATCAGACTCTGGCCTCTTTGCCTTGGAATATCCATACGTCCCCAGGACATCCATTGCTGGACTGTGATGGTTCAAAATGGGTCCACAAATTTCAGGACATTCCTTTCAAATGGTAGATCCCTCCCGATAAATGTGGATGAGCTTAGTATCACACTTTGGTCAGATTAAAGAAAGATGGAATAATGGGCTCAACCCTAGACAGAGATGAACTACTGCATACTGAATTGCCATGAGCTTTACCCCAGACAACACTTAGGGATTATCTCACAGTTCTGAGAGCCAGAAATCTAGGCACCACATGAGCGAGTCTCCTACCCGGAGAATTACAAGACTGAGAGCAAGGTACTGGCTAGGACTGATCCCTCCATTAGGGCTTGTGAGGCTGTGTCTAGCTTTGGGTTCTAGAGTTACAGACTGACAGCTTCAAGAACTCTCAGCTCTTAGAACCTGTTTTTGAGACCTTGAGAACTGAGCCCCATCCACGACATGAACTTTGTTTATTGAATTAGTGTTTCTACTTTCAAATTCTCTAACTCGTGTTAAAAGGCTGTCTACAAAATAGAATCTCCTGGAGTATACGGGGCTATCTCGGAATTCTGTCTGCCACAATAAGTCATTAGGATCGCCAGCTCTAGAGAAGACTAGCTGTCTTACATGGAGGGTATTCAAGCAGCCTTCTGCAGAGGCCCACACAGGTACCACCTTGTCCAGCTCTACCCACAAGCCACATGAAAAGCTTCCTAAAAACAAGTTATGTAGGCCCTGCTCAGTCTGCAGATGATACAACCTCAGCTGCCATGCCCTCTGCGACCTCGGTATGGGCTCTGACCCATAGCCGCTCAACCTAGCTGCTTCCAGGCCCCTAGCCCATAAAGTGCTATCACATATACTTACTGACTGGAAAATGCGATGGTTTGAATACTAACTAACTCATGTGCTGTCTGAAATTTTAGGAAATCAGTTGTTGACAGTGAGAAAATGCAGCATTGCAACATGCAAGAAAATTCCAACAGCATGGCTGTCTGCCTTCCTGGACTCAAAGACAGAGGGCTCATTTGGGCCTTTGTCACATTCTCAGTTATGCTGTGGTCACCATTGGCTCCTGTCCCTCTTCTGTGGGAGGTGACAAGCCACATTGCCAACTAACCAGCCCATTCCCTGGAGCCCTGCTGCTTCCTGGTTCATTCCAAAGTCTTCCCAGCATCTTCTCTGGTTCTGATTTGTCCTCAGCTGCCCACTGAGAGCCGAGCTTACCATCTGGCTAGCCTTCTGTGGCCGCCTTGCTTTGCTGCCACTGACTGTCCCTACTTGTGCTGTTGTTGTACATGGAATGTGACCTGAGACCAGCATGATGAGTGAGAAGAAAGGCAGGGACCTCCATCCTTGGCTTGACTGCCGTGGCTTCATTTAAGCCATTTCACAATAGGAAGGGAAACTCGTGATGCTAGGCTGTTTCCCCCTCCCAGAGCTGTGAACCCAGCCCTAGATAACAAACCATAGCATCTCTGCATCCTCCCTCCTTTGTCAGTGCCACCCCCATTCCCTAGAAATTTCCAGATAGTGTGGAGAATCCCAAGGGCCCAAAGTGGCCAGATGCCTGGCATGCACCCTGCTCCTAGAAGAATGAATGAACAAGACTTGGCTTCAGACCTTCCCTTCTTACCGCCTGATGGAAACTTCTGTCAGCCCTATGAAGAGCTGGGAACAAAGGACCCTGTGAGCTCCCCCTCCACCGTGTACAGAACAGGGAGAAGCTGTCTTTCTGAGCAGTAGCAGATCTGTGTGACATGCCACTCCAGACGAAACAAAGCTAGAGCCCATGGCTATTATTACTTCAGGCCAGTTCATCCTGAGCTGTCAGTGGCCACAAAGCACAAGGTAACACAGTCCAGCTCCGGAGCCAGCCTCGGCCTCTGTGAATAATTAGCGCTAAGTATGAGATGTGTGGCTGGATCTAATCTAACCCAAGCTCAATTATTTCACTCAACTGATTAGGTCCTGCCTGGAGCCTGTTCTTCCCGCCTTGGCAGGTGTGCAGCAAGCGCCAGGGACGCACTCCCTGTCCAACTGGGACCATGTGTCTAGAAAGCAGCTACAGGAACCTCTGAGAAATTCGATCCTCCAGCTCCTGATTCACTTTCCTGCCCGCTTCTCACCTAATTCCCATTCCAGAAGCAGGATGCTGGGACACACACACACACACACACTATTACAAGAATGATCACTAAAATAGGTTGGCAATTGATACCCAAGCTCCATCCCTTGACACTGACTGTATACACTCTTTCCCCATCTGCATCTTCTGAGGTCTCTCATTTATAGTAATCTTGAGCCCCCTTTTAAACATTCCAAACACATCCCTCCATCTTCCTTATGCCTCTTCAGGCTCTTCACTTTCCTTGGGCCACCTTCCAACCTGGGCTATAGAGTGTCTCTAGTCCATCAAATCCGTCCTGAGCTTAGATCTTGAGGCCATGGAAGTCTCCTTAGAGCACATCTTGCCAGTGTTTATGTCCAGCCTGAGTCTCTGTGTGTAGTGTGCTGCGTCCTCCTTGGGGCACTACTGAGCATACCCCTTCTTTCTGGGAGCAGAGCCTAAACAACCCCAGGTTCTCAGGGTTCAGGGCCCCCAGGTGAGTCCTGGCCCAGGTTTGGAAGCAAATGGGAAAGATCCAGCAGGGACCCACATCTATCTGTTTCTGTGCCAGACAGGCACAGGCAGGATGCAATCACTGTCTTCTCCCTAGGACTTCTGCCCTGAATTCCACATGTGAACACACGCCAGGACTCTGCCCTACACTGACACGATAAAGACATACGATTTGGAACTAAGAATATCCATTGGCTCATATGTTTTCTCAAAACTGTGACTCATAGGCTAAGATGTTGTCAGTGAGACAAAGAGCAAAATCATGCAACTTGGGCATCAGAATAAAATATTGAAGTAATTAGTTAACTCAGTTAATGTGATTTAAGCCAGCTAAATTCCCTGGCCCCACATTCAAAAAAAATAATTTATATCATTTACCTCTTGTGCCGTGTGCTTTTCCCTATCCATACAATGTGGACAAGGAAAGTACCTACCTCACTTGGATGCTTTGAAGATTGAGAGAATGCATAGCCCCAGCCTCAAGCACAGCCTATTGTATCCCCACCCAGCACATCTAAGCTAGAATGAGGGGACAAGACGTTGCAACAGAAATAGAAGCCAGTTCAAGATTATAGGTCAGCAGAGGATGTGACTGGCAGGGCTTTCCCGGGGAAAGATTGGGGCTCTCTTCAGGAAAGCCTGAGCCCAGGAGTTGCTACATAAGGATTTGCTGAACTATACAACATGGGGGACAACAGAAATCCATGGGGCTCAGATTGGAGGCCAACAGATTTCCAGTATACTCTAATAGAGATAAAGACAGGGAAAGACAAGCCCACCAAAAATGTGTTGCCTGCCCTGTGCTAGGAAGAGGATTGGTATCCTGCTGAGCTGGGGAGGTGAAAGTCTTTGGGATGCTAGACCCCTGCTGCAGGCATTTTTGGGGGGAATATAAATCATCAGGAGTGACAGACTCCATAAAGCATGCTCAGCAATGACAACAGACTCAGGGATATTTCTCTAGAGCAGCCTTTCTCAACCCGTGGGTCACATAAGACCTCCCTCCATATCAGATACTTACATTATGATTCATAACAGTAGCAAAATTACAGTTATGATGTAGCAACAAAATAATTTTTATGGTTGGGGGGGGTCACCACAACATGAGAAACTAAAGGGTTGCAGCATTAGAAAGCACTAGTTGAGACCACTGGTCTACAGCAAGAGGTCACAGTTCTTAATGGGGACATAAGGAACTTGGACTTAGTAAAGGTACCAGTTGCTTTTGTATTTTGGGCAATGACCTAAATATTTGTAAAATTGCCTGGAATGTTCAAGGTCCTGGCTCAGCCCACGGGGAAAACCTGCAGCGAGCTAGTTACAGAATGGCCAAAGCCTGCTTTATTTCCCCCTAGGATGTAGAAGGAAATGAGAGCACTTGATGGGCCCATGGGAGACTCTCTGTTGAACCTGCTAGATAAGCTAGTATGGCTGTCAGAGTGAGTCCCCACCTGCCTCACAGGACCAGGTCGCCTCTAGGTAGTGTTTACGCACTGTGGGGCCTCACTCCCAGTTTGGATATCTGGAGACAGTGTAGGGAGACAAATGATATTGCCATGAGCAAAGCACAGACCATGGCATATCAAAGATTCTGATGAGGGGTGTGATCCATCGGCTAACCCGATATGCCTCTTGCTGGTGCCCTATTTGTAAAGTATTGAGAGGCAGGGGGTCTATTTGTTCCTCTCCCTAACTCCAAGTATCCCAGCTGGGAGAGAGGCTGTGTTGCATGATGTGCTAGCGTGTCCAGGCTGCTGTAACGAGAGAGACATCAGTCTAAGAGGCTCAGCAGCGACTAAGACTTTAATGACTTTCTTTGGCAGGAAGTCCAAGATGAAGGCACCAGCAAATTTGATGTCTACCAATGGCCCTCTTGCTGTTTCATTGGCAGTGTTTCTAGCTGTGTCCTTCCATGGTAGAAGTAAGATAGTTTCCTGGGATTCCTTTTACCAAAGCAACTCATTTCATATATAAGAACTCTTTTCTCAAGACCTAAGCACGCACTAAAGACCCATCTCTTAGCATGCTCACTGGAGGAGATAATAAATCCGTGGGGTTTGATGGAGCACAAACTGTCAGCCTGTTCATCTGCTAGCCAGGACACGGCCTTGCTCAATGCCTTTTGCTTTCATCTGCACATACCTTTGAAAGATACACAACTATAGATGTTAATACTGGACCTTTATGGTCATGCGGAAGAATGACATGGAGCAGATTCGTATTGGTACACTTACACATGCACACATAAGATGAACATGTGCAAAATTAGGGAAGCCTAAATAGGGCTATGGGTGCATTGAGGTTGCTTTCTGGTTATCGGACAAGACAGTGTTCTAGTGCAAGATACTGTCACTGTGGGTTAATGGAGATGTCTCTTAGAACTGTATCTGTTCCTATAAGTATCTTTTAAAAATCGAAAAATCAATCCTTATAATCTGGTGTGTTTAAATAACAATACAAAACAGGCATTGAGGTCCAGAAAGACCACCTTTCTCTTGGCCTGTCTCCACTCTCCATGTCTCAGGATTCATACCCAGCATTTTGTCCATTTCCCCAGCACCCTGTGCTGCAGAGCCAAGGTCTGCATTGCCTGATACCTGTGGAGATAATGCCTGCTGTTGCTACAGCATTCACTGTAGTTCTAATATGAATGCTTAACCCTTCAACACTGGCTGGGTATTGTGAGGGTGTGAGGATCTTAAACCAGAGAACTGTGAGGAGGGGAGCTGGGAAACTGGGGGGTGAGAAGGAGGCTCTCTGAAGGCAGACAGATACACACAGCATGTGCCTCACACTGAGCAATGGGGTCTGACTCCACATAGGGAGATGCGATGAACTAGGGCATTTCCACCCACCCCGATAGGGACCAGTCTTCTGAAACACCCGATGAGGATGAGCTTAGACCTTCACTGGCACTGACTACTTGTTGATATGAGGAAGACGAAGAACAAAGAAGCAGCCCTAAAGGCTACATCATGAAAATCCATTCCTATGGATACGGGGTTTGCCCTGTTGGAGACCAAAAGCAAATACGTGCTGTCTCATTTATTGCTATTAGTGGTTTTTCAATATGCTATAGTTTTAAGAGCATCCCATGGTCAGATACTCTGAGGCTATGTTGACAATATGAGAGAAACCAACACCTCCAGGAGTGGCCTGAGGGGCGTTCCTGTCCTGTTACCTCACATTCTTTACTGTTCAAGGTCTTGCTTTTCTTCTGGTCCTGGTCTTTGCTCTCTTTATAGTTGTTCCAATATGAAGGATCCTGATGATCACAGTGGTGTGAGCCCGGGTCTGTGGGTGCTGTCCCAGCAAACTTTAGTTCTTATTGCTCACTCTGGAGAATACAAGGGATACTGATTTAAAAACAAAATCAAGCATTTCTCTGATCTAAAAGTCAGAATTTTCTAGCTGTGCTTAATGATTCATTCTTTTCCCCATAGAAGCTATTGTTGTTGGCGTGTGTGTGTGTGTGTGTGTGTGTGTGTGTACATGCACACATGCCGCATTCTGTTTTGTTTGGGATAATGTTTCAAGCCGCAATCAAGAGAATCAAATTGCAGTTTCTTTCTTGGAGAGTTATTCAAGCCTGATTCCTTCCCCAAGGTATGTCCTTTCTCAATTGCTCAGGGCAATACTTCTTCAGTTGAATGTTAGTAGGCTGCTGTGAAATATAAACAGAATGCAAACGAGAAGGGGAAACTTGGCTTGACTACATTAACTACAAATTATTTGCATAACCACTAACAATTAGAAACTTAAAATATTTCCCAGATGTTCACACCTGATCATATTACGAGACAGCTATTTTAAACCTGCTCCAAGGCCAAAGTCCTAAGCAAAGTAATCAACCAATGAAATCAAGAGTAATGTATATTGGAATCACATGGTATGTGATGAACACGGGAAGTCAGTAAAACACACAAACTGCTGGGTGATTAGAATGGATAATTGGGAACATGATACGTTTAAGGTCACAGCTTACACTCATTTAGATACCCGAGTTGTACAGACATGTGATTTCTCAGCCTTGATATTTGTTTCAAGCAACTATTTTGCATAAAATAGGCCACATTTCCCAGAATTCATGTAAAAATTACCTACAGTGTCCATGCTTGATAAGGAGCTGAGACTCCACCATGAGGACCCTTGAATTATAGGACAAGAAATGGGTAGTCTGTATTTTTAAGCAACCAACTCTTTCAACTTTCTGGTAGACATGATACAGAGAATTTTAAAACTCCTGTTTGGCCTCCTAGGGCTTTGTGTAGAAGATTCAAGAGGGCCCTGGAAAATGCAGGGTCCTCACTCTGAGATGTCACAGGACACAGGCTTGCTTCGGGGGCACCTGCATGTGCTTGCCAGGAATGTGCTGTTGAAGATCCTTTGGCACGTTGTTGTACCACCTCTCCCAGGTCCTGTTAGTCAGGTCAGTTACAGATGGAGGTCAGTCATGATGCCTGCATAAACCATCGTAGTGTGGGAGGATCCAGGAACATTGGATTGGTCTAGATTTACAGGATTAGGGAGTACAATATCGTTCACAGGAGTATCTGGTAGTTTACCAGCAAGACACTGAATCCCAAAGAGAATGTTCTAAATAAAAGCAGAAGGCATCAGTGCTTGTGTAGGTTGTAGGACTCATGGCTCTAGGGCAAGCTGAGTAGACTTTAAAGTTGTCAGTTCAAGAACAAGCCTTGAGAGCTTTGTTTTCATCCAACACTCCTTTGTATTTTCAGAGCTGAGGAGGTTCTACCATTGTAGAACAGTATATTCTGACATCACACATTTCTGTCTCTTCTGGGATAGACTCTGTGGCAGGCTTTCAGTAATCAGTGTCAAATAAGACTTAGAGCCTAATTTGAAGGAAATTATAATTTAGTAATAGGTAAGGACAACAAGCGAAAAAGCCTGTAACAGGGTGATTTAAGTTCTCTGATACTGGAAGGTTGTGGTTATAAGTGATGTATCTAAAAAGTCATCCTGGTGGGAGAAGATATTAGAGCATTAAAGACCATGAACCACTGGGAAGTACATCCCAAGATGACAGTCAACATGGACAGTAGAAGTCTTTGTCTCAGCTGTCCCTTGACCTGTGTTCCCTTCCTTGGTCTGGATGTCTTTCTCATCCCCTCACCCCCAAGCACGCTGAAATGTTCCTCCAAGGGCGTATGTGTTGTGCTGACCTCCTGTACAGCAATGATGCCAGATAATATTTGGAGAACTGGTTTGACAGAGCATGAGGACTCTGATCAGTCCAGTGAATTATCCCATTGATGGGATCCCATTGATGTGATATTGGGATGCCTTGGAAACCAAGTGGGGTAGAACTTTCTTAAATGGAGTGGTAACTTAGGAGTATGCCCTTGGGGAGTGTCTTGTTTCTGGTCCCTCCTCTCATTCATATTGTCTCTCCACCTTTCTCCCTCTCTTCCTTCCTCTCTCCATCCTTCTTCTCCTCTCTCTGTCTCTGTGTCTCTGCATTCCCTCACTGTGCACATGTGTACTGATATTCTGGGTCATTAAAGGCCCTAGACTGAAACCTCTGGAAAATTTCCCCCAAACAAACATTTCCTTTTTCCTTCATATCCATTGTCCCATGCTTTCTCACAGTGGTTGAACATTGATTCACAGAGAGCAGCTAGCTGACCCACCTGCATTCCTAGAGAGCAGGCTTGGACTCTTGAATGTATCCCAGATTCTATGGACATACACCCATCTTCTATGTTTCTTTGTACATGTTTGTTTGTATTATTGTCTTGATTCTGCCCCATCCCTGAAGCATCATCTTCTGCCTTCCTGTTAATTTCTGGTCCTGTCTGATAACGATGATCCTTAATGTGGTTCTTATTTGACGGACCATTTCTTTCAAGTATTTCTGTGTGATTTTTTTCCGTGTTTCCTCTCCTTGTTATCTTTCCCCTTTAGATTTTCGTCCTATCGAATCACCATTTCTCTCATTTTGGAATGAGAAAAGGTTCACCAACGACATCGTCCATTTTCCCAAAGTCAGCATACAACTATGATCTTTTTTTTTTAAAGTTGCTTATTAAAGTTAAATAGCATTTTTTTCCCAAATTGATTAATTATGGGTTAGAGAGAATCCTGCCACAAGGCCTCCAATGTCTGTGGAACCAGAGAGCACCATAGGGTGAAGCCTTCTGTTCCCTCAGGTCCGAAGGACCTCAGGATTGTACCTCCCAGCTCTACGGGGAAATGGGAAACCTATGTGACCAGCTTTTAGGTCCTGGTAGCCTCAGTGTCCCTGGTCACTGGAGATACTGGGCCTTTGGCTTTAGTGGTCTCAAAGGTCAGTGTGATGTAGGGGTTGACTTTGAGGTTGCAGTGGTCCCTGCAGGACTGAGCATCAATGTTTCTTTTGGTCCTAGGGACTATAACCACAGCTCCCAGACAATTCATAGAATTTGGAGGGTCTGATGTTTGGTATACTATCCACAGTGAGTTAACAAAATCCAAGAAGTGACCACAGTTTTCCTTCCAACTGGTT